>NW_028261384.1:11896169-12603669 GCF_051295495.1 Thamnophis sirtalis | reverse complement strand
GGGTTTGAGTCAGGTAGATCACTCCAGGCATTGACCACTCTGTTGCTAAAGTCATATTTTCTGCAATCGAGTTTTGAGTGGTTTACTTTTTAGTCTCTTTCATTTTTCAATCATTGCTGAATCCCACATTTGGCATCCCTCAAGAGCAAAAGTCATTGTCTCCTGAAATCATTCCTCCCTGCTTCCAGCCTGGATGCTGATCTTCTTCAGCCCTCTCCCCACTCATCACCTAAACATTTTTGCTTCTCTCTGCAAATGCTGGCTCCTTCTTAAATTCAATCTTTCACTGCATCAGATGCCGCCCCCCCCCCCCCCACAAAAAAAAGAATATTAAGGGAAGTTGCTTTTTCCTTTGCTCCAAGGTCTAAATATTCTTCTCATTTATGGAGGAAGCTGAACACACTAAGAAATTAAAAGAACATATAAGATTGTCCCCCAAATTATAACCTCAAGGATGTCATTTGTGGAAAGAAATTAAGCATGGATTATTTCCTGTAACTCTCTAACTATTATTAAATTTCCCCACAGCCATATTTGTAGCAGGCAGGGAAATAAAGAATGTAATAGAAACAACATTTGTCTCTCAGCCTCTTCCTAATGGGCAAACCTCCTAAGAGTTTCTCTTTTAAAAAATAAATAAAGCTGAAGTTTATTTATTGATTTTACTTATAATGGATAATGTCATTTTGCCTGTGTTTAACTATTTTGCTCATAATCCACAAATCTTTGAGAAAGTTGTTGGCCCAGCATATTTTGTGTAATGAGATATATATTTCATAAACAGTTAGATGTACAGCGGGATCTCAAAGGGAGGTCAAAAAAGGCAAAATGGCATCCATAACTGCACTTTCTTTTTAATCAAATACTTTTTTATTTTCCATTTTCATAACATACAATCACATGTATACTATTACATAGCCAGTATCCTATTGTATTAAGTAGTAATTACATCAGTTCCTCTTGTCATCAACGCCCAAAAAGATAAAAACCTATTATTAGCTCTTCTGCTCTCCATACACCTCTTTCTTCTACCTCTCTCCTACCTCCTTTCTTCCCTCCATCATCCTTTCCTACTCTACTTCCCCTTCCTTTCTCCTTCTCCTCTCTCTTCATTCCACTCCTCCTTATTCTCCTCATCTTCCCCCCTTACCCTCTCTCTCCTATCCCTCTCTTCCTATCTTTCTTCTCTCCTCTGTTTCCCACTCTTCCTCCCATTGGTGTATTTCCGCTTCTGAGCAAACTCCAATCTATGTTGATGGTATTTATGCTTCCATATCAATATACTTAACATATCCTAGTTTTAAAGAAAAAATAAGAGAAAACAGTATACATGTACAATCATAATACATTAAAATCTAACACCCCTCGTCATATCCCTCCCTCCCTCCCTCCCCCCAACCCCCTCCCCAGCCCTCCCTCCCCCGACTTCCCAGAACCCATACACGGTATAAATCTTTAACAAAAACAGTCAAAAATATATTGGAAAAAAGAATAAAAAATTGATAACATCTTTACATTGAACTTAGCTCCTCCTTGCTAAGCTAACTTTAAACCATAACTGCACTTTCAAAGCCCTGTTCCCTTTTAAAGGTACATTGCATATTTTTGTCATTGCTCACTTTTCAGACACAACCCTCACAATCTATTATGAGACGCAAGGTGATTTTTCGCTGCCCAAAAATTATGCATGAAATAGATAATGCACAAAGGGTGAATCATAGGCCATTTTTCAAAAGTCCAGGAAATCTTAATAAAAGTTACGTTTATCTGAAAAAGTCACAACATGAACAAACCGCTTTTATACATATACTAAATTGGGCATTGTCCTTCTGCTTAAGAAAAGTTCAGGGATTGTTTTCAGGCCTAAAGCTTACAGGTGTGCAGAAGATTAAAAATTAACACCTAATAAATCAATCATCAAAACACGAGTTTAACTATTGCTTTTCTTCCCCTTCTTTCTATATGCAATCCATTTTTCCCATAATACTTGTTGAGAGGACAGAGTGGATAAAAAGGACGAAAAAGAAGATCAGAAGACAAAAAGAAAAAAGGAAGAAAAAGACTTCAAACCTGCATTTAAAAAAAGCTCACCAGGTTGACTTCCACATTTAAAACACTGAGGGTCTTTTTTTTAAAGTTAAAAAGGTTTTAAAAGGTCATTATGCATTTAGCAGCCAAAGAGCAGTATGAATTTCTAAGCAGCAACATCTGGAGGATCAAAAGAAATCATACTTCAATCAACATGAAAATATCTGCTCATTACACACAATCATATTTAGTTATTAATAGATCCTGGCTAGGCCCTGACATTTCACACAATTCATCATATGATGCACCAGGGACACTTCTGGCATTTAGTTTATCATTTCCATCAGTGCCACAGAAATAGTCGCCATTCTGACCCTCAAAACCCTCCAACTGTCACTCATCATAAGTGAATTTATCAACACAGAGAAAATGGGAATACACTGGAGAGTTTTAACTGTTTGCATACAAAATCATTTCATTCTTTGTGCTTCAAAGAGAGAAGATGGCAACGCCGTGGCGGCTGTCGCATAATCAATCCGAAGGGCTCCGAAGGGCCAGCAGACAATTAGATAGCTGGAAATTGTATGCAAATGATTGGAATTCAAATTTGTTGGGCAAATGCAACTGGAGTACATTTGCTTAAGTAATCAGCTGAAGCGGCTAGATTTTCCTTCGCCATTTGAGGTCATACAGAAGCTCTCCAATTTATAATGGAAGCTGTCTTATTTCAGCTGCAAATTAGCACAGATCTCATTAATATTTTTCATTCGGTGACATCCCCTTTTGATGGATTTAGAGGCACAAGCTGGAAAATATTAAAATTAAGTGGACTGTTTTATTTATGAAAAAAAATAAATAAATAAGGAGTTTGGCAACGGCCCCTGTGAGGGATAAAATGTGCTGATCCACAAAAGAATACCCAAGATATCCTGGAATGGCATGGAGCTGTCCGCCTGTGATGTTACAATGGCTTGTCATGCTGGCACATTGCCTGGCTGTGGGGTTAAATGATTGCAATTAAAGGAACATCAAGGACTGTAGAAGTAAAACAAATACTTGTTTTACTTCTACAGCCCCAATCACAATAGAAAGAGACGTGTAAGGACATCTCTGACCAGAAAGGCTGTTTCATTTATCACAATAATTATATATGCAACTAGATCTCAATTATAGTTTTACTAATTAGATCCCGACATATCTTGTCACTTATGGCATTTTCTGACAGTTGGAAAAGAAAAAGAAGACTCCAGCTATTTTAATCGTTTTGCTTACTTTCTGCCTCCTAATGAGTCTCCTGCTATATATTCAGTGCACTTGATTATATTTTGTTAACAGCAGAAGTCTGAACCTTCTGCTATGTTTCTTTTCTGAAATCATCTTGAGCTCTAAATGGTAACTGTCTCAGAAATTAAACTAAATAAATAAATTACAGTTTCAAAAAGATTATCCAGAAATAAGTATATGTAATTCTCATTAATTAAATTGAACTTGAAATATGTTTACCAAAGGGCTTAAAAAGAAGGCGTATGCTGAGTTGAATGCTCAAGGCAAGCCATTGGACATCACCTGCCAGTTATATTTGGGTAGATTTGATCTACTATAAGTAGGTACATTCCAGTAAGTAGGTTAACGTTAAGCGTGTCATATTTGCTTGATGCAGTAACAATTCTTCCAACCAGTCTGGCTTCTCCTGTATTCTAAACATCCAAGTGCTGTTACTTTGGAATCATTTTATTCTTCATCTTCTTTGTAATTTTTGCTGGTAGTGGTTAGATTTAATTTTCTGGGGAGGTGTTTTATCTCCCACGTGTATTAAATGCTGATCTACCCTGTTTCCCTGAAAATAAGACCCCCCGGATAATAAGCCCAATCCGGCTTTTGAGCACATGCTCTAAAATAAGCCCTCCCCAGAAAATAAACCCTCCCCAAAAATATTGCAACATAGCAGCAGCCATGAGGTGACCACGCTTGCCACGCCCTGCACCTCAAAAATAATAATTCCCTGAAAATAAGGACAAGCACTTATTTCAGGGATCAAAAGATGTCTTATTTTCGGGAAAATACAATAACTATGTTCAGAGAGAGAAAAAATACATTCTTAAATCTTGCATCTCATGCAAAGCTGTTTTTTTTATTATTGCTATCAAAAAGGGCAGAGAGGTTGTGAGAACAGCCTCTTTGAGAGTGAAGCTTAGATTCTCATGGGCTCATATGAGATCCTGAGCAAAACAGTCAAAGAGAACAGAAAGTTAGCAAAGGGTTCTATTCTCTATTATCATCTTTAGGGGTAACCTTACTGCGTGGTCAAAAAAAAGTCAAGATGACAGCTGTGAAGGTGATTTTAAAGGTCTATCACAGGGCTGTCAAAATCACGGTCCATGGTCCGGATGCAGGGTGGGATCCTACTGGTTTAACAACCGGTTCATTGAGCATATATGCACAGTTTTCAGAAGACTTACCTTCTGGATTACTACTTGGGAAGGAAAACAACTGAGGTGTGGTAATCCACTCTGTTGCGCGACTCAGCTTAGAAGATAAAGGTAGGTAAAGCACAAAGGCTTGCTCGTGGGAGTGAACTGGTTCACTCCCAACTGATCTTCAGAGCTACCAGTTCGCCCAAACTGGTAGAATCCCATCCCTGGCCAAATGCATCACACACTGGCAACACCCACATCCAGTTTAGCAAAGGGGGAAAAAGTCACGATATGTCATGTGATGCCGCGAGTTTGATACCTCTGGTTTTTGGTGTTCTCTGATCTAGGTTATTTTCTTGCAGATGTTTCATTACCCAAACTAGGTAACTTCATCAGTGTTCTGATTTCAACCTCATTTCAACTCTCAGCTATAAATCATCCTTATTTTAAAGGTCTGTTTGACTTTCACATGCAATGCACATAAAACAAAGATGAAGCTTCAATTACACTTCTGTGACCATCTTCATTTAATTAACCACACCCTGCAGATCCCCCTAATCACCTGATAATACTGCAAATCATAAGCAAGCTACAAAGATAATCTATCTAACAACAATGGTCAAAGGCAGTTTTAAAATATTTTCTGCCATGCCGTTTAATGGTGCTTAATATTTACCTTTTCTTAATCTTGGGTTTAGCCTTCTGTTTCATTCATGTCCCTTTCAAAGGGGCCACTTTAGTTATCTGAAGGAACAGTACAGTCAACTGAAGTACGGAATATTTTTTAATGAATTTACTATAGTTGAAAGCCCCAAAAATAACAATCCAATTGGAATAAAGCAAAGCACAGTACAGTTATTTGGGGAAGCATAAATATTACTGGATGCAATTTTGGATCTTGTCCTGGAACAATAAATTAGGAGAAGTGGTAGCTAAGAGACATCTCAACGAAGGAAAGAGGTTAAATGAGTACAATTAATACCTGGTTATGGTATTAAACTGCTAAAGAGAGATCAATGCTTAGGTTCACTCTCAGCCATGAGTGCGAGTAAACTAGGTGAGTTTGGGCTAGTCATTGACTCTATTTCTGTCAAGTTTCTTATCTGATAAGACTGTTGTTGAAGCGCAGTGTTTCTCAACCACAATCTTGTTTAAGATGAATGAACTTCAACTCCCAGAATTCCACAGCTAAGAAGAACTGTGGCATGGGGAAATGGGAGAATGGAATGCATAGGCTCTCAGACAGCTGAATTAGAAGATGGGTGTATTTCTTATGTATTCTAATAAATAAAAAAAACATATGATTTCTGGAAATCCGCCTACCAACAAAGGTCTCACTATACTGTAGAAATGCTTGATGAATTCCACCAAGTGATAGAAGAAGAGAATGAAAGAGGCACAGGTGGTATTTACTTACCTTCCCTACTGGTTTGCAAATGTGAGTGCACATGCGGGCACACACTCGCATGCAGCTCTGCGCATGCACTCAGCCTTCCGTGCATGTGTTTTTGGTGAAAAAAGGCCCTAAATGGGATGCCATAGAGTCAGGGCAGGTGAGCGGGGCCACCCACGATTTTCACTACCAGTTCAGGTGAACTGGTCCAAACTGGTAGAATACCACCTCATTAATAAAACCCATAAGCCCCCTCTCAAATTCTGCTAACAGGATCCCAAATCATTCCTAAACCCCATAACATTTCAACAGACTAGCCCAAGTATTGGAACACAGACTATATCCTCTTTGTCTGCCTATTGAAAATATCCTTCTCTGTTCTATTAAATATTAACAACGTAAAGTTCTTTGAGAGAAAGAACAACAGAATAATAACAAAAACAATACTAAAGTTTCTTATGATCTGCTGTTTCATCAGGGACTGATTGAAGGTTCAACCATACAATCAAGAGCAAGGGATACTGGGAGCTCTAGTTCAGCACCTTACAGAAACCAAAGGCCGGCTACTTTAGATCAGTGTTTCTTACGCTCAGCAACAGTAAAATGTGCAAACATCCATCACCCAGCTAGGGGCTTATGGGAGATTTCTGGGGAGCCAAAGTCTACACATTTTAAATTTGCTGAGATTGAGAAACATGGATTTAGATACTTTGCTCTACATGGCCTTGGACCCGGATATCTATGAGACCGTCTTCTGCCACATACCTCCCAACGGCCGATAAGATCACACAGGATGGGCCTTCTCCAGGTGCCGTCGACCAGACAATGTCATCTGGTGGCTCCTCGGGGGAGGGCCTTCTCTGTAGCTGCTCCGGCCCTATGGAACGATCTACCCCCCAGAGATCCAGACCCTTCCCATTCTCTCGGTCTTCCAAAAGGCTACTAAAACCTGGCTATTCTGGCAGGCTTGGGGCTGTTGACCTCATGAATGAGGTCCAGCCCCACCTAGATCGAGTGCATGATGTGTTTTTTAACCTGCTTTTCTTCTCTATTTTTTAATTTTTTATTCTTTTAGATATGTATTTCTGTAAGCCGCCTGGAGTCCTTCGGGATTGGGGCGGCATATAAATTCATTAAATTTGAATTTTGAATTTAAATTTGAATTTTGCCAATCAAGGTTTTAAAAATCACCATCCACCCTTTTTGAACTGATCACAGAAATAGATTGAAAGTTAGTTTATCTGGAAAGAAATTCAGACGTTCTGTCTTTGTAGTGTAGAAAGTCAGTGCCCCCCCCCCGAAGAAAGAAATATTTTGAGGAATATTAAAAAGGCAGAATATTATATTTCCCTAAATGAGAAATGGAGAAACATATTTTTAGAGGCAGGAAGCAGCTCCAGTCTTCCTGTCCCCAAGCAGAAACTGAGGAGACCAGCTTTTAGAAATTCAGATTTGGTAATCCATTCAAGACAGGGCATTTTGAAACTCCCTGCAGCAAAGTCTGAACAAAGGCAGAATGCTAGGATTAGCCCCTCACTCAAAATCCAACATAGAACAAAACCATTAAGCCGCAATAGGAATTTCCCCAACACTTTCAGAAGACAAGCCCCTTCATTGCACCATCCCAGAGCAGTCCAAACTTCACCTGGGAGCTCAGATAAAAAAATAAACCAGAGGTAAACCAAATTAGCTCAGACAAGCACCTAGGATTTGCATTTCCTCTTTTGCCCCTAGAGCCAGCTATGACCTCTACATGACCCCATAGGAATCTAACAACAGCCAATAGAATATTAAAGGACATGTTATTGCACAGGAACAGAAAGCTCAAATACAAAGACCAAAGAAGGTATAAAAACCTGCCGCTCTCAACTCCATTTTGTCAGCTGCACCAGAACCATAAACCAGTGTCTTCTCCCAGCTTGGAAATGAACCCAGATGGACACTCTACATAGGGCTGCCCTTGAAGAGTGTTCGGAGACTACAGTTGGTCCAGAATGCAGCCGCGTGAGCGATATCGGGTGTACCTCGGTACACCCATGTTACACCTATCCTCCGCGAGCTGCATTGGCTCCCTATTGGTCTCTGGACGTGCTACAAAGTGCTGGTGATTACCTTTAAAGCCCTACATGGCCTTGGACCTGGATATCTGAGAGACTGCCTCCTGCTACATACCTCCCAATGTCTGATAAGAACCCACAGGCTAGGCCTCCTCCGGGTGCCGTCGACCGGACAATGCCGGCTGGCGACCACTCGGGGGAGAGCCTTTTCTGTAGCTGCTCCGGCCCTGTGGAACGAGCTACCAGCAGAGATCCGGACCCTTCCCACTCTCTTGGCCTTCCAAAAAGCCACCAAAACCTGGCTGTTCCGACAGGCCTGGGGTTGCTGATCTACAAATCAGGTCCAACCCCCAGCTAAGTATGTTGCATTTTTTAAACTGTTTTTGTCTCTTTCCCCTATTTGTTATTTTATTTTATTTCGTATTTGTAAGCCGCCCGGAGTCCTCTGGGATTGGGCGGCATATAAGCTCATTAAATTACAAATTAATTCTTCCCACAGTAGGTGGAAACTTCTGGAGCTCCTGTTGGAAACTGGCCCTTAAGGTTTAAAGGTGAATGAGATAAACTTATGGAGGAGATAAACCATCTTTGGCTGAAGGCAAGTGCTGATTCCATCTACTGCAGATAAAAGTTCCTTTGTTTTGCCCCTGTGGGAGGCAGAATGCTTGATCAGATGAATCTGTACATAGCTCTTCAGGCTCCTGCTTGTATTCTCACAGCATTACTAACCTGTTAATCAGTTATGAACGTGGACAATCCCTGTTTTATTTCTCCATGTCTGTATTGATCACCACTTTTTTATTTTAAGCATCATAACTACACAAAAATCCTTACAAAAGTTGCTTTGGACCAACAACTTTTAACATCAAGAAGGGATACCTGTGTTTTTTTCCTCCTCTTTGCCCTTTGTTTCTTTTTTTTTTTGACTTGAGTCTCTTCTGATGCTATGCCTGCAGGCAGAGGCTAACTGGTTTCATTGATTGGTTCTTTGCTTCTCCGGGAGCGTTTTCAACTGAAAAGCACGATTTTTTTATTTTAAAAATAATGCTTTTAAATAAACAAGTGAACCCTGCCCCAGAGCAAAATTCCTGCATTTAAGGTCCTGAAAGAATATTGTGATTTTCTCTTCTTTACAGGGGTCTGAACTACAATTTCCAGGATTTCAAACCAGCATGAAGACAAACCTTAAAGTGCGCAAGAAAGAGGTTGAAGGATATTTGCACTTCATCTTTGTGAAATTTTCTTTCCCTCAAGCCCTGATATAACTGCAACAGACACATCCCCATCTGCTGCTTTGGGTCCAGACAATTCATCCCTTCGTTTGGTTCGATTTGTTTCTGCAGCCTCAGAAATACACACCAGTGTTTCCAGATTTTTCTAACTCAACCAACCAATGCTAATATCTGTCCTTGGAACTGGGAGTTTTTAAAGCCAGAATAACTTTTAATCTATAAAGTAGATCTCTTAGTGAAAATAAAATCCTCATTATGATGCTTAGTAAATATTAGCAAGTTTTATTAAAAGCAAAGCCAGGTGTATTTGCGAACAGATAAGTAGAGCTCTAATCTAGGCATATGAAATTTACTCTTTGATGGTCATTGAACATACACACACAGAGAGACACACAGAGACATAAATATACAATATATAGTAAACACACATACATATACATTCCTAATTCCCAAATCCAGCCAGCCAGCAGGAACATCCTGAAAGATTTTACCTTAACAACACCTTCTGGCACCTGTCTCTCCAAGCATCAACCTGTGCAAAGCTCTTGATCCCCAGTTCAAAATAAAAGATTGCGTACTTTTTGCCATCAAAATACATTCTTTAGAGAGCTCTTATTTATTTATTTTATTTATGTTTTTCAATATATTTTTATTATTTTTACATTTAAAACAATGCAGTACCGTGAAGTCGGAGTGACTATACATTCACATTATATACAGCTAGTCACAACTATTAACAATTAGCCTACTAAATACATTATCACTCGTTCTGTCCAATCACAGTATATACAGTTTGTTCCAGTCTTGTCACCTTGTCTTATACCAATCATAAAATCTATTCCAGACTTCAAAATATTCTGACTCCCCTTTATTTTTAAGTTCAAGAGTGAGCCTATCTGCTTCCGCACAGGCCAACACTTTTCTGATTACATCTAGCTCTGATGGTGTATTTATTTATTTATTTATTTAGTCAGTCATTTACAAGATAATAGATAGAAGAATAAACATGGGTATGAATGAAATGGGTACGAATAAATGGGGACAGTTAGGACAGGGACGGTAGACACGATGGTGCGCTTATTCTTGCTTCCATTTCTCTATGACACTAATCAGTTTGGCTATCCCAAAGGAGTATTCTATTGTGCAATGCACAGCTCTAGAGACCAGTTTTTGGCAACTTAAAAGATGTGTGGATTTCAACTTTCAGAATTCCATGCCCAGCAAATCAAACACATTTGGCTGACTTGGCAATTCTGGGAATTGAAGCTACACATCTTTAGGCTGCTTAGGTTAGGAAACATTATATAGCAAGTAAGACCTCCCTTGCAGACATTAATGGTAAACGTTTCCCCTGTCCAGTTGTGTCTTAGGAGGCAGTGCTCACCTCGATTTCTTAGCCAAGGGAGCCAGATTCTTCCTTAGTCATGTAGCCAGTATGACTATACCAGCAGTGGGTTCTGGGCAACTTTACTGCCGGTTCGCTCGTGCGCGCATGCCTGCATAGTTCAATTAAAATTGTTCTGTACATGCACAGAACTCAAAAACAAGATGGCGGTGGAGACAGTGCTGACTGGGCAACTGGTTGGGGGGGCGTGGCAGGCCTGGATCGCTGCTGGTTCCAGTGATCCAGGCCACCACACCACTACCAATTTGGTCAAACCAGGCCGAACCAGTAGGAACCCACCTCTCAACTATATCCTAAAGCAGGAGTCCCCAACCTCTCATCTGTGGAGTGGGACTGGGTTGCAGCATGCCAAAAACTGGGCCACAATTGAATCCCATCTGTGGGATGCAGGTATCACATAAAAGCATGCCCCCTCCAGTTCGCGGAAAAACCTCTCTCCATGGAACCAATCCGTGGTGGCCAAAAGGTTGGGGGCTGCAGCCCTAAGGCACACAGAATTCTGTTACCTTCTCACTGAAGTAGTAACTATTTATCTACTCACGTTTGCCTGCTTTTGAACTGCTAAATTGGCAAGTAATGGAATTGAGGCAAGTAATGGGAGGAAACCTCATTACGCAATGTTTCGGTCTCGAACCTGGACTGTTAGCTTTCCAGCTGATAAGTTCGGCATCTTTAACCACAGAGCTATTGCGCCCCCTTGCAGATTTTATATTGTCTTATTTATTTGTTTGTTTGTCTATTTATATATTTATATCTACTTTTCAGAGCTGGTCCTACTAGTAGTTAATGAGATGTCAAATTCAGACGTCCTTTCAATGTCTCAATCAACAACAATTTTTACTTATTGGATAATAATTTTTTCTGTTTTAGATACGGATATCCTTGAGAAAACATTTAATTCCTAGTGACCCCTTAAACCAATCAGCAACTAGCCAATCTTGACTGATCTTTTAAAAAACTAAGCTGAATCAGCTGGCACAAGAGATGACCAGGAAGTTCCAAAAGTGTACACTAGGGTAGACGGAAAACTACTTCCCTTCTATTGCCACACGAGAGTCAGTTTGGTGATGTGACTTGAAAGTAGTAACTATAAGAGGGATCTTGGAGTCTACTGGACAATCACTTAAACATGAGCCATCACTGTGCAGCAGCTGCCCCAAAAACCAACACAGTTCTAGGCTGCATAAACAGAGGGATAGAATCAAGATCACATGAAGTGTTAATGCCATTTTATAATGCCTTGATAAAGCCACACTTGGAATACTGCATTCAGTTTTGGTCGCCACAATGTAGAAAAGATGTGGAGACTCTAGAAAGAGTGCAGAGAAGAGCAACAAAGATGATTAGGGGACTGGAGACTAAAACATATGAGGAATGGTTGAATGAACTGGGTATGTCTAGTTTAATAGAAAGAAGGACTAGGAGAGACATGATAGCAGTGTTCCAATATCTCAGGGGTTGCCACAGAGAGGAGGGAGTCAAACTATTCTCCAAAGCACCTGAGGGTAGAACAAGAAGCAATGGGTGGAAACTAATCAAGGAGAGAAGATACTTAAAATTAAGGAGAAATTTCCTGACAGTTAGAACAATTAATCAATAGAAGTAAGCTGTGGAATTGCCAACACTGGGATTTTTTAAGAGCATGGACAACCATTTGGCTGAAATGGTATAGGGCAGTGATGGTGAACCTTTTAGGCCCCCGAGTGCCCCAAATGTATGCATATGCCCTGTGCATGCACCCATGCCCTGCCCAAACATCAAGGCATGGGCACACCTTGCACATGTGCATCAGAGACCCGAAGACCAGTTGGCCGGCTGAAGGCAGCACATATGCGGCAGAGGCCTGAAACAGTGCTGGGCTGATAGCACATGTGCCCACAGAGCGGGCTCTGCATGCCACCTCTGGAATGCGTGCCATAGCTTCGCCACCACTGGTATAGAGTCTCCTGACTGAATAGCGGTTTGGACTAGAAGATCCCCAAAGTCCCTTCCAACTCTGTTATTCTGTTCTATTAAGAGGAAACTGAGTCACCATGAGGTCTAGTTTCATCTTGGGCACAAAGTCAGATGAGTAACCTTGGGCCAATCATTCTTTCTCAGCTCTATTCATATGGCAGTGGCAAACCGTTTCTGAAATCTTATCAAGAGAAACACATGAAATTATTTCAGTAGTTACCAGGACTCAATTGATTTGAAGGCATACACAGAGATACAAGCACATACAGACTGCTGAATTATATTGATATAGTATGACCAAGAATTCTACTTAAAGGAGACTTGAAAAGAACAATTTACATTGCCTTCAGGGGATGTGAGACGTGCATTGTCTTTCATATCACTGTTTAACAAAAACAGTGTCATGATCTGATAAAATTACTAGCTCTGGCTTTGCATTTATTGTAAAGTAACAATGCGTTATTGTAAGGATATCTGAGTCAATGAATGTCAGACCTTTAATCAAGGAGAGACGTAACCTGGAAGTAAGGAGAAACTTCCTAACAGTGAGGACAATTAACCAGTGGAGCATCAACTTGCCTTCAGAAGTTGCGTATGCTTCATCATTGGAGATTTTTAAGGAATGACTGGAGAATCACTTGTTGGAAATGATATAGGGTCTTCTGCAGAGGTGGCATTCAGCAGATTCTAGAGAACCAGTAGCAGAAATTTCGAGTAGTTCGGAGAACCGGTAAATATCACCTCTGATTAGCCCCACTCCCATTTATTCTCTGCCTTCCGAGTCCCAGCTGATCATGAGAGAATGTGGATTTTGCAGTAACCTTCCCCTGGAGTGGAGAGGAAATGGGGATTTTGCAGTAACCTTCCCCTGGACTGAGGAGGGAATGGAAATTTTACAGTATCCTTCCACTACCACACCCACCAAGCCACACCATGCCCACCAAGCCACGCCCACAGAACTAGTAGTAAAAAAAATTAATCCCACCACTGATCTCCTGCTTAACAGGGAGTTGGACTAGAAGATCTCTAAGGTCTCTTCCATCTCTATTCTGATTGACTTAATGTGGAGACATTCAAGCAGCTTCAACTTGGTTTAACATTGGAGCAAGAAAATCAGGAATGGAACAAACACACCTAGCAAAAATGCTGGAATGATGTATCCCAATCCTAGGGGTGTTTTCTCACCCTCTTTGCTCAAACCATACTTGTAATCCTAGTCCAATTACAAAAAACAAATTCCTGAACTTTTATTACTCTTTTCCTCCTGCATTGCAGAGCGAGATCTCCAGGAGCAATCTCAAGAGCTACAAGCCCCACAAAATAGAAAGAATTGATTATTCCAAACTTGTTCCTTCCTCTTTTTCTGGCTTAGGACAGTCGCTGTCCTATTTTCACTTCTCCTTCTCCCCTATCTCCAGTTTTCTGCCTGATAAGCTATTAAATAAGATGAGCTGCTGCGGGCAAGCCCATTTCGATTTTCTCCAGAGAAGGTAAAAATAGTCTATTAGAATCCCAAAAATCTTGCAGAAGAATGCCATATATCATACAGAAAATACAGCCTCTTCCTCTTCGTACAACCCTTCTATCTTCTGTTATCCAGTTATTTAGGGGATAAGGCCTAAAGCTATTTCTATTCAGAGATTTTTCTCTTTTTTTAACACTTTGTTATCAACAGCACAGGTTAGTACACCAACTCTAGCTTCCTAAGGCATAGTTTTAAAAAACTCTTTTCTCCAATTACTAAGCAGTTTCGGAAGGACAACTGAGTTCAGCTTTTCTGATGATTGGCTACTTTTCTGCAGCATTAAACAGAATAAGAGAACAACAGAGTCGGAAGGGACCTTGGAGGTCTTCTAGTCCCACCCCCTGCTCAGGCAGGAGACTCTGTACCGTTTCAGACAAATGATTGTCCAATCTCTTCTTAAAAACTTCCAGTGATGGAGCATCCACAACTTCTGGAGGCAAGCTGTTCCACTGATTAATTGTTCTAACTCTCAGGAAATTTCTCCTTAATTCCAGATTGCTTCTATCCTTGATTAGTTTCCATCCAATATTTTCTCACATTCCCATTTCCCGAGCCTGCATGTTTCAATGGGTCAGTGTCAGAAACTGACTCACATTGAATGCCAAGTAAGTCCTGTGTACAGACGGTTTTAAGAAGCTGCAGCAAATAAAATACATAATAGGGTCACCATTGCAATGGAATGTGTGAACAACCTTGGGGGGGGGGGATGAAGAAATGAAATGCTGCCTAGGAAACAATAGGAGAATAGAGGCAGGAATCCCAGTGGCTTAATAGTCAGAGAAAGAAACTTAGGAACGAGCCATCTTAATGAATCAGGTGGTGGCAGCAGTAGCAATAGCCCTTAGACTTATATACCACTTCACAGGATTTTACAGTCCTCTCTAAGCGGTTTACAGAGGCAGCATATTGTCCCCCAACAACCTGGGTCCTCATTTTACCCACCTCAGAAGGATGGAAGGCTGAGTCAACCTTGAGCCTGGTGAGAATCGATCTGCCAAATTGCAGGAAGCCAGTGATAAGCAGAAGTAGCCTGCAGTACCGCACTCTAACCACTGTGCCACTGCGGTAGTCTGTACCTTCAGACTTGCAATTTTCTGTTGATGTAACTTTACCGTAAAATAGAATTAGCTCATCTTGTTGTGCCTCCTGTCTGGTTTAACTGGGAAGGCAACATGGGGGAAGCAGTCAATCAACTATTACAATGCACATTGCCCAGTCCAACAGATGAAAAGTGGCTTCTGCATGTACCTGAAGAAAGGTGAAAATATTCCCTTCACAAGGTGTATTCAAGCCATTTGCCTTAGTTCATGGGTGTCAAACTCGTGGTGCCACTTTGCAGTTACATGACATTTCTTGATGTTTTCCCCACTCACGGAGCTACAGGGGCGTAAGCTATGTATGACGCAGGCCACGCCTTTGGGCCACCAGTTTGACACCCCTGTGGCTTAGTTGGATTTATTGGTTTCCTGCACTAAGCAGAGGATTGAACTCAATGGGCTTAAAGATGACTTCCCCATCTATGATTCTATGCTTCCCTTGTCCATCCTTCTACAATGTGATGCTTTCTACAGTTGTGAATCCTTCCCAATATTGGTGGGGAAGTCTGGGAAATCATAGTCCTCAAACATTAAGAAGCACTTACTCCCAAATTCTTAACCAGGATTCAATATTTCCAATCTTTTTGCACAATACAAGGTTGGAGAAATTGCAGGAGCTAATATTAATTGTCCAACTTATCATTTTCAGGAAACTGAGGACTCATGGAGAGCTTAAAGGGACTTAAATGGACTTTGGGTTGGCCAGAACAGCAGTTTTGAAAGCAAATTATGAGGATTAAACAGCTTCTACCTTATTGGCATTGTTTGCTCTCAATTCTCCAGGGCTGCTTTGTTCTTTATATTGTTGTAATAAATATTGGAGAAGAATCAGAAGAGGGCAAGAAATATTTGAGGCATTTTCAGTAGGTGGTAGGATTTCCCCCCCACAATATTCCCATGCAACCCAACCCACAGAAGACACCTTAGGTGCAAATGTACTCTGGGTATTTTCTTTATAGTTGGCAAAAGTTTGAACAGATTCAAAGAAGTTCTTGATCCATTTTTGCTTAGAGTGGAGAATTCCTACTGCAATAGAATACAAAGACTGAATAAGAGCATAACTCATCCACTCTTCACAAATAGCACACCTGGCCAAGAGTTAAACATGTAGGTCAGTGATGGGTTCCTAACCGGTTTACTTCCAGTTTCCTGAGAGGGTGTTTTGCACATGTGCTGCACCCTTTGCTCGCGTGCGTGCCCACCATGCATTGCTGCGCATGCACAGTCAACTGAAAACTGTTCTGCGCATGTGCAGAAACCTGCCAATGATGGCAGAAGAGACCAGGGAACTGGTTCAGGAATGTGGCAGGCCTGGATTGCTGCTGGTTCCAGTGACCCAGCCTACCATACCACTACTGGTTCGGCCAAACCGGGCTATATTGGCAGGAACCTACCACTGATGTAGGTCTATTCTGTGTTTCTAGTCTTTGTAAATCTTTGTTAAGTATCCCTCTTCTGCAGTGTTTCTCAGCCTTGGCAGCTTGAAGATGTCTGGACTTCAATTCCATGGCTGGTTGAGGAATTCACATATCTTCAAGTTGCCAAGGTTGAGAAATACTGCTCTAACGAAACAGCAATCAGGGCAATTAAACCTCTACTAAACCTCAAATATTACCTTCACATACTTCCTGTCTTTACATCAAAATCTGATCACTTCTTAATCCTGAATGTAGGCACTATGCTTCTGCAATGAATCATAGTTGGGAGCAGTGGTGGGATTCACCCAATTCACACCTATCACGGAGAACCAGTTGTTACCTTTATAAGCAGTTCAGAGAACCGGTTGTTGGAAGAAATCCCCTTTTGTTTTTTTCCCACTTTACAGGGCTAATTCTGGTGTTGTTTCTAGCCTAATCTTTATTGCCCTGCTTACAGAAACTGCCTCTCCGCTTAACCCCTATTACATTGTAATAACTAAGATGAAGCGCCCATTGACGCGAATGATGTTGAGTTAGCCACACCCACTCAATCACATGACCACCGAGCCCCGCCTACCCAGCTGGTCATTAGGACAGAGAACTGGTTGTTAAATTATTTGAATCCCACTACTGGTTGGAAGCCTTCAGGTTTCTGCCCTTCTTCCCATTTTGAGCTATTAGGATTAGATCCCAGAGTAGACTTATTCAGCCTGCTTTTTCCAAATAAATAACGTGGATTATTACAATCAGCAGGCATGCTGGCATCAGGTGGATGGAGAATGCATTCGATGAGAAAGCTCTCCTGCTTCTCTGAGCCCATTTGTGAAATATACTTAACTCTTACTTGGCATTCTCTTCACACTCTGTTAATGTTCTTCTCAAGATTCCAGCAGTACATTGGGTAGCTAAGGGTAGAGTTTCTATTCTCATTTAATTAAGCACTCTGCATCTTAAGAGGGCGATAGTGCTGATTAGCATCCTCTATCTAAAGCATTTCGTGAAGGAGAATAGAAGGTTACTTGATGGTAAACAGCCGTCTCTAATTTCATAATCTCTACAGAGACCCGTCACCTATCCTTATAAAGGAATGTCTCTTCTATTAAACAGAAAGGGGAGGCTATCAACTGACACCACTGGGCCATCTTGCCCTGGCTTTAGCTGCTTCAACATGGGAACAGCATGCATAGCTGTTCCTGCTCCTCTTTTCAAAAGTGTAAGGAAAAAAGCTGGATTCCAGTTTCTGAAAATAGGCAAATTCAAACCCCAAACCAGGGGTGAAATTCAGCAGGTTCTGACAGGTTCTGGAGAACCAGTAGCCGAAATTTTGAGTAGTTCAGAGAACTGGCAAATACTACTCTGGCTGGCCCCAAAGTGGGGAGGGAATTGGGATTTTGCAGTATCCTTCCCCTGCCTCGCCCACCAAGCCAGGGCACCTCCATTGCCGCCGCCACCGCCACCATCCCAGCATGGCTTTTTTGGCGGCTTCCAAAACCAAGTCTTTTGGCAGTGGCTGCTCTGGGCATACTCTCTATGGTTGTACACTCTGGGAATACACTCTGCTGGCAGCCAGCTCACAACCATGGAGAGTACGCCCAGAGCAGATACTGCCGGAAGACTCGGTTTGGAAGCCGCTGAAAAAGCCATGCTGGGATGGCGGCGGTAGTGGTGGGAGCAGAGGTGCTCTTCCTCTGCAGGCAGAGCTGGGCCAGGGCATCGTGAGGCTGGAAGGCGTGCGAGCAGGAGTGGAACAGCTGCTCGTGCAACCCTCCCCCCTCCCCAGCCGTGCAGAGCGCCATTCACTGGCATTTTGAAGGTGCCAAGCCACAGGAGCCGGGCAGCAGCGAACAGGCACTCACGCAGCTTGGCGATACCCCTAGGTCAGTGAATGGTGCTGTGCCCGGTTGGAAAGGGGGTTTGCTGGGTGGCTGCTCGTGCGCATGGTCACTTCATGACTGCTGTGCTGCACTGCTGCAACAGCACAACACAGCCGTTCGCCCATGAGGCTGTGCCCGGCTCTTTGGGAACCTGCTCACAAGAGAGCAGCTGCCCAGCAACCGCAAAATAATAATAACCACCACCACCACCGATAATAAGGACAAAGCCATATTTTGTGGGTAAAAAGAAAATAAGACCCTGTCTTATTTTCAGGAAAACACGGTAGATCTCAATAAGTTCTTTGTCTCTTAAGTGCTGACATCTGCTGAGGGCCATCAAGAAAGGTGGGCACTGCTTTCTGCCTTCAAGAGCATGTTTCTACATTTCTCATCCAGGGAAATATAACATTCTGCCTTTTTTAATATTTCTTAAAATATTTCATTCTTCTAGGAGAGTGATGGGTGCTAACAATTTCTACAATTGTGACAAACATCTTGAACTGCACCCAGGAGCATATCAGCAGCCAGTACAGCTTGTGTAACAATGGCATTAAAAGTGCCACTAATAAGGGCTTCCAAAATTGTATTCTGGGCCTCTTGTAGCTTCTGAATACAGCTTCCATCTGTGTAGGGAAAAAAGGTTTGCACTTTTGAGCTAGCATATGAACAAAATATTCGCCATCTTTTTCTAAATTTTGCAAGGTAGTTCTGGTTAAGACACCAGCGGGAAAGTGGGAGACTGTGTGCTCTAATTGACTTAAGCATAAAAGCTGACTAGATGGCTTTGGGCCAATGACCAGAAGCCTGTGACTTCCACCTTAGGCACAAAAGCCTATTAGATGATCTTGGGCCAGTCACTCACTCTCTTTCTCTCAGCCCAATCCACTTTATAGGGCTATTGTTCTGGAAAAAATAGGAGGAGAGAGGAGAATTAGATAAGTTCAGTGCCTTGTATTGTTTATAAAAACAATAAAAGTGGGGTAAAAATAAATCATTTTCTGAGTCTTTCAAGGTAGCTCTCCAACTAAGCAAATGTCTATATTTTCTCTTTGCAGTATATCACCTTCCCATTTGATTTAATGAGCACCAAAAGAATCTATAAATAAATAAAAGAAGCCAGGAGGTGCAGATGCCAAGAGAATCTCCATACACACATGGGCTCCTGCGCATCACCTTGTCTCTGCACCTTCCACAGAACTACCAGCTTCCTCCATGTTGTTGCAGACCAACACTTCCAGAGATGGTATTCAGCAGGTTCTGACCAGTTCCAGAGAACTGGCAGTGGAAATTTTGAGTAGTTTGGAGAACCAGTAAATACCACTTCTGGCTGGCCTCGCCCCCATTTATTATCTGCCTCCCGAGTCCCAGCTGATCAGGATGAAATGGGGATTTTGCAGTAACCTTCTCTGCCATGCCCACCAAACCATGCCCACCAAGCCATGCCATCCTCACTAAGCCACACCCACAGAACCAGTCTGTGACTACAGAAAAACAGTGTTGGAAGGGATCACAGAGGTCCTCTAGTCCAAACGTCTATTAAGCAGGAGACCCTATACAATTCTGGATAAAAGGCTGTCCAATCTTACAAATAGAAAGAATGGGGAATCACAAAGCCAAGAATAGACTGGAGGGCCCTCAAGGTAGAATTGCCACAAAACTCCAATGACAGAACAGAAGCTTTGCTGTATGATTGGTAACCCAGCCAAGGCAAAAACAGGAATCTTTCTATTCCATAATTTGTTCAGAAGTAATTTTCTATTAAATATTTAAATATAAACAAATGGATAACCATTTGTCTGAAACGGTAGGGAGGGGGTTGGACTAGAAGACCTCCAAGGTCCCTTCCAACTCTGCTATTGTATTGTATTATAATATTTAATTAATAAATTGCAGTTCATTGGCTATTAATTGCTATATTGTGCATCAGCTACATTGTTATGTTATTTGTCAGTGCACTTTACTCTGTGTTAATATATCATTTAGAAGTGAACTTTCAAACGCCATTGTTTAGGAATAGGAGTGGCAATCTAGTTGGTCTTGGGTGTCTTCACACACATGCAATAAGCCAGGCCTAATGTTTATGAAATGGGTCCACTGGCACCTGCCCAACCCTCAACCTTTCACACTGTCAAACTCATCCTTCCAAAGTCTCGGGATCCCCGTGGTCTGGATAAAGTTAGTACTTTTTAGGCAACCCATGAAAGAATCTTTGTGAGAAAGTGTCATTCCCAGAGGTGCGTTGCTCCTGGTATGGCCTGGTTCGGCTGAATTGGTAGTGGAATTCAGGCCTGGGTCGCAGAACTGGCAGTGATCCAGGCCTGCCACACCCTCAAACCTGTTCCCTCACCACCACTGGGCCGCCGCCATTTTGGTTTTTAGTGACTGCGCATGCGCAGTTCATTGTAAATTGTTCTGTGGATGAGCATGAACACGAACAGCTTGTGGTGGGCGCGCATGTGGGTTGCGAACCAGTAGTAAAACCAGCAGCAACCCACCCTTGGTCGTACCTGGGGTGTTAGTAAAATGCAGGAGAAGAATTCATTAGTAACCATTTATTTTCCCATCTCGAGATTCTATCTTTTCCAGACTGATCTGGGAATTCCTCTCTTCTTTTCTTTGACAACCGTTTTTGTTCCACCTAACGGAGGCGTAAGTGGGGCTGATAACAGCACAGAGTTGCAAGCAGACCACAGCCAGCAGAAAAGGGAACAATGAGAGTTTAGATAGGGAGAGGGGAATACAGTGGAGAGTAGTCTATGAAATAGAAGTGGAGAAATTCTCCAGTGAGAGCAGCTAGAAAGAAAGGGGGTCGTTTCAGGGGGGGGTGAGGAATCTCAAAGAGTAGCCAAGTGTGTGTTTGGTGTCGTTGCTTTGTGATGCTTCTAAAGCACAGGCATTCACGTGTTGAAATGTTTCCCTTAGGAAAGGAAAGAGGATCAATACAAAAGAGAGAGAAAAAGAGGGTCATTTTGTACCATCCTTTATCTGATGTCTGTGACAAAGTTTTCAAAACCAAGTGTAAAGAATAAGAGGGGGTGGGGAATTGTTAAATTTTGTCTTGTGCTTTCTCTCTCTCATTCACGTGCACAAAGAGAGAAATCCCTATTTGTACAAAATAACAATTCTGTGCTATGATAGCAGAGGTGGGTTGCTCCTGTTTCGGCCTGGTTTGGCCAAACCAGTAGTGGAATTCAGGCCTGGGTCGCAGAACCGGCAGCGACCCAGGCCTGCCACGCCCCTGAACCGGTTCCCTTGCCGCTGCTGGCTGCCACCATTTTGTTCGTTTAGTGATTGCACATGTGCAGTTCACTGTAAAAAGAACAATTTACACTGAACAGCACAGGCACACAGGTGTGTTGCAACTGGTAGTAAAACCTGCAGCGATCCACCCCTGTAGGATAGGACTTGTTTCTGAAAAGTACAGATAGTTCCACAACATACATCTAGGGGTGGGTTGCTGCCGGCGTTATTATTTCTGGTTTGGTGCATGCGTGATTTGCCTGAAACGCCCTCCAGGCGCATGCACAGTTGCCTGTAAAAATGCTGTGGCGACCAGGTAATAGGTTCAGGGGTGTGGCGAGCCTGCCATCCCTACTGGTTGGGCGACCCAGTCGCAATTTCCACTACTAGTTTGTCTGAGCTAGTGCGAACCAGTAGCAACCCACCTCTGCATACAACCTTTCTCTGTGATTTACATTAGTCACATGGTAGAGGATAGGAGGGAGGGAGGGAGGGGGAATGGGGGAAGGACAGAAGGAAGGAAGGAAGGAAGGAAGGAAGGAAGGAAGGAAGGAAGGAAGGAAGGAAGGAAGGAAGGAAGGAAGGCCTTCCATAATTAATCCTAACCTTCCCTGTTCTTCCAAAATATGGCTTTTTAGCAGTAGCTGTCGGAGAGCATAAACCTTCCTGCACAACTCACCTTTTTATCGTTCTTGCTGAACTGGTGGTGTTATTGTCAGACTGTGAAACCATCACAATTGAAGGAGATAAGCCAGGCAGCTGGGAGAAGGTTGAGTAGAGAAGCAAGCATAATTGGATGGCACAGCAACAACAAATGGAGTGTGGACAGATACAAACACAATCATACCCAGTGGTGGGATTCAAAAAAACCTTTTGGTTTAGAATCAGATTTGGAAAGGACCTTCAAGTCAACCCTTGCCCATACAGGAATCCAGATTTAAGTATCTCCAACAGATGACTATCTATCTACCTCGTGTCTTATACTCCGAAAAATACAGTATTTATTAAACAAATTTATATAACTGTCTAATTCACTGAAGGTGATTTTGAGTAGCACATAATAAATGAAACAATAAATGAAACAATATAGATAGATAGATAGATAGATAGATAGATAGATAGATAGATAGATAGATAGATAGATAGATATAAACAGCATATATATATATATATATATATATATATATATATATATATATATATATATATATATATACATACATACATACATACATACATACATACATACATACATACATACATACATACATACATACATATATATATATATATATATATATATATATATATATACTTAAAGTCACAACCCCTGGTATGCCCAAGTGTGGGAGGAAGGTCACACTTCCACTCTCTGTCATTAGGCTCGTCACAAGAGTCCATCCAGACAGAAACCCAATATTTTTACTGTTGCCTTTTGTTATATTTGTGTTTTTATTGTGCTGATAAATAAAGTCTTCCTTTATTTATTTATCAGCACAATAAAAACATATATATATATATATATATATATATATATATATATATATATATATATATATATATATATATATATATATATATATATATATATATATATATATATATATATATATATATATATATATATATATATATATATATATATATATATATATATATACACAGCAAATACCAACAGCAAATATATATATATATATACAGCAAATACCAACCATCATAATAAATATCTTAAAGCACAACTAAAAGTGAAGGGAGGACTATCTAGAGATCAGGAGTCCCAAGCTTGGTCACATAATCGGGGCCTTTTGGGTGGGGCCCATCTAATTTCATGGGGAAGGATGTCCTGTAAGGTAAATGCCACATCTCCTGGGACCCACTAAATGTGGATCTCTGGTTGATGGTACCAACAGCACAACTTCTTTGCAAGATCTGATCTGCGCACACTCACATTTGCAAACTGGTAAGGAAGGTAAGTGACTACCACCCCTCCAACCCTCTAATCGTCTCTTCTCTGCACTCTTTTAAGAGTCTCAACATCTTTTTTATATTATGGGGAGCAAAGCTGGATGCAGTATTCCATGTGGGGTCTTAACAAGGCATTAGAAAGTGGTCTAATCCATATATGCAGAACAGGGATGGGTTGATGCTCGCATTACTGCTGGTGCGGCGCACAAAAAAAAACCCTTCACGCGGATGCACATTTGCACCTAAAAAGGCCTGCATATGCGCACAACATTAGAAAAGGAAACACAAAACTATACACAAAACAAATATGGGACTAAGAAATTACAGATAGCCTATGCTTAAGATTAGGAATAATCTAAACTGTTCATAGCTAGTGCAACAGGAAGAAGCTGAGTTCAATGTAGAGATGTTATTAACTTCTTTTTTTTAATTTCCTTTGTCTTAATATATTGTAGACTGTGTTTGTTAAAAATCTATACCGTTTACGGGCTCTGGGAAGTCGGGGGGGAAGGGAGGTGGGGTGTTAGGGGGGTGGGGGGAGGGGGGATATATAGTATGTGTTAGATTTTAAAGTAACGTGAGTGCACTTGTATGCTCTTTAATTCCACTGTAAAAATAGGACAAGCTGAATATATTAATAGATTGTAGAAATACACCGAAGGGAGGAGTAGAGGGATAGAAGAAAGAGGAGTAGAGAGGGTGGGAGAGAGGACTGGAGGGAGGGGGAGAAGGAAGGGAGGGAGTGTATCGGGAGAGAGGAGTGGTAGAGGGGGAGGGGAAGTAGGGTAGAGGGGAATGATGGAGGGAAGAGGGAAAGTTGGAGGGGGGCGAAAGAAAGGGTGTATGGAGGGTCGAAGAGGTACATTGGGTTTTTATTTTGGGGGGTACTGCTGATAAGAGGAATGGCTGTGTTTATTGTTTAATGTTATATGGCCCCGGTTATGCACAGTATATATGTGACTGTACGAAAATGAAAATGGAAAATAAAAACACATTTATACGGGGGGGGGAAAAGGAAAGAAATACATTTTTGCAATGAAGATTGTTCTGCGCATGCGCAGAACCGAAAACCAAGATGGCGTCACCGCCAATAGAACTGGTTCAGGGGCGTGGCAGGCCAAGTTATTACCTACTTGGCGGAACCAGTCGGAATTGGTAGAGACTCACCTCTGATACAGAATCCATGCATAGAAACTAAGAAAACAATTCCCAACTGGCTTATGAATATTCAGAAACAGCTTTGGTTTTGAATCTGGAGAGACTGAGATTATACAGGACAAGTATCTGTTGCTTGCTTTCTTCTCTTCGTCCCATTCTCAGGAATATCAAGGCCTCCCATCAGTGTATCCATTTGATTGTCTTGGTAAACCCAACCTCTCCGAACTGTCTACGGAGAAGATTGCTGGGAAAGACAGAAGGAAAAGGAAGAGAATCGTCAGGAAAATGTAGATGGACTCAATTGGCCTACTGCCAATTACCTCCACTAGACCATTTAGATCCCATAGACTAGGCCTCCTCCGAATTCCATCAGCCGGCCAGTGTCGACTGGCGACTACCCGGAGGAGGGCCTTCTCTGTGGCTGCTCCGACCCTCTGGAACGAACTCCCCGTGGAGATCCGAACCCTCACCACCCTCCAGGCCTTCCGCATAGCCCTTAAAACCTGGCTGTTCCAACAGGCCTGGGGCTAAAGACTCGCTGCCCCACTTCGAATGGTATGACTGTTGTGCTTTTTTAATTATGCATGGTTTTTTATGTTTTTTGTAACTTTTGTTTGTTTTTCCCCTCCCTTTGAGTTGTGAGCCGCCCTGAGTCCCTTTCAGGGAAAAGGGCGGCATACAAATAAATTAAAATGTAAATGTAAAATGTAGATGAGTCAATGGGGGAAGCCAGATTCACTTAATGACCACATGGTTCACTTGATCATGGTGATTCATTTAACGAACATGGCAAAAAAAAGCTCATGAGTGCAACTTACTTAACAACTGCCTCTCTTAGCAATGGAAGTTCCATTAAGGATTACCTATAATTTCTGGATTCCATGCTTTGATAATATGCAGTCCAACTAGGGTTAATTACTTATCAAGAAAATTAAGTTTCTGCCGGTAGAACAAGCAAAGCACAGCAACTTTGACAGCACTGAGTAAATTATATTTGTTTCACTTGCCCATCAAGCTTACTAATATTTACATGTTCATCTTTGATACAAATATTTGGAGCAATGCCTCTGAATCTCTAAGGGCTTACAGAAGGATTGGATGTCATCACATATATCACAGAACCATCAAACATCAAGAATACAAATAGCAATGGTATTTGTGAAATAAGGTCTCTTCTGGAAAAAAAAAGACACTTCAATATCCATCATCATTAATGAATAATCAAAACTCTACAAGAGGATTCCTATCCTGTACCCACATTCAAAACCTGGAGGAGAAATACAACTATCAGCCATTCATCTGAAAGGAGCACGAACAGAGGTGGTATTCAGCCGGTTCGGACTGGTTCAACCGAATTAGTAGCTGAAATCACAGCTAGGTCGTCCACACACTCCGGCTCTATGCAGCCCTATTTAGGCATGTTTTTGAGGCTGGGTGTGTGCATGGAAGAGACGTGTGACAGCAAAAGTGCATGTGCGAATGGCCAAGTGCATGCATGGAAGGGGCAAAGTGGATGGGTATGCATGGCAAACCAGTGGTAACAAAATGTGAAACCCACCGCTGAACACGAATACAGGAATCTGTCGCCATATTTGATATGTTGTGAATCTCTGATCTCTAGATCTTTTGATCTATATTCCGAGATATTAGAAACAATCTACTCTCTCTGCCTATGTACAATTCTACACATTCTAGAAAATTCAAATCTGCCTTCAGCCATAGAAGCCAATCAGAAGCTCAACCTACAATACAGCTAGTCCTCAACTTAAAATCACAGTTGGAACCAGAATTTCCATTGCTAAGCAATATAGTTATTAAGTGAGTCATGCCTCATTTTATGACCTTTTTGTCACAGTTGTTCAGTAAACCACTGCAGTTGTTAAGTGAATCCAGGGGTGGGCTCCTATGGGGTTGCCTGGGTTTGGGAGAACCCAAAGCTAACATTATGGCCGGTTCGGTGAGCCTCCAAATCCCACCTCTGGCTGGCCCTGCCCACCCCACCCCTCCCATGAGTCTCCACGTGGCCTGTTTTGGATGCAAGGTAAGTGTAGGGCCCGCACAGAGGCTCAAGGAAGGGAAAAAATGAGCATCTCAGAAGTTCCAGAAGGCCGGAAATTGGCTGGTTTCTGGCCTCTGGAGGACCTCCGGAGCCCAGGAAGGCAGTTTTCACCCTCCGGAGCCCAGGGAGGCAGATTTCACCCTTCCAGAGACTTGATGAAAATCTCCGGAGCCTGGGGAAAATGAAAACGCTGCCTCCCCTCTCCGCCGGCATAGTGCCCCGGCATAGTACTACTAACTATACATAGTGCCCTGGCATAGTACCACCAACTAGACATAGTGCCCTGGCATAGTACCACCAACTAGACATAGTGCCCTGGCATAGTACCACCAACTAGACATAGTGCCCCGGCATAGTACCACCAACTAGACATAGTGCCCCGGCATAGTACCACCAACTAGACATAGTGCCCCGGCATAGTACCACCAACTAGACATAGTGCCCCGGCATAGTACCACCAACTAGACATAGTGCCCCGTCTTAGTACCACCAACTAGACATAGTGCCCCGGCATAGTACCACCAACTAGACATAGTGCCCCGGCATAGTACCACCAACTAGACATAGTGCCCCGGCATAGTACCACCAACTAGACATAGTGCCCCGGCATAGTACCACCAACTAGACATAGTGCCCCGGCATAGTACCACCAACTAGACATAGTGCCCCGGCATAGTACCACCAACTAGACATAGTGCCCCGGCATAGTACCACCAACTAGACATAGTGCCCCGGCATAGTACCACCAACTAGACATAGTGCCCCGGCATAGTACCACCAACTAGACATAGTGCCCCGGCATAGTACCACCAACTAGACATAGTGCCCCGGCATAGTACCACCAACTAGACATAGTGCCCCGGCATAGTACCACCAACTAGACATAGTGCCCCGGCATAGTACCACCAACTAGACATAGTGCCCCGGCATAGTACCACCAACTAGACATAGTGCCCCGGCATAGTACCACCAACTAGACATAGTGCCCCGGCATAGTACCACCAACTAGACATAGTGCCCCGGCATAGTACCACCAACTAGACATAGTGCCCCGGCATAGTACCACCAACTAGACATAGTGCCCCGGCATAGTACCACCAACTAGACATAGTGCCCCGGCATAGTACCACCAACTAGACATAGTGCCCCGGCATAGTACCACCAACTAGACATAGTGCCCCGGCATAGTACCACCAACTAGACATAGTGCCCCGGCATAGTACCACCAACTAGACATAGTGCCCCGGCATAGTACCACCAACTAGACATAGTGCCCCGGCATAGTACCACCAACTAGACATAGTGCCCCGGCATAGTACCACCAACTAGACATAGTGCCCCGGCATAGTACCACCAACTAGACATAGTGCCCCGGCATAGTACCACCAACTAGACATAGTGCCCCGGCATAGTACCACCAACTAGACATAGTGCCCCAGCATAGTACCACCAACTAGACATAGTGCCCCGGCATAGTACCACCAACTAGACCACCCCCATCATGGCTCTGTCCATCCAGCAACCAGGCAGAGAACCCATTGCTGAAATTTTTGAAGCCCACCCCTGAATCACATGGTTGTTAAGAGGATCCTTTGCCGATTGTCTTTGCTTGTCAAAACCCAGCTGGGAAAGTTGCAAATGGTGAACTTATGACCCCAGTATGCTGCAACTGTCCCAAATCCATGCCACTTACCGGCACATGAATTTTGACCATGGGGGTTCTGCAATGCTCCTAAGTGTGAGGACTGGTTGTAATTTTCAGCACTGTGGTAACTTTGAACGATTGCTAAATGAATGAGTGTCAGTTGAGAGCTATGTGGGTTGGTATTATAGAGAAAAGCGGGATGGGGAGGAGAGGAGACACCCTGGTAGAAGATGGGATATAAGTTTAACATAAGTAAGCCCAGAACATTTTCCTTTCCTTTTTCTCTTCTTTCCAAGCTAAAAACAAACCCCACTATTTTTTCTTGATCAGTGGGCTGTCCTCTTTTGTTTTGACTTCTATCACACGTTTTTGATCAAAGATAGTTTGAGCTGTACAAGGATTTATTTTTTAATCCATTTCATCATGATCTCTCACATGGAATTCACCTGCTGCTTAACAGTTGGGCTTCTTTGTTAAGCCATCCTCCAAAAAGTTGAGGAATCATTTCTGGTCAGTTACCCAACACTAGCAAATATATGAATTTAGGGGAAGGATTATCTCAGAATCTACTGCTTCCTATTTGCTAATGCTAAGCTTCATTCCATGTGTGTCTGCAGGACGTGGTCAAAGAAGTCAAGATGGCAACCTCAATGGTGCAACAAACATAAAAAAAAACCTGATATTATTGCATCAACCATCTTGATTATTTTTTCCCCATGCCTTGCAGACACTCTTTCTGCTTTTGCTGCTTCATGCCTGACTCTCGCATGAGGGGGCTCCTCTAAATCTTTATTTATTTCTAGGCCACCAGAATCCAATTAGATTCTTGGCAATTTATCAGGAATCTATGGTAGGAATAAAAACCACTCTCAATAGAACAAAGGTAAAATCCTATGATGGTGAATCTTTTTTGGCTCCCGTGCCAAAAGCGGGGGGAGCATAGGGGGGTCATGTACGGGCGTGCCACACCCATAGTCACTTCCGGGAAGCCTCCTGAAGGCTCCTGAAGGCTCCGGGGGGCTAAAAACTGCCCTACGAGCAAACTGGAAGTACATCCCAAACTTCCGGTTTTCAAGGAAGCCTCCGGAGGACAATAAAATGGCCTCAAAAGAAGGCTGAAGCATGTGCGCTGGCCAGCTGACAGGGCAACGCCTCGCTTGTCCTGACAAATGGTTCAGCGTGCCACCTGTGGCACACGTGCCCTAGTTCGCCATCATAGCTATAGGTTATGACAGAAATGTCAAATAAAATACATAAAAATGGTGGCAAGATTCACATCAGAGAAAAGCTTTCTGAAACAATTAAGTTCTTAACAGCTCCTTATAGACCACAAAGATCCTGAGCTCCACAGGGAAGCCATTCTGTAATGTCGGGAGGAAGGGAGCCCCCCCCTCCCGAAGAGAGAGGACGTACCCCCAAATCCTTCCAATTTCCTGATTAGTAGCAGTTTCTCTGTGATAGATTAAACTGGCCTGGCCAACAATGACAGGAGAAGGTGGAATCACAACCAGGGGTGGGCTGCTATGGGTTCGCACAGGTTCAGCAGAACCCATAGCTAACATTATGGTCAGTTCAGAGAACCTCCAAATCCCACTCCTGGCTGAGCCAGCCCATCCCACCCCTCCCAGAAGTCTCCATGTAGCCAGTTTTGGATGCAAGGTAAGTCTGCACAGAAGCTCAGGTAGGAGGAAAAACAGGCCTCCCAGAAGGTCTCTGGAACCTGGGGGAGGCAGTTTTTGCCCTCCCAGAGGCTCAAAGAAAGCTTCTGGAAGCTTTCCAGAAGGTGGGGACGGTGAAAACATCCCCTCCGCCACGGTAGCCCGACTATGCCACGCCCACCATGGCCACACCCACTCAGCAACCAAGCAGAGAATCCATTGCTGAAATTTTTGAAGCCCACCCCTGATCACAATGGCTTAATTTTCCCTACCGGTTCTGTGGGCGTGGCTTGGTGGGCATGGCAGGGGAAGAATACTGCAAAATCTCCATTCCCATCCCACTCTGGGGTGAGCCAGAGTTGGTATTTGCCGGTTCTCTAAACTATTCAAAATTTCCGCTACTGGTTCTCCAGAACCTGTTGGAACCTGATGGATTTCACCCCTGCTTGAGACCGATCCTTCTGCCCCAGGTAAGGTTGCCTCTAGTCCACCAGCCCAAGTTCAGCCTCTGGCCACAGCGTCCCCTGCCGATCTAAAATAAGGCCTAAATCCTGAAGGACCCCAAGTTCTGAACTTCCTCCCCGATGGGAGAAGTCTACTCATCAAGCAGCAGCTAATTTTTTTTCTTATCATCTCAAAGCCTCAAGATAGTTAACAAAGTTAACTCTTTTTTGCATGCAAAATCTGCTTTAAAACAGATTCCTTTTTTCACACATATTGAAAAGCAAACCCAATATATCCTCTTGGCTTTAATCTATATGGAATAAATTATCACTAATTTATACTGAAATTGCTTGGGCCCTGGCTGAGTGCCACAGAGCACAGTTTGATTCCCTGGAGTAATATTGGCAGCACAGTAGGATCCTCCATTTTCCTCTGCACATATTTCAGAGCACGATTTTCTCCTCAGGGGGGAAGAGACAAACTTGTCTTTAAGGGTACCGATGTACCTGAGCCATTTTCTTGTCAGGCTCCCCGCTTTCCTTTTCAGTATTTTAATGAAAATTAAACCCTTTCAGCAAAATTTCTTGTAATTATTTGGATGTTGTTTGGCATGAAATGAAACTCACCATCTCGGGGCACCCACCTATCTCAAGTCTTAGCCCTACAAGTTCGTTTAGACAAGAAGATATTAGCACTATCTTTATGGTAAGGTTACATTAACAGAATCTTGCAAGACGGAAAGCATATTTCCCTGCCTCTTCTTTTTACTCTCTGGAAAACAAGTGGGGGAGGGTCTCTTCTGAAACATTTCCCCTTCCAGCCCCACTTCTGTGGGTGGAGATCAGAGGTGGGTTCCTACCAGTTTGGACTGGTTCGGCCAAGTAGGTAGTAACTTGGCCTGCCACACCCCCAAACTGGTTCTATCGACTGCAGTGCCATCTTGATTTTCGGTTCTGCACATGCTCAGAACAATCTTCATTGCAAACATTTAATTTTCCCCCCTTTTCTAATGTTGTGCGCATGCCCAGACCTTTTTAGGTGCAAATGCATGGAGACCCACATAAAACTTTTTGCGCACTAAACCTGCATTAATTCCGGCAGCAACCCACCCCTGGTGAACACATCTTTTTCATGCCAGTTGCCCTGTCTGTAGTTTTACCAAAAAGTGACTGACCATTCAACCTACCATAATGTTATGGCCTGCCAGCAGCCAGCACAGCTGACAACAGATTCGGACAATGAGGAGGTTGGGGAGGACCATGGGCCAGTCTTGGAGTCTGGGAAAGACTCTGATGAGGGCTCTGCGTCAGAGGCAGAGAAGGGGCCAGAGCCGTATGCCAGTTATCAGTTGCCTTCAGAGTCAGACATCAGTGAGGCAGATGAATAGCTGGAGCCTGTTCCCAATGTGTGTATCCGCAGAGTTGCCAGACGAAGGGAACAGTTAAAGAACAGGGATCGACTTGGGAGGAAGGCCACAGGTGGACGGTGAATGGCCCCTCCCATAAAAGAGGAGAGAAAGGGGAGTGGAGTTTGCAGGAGACAATTTGTTCACTTAACTGGTATGTGACTCTCTGAGACTCCTTGCCAGGTTCTACAGATATCAGCCTGTTAGCTCTCCAAATCAGATAAGGTACATGATTGTAAATCCTCCCTTGAAAGACGTTTCTGGATGTGAATGAGCAGAATTCACAGCAAATTAATAAAAGGCATTTTTGACGGGACAAGGAGTTTGCTTCAGCCTCTTGGGAAGCCTCGGTCAGAACACATAGCACAACCAACGCAAGCTGTGAAAAGAACAACAATGCCGTATTTCAAGAACATCACAGATGGCCTCACTGTAGCATACAAAAGTCCTCTAAAACATCCCGAATAAACCAACAGCCCCAACAGCCCCAGAAGAAAAAATACAGGAGACATCTACAGTGTAGAGTTTAAGAACTGCAACAGCCCCACAATCAGGCAGAACGCATCCATAAATACCAACTAGCAATCAGAACTCATGATGAAAATTCCTTAATTTCACAACAAATAGACAACTTAACTATAGTTTCAACTGGGAAGCTGTGACCATCCTAGACCAAGAATGGTCCAAAAATGCCAAAGAATTCCTGGAATCCTGGCATTCTGACAAATCTGGCATCAACAGGCACATAGATATAAACAACTTATACATACCATTCAAAAGAAACAACAAGCCACAAGAAGACCTTAAAAAACCCTCACTGGAAATCAACAACCAGATTAGCAGAGATTAATAATAATAGGCGTACAATCAAGATGCAAACAACACCCCAATCAAGGAACCAGCAAACAAGCTAATGGTAAACAGCCCAACCAAAGAACCACTAAGAACACTCCCACCAATATTGACAGGGCAAACCACTAGAACAGAGATCTCCAACCTTGGCAACTGTACAACTTGTGGACTTCAACTCCCAGAATTCCTCAGCCAGTATGACTGGCTGAGGAATTCTGGGAATTGAAGTCCACAAGTTGTAAAGTTGCCACAATTGGAGATCCCTGTGCTAGAATATAAACTGAGAGTAAACCCTATTCCCTAGTTCCAATGATGATGTTACCTAAGGTTCCACCACAAAACCGTGTTCGACTAAAGGGCGCTCGACAAAACTGCGTAGCTGACGTCATCAACAGGGCGACAACAGCGCGGAGACAGAAGCACGCTGTAAACGCTAAACCTAAAATTAACCCCTAAACCTAAACCTAACCCCCTAAACCTAATCCTAAACCTAACCCATAACCTAACCCTAAACCTAACCCTTAACCTAACCCTAAACCTAACCCTAAACCTAACCCTAAACCTAATCCTAACCCTTAACCTAACCCTAACCCTAACCCTTAACCTAACCCTAAACCTAACCCTTACCTTAACTTGAATCGGCTTGCTTTCAAAGCGCTATTTAAAGCGCCCTTCTTTCTCCGCGCTCGCTGTTGTCGCCCTGTTGATGACATCAGCAATGCGGTTTAGTCAGGCGCGCTTTAGTCGAGCGCGGTTTTGTCATGCCACGGTTACCTAATTGGGTATTCAAATGTCTACAAGAAAACTACTAAGCTAGGAGTACATTGTTCAACCCTGAGCTCCAGATATTATCTTCTATCAATTCCATAACCTGCAACTCAGAAAACATTTCAGTGTTTTTTCTTACTCTTTCCAAATCCACTTTCTACCCCAAAAAATGTTTCAGTTAAAATGAGATTACACGAATTAAGTCAGATCCTCTTTTAATGAATTATTTGATAATAGTGACAACTATGGATTTAGGATTGCAGTATTTAGTCTTTCTGCATTTGGTAGTTTAGCTCTAAGCACATTATGTTGAACATATTTGGAAATAAGATAAATTTGATATATGAGTCACATATGAATCATGCACTTTATCTTCACGGAGTTGTTATTCAGGGATTTTTATGGAAAAAGAATCATAAAGTTATACAAGTTATACAACAGCTTTTCTGTTTGCGAGTCTTTGTATTTTGTTATCTTCTCCAGTTCTTTCTCTTCTATTCAGTTATCTTCAGGTATTGCTTTTTGAAACTTTATGTCATTCTTATCGACAATTGTTAAGTCTGGGATCTTATGTGGCAGGTCCCTGTCTTAAGCCTAAAGCCTATCTTTGCATTCTAAAGTCCCCGAGATTTTAGCTTCTTTGTTTTCTATTATTTTCTCTATTAATATTATTTCATAGTCATTTCTTACTACCAATGGTCAATATTACCATTGCCTCTCCATATTCACCCTCTAGCCAACATCTCCTATCACCTGCAAGGGGGAAATTGAATGTGTTCAAGATTTAATGAACAATTCTTGAATTTGAAGAAGGTAGGAACTTCATTTGTATCACTTTTGCTAAATAATTTTTGGCCCATTAGTACTGAGGAGAAAACTCTCCATATGTATAGACTCATTGCAGATTAGCCCGAGAAATTGAAAAAATAGCTATAAACAAGAAATTAGCCTGGAAAACAGCAATAGAATGCTAATTTCCCTCCACTTTAGATCTAATTCAATAGGACGTTTTATTATTTTATTGAAAGGCAAAAAGATGGCTGCAATGATAAAATGGGGGCTGAGTGGAAGATTACACAGCCCAGCAGACATCCTCTGTTCATCACAGAAATAAATGTGAAGAAAACTCCTTTAGCAAAATATACAAGCTCGTCTCACACGGAGTGCAGGCAGGACTAAATGAAGAAGCCTTGCAAATCTCTTTTTTGATACTGCGTGGAAGATAAAACAGGGAACAAGATTTCCATTTTATTTTCTTCCTCTCAGTCAACATCTGAAGCCCTTGTGAAATGCACCTGGGAGTAATGCAACCCACTAAGTCTGCATTCAAAAAGGTGTAACAGCTACACACGTATTATTCTCCAGCTCTGGGGCAGTATGGAAGAACAGCTAAAAACAGCCATATTTAACATTCAAAAAATAAATTCCATATGAAGTCTTCACGGTATACCGAATTCTCCAGGTCTAAAAAAAAAATAAAGATATAGGAGTAGAACTTTTCGGAGAATCACAAAGCAGTTAATTTCAAAATAGTTGTCTCGGGAACGATTACACGGCTTTGTAGTTTGTAAGCTAAACCAGCTCCATGTTCAAACATGACATTAGAAATAAACTTAGGAAAAGATGTTGAGGGCTTGGTAAAAGTAATCCTGCTAAATGTAATTTGAATAGCAAATACAAGGCAGCTCGATTCAATGTGGCTAACCTTGATACACATGTCCTACCATGCCTAAGCCCCGTGACTACTTTAAATATGTAGTCCAAAGTTAATTAAACTCATTTTCTGGAAACAGGTCCAGAATGTCAGCCTGCTGCTAATTTGATGTATTTTAAGGTTGTTTATTTAAAGCAATATTCTTCAAAAAAAATACATCTATAAGCACCAAGATTCCAAGGAACCAAGAACAAAATTCAGAAGGAAGTGAATTTCCTGGAGTGATTTGCCCCTAAAATATGGACAGGAGATTCGTTTTTGGGGGGCGGGGGAGAAAAAAATTATGCAGAAATGAAGTAAAAGCTGAAAGGGCTTATTAAGCAAAGCTTTAAAAAATAGCAAATGGCAAAAAATAATATAGAATATAGAAGAAAAGAGAAGAGAAGAGAAGAGAATTCTTTATTGGCCAAGTGTGATTGGACACAAGGAATTTGTCTTTGGTGGATATCTACAGACAAGTCAATAAAATAAGACATTCAACAGAGGAGTAAATATAGAAAAGAGTTTCATATCTTTTTAATATGTAGGCATCCTTTTGCAAATATACCCCAGATTATTACCACTAGCGCAGTGTTTTTTCAAATTTGGACTTGCGCAGTGCAATTAAAATTGTTCTGCACATGCGCAGAACCAAAAAACAAGATGACAGCGCCATAGGCGCTCCCAGGAGAACTGGTTCAGGGGCGTGGCTGGCCTGGGTCGCTACCTGTTCCAGTGACTCAGGCCACCAAAACACTATTGGTTTGGCCCAACCAGTCCGAAGTAGTAGGACTGCATGTTAAGATATGTGGGTTTCCAATCCCAGAATTCCTAAGCCAGTATGCTAGCTGGCTTGTTCTGGGAGTTGAAGTCCACACATCTTAAAATTGCCGAGTTTGAAAAACACTGCATGAATGTATGCAACTTTTCAAGACAGGTCTGTACTGACGCTCAGAACACATAGGGTGTCATTTTTAATACATTTACAAAATAAAGGATGTATAAATAACATTTTACACTTGGAGATGGTTTGATGGTGCATCTAATCAGTAGTTTGGATAAAACCCAAACATCTGAATAATTTCCAAGGGCATTTTAAACTAGGTGTAATTGTATGTGGAAATGATCATGGGGACCAGTTGAAGAGACGCTGCCTGGGGAGATACGTATAGCCCATAGCTGCCTAGTGGGCAAAGCAATAGGCTCAGAAGGAACTCTCAGTCTTAATTATTGGACTGTAAAGGTGATGGCAAGAGAATTATGCAGATAGTCCTCAACTTACAATCATTCATTTAGTGAACTATTTGAAGTTACAATGGCATTGAAAAGGGGACTTACGACTGTTTTTTACACTTACAGCTATTGTAGCATCCTCATGGTCATGTCATCAAAATCCCATCACTTCACAACTGACATGTATTTAATATTGTTGCAGTTTCCCGGGGTCATATGACTATCTTTTGCAGCCTTCTAACAAGATCAGTCAGTGGGGAAGCCAGTTTCACTTAACTATTGTTTTACTAATTTAAGTGCAATATTCACTTAACAACTGTGGCAAGAAGGATCATAAAATGGGGCAAAATTCACTTGTCTTGCTTAACAAAGGAAACGTTGATTTTAATTGTGGTTGTAAATGTGAATGTGTAAATTGCACATTCAGATTTGCACGATTCTGTTAATATAGCCTAACAATAAAGTAGAAGTACTGTAGCTTGCTTATATGGCCATTCCTGTCTGGTCTCCAGTGGTGGGTTCCAGTTCCCGTTGCAACTGGTACGGTGCAACTAGGCCCGGCGTCCACCACATGAACGTGTGCAGTACACACGCACATAACAGTATGCACGCACACATGTGCATGAGTCCTTACATCCTGCGATGCTCTGTGATGCCTCCGTAAAACTCCAGCTGCTCGGTAGAGCGTTGCGCAGGTGCCATATGCTCCGTGCACATGCGCATAAGCCCCGAAGAGCTCAAATACCGGTAAGGAGCGCGGGCGGGTGGGCCCTCGGGAGCACCATACCGGAACAGTACCTGGTGCTCCCAGCAGGACCGGTACACCCGTACCGGGACATACCGGTCGTAACCCACCACTGCTTGTCTCCCTGGTAAAGCTGACAGATATCATCACTAGTGCATTTCTCCTCGTTTCTCCAATGGAAATAGCAAATATGTGTTGTTTACACTTCTTGCCTTGTAGGTTTTTTTTATGTTTATGAGATGGTACCAGTGGTGGGTTTCAAAAAATTTTCGAATCTATTCTGTGGGTGTGGCCTCCTTTGTGGGAGTGGCTTGATGGCCATGTGACCTTGTGGGACTGGCTTGCCGGACATGTGTTCTCTCTCTCTCTCTCTCTCTCTCTCTCTCTCTCTCTCTCTCTCTCTCTCTCTCTCTCTCTCTCTCTCTCTCTCTTTCCTTCCTTTTGTCTCTCTGTCCCTTTTTCCTTTTTTTCTTTCATCCCTCTCTCACTTTTTCTTTCCTTTTTTATTTCTTTCTTTCTTCCTTTCTTTCTCTTTTTCTTTCTCTCTGTGTGAGTCTGTGTGTGTCTTTGTGTCTGTGTGTCTGTGTGTCTGTGTGTCTGTGTGTCTGTGTGTCAGTGGTGGGTTTCAAAAATTTTTGGAACCTCTTCTGTAGGTGTGGCCTGCTTTCTGGGTCCACTGGTGGAACCTCTTCTAAACGGTTCGATAAATTTGACGAACCGATTCTACCAAACTGGTGCGAACTGGTAGGAACCCATTTCTGGATGGTACAAGCCTGTATATCCTCCTGACATGGGCCTACTATAAGCCAAAGATGTCTAAAGGAAAGAGACAATACTCTTGAGCTAAACCTCAAGAGAAAATTATCAATTAGGAAAAGGAGAATTAAAGAAGATGGTGTACTCTGAGAAAGCTAAAATTTTAACTACCCTGTTTCCCTGAAAATAAAACTTCCCTGGATAATAAGCCCAATTGGGCTTTTGAGCGCATGTGCTAAAATAAGCCCTCCCCTGATAATAATCCCTCCCCAAAACTATTTCAACACAGCAGCAGCCATGAGGTGACCACGCTCACTGCCTCCTGCACCTCAAAAATAATAAGACCTCCCTGAAAATAAGGCCAAGCGCTTATTTTGGGGGGGTCAAAAGAAAATAAGACCCTGTCTTATTTTCTGGGAAACACGGTAGACATACTCTGTATGCGCAGCAGAAGAAAAGCCATTTTCTATGGGAAAATGGAGCACCCTATTTAAATCTCCTTGCCATGACGATCACCATCAGAAACAGAGGGGACATATAGAAATAAGACTAGGGGTAGCATGGTAGCAATGTTCCAATATTTGAGCCACAAAGAAGAGGAGGGGCAGTCAACCTATTCTCCAAAAGACCTGTGGACAAGACAAGAAAATAATAAATTGAAACTTATCAAAAGAGACCCAACAGAGAACTAAGGAGAAATTTGACAGGTGATAACAATGAATCAATGGAATGGGTCAACTTCAGAAACTGTAGGTGCTTCATCACTGGAGGTTTTAAGAAGAGATTGCACAGCCATTTTGTCTGGAATGGCTTGACATTGGGGGGGTTGGACTAGAAGACCTCCAAGGTCCCTTCCAACTCTCTTATTCTATTATTCTCTCCAATAATAGGTGGCATCCTACCCAGTGGTAAAATTCAATTTTTTTTACTACCGGTTCTGTGGAGGTGGCTTGGTGGGCGTGGCAGAGAAATCCCCATTCCCTCCCCACTCCAGGGAAAGGATACTGCAACATCTCTATTCTCATCCCACTCTGGGGCCAGACAGAGGTGGTATTTGCCAGTTCTCCAAACTACTCAAAATTTCCACTACTAAATTTCCAGAACCTGTCAGAACCTGCTGAATTTCACTCCTACCAGTCCTGATCCTACCAGTTTAACAACCAGTTCACTGAACGTGTGCTTCTTGCCTGACGCAAGCTGTGCGCACAAGCACAGTTCACAGGAAAACAGCTGAGGCACGGCAATCCAATCTGTCGCGCCAATCAGTTGGGTTAAAAAAAACAAGGAAATGTAGTGAGTATAACCAAGGGGTGGGCTGGCAGGCCCATCTGAAAGTCGGAGCGAACCAGTTCGCTCTCAGCTGATCTTTGGAGCTAGAGGTTTGCCTGAACCGGGCCACACCGGTAGAGTCCCACCCCTGCTCTCCAACCCTGTTGCCTAGACATGTAAGATTTCAGCTCACAGCCCTCCCAACCAATGAAAGTCGTGCTGCTAGGTGAACATTAGAGGAATCTCAGAGCACACATTGGACCCATGTGACTTTTAGTTCATTTGCTAAAGTGAGCAATAATATATTTGGTCCCACAGACTTTTGGGTAGAAAGCCAAAAGAGAAAGTTAAATTTAAATAAACTAAAAAAGTAAATTTGTTATTTTTTTAAAAAAGCAGCTCCAAGAAAACATTTTTGATTGACAATTAGGTGGGAGTGGAGAAATAGTGCTCAATGCCAGTGAAGGGCTTTAGCAAAGCCATTGAATGGGAAATTATCACATTTTGGCAAGTACCAATTTACGAGATTGTCAGTTTGGAATCTTTCAGCTGGAAGAAGTAAAGCAATAGATGATCCAACTGACCCTTGCAATTCTTCCTTGATCCCCAAACCCAGAAATATACGTGTTAAATTATACATTGTCTGTCTATGCAAATTGGTATTAAGGTAGTTTACTACAGAAATGGTAATGCGGTAGCTGATAAGATGAAGTTCATATAAGATAGACGTTAGGGCAGGAAAATGTACCTGAATAAAGAAAAGTGCATCATTGCCCAGTCAAAAATAAATTATGATGTGCGTAATACAATCCTAATATTTAAAATCAAACATGGCTAAAACAGAGACCTAGGCTAATATAACCAATCCAAAATACATAGCTAATCAGCAAAGAGGATTCTTCCTTTATCTAGCTGTAGTATTTTCAGCTTAGCAATAGCAGTTAGACTTATATACCGCTTCATAGGGCTTTCAGCCCTCTCTAAGCGGTTCACAGAGTCAGCATATCGCCCCCACAGTCCTCATTTCACCCACCTCGGACGGATGGAAGGCTGAGACAACCTTGAGCTGGTGAGATTTGAACCGCTGAACTGCAGTCAGCTGAAGTGGCCTGCAATACTGCACCCTAACCACTGTGCCACCTCGGCTCTGTAATGCTTATCAGTAATGACAGCAGTGTTACTAGTGTATTAAGTAAAGATAGTACTCAAAAATCAATTCCACATGACCACTGTTTAACTCCTTTTTGGATGGGAGTTCTGATCCAGCAAAGGAGAGTAAAGATTCAACTGATACTACTGTTGGCCTACGCTTAGATCAAGGATGTCCAATCTTTTTTGTCACCACGTGCCGATCTGCGTGCTGGAAATGGCATGCAAAACTATCCTGCAAAGAACGCATGACCTAGCTGGCATGTGGGAGCGCCAAAACCCGGAAGAGTAGCATTCCATCGCGCATGCATGCACCGGCACCCAAACATCTGGTTTCCTGTATGGGCACGCGCCCGACAAACAGCTGGCCGTCACACATGCACGCAACAGAAATCCGGAAGTTTGGGTTCCAGTGCACCATGCACGATGGAACACTGCTCTTCTGGATTTCAGCCAGGGGTGGGTTCTGGCTTCTTCTACTGCCGGTTCACTCAGAAATGCACTTTATGTGCGTATGTGCTTGATGCGCACTATGCACGCATGCATAATAGATTAAAAAAATGATCTGTGCATGCACAGAAGCAAAAAACAAGATGAACCAGTTCATCTTGGCCAGCTGAGTTACTACCTACTCAGCCAAACCGGTAGGAATCCACCTCTGGTTTTGGCACTCCCACGCGCATGAAGGCCAGCTGGCAAGCGCAGGTGTGTGCACAGGAACATGGAAGAGGAGCCAGCAAGGTTTCTGGCATGCGTACCACAAGTTCACTACCACAGTCTTAGATCATGGCTGTGAAATTTTGTGATTTGAAGTTCCCTCATTTGAAAGCTGCCAAGGTTCGGGTACACTGGTTTAAGCCGTTCTCCAATGCTTAAGATGCTCCTATGTATCTCAAAGTGAAATGATCCATACTATTGAAACATTTCATAATGTTGAAGTTGTGCCAAAGACATAGCAGGAGGACAAAACAGGAGAATGTTTTCGAGATGCCAGATTTAATATACAACTTGTGCTTTCCAATCTTAGAACAAGAGCCAAAGAAATTGTTTGAACTTTTGAACCTTTTGCCATAAATAAAATGGAATTGGACTGAAATCGTTTGAAAATCCTTCAAAAAGGAATGTCAAACTATAACGCCTTGAAAGGAGGGAAGAAATTGAATTAGATATTCTAGAGAAAACAACTGTAAATTGAAATCATGGGTGCCCAAAATTGCTTTCTTGATAAATTAGCATTTTAGATATCTTACCTGGGAAATAAAAACAGATTAATGTTGATGTGTGTTTACAGACTGAAGCAATGCATCTTTCCAATCTTTTTTTGAATTTGGAAATTTTTATCATAGACTAAAGAAAAGTCTAAAATGCTAAAAAGTCTAAAAAGGAGAGCCGTGATGGCGAATCTATGGCACATGTGCCACAGGTGGCACGTGGAGTCCTCTCTGCAGGCACATGAGTCTTAACCCAGCTCAGCTCCACTATGCATGGACATATGCCTCTCGCCGGCCAGCTGGTTTTCAGGTCTCTGCCCCGCATGTGCATGGGTGGGGCGCATGCGGGAGACACCTGTACATGTGAGGACACATGCATGGGGGTCAGAGTATGTGTGGGGGTTGCATGCGCATGCATGGGTCGCATCCTTGTGCAGGGAGTGGAGCACACATGGGGGGTTGCATGTGCATGCTTGGTGCAGGGCACATTCAGGGGTCACACATGCATGTGTGGCTGGCAGAGCACACATGGGGGGTCACAGGCATGTGCAGGGGCACTCGGGGGGTCAGGCATGCATTGAATTATGGGTGTGCATTCATGCTTTTGGCACTCAGCTGTGAAAAGTTTAGCCATCACTGCAGTAGAGCAATATGCCATGGTTCTGCTACTAAGACAAACCATTCAGTTTCTCACAAGGTAATAACTTCATCTCCAAAGTCCATTGTGCTGATTCTGTTTCTCCCCACAGGCCAATGTAAGCAGCTAAGACACTCCCCCCCCTCCGCTACCTGAAAGACAGGTAATATTCTCCATAGAGACCATGCAATGACTGTCCATATCGCTTCCCTCTTGATGAAGATCTGTTCTGCCTTGCTCCGGTTGTATCCAAATCCCACACCTTCTCCTATGATGGAGAGGATTTGTGGATAACACATTTATAGCATCCACAACTCAAAGCAGTTTGGAGGATGGCACCTTTAGCATCTCTCAAGATGAACAACCATGGTGCCTTAAAAAAAAAATACTAGCAATTTTGATTTCTAACAAGATAGTGCCTCCATAAAAGGAGCAGTAAAATACTGCTCTGTTTGGAACTAGTAAGCATCTCAGCAAGAATGTATTCCAACCTATTATGTCCAGTGTGAGTGAATGAATAATAATATTTGTATAAATACTAGAGATATTTATAAACACTCTCTACTTGCTCATATCTAATAAGGGCAATACCCATTAGAGGTTGTGCACTATTTTTTCCCTTCGAATTCACCTCTAGCTGTCTTTGTTTTGCTGGTAGCAACACGCAGTCTGCCTTGCCTGCCATAAGAATGTCACAGGCATTAATGGGTAGTGGAGATCAGCCTTCAGAATACTCTTATTTTTCAGTGTTCCTGGAACAAATTTGAATATTCTGTATTATAAGCAAGATCTCTGTGTGTTTATGTGTGTGGGTGTGCTGGCATTTTATAAGTGCATGTGTATATATGCTGTTTTACACACTTTTACATTGATAGATTTGTAATTTTATATTTGATTATTTATATATTAATTTTATTTGATTTATTCAATATTTCTAGTGTTATCAATTGTACCCTTTTTTGGTGCATAAAATATGCACCAAAAATATGCATTTTAGGTGCATGTTTTATAGCGCGTTTCAGATCCGGGAGTTATTGATTGATTCATTTATATTTTTTAGCTTTTTTAAAAATCATAGTCCATATAGTGTTTTCTAATATAGCTTACTTTGATAATGTTAATAGCGTTGTTTGTCTCAAGGGGATAATTCTGAAATTAATTCTATCTTTTTTTATTTTTTTAAGTTTATTTGTATGCCGCCCTTCTCCAGGAGGGACTCAGGGCGGCGAACAACTCAAAAGGGGGAAAGGGGACATAAACACAATACACGTAATTAAAATACACAAGAATCACACAGCCATACAAGTCGAGAGGGGAGGGGAACTCATCAACCCCAGGCCTGCCGGCACAGCCAGGTTTTGATGGCTTTCCGGAAGGCCTGGAGAGAGGTGAGGGTCCGGATCTCCGCAGGGAGTTCATTCCAAAGGGCCGGAGCTGCTACAGAGAAGGCCCTCCCCCGGGTAGTAGCCAGATGGCATTGGGTGGTGGACGGAACCCAGAGGAGGCCGACCCTGTGAGATCTGACGGGTCTTTGGGAGGTAATTGGCAGCAGGCAGTCTCTCAAGTACCCAGGTCCAATGTAATGTAATATCTTACAATCTTACAATTACAATGTATTGTAATATCTTGCAATGTAATGTCCAATTACACTGATGCTGGTCCTTTAGTTGGCTTTCTATGACATTTAAGGATGAGCTCTAAATAGTCCTCCTTCCTGGTTCTTTGGTTTATATGTAACAAATGTACTTTCCAAAATGTTTGTGGTGTTAACTAAATCTCGTCCCTATACCTGGCCCCTAAATTTCCAAGCAGGTAGTGGAATCCCTGCCTGCCAAGTCCTGGGTCAGCAGAACAGACAATGAGGGCCCACAATTAAGATGGAGAAGCATTTGATGATCATTCCTTTCTCCCACAAAAAGGTTAAGCATCCCCTAAAATTTCTGACTTCTTTGGTTTCCTGAAGGAACAGATAACCCAAACACTCTTACAATATTTCCTGTAGCTGCCATATTGGACATGGCTTGTCATAGAACGATACATAACAAACAACAAAATAGGATTTGGGGCCACATTCTGCCTGTTCCTCTCTCCCGTCAGCCAGTAATCAAGTAGACAGCAAGTGGATCTGTATTACTACCTTTTACCTGTACTGTAACATTAAAGGTAAAGGTAAAGGTTCCCCATGCACATATGTGCTAGTTGTTTCCGACTCTAGGGGGTGGTGCTCGTCTCCGTTTCAAAGCCAAAGAGCCCAAAGACATCTCTATGTTCTTGTGGCTGCCATGACTAAAAGCTGGCAGAAGCTGGGATAAGTAACTGGTGCTCATTCCATTACGCAGCACTAGGGATTCAAACTGCAGAACTGCCGACCTTTCTGATTGACAAGCACAGTGTCTTAGCCATTGAGCCACCACGTTGTTAACATAATTCTAGGAACAGAAAATACATCTCTTACCCATCAGCTTTACAATCCAAGAAACTAGTCCCTTGTGGGTCAATTGCCATTTCCCCGTTCCTTCTGTGGAGTCAGTTGCCTCATTTTTGTGCATTACCTAGTCTGCAGCTCTTTCTATTGTCTCCCAAGTACATTCTCACATGCTATTATTGCCCCTATGCCCTGGAATGGCCCATATTGCTCCTGCATGCTTTAGTTATCAATTTGGGGGTCAAAAACTGACAGTTTTCCGAAGTCCTGAAATACAGCCATCTACCATTTTAAACACAGGCCTCAGTGATGACACCCCAAAATCTAAAAGTATATAATGTAACAGACATGGAATTTAAAAAAAAAAAACCCACTGGAGAAAACCCTATTCCCATAAACTGGAAACAGATGTTTTGCAAAAGTTGCCCAGGTCAGAAAGAATGTTTCCCTGGGTTGTTAAAATGCTCTAAAATGCAGAAAAAAGCTACTTCTAATTCTTTGGCTATTGATCAAAACAGGCGCTGCAGACATCCAAGGTCAAGTTTGGGCACCATTTAGTCAACTAAAGACACCAAGGATGTGCAAATTCTTCTAATTGGTTTGCAACCAAATGGAAAACTTGGAATCTCAGCTGAGAATAACACTGCTCTCTAGAGGATCTCTTTCACTCCTGATTAATTCACCGGCCTTAACAGCAGGAACAGTAAAATTAGTAAATTTTGGAAATAGAGCCAGAGTTTGATATGAATTCTACATGTTTTTTCTTGAATGCATAACAGATTTTGGCTTTCATTTTGAGTAAGAATTAAGGTCGGTGTTCAAGACTTACTTTCCTGACTGGGGACTAGCAAATAATATACCCAATTTAAAACTGTTGTTGTTGTTTCAGGAAAAACGGGGTTCTTTGAAGCTCATCTGCATTACATTTCAGTCCTCTCGGAGAAAATCAACCATCCATAATTCATTAAGTGTTTGAGAACCCAGATCCTAGCAACAAGGGTCCTAGCAACGTCTGTGAAAAGAACCAATCTGCTATCAAGCTTTCTGGTGCCACACAGCCAATCAGGACAATCTAAAAATCTGCTTGAAATGTTGTCAGCCATCATTTTGGTAATTCAGCTGTGGGCCTACTTTTTAACTAATATGCTAGTGTGGCTGGGAAGAGGCTTGAATGCCTGGAACATGCCTGGAATTATTTAAAGGAGATGTAATGAAAATGATCAAGCAAATATTTCATGTCTCTGAATTGTTAGCACCATTTGCAGATTTTCCCCCTTGCGTGCATCTAGGAATATCAATGGAGGAAGGGTGGCTTCCTTCTGAGTTAATTTATGGGTGATTGCCTTTGAACACAGTCGAAATAGTATTATTGCCAATGCAGCTGCTGATAAGATTATTGTGCAGGCTATGTTATGTGTAGTATGTCAGGAAGGACATGAAAAAATTCAGATGGCAGTTGTGGCTGTGAAATGAAGCCCCATCATTTCATGCATGTTGCAACTCATGTCAAAAGGAGGAAATGCTTTGAGTGCACAATAGGGACTGGAGAGTTTGGGTTTTTTTAACAGAGAGACAGAGACACACACAGAGAGAAAGGGACAGAGAGAGACAGACAGACAGACAGACAGACAAAGAGAGAGACAGAGAGAGACAGAGAGAGAGAGAGAGAGAGAGAGAGAGAGAGAATGACAATATCATATTTAAAGTGAGTTAAGCTTTCATCTTATTTAACTGCTTCATCAGTGTGGTTGAATACGCTTAGAAAACAATAATGGTATACTTGCCCAGAAAACAATATTCTTTTTTCTTTTGAGAATCAGAATATAAAACTATATTAGTTGACATTTAAATTGTAAATGCATCCTTAGATTGTTGAGGAGCTAAAAAATGCCACAATAACTATGTTCCTGTTATGCAAAACCCAAGAAATAAGAGATGTGCCTTCAAAATACTTGTAATTTTGATCCATTTAATCTATGCTGTTTTAGTAATTGCATTTTTGTACCATTTTCCTTGGGGTGCTAATGTTATTCTGAACATCATGTGACACAGCATTTGTCCTGAAATGACATTGCTGGGAACAAAGGAACAAAAATGTATAAAAGTTTGTGGAAAATGTAATTTTAATAAGAGGAACTATAAAATCAATGGGAAAGATGAAGAGAGAGTGGGAAAGCTTCCTGAAACTTGCTAAGTACTCTGTTATGAAATATAGTCAATTGTCAGAACCTCGAAAAATGTTTTCATCCACACTCATGTCTTTCTCCAGAAGGATTAAAATGTTCTACTGTAGTCATGCAATATTATTAATGGCAAAGTTCACTTAGATTTTGATTAAAGATTTTTTTCTACATATTTTTGAAAGTTTATCTTCTCGAGGAAAGTTGAAATAATACTCCAGAGGTTGTTTTCATACCTGTATTTGAAGATGAAGAAAATCCTGCTATGATAGTATGCTTTAAAGGGGGGGGAAGAGCTTATAAATCTTTCTGTATAGCTTTATATTTTATCACATATTTTAGAGGAAATGAAATGCAATCATTCATCTTTTCCTGAACATTATCACTTCAAGAAAGATACTAAAGGTTATCTTAGTGAGCGTTTTGGGTCGCAGTCTAAAAAGTCTTCCTTAAATTCCACTCCAGCATCCACATTTCACCCTGGAAAAAAAATTAGAAATTGAAATTTTGGCTGAGGATGCTTTGAAATATATTTTAGGTCTGTCTGGTCTATTCTGAACTTTCCAGATGATGCATAAATTGATCAGAGCCATAAAACCATCAAAGAATGAGTGGATTCTTTTTTTTTTCTATTTCCCCTTACATATTTTATAAAATATGTGCTTTTCCAAGCAGGGACTTTTTAGATGCCACAGATGAAAAGAAATTGCCAAGTGCTTTGCCACATCACAAGAAAGACAGTGGTTTCCAGATATAATCATGCAGGTCCAAATAGAAATATTTATTAGGAGTTGGGAGATGAGAGTGTGTGCGCATTTAACGTCCTCCCAGTTTCAGCTGTCATTCAGATGAAAACATTTGCACCACCTGGTTATAAAAGCAAACTTAGGAACATGATTCTGAAAGCCTAATTATTCTCCATAAGCAACATTTACATTTTATTTTCCTATTAGGGTAACTGCATTTGGAAAATGCATATTTTGGATGCAATTAGACACTAATGAAATGGGGAATTTTATACGTCAGCCCATGACTGTTCATTAAACTAATCTAATGAACTCTTTGGTATCTACAGTTTAAAATAAGAAATTGCCTCATCAGATGGTTAAAGTGGCCCCATATCTCTGCCCTTAACTTTGACAGCTTCCCTGCTCTCTAATGAGCTAGCAGAATCGCATGACTTAAACTAATGAATTTCTTATCCTTGTAAGCTGCTAAAAAGTTTTCTAGAAGAAGACCAAAAAAAAAATTCACTATTATAAAAGCTGCTGCTTTTTTTGGGGGGGGGGCTTTCTATTGAGGAAAAGTTGGGGAAAGAGGTGGAAATGCTCTTGATCAGTAATGGACAAACTCCATAATATAATTTTCATCCAAAAATATACAAGGATTAACAAGGGAAAGAGGTTCTAATTTAACTGTTCAAGACACAGCATAAATCTTAAGTCACACAACTCAATGTAAGTTACTTATTACACTCAAGAGATTTTAGATACAGTCCCTGTCAATGATTATACTGCCTGAAATTGATAGGATTTGTCCCAAATACCTGGAAGGTATCAAGAGCCTTCAAGATGGATCTTAATAATGACATTACCCAAGCTCATTAAAAATTCATGCCCAGATCAGTTGCACTATATATATATCAAATCCCAGTAAGGGTATGGCTAGCTGATGAGAGCTAAATAGCTTGAAATAGATCTATACTAGTCTCCCCTTATTTATTTATCAGCACAAATAGAACATTATATATATATATATATATATATATATATATATATATATATATATATATATATATATATATATATATATATATATATATATATATATATATATATATATATATATATGGTGAAATTCAATTTTTTTTACTACTGCTTCTGTGGGCGTGGCTTGGTGGGTATGGTGCTGCTTGGTGGGCGTGGCTTGGTGGGCATGGCAGGGGAAGGATACTGCAAAATCTTCATTCCCTCCCCACTCGGGGGCCAGTCAGAAATGGCATTTACCGGTTCTCCGAACTACTCAAAATTTCCGCTACCGGTTCTCCAGAACCTGCTGGTTTGAGATATGATCCAGATCTGGGCTAATATGTTTATTAAGTTCATAGCATGAAAGTGACACTAAATATAAATTTTAAAGAATGTTTTTGGGACTTTTTGCTTTGTTTCATCACAGGGCTTTCTAAGGTGTCAAAAACCACATATGAAAAATGGGCAGATTCAATTGCATGGTCTTAACCTTTTTTTGCAGTTGCCTCCTATGATGCTCTGAACAGCTAATCTGGGGACTTGGTGGCTCAGTGGCTAAGATGCTGAGCTTGTTGATCAGGAAGGTCTGCAGTTTGGCAGTTCGAATCCCTAGCGCCGCATAATGGAGTGAGATTCCGTTACTTCTCCCAGCTTCTGCTAACCTAGCAGTTCGAAAGCATGTAAACATGAAAGTAGAAAAATAGGGACCACATTTGGTGGGAAGGTAACAGCCTTCTGTGCACTTTAGGCATTTAGTCATGCCAGCCACATGACCACAGAGACGTCTTCAGACAGCACTGGCTCTTCAGTTTCGAAACAGAGATGAGCACTGCCCCCTAGAGTCAGGAATGACTAGCACATATGTAGAAGGGGAACCTTTACATTTACCTTCTCCTTATAGCTCATCTGCATTTTATAAGTAGCCACATAAGACAACTGCCCAACTCAAGCTTCATTTTCGGAGGACAAAAGAAAATAGGCTTGATGCCATTAGAACTAGGATTTCCAATGGTTAAGTCACGTACAACATGATTGTTTCTACTCCCTTCAGCTTCAGTACCAGTAGCACTAGAATCTCTCACCAGCCCACAGTCATTGCTGTCCAGACGAAGAAAGCTTCACCAAAGGAATAAAACATTGGTGGTTTTATTATAAGAGTCCTTCCTATTACCACCACCCTTCAAAAAATTAATGCAGAGAATTAATGCCCTGTGATTAGTTTGTCTCTCCACCTCCAGAGGGAGGGAGGGAGGGAGGGAGGGAGGGAGGAAGGAAGGAAGGAAGGAAGGAAGGAAGGAAGGAAGGAAGGAAAAAAGAAGAGGAGGAGGAAAAGAAGAGGAACTAGAGGAGGGGGAGGGGAGGAGGGGGAGGAGAGGAGGAGGAAGGAGAAGAAGAGAAAGAAGAGGAGGAGAAGGAGGAGGAGGGAAGGGAAGGTTCTTCCTTTCTGCATATAGAAGGAGGCAGGAGAAAAGAAAAATGCCACAGAGCAATCTGGGATAATGAAAAGATTCTACAGCAGCCATGCAACCCCCCCCCCCTCCCTTTCCCCTTTCGATGGGGCAGATTCAGAGAGCCTAACCCTCACCAGCTCTTTTCAGTGAGGAATGCAATCAGGGCAATAATGATTGGCCTGCAATCCCACCCCCTTTGGAGAAATGAAAAGGAATCCAGCAAAACATACCTCCCTCCCTTCTGTTATCCTCTTTATATAATATGGCAAAAAGAAAAATGGTGTGCCCATTTCCCTCCACCACCCCCCACCCACTCCCAAGAGTGCCGAGAGGGGTGACAGAGAGAGTAAACCTTTTGATGCTTTGCTGCTCCTTGTAGGAGATGAAGCATCGGTTAAAAGCCAATTCATCCACACACAAAGCAGAAAAGGAACAGGAAGGGGAGCAGACAAGACAATTTCTGCAGGAGTGGCTGAAGGTTCTCTTTTTCTCCCCCCCAAAAAATGAATGTCAAAAAACACAAACCCACCAGCATGGACCATGCAAGGCCCATTTGAAGAAAAGTATGCAGGAGAGACCCCTGGGATAAAGGTAGCTAAACAACAATGGAAGAATTTGGTAGCATCTTCTTTTGAGTGACCAATTGTATGAATAGACATGCACTTTTGAGCCTGGACTTGGTTTTAAATGGAGGTGGAGTGAAGAGGGAAAGATGCAGTGGGAAAGGGAAGGATAATAGATGGGTTATGTGGTTGCAGTTAACATGACAGGTTAGAAGCATGGAGTCCTTGGTACTTTCTGATTGTTTGCTTGTAGATATTTCATTACCCAGCTAGGGAACACTATCAGTTACATCCTCAGGCCAGAAGTACCTTATTAACCAACAATTCTGTATTAAAATGTATTAAAAACACCCCGCGTTTGCTGTGACCTTCTGGATGTCAGGCCTGCAGCCATCTTTTCTTTTGGATCTTTAGCCTGCCACACTTTCTATTATTCTACTAAGCATTTTCTATTGTGGGAAAATGGGAGGGGGGGGATTGTACATAGTTATGATATGTAGCCATAACAAAATTCTTTCTAGAAAGCCAAGGTCATCCTTTGTCTTTGCACCTCTGCACCTGACCGGAACTGGATGGGTGGAACTGCCAGCATGGCAGTGGGAGACTGGGTCATGTGATGGACTTGTGGGTGTGGGGGCAGGATCTTGAACTTTCAACTGGGTGGGGAAAACTGGGAAGCTTTCAGATTCTGGTTTTCCCAGATGTGCCAAAATCTCTTAATCTCTTAATAAATTGGAACTTTGAGCAACACTTTACCTTGGACTCTGATTTACTTTTGAATGCTACTTGGAACCCTGACACTGAGATGACCTGAAAGCTTTTGATGTAGGTGAGTTGAGTAATTTCCCACTCAATTGCGTTGTTAAAAAGACTCGGTTTTTTCCCCCAAAACGGTTCCTTTGAAATCTCCTCACTGTGTCGATACACTCTGACATAACTTTACTCTACTTTTGCGTATGGATGTCAAGCTAATGTCCCTGAAAATGCTACAAAAGCCCTTGTGTCTTGATTGTGTCACTGGAGGGAAGGAGGTTGCAATAGTCTTAAGTGCAAGAATTGGTTATCAGTCATTGTTTTCAAGGCCGTCATAGGTTTGAACTGTCGCTACAAGAATGGTCATAAGTTGAGGACTTCGTACAATTTTGGGTTTGAAGTGTCAGGGGAAGGGGAGAGTTGAGTGTCAAAAAAAAATAATCAAAATGGCAACCGTAACTGTGAGGTTGAAGCCTTGCTTACATGCTGAAGGGTAAGGCACGAATATTTCTTCTTGACCTGGTAAATGCTCTCCCTGTCCATCTTCATGCTGAGAAACACAATGGCCACAATATGATGCAAATGCATTTCACACTTACAGTTTTCATTCCCCCTTTTGCAATGCTATAAGGAACACAAACACATGCAGGCACTGCACTGTCAGTATCCTCCTCCTCCTCCTCCTCCTCCTCCTCCTCCAGATTGGAGTCCTTCAAGAGAATGACCTTTCATTTGCTCTCCATAGGGAGTTTGAGAAAATAACCCCTGACCTTTAGCTCAACAGGAGTGCGGAAGAGGTCAGGAAGAAGCTCTCTTCCTCCAATCTCTTTAACCACAGGGGTTTCAAGGTGGTGGGAGGGGAAACAAATCCCCAAGAACGGAGGAGAACGGGATCTGTAGAAATCCGAGCTTTTTTTTTTTTTTTGAACCAAAAGGAGAAAATGGCATGTTTACCTTCAGTCCTTAAAAAAAGAGAAGGGGGAGGGAAACAACCTCTATTATTGAAAAACAAGTAAACCCCATTTCAACTGAAAATGAATCCTGGCTCCTTAACCTGCAAAATCATGAAAAAGAAAGAAGGATGGAAGAGAATCTCGTTCACAACCAAGCCAGGTGCCCCCTCTGAAGAGATGCAATCAAGCCTTCCAAACATCAGACAATGTAGTTTTGCTTAAAGCAGGGGTGTCAAACTCGATTTCGTTGAGGGCCACATCAGAGTTGTGTTTGAGGGCCACACCAGAGTTTGTGTTTGACCTGTGTTAGACATGGCCAGGGTGGATGGCCAGCTTGATGTCACTGGTGTCAGGGCCTGTGGTGGCCCGAGTGCTCTGCCAGTGAAAATGGGCTACCAAGCTCCGTTTTTGGCTGCAACGGGCTCCTGCCAGCAAAAATGGAGTTTGCAAGGGCCACGCGTGGCCTTCCTGAACTCCGTTTTCACTGGCAGGGACACCACAGGCTGGTCCTTCACTGCTTCACTGTTTCCAAAGTGGCACCACGGGCTAGATCTAAGCACCCCATGGGCCGGATCTGGGCCTTGAGTTTGACACCCCTGGCTTAAAGAAACAGCTCAGAATTAAGTAGGGTAGTTTTGTTTTAACTATACCTTATTTTCTGCATACCCATTGGCTAAATATAGCATCAAGTAGATGCTTTGGTAACCCTAGATCAGGGGTTAGCAAACTGTGGCTCTGGAGCCGCATGTGGCTCTTTCCTCCCTCTGCTCCTCCCTCTCCGTCACATGTTGGTGCCACAATTTTGAGAGAGGCTTCCGGTGGTGTGGGGAGAAGCACAGTGCCCCAGGAGAAGACTCTATGGCAAGGGGAGGGTTTTCCAGTTGTCTCCACAATTGATAGGGCTTTCGGTTATGACAGGTAGAGGAAAAAGGATGCCGCACTAGGAGGAGACTCTATGGTGGGGGAACTGAACTTCCGGTCAGCTCCAGAATTGAACAGGAGGCTTCCGGTTAGGACCTTTGTGGCTCCCGGTGTTTTCTTTTCTGTGGGAAATGGGTCCAAATGGCTCTTTGAGTGTTTAAATTTGCTGACCCTTACCCTAGATTATCTGACTGGAAATTATCATCAAGTCTACAAATTAAAGTTTCCAATTCCCATTTGTGTTTCCTTTATCTCCCAAAGGCCATCCAGAAATCAACTGACAATGGCTGTTTTTTGAATGGGATTTTTTTTAAAAAAAACCTTTTTAAAAACCAGAAACAGGTTTTTTTTTTAAAAAAAAATTTTTTTAAATTAAAATATTGCTCCAGGCCTTGTCAAATTAAAGCACCAGAATGAGATGCCTACCTGTCTATAATTACATTCGGTGACTAATATTGAAGAAGGAAGAAGTAACTTGTTGCCTTCCCCATATCTCTGGATTTTAGCTTTCATTAGCCTTTACCAGGTGGCAAGTAAATTGTTAAGTTTTACAAAAAAATTATGGAAAAGACTCTTCCAAATTTCTCATGGAAATATTGAAAATGCCATATGTTCTTTAATTTGTTAATTCTTGTAGATACAAAAATAGGCTTGACAAAGAGTGTTTTTCACCTGTGCTAAAACTCAGAAGCAAAGGCCTTGAGGTTAGCTTGCACCCCCTGGTCTACTGATATAATATAATTTATAATGGGATTGCTTATCCATGATTTAGAATGCCTCAAGTAATTTTTCATACAATAATGATTTGATCTGCCTGATTTTAGAAGCCAAGCAGCATAAGACCTGGTTAGTATTTGGACGGGCGTCTATCAGAGATTTCCTTAGCTGTTGACTGAACTTGGAAATTGGTTAAAAAAAAATTCAAGAAGAAAAGCACTGACAAAATAGTTTCTTCCTGTTGCCAAGAAAAATTAAATACATGTTTCCATGTTATCAGTAGGAACTAAACACAACTCCAGAGTATTTTTATTACTGTATGTATTACGGTACTTTAAAAAATATAATCTGTTGGATTGATGGTTCGATATTGGTTGCATTGCTTTGAAGCTTTGCTTGGCATTTATAATGAATTTAGACTATAGACATTCTTCTAAGAGGTGTTCAAGCAACTCAAATCATGTCACTGCTATTTTATCACAAACTGATTGCTTTCCATCTACTTTCCAGGCACGAGTCAAACTGTTGGGTTTGATCTTTGCAATCCAATTTTGAGTGAGGCCAGCAAGAGTTACTTTCTTATGAACTTGGGTCTGCATCTAGCTATTCTTCAGAAGTTCATACCTGAATTTTCACAGAGAGGAGCCACCGCACAAGAACTTTCAAAAACAGAAAACAGTTGTTTATAAATGTGTCACCCTTTCTACCTTTGGGTCACTTTCTGCGAGCAGAATCTGCACAGTTTGGCCAAAAGAGAAAGGTGTTGCCAGAGGTGGGATTCAAAAATTAATACTACCGCTTATGTGGGAGTGGCTTGGTGAGCGTGGCATGGCTTGGTGGGCGTGGTAGGGGAAGAATAGTGTAAGATCTCAATTTCCTTCCGATCAGCTGGGACTTGGGAGGCAGAGAACAGATGGGGGCGGAGCCAGTCAGAGGCGGTATTTACTGGTTCTCCAAACTACTAAAAATTTCTGCTACCGGTTCTCCAGAACTGGTCAGAACCTGCTGAATACCACCTCTGCATCCAGCCACATGTAGGACCATATGGCCAACACAGTGTGCAACTTATCTTCCTTTCCCCCTCCCCCAGCTTTTGTCTAATGTGCCTAAACAATGCAATACCAGCCTGTGAGAAATTGCAGAATAACAGATATGTTGTGCATATCTGTGGACCTAGGAGGTGGCCAAGGGCTTCTGTGAATGGCTGGATGGGGAAGAGGCCAAAGGGCTTCAGAGTGAGCCATGGCAATTTGCACATCCTGCTAGGGCCTGGAGTGAGCTTTGGCCTCCTGACTATCAGCAAGTTTCTGCATTATGGTGCGCACCAATCCTCCCAGTGCCTCCCCCACTTTCTGAGACGCATCCAATTTCCCCTTAACAACCCTCTGAGCCATCCAGTCACTTAACAACTGCAATTGGGTGAGCCAGGATTGTGGTCATAAAGTGAAGTGGTCACATGGGCAATCTCTTCACTCCATGACCAAGATTTCAGTCCCAAGTGAGGTCATAAATCAAGGATTACTTATATTATAAACTACATTCAAATAGATAGCAAGGAAACAATTGTAATAATTAAAAAAAATTTCAAGAAAATTATTTCTAGGCAAGACTCCATCTGTTCTTCAACCACTATCTGATAAAGATTTATCTGAAACTGTACAATTTGTACACTATTTTGAAATGCACTAATTTATCTAATACATGCACTCTTTTAATACAGACATTAGGATTTTTCACTTTATAAGAATTTGGAACACTGATGTCAAAGCAAAGAAAATCAGTGTCTCTGGTAGATTTATCACACTAAAATACATAGGAAAAAAGCATCAAGTTCACATACATATAGCAAATGATTAAGAATGATTAAGCCACCTAACCATATTATCTATAGTGTCTGGATTTGCAAGGGAAATTTGACTTTAGGGAGATGATTCACTGCGTGTAAAAAAAGGTCAGAAAAACAAACAGTTCAGGAAGAATTGGTTTTGCAATTACATTAATCCGTTAGCACAGAAAGAAAAATAGCAGTATAGTAATACTGAGCTTGGTAACAAAACTCCAAGTAACCGTAAGGACAGAATAAAAATTATATTTCTCCTTCCAGAAGCTTAACAATATCTTTATTGTAGTCAACTATACTTAATTGACATGAACCTTTTGACTTTTAAACCTTCCATCGCGTTTATATCTTTCTTATATGAATGTAATGTCTAACCAAAAATTGAAAAGAGGAGGGGGGAGGAGGAAGAGAGTTTGATATAGTGCCGTGATGGCGAACCCATGGCATCCATGCCACAAGTGGCACATGGAGCAATATTTGCTGGCATGCCATATGTCAGCTCTGGTGCACAAGTGCTCCCTAGCCAGCTGATTTTCTGAAGCCTGGGTAGGCAAAAATGGTTTATGGTTTATTAAACTTGTATGCCGCCCTATTCCCCGGAGGTCTGTTGGAGCCGTTTTATACCCTCCCCAGGTTTTAGGAAAGCCTCCGGAGGCTTGGGAGGGTGAAAAACAGCCCCAACAGGCCAACAGGAAGTTTGTTCCCGAACTTCTGGTTGGTTCATACAGGCGGTTTTTCTCCCTCCCCAGCCTCCGGAGCCTTTCCTGAAGTCTGGGGAGGGCAAAAAACGGCCCCAATGGGCCAATCGGAAGTTCAGAAATGATCCATTTCTGGGGGGTTGGGGGAGACCATTTTCATCCTCCCCAGGCTTCAGGAAATCAGTTGAAATCCATATACCTGTCTCACTTGCTGGATCATTTCTCTAATCAAGAGATGGGTCCACATCAAAATCTCTCTGCATCTCCTAAATGATTTTTTCTCCCAAAGAAAAGGCATCTGGACTTTTTTTTTCCTTGAAGAAATTTCTTGGATGAGAAGTGAAACATATTCAAGGAAAAACAAAGTCCAGTTGCCTTTTGGAAAAGAACTTTTGGGACAGCCATGAGTTGGATGACTGAAAATCTCCATAGACACTCTCTGCATAGACACTTCCCTAGATGATTGTCCTCTACCTTTGTCATGTTCAATGGGCTGCCGTGGGATTCTCTGGAAAGACTTGGATCCCGGTGACACCATTCTTCCAGCCCTACCATTGGAACAGTGGTGAAATTCAAAAGAAATTTCTAGTGGTTCTGCGGGCATGGTTTGGTGGGTGTGGCAGGGGAAGGATGCTATAAGATCTTCATTCCCACCCCACTCCTGGAGAAGGATATTGCAAAATCCCCATTTCACCCCACCTTGGGGCCAGCCAGAGGTGATATTTGCCTGTTCTACGAACTACTCAAAATTTCCGCTACCCCTCCAGAACCTGTTAGAACCTGCTGGATTTCACTCCTGCATTGGAAGCTCTCCTGTCTCAATGGGGTAAATTGCTTGGTCTTTAAGAGGGTAAGAGAAGGGTAGGGGAAGAACTTTGCATGGGACGCTCAGGATCCTCCCTGAAATTATTTTTCAAACTAAGTTCCTTGATAGAAATAGTACTTAAACTTATATACCGCTTTACAGTGCTTTACAGCCCTCTCTAAGCGGTTTACAGAGTCAGCCTATTGCCCTCAACAATCTTAACAGTTTTAATCCAATTGGTGCTTTTCTTGATATTTTAAATTTCATCCCCATATGTTTCAAACTCTTTTCTATTACATACTTTCTTAAACTAACTAAAGTGAAAACTGAAATTGAGGTCATCCTTTCTGCCTAGCCTGAGTTGTGGGTTGTCTTCTGGTGTCAGTAAGTTGGAATCGTGCTCATCTTGAATTTCATAACAGCAGATCAGACAGATGGTAGTCACCTCTCTGCTTTGGAATATATAACCTTATTTTCCAGGGCTAGAAACGCAGACACCCCCACAAAGCCTCAGACGACAACAACAAAATGATTGGATTCTATTCAGAAATGTCTGCTAGCTGCATAAGGTAGCCGAAGGAAGACATTCGTCCTTCTTTTTCTTGTCTATTGTGCCTCTTTATTTTAATTTCCCCTTTCCCATCTGGGCTTATAATTAGCGTTTTGATTTTTCACAATTTCCTGCAAACTTGCATGTTCTTTTCTGAAACAGCGTGAGTTCCATTTTCACGGGGAATCAAAGTAGGGCCATGTTTACATCTCAGCTATGTATGTCATAGAGATTAATTTAGCCATACACAAAGACACCTTTGAAACCAAATAAGAGAAAAGAAATACTGAAAGAAATGGCCCAGCTGAGCACTATCAATATTGCAGGGGCAGACAAAGGAGAACAGTAGGCATATCTAGCCAAGGCAGATATCCCTTGTTATTACAGCGGTCTTATAAATTTGGGCAGCCTTCCACACTGGCTCTTTCCCACATGGGACCTACTCCATTTCCCATAGTTTTCAGCTGTCAAAGCCTATCGGGGGGGGGGGCACCAACCTGAAGAAGGATTATATTGTATTACTCTGTGATTAAGAGTGTTAGCTAATTATAACCTGGATATCAGATTTTAGCCATATTGTAGATAAAGTTTGATTCAGTTCTACAGAGGAATTATTGAGTTTGGCATCTGCAACTGTCTGTTTTGGCTCTGCAACCCAACAAGACAGACACAGACTTTGATGGATAATTAGAACTGCAGAAAAAAACAATTGCTACCAATTTGCCTTCCATGGGGACCTGTACACTGCACGAATCAAAAAAAAAGGGCCATGAAAATATCTATAGACCCCTCGCATCCTGGATATCAATTGTTTCAACTTCTGCCCTCAAAACGACACTACTATAGCACTGCACACCAGAACAACTAGACATAAGGACAGCTTTTCCCCTAATGCCATCACTGCTAAACAACTAATTCCCACAACACTGTCAATAATATACTAAGAATGTATTACTATTATCTTCCTTCCTAGTATCTTATCTCTCACCACTTATGACTATTAGCATGTTACTTGTGTCTTTCAATTTACATAGTTTTTTTTTGTTTCCTAGTACAATTTGATTGCTTATTAGTAACCTTGACTATCACTAAGTGTTATATCTTTTTTATTCTGAATATATTTTATTCTCCTTGTGTACACTGAGAGCATATGCACCAAAGACAAATTCCTTGTGTGTCCAAGCACACCTAGCCAATAAAGAATTCTATTCTATTCTAAAGGGTGACCAAAGTGGCCACTGAATTAAAAATATTGGGTAAGTTGTTCTACCTTTCTCCAGCCCATGTGAAGAAAAGGGACAATATGTCATTGCAATTCAGGAGTAAGTTCCTGTACCAGTTGGTACTGGTTCATTTTGTGCACGCTGTGCATTGCTCACACATGTTGGCTGTAATTTGTTCTACTCGTGTGCAGAAACATGCCAGCAACAGCAGAAGAGAACGTGGAACCAGGGTTTTTTTGGGGGGGCAGCCTGGATCGCTGCCAGTTCTGTGACCCAGGCTAAATCACCACTACCAGTTCAGCTGAACTGGGAACAACCCACCTCTGTTGTAATTGCCAGATTCTCACATGGCATTGGGCTTGGACATAGCCCTCAGACCCTAATTCTTTGACCATCATTCCCAATTCCATATTTTGTTCACATGATTTGTAAGCATCAGTCACACTTGTCCAATTTCTTTCAGGGGAACTGAGATAGGATTCACTTTTGAAATAAGATTACATCGCACTAACCAAGACATAAGGAGAAAAGTATGGTATTGTCCATGTTTCTTTTGATACTATAGGATTGAGGAGTTGTCCAGAATTCCAGCTGGAATGGTTTCTCCCATTTCTCAGTGAAATTGTACTGGAAAAAAAATTATATCAGGTGAGTATGTACTTTTTTAACATTAAGACTTCTATATTTAAATAAAATTGGGTCTTAGTTTAATACAATATTACTGTTATATCTTCTATTTTCCAATTTATAAACTTTCAAAATGATTTTCATTTATCTCCTGGAAATCTTAGGATGGATAGATAGATGGATGGATGGATGGATGGATGGATGGATGGAAAGATGATAGATAGATAGATAGATAGATAGATAGATAGATAGATAGATAGATAGATAGATAGATAGATAGGGAGGGAGGGAGGGGAAGGCAGGGAGAGAGGGAGAGAGGGAAAGAGGGAGAGGGAGAGAGGGGGGCAGGGAGGAAGGGAGGGAGAGAGCTTTTAGTATCAGTATCTGCCATTCCCATTCATAAATTTCAAGGTGAAAAGGCTGTCACATTACTGGGGCCCAGAAGTAACTATGCCTATAACATATTTATGCGCTCTACATGGGGCAACCTTTGAAGAGTATTCGGAGACTACAACTCGTCCAGAATGCAGCCGCGCAAGCAATTGTGGGTGCACCTCGGTACACCCATGTTACACCTATCCTCCGGGAACTGCACTGGCTACCGATCGGTCTCCGGATACGCTTCAAAGTGCTAGTCGTAACTTATAAAGCCCTTCATGGTATTGGACCTGGGTACTTGAGAGACCGCCTGCTGCCAATTACCTCCCACAGACCCATTAGATCGCACAGGGTTGGCCTCCTCCGAGTTCCGTCTACCAGCCAATGCCATCTGGCTACTACCCGGGGGAGGGCCTTCTCTGTAGCAGCTCTGGCCCTTTGGAATGAACTCCCCGCGGAGATTCGGACCCTCACCTCTCTCCAGGCCTTCCGGAAAGCCGTCAAAACCTGGCTGTGCCGGCAGGCCTGGGGTTGATGAGTTCCCCTCCCCTCTCGACTTGTATGGCTGTATGACTCTTGTGTATTTTAATTATGTGTATTGTGTTTGTATCCCCTTTTCCCCCTTTCAAGTTGTTCGCCGCCCTGAGTCCCTCCCGGAGAAGGGCGGCATACAAATAAACTAAATCCAAATCCAAAATCCAAACCTTGCAAGGGCAGACAAAATTTCCAATTGTCCCGTTGTTCATATTTTTAGAGTTTCTCCTTTACAAAGAAAAAAATAAAAGTCCATCTAGTTTCTGCTTAGACCCATCCTTGAAGGAGAATTGACCTCCATGGATCATTGATTTCACTGTGGAATTCCTTGAAGTTTTCCTCCTAATGTTCAATCAGAACTCCCCCGTGAGCTTTGCAAAGCATTAGAAATGGGTGTGTCAAAAGCACTGGAAGCCAGAACAGCTCTGAGAGCCAGAACAGCTCTGAGAATGGGTGTCAAATAGGTTTATTTATTATTGATCACTAGTGTACAAGTATCTCACCAGATTGTCTGCCTTCCCTTGGGAAATGGCAGATCTAGACCTAAGGGTTTGACCTCAAACCTTTCCTCTCCCGAATGGACTCTAAACTGGAATGTCTTTTAATCCACACCGTAAATTAGGACTTCCTCTTTTTCAGGGACTGGTTCCACCACAGGGTGCCATTGCAAAGCATGTTAGAGAGTGGGAGGAAATATAAATAATTAAAGCTGATGCCCCTGTTTCTAGTTTTGACCTTGGCCATCAGGATGTCTTTGTGTGAATCGGAACTACAAGAGGTGGTATTCAGCAGGTTCTGACCAGTTCTGGAGAACCGGTAGCGGAAATTTTGAGTAGTTCATAGAACCAGTAAATGCCACCTCTGACTGGCCCCACCCCCATCTATTATCTGCCTCTCAAGTCCCAGCTGATCGGGAGGAAATGGGGATTTTGCAGTAACCTTCCCCAGGAGTGGGGTGGGAATGGAGATTTTTGTGGTATACTTGTGAAATGTACATTTGAGACAAAAACGAGTCAAAATCAAAATCCACTCTTATCTAAAACTTGGCAGGCACATAGCCATTGATTGGTATATCCACACAAAAAAACTTTTCATCACGAGGAAGTATTTATGTGGTCTTAGAAATGGACATTCTTGCCTATGAGTTCCCAGCTCTGTGTGTTTGTGTGTGTGGTGTGTTTGTGTGTGTAAAATGCCCTCCCTTTTGGCCAAGGGGACCTCTGGTGACACATCCACAGATTGCAGCATTGTTAGAACTTCTCTTATTCCATTTAAGATTCAGAAAGGGAGACTTTAAGGACTTTCTGCCAATTAAATAGTCTATTGCTTAATTGAAACCCTCAAGATAACAAGTACCACTTGGGTATGTAGAAACCAACTAAATAAGAAGAGGGGTCGATATATTCTTGAGTGTTTTATTTGAAGCATAGAAATTATAAATTGCAACAAGATTTCTGGCAAGGTATATGGGAAGGCAGTTAAGATTTTTTTTTTAAATCAATGTATCTTGTTTCCCCCTTCCCCATTTGAAGAAAGTAAGTAGACCATTTATTTCTTCGTGGTTATATTCAGTTCTGTGCTATGCACAAGGAGTGGAGGCACTGATTAGAAAAGATAATTTGCCTCTTTTTTCAATCTGAAATATTGTTCGAGTCCTTACACTGTGAAGGTAAGTGTTCCTTTTCTGCCATTTAAAATAAAACCCAACTTTGCAATAAAAGGGACCCAGTCAAAATACACAAGGTTGTGTTTTTCTATCCTAAAATATACACCATAATAATATGGTATACAACAGTGCTGAGATTAAAATGATTGAATGTACAATGTTCATTTAAATATCTATGGAAATTCTCAGTCATCCAGGGTTGTGGCTGTCCCAAAAGTGCTTTTTCAAGAGGCAACTGCACTTTCTGGTTTTTATTTGAAGACATTTCGCTTCTCATCCAAGAAGTTTCTTCAGAGAAAAACCAAAGAAAAGAAAAACAGAAAGTCCAGTTGCCTCTTGAAAAAAGCACCTTTGGGACAATGTTAATCTAATTGGCTACATAAAGTTGAACAATGCAAGGTAATGTTTACAACAGGTCATGCTCAGTTTTCCTTCTTTGTGGGGTACATCATTCCTTCTCTTCTTGTTGAGATGGCTCCATCAACAAAGGGAAAATATCAAGATGAAAATGGAAATGATAGTACTGCTCTGCGCTGCTCTAAGGAGGCCCTAGTTGGAAGACTGCATCCAGTTCCCCACAATATAAAAAAGATGCTGAAGGCCTAGAATGAGTGCAGAGAAGAGCAACAAAGTTGTTATAGGGTTAGGAGGTTTAATTGCACAATGAACAGCTAAAGCAGGGGGTGTCAAACTTGATTTCATTGAGGGCCACATCAGGGTTGTGTCTAACCTCAGGGCACCAGGGTGGATGTAGCCAGGGTGGGTGTGGCCAGTTAGATGTCACTCATGTCTGGGGCGCCTATGGTGGCTCAAGTGCTCTGCCAGTGAAAACGGGCTTCCGAGCTCCGTTTTCAGCTGCAACAGTCTCCTGCATCACTCTGCCAGTAAAAAAGGAGTTCGCAAGGGCCATGCGAGGCCCTCCTAAGCTCCATTTTCAAAGGTAGAGGCACCTTGGGCCAGTCCTTCACTGTTTCCATGCGAGCCAGATCTAAGCACCTCGTGGGCCAGTCCCCGGGTCTTGAGTTTGACACCCCTGAGCTAAAGGAACCGTGGCACGACAAAACCGCGCTCGTCAAAATAGCGGTGATAAAATCGCATCGCTAAAGCCGCGACGTCATCACCGTGCGTCATCACCGCCACGACAACAGCGCGGTGACAGAAGGGCGCTTTAAAACAGCGCGGCGGCAGAAAGCGGATTTAAATTAAGGTAAAGGTTAGGATTAGGGTTAGGGGTTTGTTTTAGGGTTAGGGTTAGGGTTAGGGTTAGGGTTAGGGTTAGGGTTAGGGTTAGGGTTAGGGTTAGGGTTAGGGTTAGGGTTAGGGTTAGGGTTAGGGTTAGGGTTAGGGTTACGGTTAGGATGCTGAGTGCTTGGGAATGCGCGGATTTGCCCTCCGCGATTATGTCATCGCTGTAGGGTTGCGTTTTTCCTTAGCACTTCGAACGGCGTGAACTAGTCTTCGTGCTTATGTCTCCGCAGATAAGGGCTTCGCGGATTTGTGGTGGAACCAAAGGAACTAGGTATGCCTAACAAAGACAGGACTTATTGAAGATATTAGTCTTCTAATATTTTAGTGGCTGTCACAGGAAAGAAGCAGTGAATTTCCTCTCCAAAGTACCTGAGAGCAAGACAAGAAGCAATAGATAGAAGCTCATGAGAGGGAAATCCAACCTAGAAATAATACATGACAGCAAGAATGATTAATCAAAGGAACAGCTGGCCATCTTAAACTGGATGTTCCATCACTGGAGGTTTTTAAAAAAAAATTGGACAGCTGTTTGACAGGGATAATATAAGGACTCCTGCCATTGACAGGGAGTTGAACTAGAAGACCTCCAGGGTCCCTTCCAGTTCTTTGACTCTAAGATTCTATAAAGTTTCAAGTTTTTACAGCTGTAGAAATAACATTAAGAGCAGCTAGAGAAAACTTCATATTCATATGTCTGAATGTAGAAAGCATTCCTCTGGTGCAATGGTGGGTTCCGGATCCCGTTGCAACCTCTACGGTTGTAACGGGGCCCGGCATCCACCACAAGAATGTGTGCAGTGTACACGCACACGAGCACAGCGCATGCATGCATCCTTACCTCTTGCGATGCCTCTGCGAGCCTCCGCAATGCTCCAACTGCTCAGCAGAGTATCACACAGGTGCCGTGTGTTCCGTGACATGCGCGGAAGAGCCAAAGAGCTCAGATACAGGTAAGGAGCTTGGGCAGGTGGGTTGGCCCACCGGAGCACCGTACCAGAACGGTACCCGGTGCTCCGGGCAGGTATCGGTACACCCATACCGGGGTGTACCAACTGCAACCCACCGCTGCTCTGGTGACTATAACGTGCCTTCGTTGTCACATGTAGTATTGCAATACCATTCTCTCTTAAGCATAAAAGAGAGAGGGGGGAAATACCTAATCTAACCAGGAATTCCAACCTAGCAGTTGGAAACATGTCCGGATACAAAAGGTCCATAGTGGGCTGTAGCAGCAGATGTTTTTAAAATCATGTAGTAATGATAGAAAAGATCTTTCTGTGCTCAATTCTTGGGAGATCATTCATTACAGAAGACACTTCATGCTAGTTGGACAGTCAGATATAGCCTAAGGAAAGTTTATGGGACAAGTTATATCCAATAATTCATGTACTTAATTCACTGAGGTTGTAGAATTTAACCACATACATTTTGATCTTAGAATCCAGCAATAGCCAGAAATCATGACAATCAGCAGCACATTGTGTTTTCTAGTTTAATCATTTTACAGCCCCTGAGATTAAGCTATTAAATGAAATTTAGTATTTTGGGGGGTCATTTAATCACATTTAATTCCTCATAAATACACATATTTTAGGGACGTGTAAATGCATAGCAAAACTGGTTAATATTTTACGGTACTTTAAACTAATGCCAAAGCTTTCCTTCAGCCCATTAAGGTTTGGAGATCAAATCAGCTTTGGGGTTGCATTACTTTCTAGTTTTCAGAGACACATTTTATTTATCTAGAAGACCATATGGCTTATCAGGGAAGGCTGTGTACCATATAGCTACAACAAATCAGCGAGAAAGATAATATTTACTTAATAGACCATAACAGCATAGAATAATGCTATTTGATTGTGCATTTTTGGCATAACCCATCTACAGAGCAAACTATCATTCTTGGTCAGTCCATATTTAGGCAATTCAATGCAAAGTGGATTTCTGACAACAGAGAGAATAGAGTCATCCCTTGGATATATTATGTTTCATATAGTAATTGAAAAATATTTCATACATCACTGATAGTTGACTTCAAAGGTGCTGTTGGGCTTTTATCAGGAAAACCCATCCTTTTGATAAAAGGTAAAGGTAAATGTTCCCCTCGCACATATGTGCTAGTCATTTCTGGCTCTCGGGGGAGGTGTTTATCTCCGTTTCAAAGCCGAAGAGCCAGCACTGTCCGAAGATGTCTCCGTGGCCAGCATGACTAAATGCTGAAGACACACAAACACTATTACCTTCCCACCAAAGGTGGTTCCTATTTTTCTACTTGCATTTTTACATGCTGCTAGGTTGGCAGAAGCTGGGACAAGTAACGGAAGCTCACTCTGTTACAAGGCACTAGGGATTCAAACCACTGAACTGCCGACCTTTCTGATTGAGAAGCTCAGAGTCTTAGCCACTAAGCCACTGCGTCCCTTCAAATTCACCTTGTCTATCCTTTTGTTAAGCAAGGTAAATTTGAAAAGCAAAATATTTGCTGGATAACTTACTGTTGTGCTGTGCTGAGTGCTTATTATAAGGGAATTCTAGAAAGGGAACATAAGTTCTAAGATCCTATCCCAGTACTAACTCAATGCAAGGAATTAGTACATTATGCCATTCACAAAGTAGGACACCCACCACTTCCATTACTTAATCTATACTATGGAAGTTGCCCTCTCCTCTTCTCTCCTCAAAACACTGACAATATGCAGAAGACAATATGTTCATCTTCATTGGCTGTCCCCAACAGGAACAGTTGAAGATGGACCCAGCAGAGATGCAGACATCAGAAGAAACTCAATATTCTTGCTTTCATGAACCTCATAAAATAAAAGATCATATAAGTCTGAAATGCTTGGTGCTCTCTGAACTTGATTTTTTTCATTGCAAGTATTTTATTGTTCAACTAGGTAGCATCATTCGGGCTAGCATTGATCTAGCACTGGTGTAGCATCAATGATGTTACCTAGTTAGGTAGTAAAATGTCTGCAAGCAATCAACCAAGCTCAGAGATCACCAAGGACTCCACAGTTTCATTTTTAAGATACAAATATTCCATTCTCTTGGAAGTTCATACACGTTTGAAGCAAAAGTGTTGTCATTGATTTCTCAGGATCTAATTGCTCCATTACTTCTTATTTTTAAGAAATACCAGGCAACCCTCTGACCTGCTGGATCATCCTTTGAGAAAAGAATGTGACCAGGTAGCGCAATCTAATGTGACCAGAATGAACATTACATTTTAGGCTGACTTAATTTTTGTTTATCCCAATGCTGGATGGGCCTATGATTGTCTAAGGAGAGAATATATCATAAATAGAAGAACAGAATAGTTAAATAATTATAGTGGAAAATGAACCTCAATAAGTCAATATTTACCTCCCTTAACAGAGAAACAAAAGGCCACTGGAGGGCAAAAAAGCAGCGGAAGGGGGAAGCAACTTTCAACTTCCTGCTGGCTTCCCCATTGACTTTGCTTGTGGGAAGCTGGCAGGAAACATTTGAAACCATGATCATAGGATTGTGATGATGCTGCAATGGCCACCACTATGTGAATAGAACTGCTTTGAACTCCTTGGAAATTTCAATTCCACCAGAATAATGGAACTTGCAAATTTTAAGTTAGCAAATATTAGGTTAAAAACTGTTGCAGTGTAATGCATTGTTTGGGCTAATTTGTGGGTACAAACAGGGAAATAGATAAAGACGGTGAGAATGTTACTAGTTAGGAGCCGTGGTGGTGCAGTAGTTAGAATGCAGTATTGCAGGCTAACTCTGCTCACAGCCAGGAGTTTGCTCCTCACCGGCTCAAAGTTTGGCTCAGCCTTCCATCCTTCCGAGGTTGGTAAAATGAGGACCCAGATTGTTAGGAGCGATATGCTGACTCTGTAAACCACTTAGAGAGGATTGTAAAACACTATGAAATGGTATATAACTCTGAGTGATATTGTTGTATATCTACTACAAATGAGGGATGCAAGAATGTCCTAGCAATCTTTATATCTGACCTCCCCTGTCCATAATGCTGCCTTCATCTCAACCTTAGTTCACAAGGCTTAATGCTCTACTGATATTAAGGCAGCCTTTTCTCCTTGTTCTGATACTGTTTGGAGGCAGTTTTAGAGTGCTTGACATCTACTAAATTTGGTCACCTATTACTTTTGAGGAAAATCAAAGGACTGGCAGTGATTCTGGAGAAAGGCAAAGAAGGAATTGACACAGGGGATATCCACATCAACTCACTCTTCTGCCAAATCAGAGGTGGGGGGAGAACTTCAAGAGCACTAATTGTAAAACAGTTCAATTCTAGAACATTCCATTACATGCACTGGCCCTGCTTTTGTGTGCGTCTCTAACTTATCCACAGTAATACCATAGGAGAGATGCAATCCAGAGTATTCACTTAACTGTCCCATCCTAAAATCATGGGACCATCTCACTTTTGCTATTATTATGTGTTCTTCTCCCTCATCGTGTATTAAAGAAAATAATGTACCATCAGGAGTGAAATGCTACTGGTTTGGACCAGTTCACCCAAACCGGTAATTAAAAAATGCCACTAGTTTGGGGAAACTGGTAGTTCAGCTATGTGACAATCAGTTGTGCCGCGTGATTTACCACCAATAGCATTTTTTACTACTGGTTTGATTCTGAGGATCACCTATGCAACAATCATTTCTAAATCACAATTTCTAAATTCATGCAGCACAGCTGATTGTTGCACAGTTGATCATCAGAACTACCTGTTTGCCCAAACCAGTAGCATTTTTTACTACCGGTTTGGTTCTGACAATCAGCTGTGCAACAATCAGCTGTGCCACGCGATTTAGAAATTGCACAGCACAGCTGATCCTCATACAGCTGATCATCGTAACTATCGGTTCACCTGAACCGGTAGCATTTTTTACTACCGGTTTGGTTCTGATGTTCAGCTGTGCGACAATCAGCTATGCCGTGTGATTTAGAAATCGTGGGGCACAGCTGATTGTCACACAGCTGATCGTCGGAACTAGTGGTTTGCCTGAACCGGTAGCATTTTTTACTACTGGTTTGCCCAAACCAGTAGTTCCAACAATCAGCACATGTGCGCATGAAGCAAACTGGTAGCAGACTTCAGAGCATTCCCCCCCCCCCTGTGTACCATCCACATAAAAAAAAATGTTGTGCAGCTGAAGCCATCTTCCTGACACTTTTCATCTCCCTGTGGGTACTCTGTATATGTATCGGAGAGTATTCATGCATCAGAAGTTTTCAAAGAGCTAATACATTTCATTATCAAAATCATTACCAGGATTTTAAAAAGCATGTTCCCAATCATCTTCAAAAAGATAAACAGATAAACTTCTTGGTAAAAGTTCATTCCTCTTGTTTCCTTCCAGCGTTTTGATCTGCAAACAAAATCCAAAAGTAACAGGACATGGATAGCACAACACATATAATGGTGCTTAAGGTGCCCTAGATTCACAGTGAATTTCCCTGTCCTATTAAGGAATCATGATCGGGCATAATTAGTCAGCGCAGAGAGTGCATTTTAAAGCTTAAAAGTACTTGCTAGTTTTTCAAATGTTGGAATTTTCTCACTTTGGTTTTAATTGGCTCGGTTCATAGCCTTCAATGTTCCCTTCCTCTATTTTTGTGTGCACTTTATTATTTTACAGGCAAAATGGAAATGCATTATATCAAGCTGCATGAATAACAAAATCTAGCACTCCAGCGTGATAATATTTAATTAAAGCTGCTTGCCCACTCCAAATGATGATGCTTCTAGTTATGCCCACTCACAGCTATGACTCAAGAGGAAGTTTTTTGGGAAGAATGGGGATGATTTAATCCTATATTTCTGCCTCCCTTTAGTAGGTTAGTTGCTGTGAACTAACTCTGGAAATGCAAAAATATCAAATTAAATATATTTTCTTAAACCCAGAAACATTGTGTTCTGTGCCTTTGCCTTTCACTCAGCAAACAGGACCAAATATCTCCTTCAGCTGAACATTTTCTTCCAATCCCCTTCATTCTCAGACTCTTTGAAAATTATTTGATAGTGGGAAGATTGGAACAAGATTGGAACAGTTTATTCATGTTTCTGCAAAGTTCTTGGCTGCTCAAACTTTCTGATTTGAAAAGACTGAAGGGAACAAAGAGGGGGGAGGAGGATTTGCATGTCAGCAAATTGGCGATCAGAAAGACCAAAAAAAGTCTGAATGGTGGACGTGACGGCACCTGGGGACAGAGAAGAGAAAGAAGGGGGTGTCACAAAATAAAAGACCTACAAATAGAAGCATTAGAGAACAATTGTGGCAAAAGAAAGCAAAGTACTAGTAATGCGATCCCAAAATACTTTTGGTACAAATATTACTTATGATTTTTGTCAGCCACCTTAAGATGTTGTGGAGCAAAAGGAATAATTATAAATAAAAATAATTAATCCAAAGCTAGTGGGCTACAGTGAGTCACCGGCAGATGTGGGTTCCTACTGGTTCGCACCAGTTCGGTAGAACCGGTTCGTCAAATCTACTGAACCAGTTAGAAGAGGTTCCACCAGTGGACCTGGAAAGCAGGCCACACCTACAGAAGAGGTTCCAAAAATTTTTGAAACCCACCACTGGTCACCAGTCTCTTACAGACAAGTCAAGAGAAGAAAATTTTAAAGCTAGACTGATCTTATGGAGAAGATTGTTCAAAAACAGTTCAAGTGTTGAATATTAGTACATTATGGTTAATAAGGTTACAAAGTAACTTAGAAATGACACAGGTAATTTTGACTAAGACTAGCGTAAGGGCATATTTAATGGCAACATAGACAATGACCTTGACAGAGATATGAATGACATCAAAAAACACTAGAGAATTCCTGGAAGCCTGGCAGTCAAGTTGGCCATCAACAGGCAGATAGAGATAAACAACATCTACACACCATTCAAAAGAAACAGTTAAAAGCCAAAAGGAAACAAAAAGACCAAAATACCTCCCAGTCAGCAATAAGCAGAGATTAACACCAAGATTAATAATAGACCAACAATCAAGCAGAAAAAAAATATCCCAATCAAGGAATTACCAACCCTGACAAACAAGCTAAGAGTACACTACAGCCTAATCAAGGAACGAGCAGGAAGAAACCAACACTGCCGCCAACATTGACAGGACAAGCCACTAGTATATATTAAAAAAAGAGCAAAGTGATGACGTTACCCAGTTGGGTAATGAAACATCTGCAAAAAAAATAACCAAACTCAGAAAGCATCCAGGATTCCACAGAGACATGCACATGCCATTTCCAAAGCAATGAGGGATAAAACATTTTCAAGTATTGTAAAGAATGTCCAGATAACATTCAGAAGAGAGCCAGACAGATTCCTCCCTGAAGTGTAAGAAGGACACCTGCAAGATTCTGTTGTTCTTATAACCCAATGATGAGAAATGTTTTTGGCACCGAGTGCCAAACCAGAATACATGTGCATGTGGCCACACCAGAGTGCTGGAAACCCAATGACCAACTGCCTTTTGGGGAGCCATTTTGGGGGGCTGTTTTCAGCCTGAAAAAACGGCCTGAAAACCAGTATGAAAATGGCCTGAAAAATGGCCTGGTTTTTTGGGCCCTTTTTTTGGCTGTTTTCTGGCACTCTGGCGCCCACGAGGACCAGCTGGCAAGAAGAGCAGCTAGCAATAACATGCGTGCACAACACGAGAACTCTGGGTGCCACTCCTGGCATGTGTGCCATAGGTTTGCCATCACGGTTATAACCACTCTTAATAAAAGTAGCTTTAGTCTACCTGTGGAGTTGATTTCCTCCTCTAGCCTGCTTAATGGTGCTGAGAGTTAGATTTGATTACACACATTTCATGAATGTTTTAATTCTTCCAGTCAGCTGTGTGGCTCTTAGCACTTGGAACAAAGAGATCAGGAGTTTGCCTCAATATGCATCCAGAATCATCCATTTCAAAAGCTTGAAATGTTTCCAGTTAATTACTGCACACTTAGTAAAAAGCCATCAAATGTACAGTGATGGATAACAATATATATAATGTTGTACAGGTAGGCTTCAACTTATAACCATTCATTTAGTGACGGTTCAAAGTTACAATACTGAAAAAAGTGACTTATGACCATTTTTCACACTTAAGACAGTTGCACCATCCATGAACACATGAAAATGATCATATGATCATGGTCAGATGATCAAAATTGCTTAACGACTGGTTCATATTTATGACAGCTGCAGTATCCTGGAGTCCTGGGGTCATCTTTGGTGACCTTCTGATAAGCAAAGTCGGTGGGGAAGCATTGTTACTAACTTAACAATGGCAGTGATTCATTTAACCACCTTTAGCAAGAAAGATTGTAAAATGGGTCAAAACTCACTTAACAAGTGTCTCATTTAGCAATGGAAAATTTCGGCTCAGTTTTGGTTGTAAATTGAGATAGATGATATATAGATTAGATTAAATAGATTAGGTAGATTAGATAGATTAGATAGATTACTGTATTTTTCAGAGTATAAGATGCACTTCCCCCCCCTAAAAAAGGGTGAAAATTTGGGTGCGTCTTATACACTGAATGTAGTCCCACCCACTCTCCGTTCCTCCACTCTTTGGCCTCTGCCTCCCAGCAATTTACCTATTTGCAGCAAATGGGGAAAATGGGGCTTGCGGAGACTGCAATAGGCTATAGCAATCCCTGCAGCCTGAAACAGCTGATGGTTGGGAGGCATGCTTAAACTGAAAGTGAAACTTGTTGTTTTCTCCACAAGGAAAATTGCTGGGAGTCAGAAGCAGATTTATTTTTCCCACTGTTTTCCTCCCCAAAAGCTAGGTCTTTTACTTCAGGGCGTCTTATACTCTGAAAAATATGGTAGATAGAGAGGGAGAGAGGGGAGAAAGAGAGAGAGAGAGAAGTCTTTATTGGCCAGGTGTGATTGGGCACACAAAAGGAATTTGTCTCTAGCGCATAAGCTCTCACCTACAAGCAACAAGTAATAATCATGATCATAATTACCGATTATCTGTATTAGTAAGCAAGAAAGCAGTTTTGTTATTTGGGACATTATTCCATCTCAGTTCTCTTTCAGCTTCCCATAAGGGCTGTAAGCTAGAATGGGAAGTTTAAAACAAATCTCAGGAAAAAGTCAATGGTGAATCTGTCCTGCCCTGTTGGCAAAAAACCACATGTTGCTCAGAAATTGAGTTTAAATCAAGACTGCCCTTTGGGCTTTAACTTGCTGAAGGCTGGATGATACAACATAAGGATGTGAAAAGCAGTTGCTTTATTTCTTGCCAGATAGTAAAACTTTTTTTTAAATGCAAATGTTAACGCAAAGTTGCTGGATTGCAGAAATAATTCTGAATATTCATTTTTTTTCTGCACCATAGCATTGAATGCGTAATCCTTGATTTACAACAGAGCACCCAGCCCTTGGTTCTCAATGGAGATCAGGTGGCGCAAAAGGCCAGTTTTAAGTTTTTATCATAAAAACCTGGGGCGCTCACATTGCAGCACTGGTCAAAAGGGCCCAGCAGAGATTATACTACCTGAGACTTCTCAGGAAACAACAACTGAATGAAAAACTGCTGGTGGCCTTTTATTGCTGCACTATAGAGAGTATTTTAACTCACTGCATCTGTGTATGGTTTGCCAATTGCACAATGGCAGATAGGACAGCGCTTCAGAGGGTCAACGTCATTGCCCAGAGGATCATTGGTTGCCCTTTCCCCTCCTTGGAAGAGCTTCATAACTCCCTCTGCCTTAAGAAAGTTCAAAACATTCTTAAAGATCTGGGCACCCCCGCCCTTTTTTTTTTAACTATTACCATCTGGCAGACGGTACAGGACAATAAAAACAGGGACAAATAGGCTGAAAAACAGCTTCTATCCCAGAGAAGTAACTATATTGAATTCTACTGTATGGTGTAATATTAATGCAATACCAGGGGATTTCAATTCAATTGTATGGAATGTGAAGGATGTGTGTTTTTGTGTTATTTTTATAGTTATAATGTACACTGAAGATGGCATTTAATTTCATAGTACAAGGGTCAATGACAATAAAGTAAACTAAACTAAATTCAAGTACGTGCTGACAATCCAGTCCAAAGTTCTGATGACCAGCCCCATCGCACCCCACCCCATAGTCATGTGACTGCATTTCGGATATTCAGCAACCAGCCCAAAGTTACAATTGTTTGCAGCAGCTGTAAATATGTTTTTATGTTCTTCTATGGACATTTGATTAGATGAGATAATACTTAATGAATGATTATTCCTTGCCTCCATATTTTATATAGCACAAACTTGCATTACAGTGCAGTTAATGATGATGTTATCTGCCTTAAGACCAATGTTTTGAAATAACAGCTTTTTTCCCTTCTTTTTTAATCTCTTTTGGAAGAAGGGGGGGCAGAGAGTATTATTACAGTCATACGGTTTCTTTTTTCTAAAAAATCAATTTCTGAGATCCCTGATAGGCATTTTAATCAGTTACTGAGCAACTCACAAAACTGAAAGGAAGAGAAACAAAATGGGATATTAGAGTCAGGAGAAGCACAACTACAACTATTCAATGATAGAAACGTGTGAGAAGTTACAGGTTTTAAAGAGAGGTTGCATTGTTACTTTTAACACTGATAAACTACATACAAATCAGGGCAGCCTTGCTGTCAGGTTGACAAAGATGAATGAGAGAGAAAAGTTGACTCAACAGCAATCTTTGTATGACATCTCTCTCAGTGACAGAGGTATCTTCATGGAGAAACGACCCTACACACGAGAATCATCTCTTGTAGTAGAGCAGGGGTATCCAACTCAATTTAATTGAGGGCCACATCAGGGTTGTGTTTGACCTCAGGGGGCGTGGCCAGGGAGCATGTCTAGCATGATGACACTTATGTCAGAGGTCACCTATGGTGGCCCAAGTGCTCTCCCAGTGAAAATAGGATCCAGAGCTCTGTTTTCAGCTGGGACAGCCTCCTGCAACCCTCTGCCAGTGGAAATTGAGCTCAGGCTCCATTTTCACTGGCAGAGGCACTACAGCAGTGGTGGGTTTCAAAAATTGTTCAAACCTACTCTGTGGGTGTGGCCCCCTTTGTGGGAGTGGCTTGCCGCCCATGTGACCGGATATGAAGATGCCGACGACACTTGTCAAAACCACCTTAAATTACCTCACACAAAGCACTGGCATGCATAAGAATATGATGTAAACTTGTTTTTTAAAAGGCATCTTTGGTTTGCGTTAAAACAACTTCGACACACGCAATGTTCTGATTGCACCACAAACGCAGTAGTCATCCTTACCTTTCACAGAGGGACTGAGTTTTATAAATATGAGCATGATAGTGTAGAATAATCATATCCAAGGACCAGTGGTGGGTTTCAAAAAATTTTGGACCCTCTTCTGTAGGTGTGGCCTGCTTTCCGGGTCCACCGGTGGAACCTCTTCTAACCGGTTCAGTAGATTTGACAAACCGGTTCTACCGAATAGGTGGGAACTGGTAGGAACCCACCTCTGCACTACAGGCTGGTCCTTCACTGCTTCCGGAGTGGCCCCATGGGCCAACTCTAAGCATTCTGTAGGCCAGATCTGGACTCCGGGCCTTAAGTTTGACACCCCTGTAGCAGTGGTGAAATTCATTTTTTTTTACTACTGGGTCTGTGACTGTGGCTTGGTGGGTTTGAAAGGGGAAGGATAAAGTAAACTAAACTGCAAAATACTCTTTTCCTCCCCACTTCTGGGGAAGGATATTGCAAAATCCCCATTCCCTCCACATTCCTGGGGAAAGGCTATTGCAAAATCTCCTACTCCACTCTGGGACCAGCCAGAAGTAGTATTTGTCGGTTCTCCAAACTACTCAAAATTTCCGCTACTGATTCTCCAGAACCTGTCAGAACCTGCTGAATTTCACCCCTGCCCTGTAGTAGAGTAACCTGTCAAGTTAGTGGTCCAGATTAGTTTTTCTTATTTCCATGTGGCAAAGATGATCAACTAACCTTAATGAAGAGAAGCCCCAAAATTGTGTGGGAAGAGTGAGGGAAGCAGAAGAGAAGGATCAGTAACTTCTTTAAATATAACTAATGCCCATCTGTAATCCCAAAATGAAAATGGAGCTCAAATCCTTTCTTCTTATTTCCACTTCCTGAATAAACTCAGTACTTTTGGATCGATCCCAGGATTCCTGTTGATATACAAAAATTTGCTTTTAAAAGGATTGCCCTTTAAATGAAATAGCAGCCCTGATGTGATTCATGCATCAAAGCCACGTACACCTCATGTACCAAAATCACAGAAGGATGAATTTCTTCCTCCGAAATCTGAGTAGCCTCCTGCTTTATCATCCCAAAAGACCAATTGCTGCCAATTTATAGAGTTAGAAAGCAAATACTGAAGAAATAATCACAGGTAGCCTTTCTTTCTTAATTGATGCACATGTTTTAATCATGAGATGAAAGATAAATGTCAATGATGAATGGAAGGAGAAAGGGGAAAGAAAGGAAAGAAAAAGGAATCAAAATAGTTAGTTGTAGTTACAGGTGGTCCTTGACTTATAACCATTTGATTAGTGACCTTTCAAAGTTACAATGGCACTTTAAAAAAGTGACTTACAACAAGTCCTTGTAATTATTGACATAGCACCCCACAGTTATGTGATCAAAATTTGGGTGCTTGGCAACCAGCATGTACTTACAACAGTTGTAGTGTCCTGGGTCATGTGGTACCATTTGGAAACTTCCCACCCAGCTTCCAGCAAGCCAAGTCAAGAGGGAGAGAAAGCCAGATTCACATCACAAGTCATGAAATTGGGCATGACTCACTTAACAAGTGCCTTGCTTAACAAAAGAAATTCTAGTCTCAGTTGTGGTTGTATGTCAAGGTCTACATCAGTGGTGGGATTCAAAAAAATTTACTACCAGTTCTGTGGGCGTGGCCTGGTGGGCATGGCATGACTTGTTTGGCATGGCTTGCTGGGAGTGGCTGGGGAGAATACTGTAAAATCCCCATTCCCTCTGCACTCCAGGGCAAGGATACTGTAAAATCTCCATTCCCACCAGTAGTGGGTTTCAAAAAAAATTAGAAATTTTAGGTGTGGCTTGCTTTGTGGGAGTGGCTTGCCGGCCATGTGACTGGGTGAGAGTGGCTTGCCAGCTATGTGACTGGGTGGGAGTGGCTTGCCAGCCATATGACTGGATGGGCATGGCCAACTTGTAAAATGTGGTGAAACTCACTTAACAACGCTCTTGCTTAGCAACCAAAATGTTGGCTCAGAAACTCTGGCATTTGAAGCACGCAAGTCTTAAAGCTGTCAATTTACAAGACCCTTGCACCCCTAACCCTTTAGAAAAGAAAAACCCCGGGGTGTTCAAACTTGGCAGCTTTAAGACTTGTGGACTTCAACTCCCAGAATTCCTCCTCTCGCTCTTCATCTTGATGATGTGCGGACGGGCGGGGGGAGGGAGCTGGAACTGGTTCTAAACCGCACTGTAGATTTGTGGAACCTCTTCTATAGAAGAGGTTAGAACTGGCAGGAACCCACCCCTGATTCCCACCCACTCTAGTGGAAGGATACTGCAAAATCCCTATTTCCTCCCAATCAGCTGCGACTCAGGAGGCAGAGAATAGATGGGGGCGAGGACAGTCAGAGGTGGTATTTACCGGTTCTCTGAATTACTCAAAATTTCTGCTACCAGTTCTCCAGAACTAGTCAGAATCCCCTGAATACCACCTCTGAACTACGTGCAATTCAAAATTAATTGAGTTGGGGAAAGTCATTCCAAAATGCTGAAAATAGAGATAGGAAATATCTAAGGGTGGGGGGGGGAGAACTGTTGGAAAATATCATCTAGTCTGAGTTAACTTCACTTTTTCTACTTTCAAGAAGCATTTATTGGCTTAACCCTGTCTGTTTCAGAACCTCAAATATAAGCTTTTTCTAGGTTATAGCAATGCTGCTTGGAGCTCATAAAATGCATCCTGAAACCTATCAGCTATAGTGGTACATTTCAGAGGCAGGTACCCTTCAAAACTTATTTGGAAGAATTGGTTTGGACGTCACAAAGCCACAGCTGTTCTCTCCTGTCCATTAAAGCCCTCAGAGATTTCTCAGGTTTCCAGGCAAAGCTGAAAATAAAATGATGCTGGTGTTTTAAGAAATCCATTAATTAAAGCAAAAGTAGCTATAAATTAATTTGTAATGTATAAATAAATCAAATTCTACATCACTGTTCTGTCTCTCTCAAAATTAATTAAACTAACTAACTAACTAACTAACTAACTAACTAACTAACTAACTAACTTACTTACTTACTTACTTACTTACTTCATGTTCTGCCAAAACTACAGAATTCTTGAAATTCTGTAGTTTTGGCAGATCAGAAGGACAGGCTTCAAGCACAATGCCATGGACAGCCAGTATGCCTATTTTGACCTTCCCCTTGAGGTTGCCACCCATCAAAGAGCCTTGATGGAGAAGGTATCAGTTAAGATGGAAGAAGATTGTTAAAACCTATGTGGAAATAGGTCAATCAGGCTGTGAGCTGCAGTGTCAATCCGGAGAAAGATTCTTTCTCCAGATCCCAAGGATTACTCTCTTGCTGCATTAAAATTAAACACAGGCACATAAAGCCATCTCATCTGTGGTCCGAAATGATATATAAAAATGGGTGAACTGCCATTTTGAATTTGTAAAAGATATTTAATCTCATCTTTATGAAAACAACTACTCTATCATCCTAGCAACAGAGGCACCAACTCTTTACAACAGAGGTGTCAAACTCAAGGCCCGTGGGCCAGATCTGGCCCAAGATGTGGTTGGATCTGGCTCGCGGGGCTGTCTTGGAAAATGTAAGGGGCCGGCCCACGTCACTTCGACCCAGTCTACCCAATGAGAAGAGGAAACATGCCAGCAGTTTGGGGAGTGTCATCGAGCTGCCACACCCACCCAGCTGGCCATGCCCACCCAGTCAGCTACACCCAGTGAGTAGCATCAAGTTGGCCATGCCCACCCAATAAACCATGGCTGCCTGGCTCCCTGAGGTTAACCACACCCCTGATGTGGCCCTCAATAAAATTGAGCTTGATACCCTCCATTACAATTAACCACTATAAACTTCAATCTATGTTGCAAGTTGTCATGGTTGTTTAAAAATGCAACTACATGATCTCTTCACTTAACAACTGCAACCCATGCCTCCCTGGTGTGGTTGTTAAACAATTGCAGGGGTCATTAAGGGGAACACAGGATACTAAAGGGATAGAGGAGGCCATGAGAGATCTAGCATAGCCCAGACAAGAGGGGTTGCTTCTGGTTTGACCTGGTTCAGCTGAACCAGTAGTAGAAGTTAGGCCTGGGTTGCAAAACTGGCAATGACCCAGGCCTGCCACGCCCCTGAACCAGTTTCCTTGCCACCGCTGGGCTACCGCCATTTTGGATTTTAGTGACTGCACGTGAGCAGTTCACTGTAAATTGTTCTGCGCATGGAGTCAGAGCAATTTACATTGAACAGTGCAGCACGCATCTGATACATACGCGGGTTGCAAACCGGTAGTAAAACCAGCAGCAACCAACCCCTGGCCCCAACCTCTCTGTCCCAATCCTCCCAAGGCAGCCCCCATCCTTTGAAACACCCCATGCTCTGCTTCCCACTTCTCGGGGTCCCCACAGGCTTGCTTCCCCCACTCACTGGGTCCCATAACCCTTGGCCCTGCTTCCCACCGTTCTGTGTCCCCAGGCCCCACACAGAGATCTCCATTATAAAAGGCTGGTGCTATGGGCATTAAATTTAAAATGACCTATTTAAGAGAGCAAATTTAGTCTAGTGATTAAAGACACTAAACTGGAAACCATTGACTGGTTTAACCATGGAGCTAAATAAGCAGTTTTGACCATCATTATTATGTGGTTAGTCTTTGGTGAGATTCACAGCCTTTGGGGCTGGTTGGTAGCTCAACAGCTCGAGTCCTAACTAAGGACCTAGGAAGTGTTAAGGTAATGTTGGAGGATATAAGCTGTTCCAAGTAGGGCGTTTTTTTTGTAGAATCAGAATGTTCAAGTCTGATAAATTTAGAATTTCCAATAGCGAGGTAACCCTTTAGATATTGCTCCAAGGGCTCCAATTAAAATCGGGACAAAACACGATTTCTTTTTCCATAGTCGCTCAACTTCAATTTGCAAGTCCCGGTAGTTTTTCTTGCTGTTTATCTTCAATTCGTGCATCTCCAGGTATTGCAATGTCAATGAACCATACTTTTTTCTTTTCAACTATTGTTATGTCAGGTGTGTTGTGGGCCAAGTGCCTGTCAGTCTGAATTCTGAAGTCCCACAAGATCTTGACTTTCTCATTCTCTAAAACCTTCTGAACCTGAAGTTCCCAGTGGTTTTTGCTGTACTCAAATCCAAACTTTGACACAATTTCCAGTGAATGATCTTAGCAACGCGGTCATGGCATTGTAGGTAGTCAGTTTGTGAAATTTTGCTGCACCCACTGATCAAGTGGTTGACTGTCTCGTCTCTCTCATTACAGAGGCGACATTTCCTGTTGGTGGTAACATGTTGAATTTTTGCCTTCATGCAGTTTGTGGCTAAGGCTTGTTCTTAAGCTGCCAAAATAAAGCCTTCTGTTTCTTTTTTCAGTGCTCCTGATCTTAGCTTCCAAGTTAGCTTTTGGTCAGCTTTGTCTTCAATACTTTTCAATTATTGGCTATGCATAGCTTTGTTGTTGATTATTGGGTGCACAGAATGTAACACTGGTGTAGGGGAAACTGCCCTTGGAGTACCTCCATTACCATTATTAAGGAGCTTAAGGGAGCTTGTAAGAGATTTGGATATCAACTTGCTTGGTCTTTTATGTTATGCTTTTAAATGTCTGCCTGAGTTAAGAATAAAGCTTAAAATCCCTTTATTTACTAGTCTGCTTAATGTTGCCCTGATCACTGCCCTTGTACTTGGCAGAATACAGGCATATACAAATGAATTCAGATCTCACTAAGGCGTTGAGCTCTCAGAAAGTCACACTACATGCAGAAGGAACAGCTATTGCCTTTTGCACCACTGGACAAAGTGCACTGATAATGTTACCTAGATTGGTAATGAAATGTCTGTGAGAAAGCCTGACTGGAAGTTAATAGACTAAGAGAGAGCCGAGGTGGCGCAGTGATTAAATGCAGCACTGCAGGCTACTTCAGCTGACTGCAGTTCTGCAGTTCGGCTGTTCAAATCTCACCGGCTCAGGGTTGACTCAGCCTTCCATCCTTCCGAGGTGGGTAAAATGAGGACCCGGATTGTTGTCGGGGGCAATATGCTGACTCTGTAAACCGCTGAAAGACCTGTGAAGCAGTATATAAGTCTAACTGCTTTTGCTATTGCTATTGGTAATCGCAAACCATTGTCCTCAAGATGATCAGCTATATAAATATTTTAAATAAATATTTTTATTGTTTATAATTTTGGTAGCTTTAATATGTTTATATGTTGTTTTCTAATTAATATTGTGTTAATGTTTGATTGGTAGTTGCCCAGAGTTTGGTATATAAACATTTTAAAGAAAATAAATATTTTGTTTTTAATGTCAAATACTTTTATTTTTTTATATTTATTAATAACCAAATATCTATATCACTCATCACACAGACAGTCCTCAACTTACAACAGTTCATTTAGTGTCCATTCAAAGTTACAATGGCACTGAGAAAAGTAACTTATAACCATTTTTCACACTTACAACCATTGCAGAACCCCCCCCCCATTAGTTATGTGATCAAAATTCTGATGCTTGGCAACTGAGTCATATTTATATTTATAACATTTGCAGTGTCCCAGAGTTATCATCTTTTGCAACCTTCTGACAAGCAAAGTCAATGGGGAAGCTAGATTCATTTAACAACCGTGTAACCAACTTAACAACTGCAATGGTTCGCTTAACAAATAGAGCAGGAAAGGTCATAAAATGGGGCAAAACTCATTTAACAACTGTTTCGTTTAGCATGAGAAATGTTGGTTCAATTGTGGTCAAAAATCAAAGACTACCTCTGGGCCTCTGGGCTGTTTACAAATTAAACAGTAAAATGATACAAAAACAAGTGAAAAACAGATTAAGATAAAGCTAAAGGGGACAATTACAAAAATAAAAGAAGGCAGAGGAAGCACCTTTGCTACGGTTTATTAGTTGTTTTGTTATTAATGTTGTTTTAATTTTTGATAGGGAGCCACCCAGTGTTTGTATAAGACTGGCAGTTGTATATATGTTTTCAATAAAAAATAAAATAAAATGTGAGAACAGTGAGAACAATTAGCCAGTGGAACAGCTTGCCTTCAGAAATCGTAGGTGCTTCATCACTGGAGGCTTTTAAGAAGACAACTGGACAGCTCCTTCTCTGGAATGAGATGCAGTCTCCTGCATGAGCAGGGGGCTGGACTAGAAGACCTCCAAGGTCCCTTCCAGCTTCATTCTATTCTTTAAAAACATCTAAAATCATCTTAGCTATCTTCCTTTCCTGTTTTTTTTCCCCAAGTGATAGATTCACCTGTTCTCCTCAGAAGGACAGGCAATCTTACACATTCTTAAGAGAATATTTTATGCAGTCAGAAATATTTTTGCTATTTACTAACTCAAGTCTTTGCCAAGAAAAAAGAAAACTGGGGGTGGAGAGATGTGATACTGCAGTTGAAGTCCCATCCTTTTGTATGTAAGTCTATGTCCAAAGGAGAGTGGTTTGCATGCTTTAACTTAGACAGCTGTATAAAACTAATCATTGTGGGTTCTTTGGAAATTTTAATTTATGACTTCCTGTTATGTTGAACACTATGAACTGTGACTGACTCAGCAAACCATGATTCAACAAACTACACTTCAGCAATGTGAACCAGATCGATAGGTAGATTTCAGCAAATCAAAGTAAGCTTGGAATTGCATTTATGACTGTGAAAGTTTTATCACTCCTTCATAAATCTGGAAAAGGCTTGGAGCTGTTTTCAGGAGCTGTCAAAAGCCTGTATCTGGGACAAAAGTAGAATTTATTATCCTGGTGTATATATCAGTAGGTTTCTTGAACATTTGATTGGCTATCACACTTTATACAGCACAGCTCTCAGGTTGCTGCATGTTGTCTCTTTAATGCAAATAATTTTTTTGCATTTTGCCCTATAAGATTGATTATAAAGATTTGGGGATTATATTCAAGGTGTGTAAAAAAAACAATTTACCTCAGGCATGGTTTGAATTTAGTCTTTTTTACTGATGCAGAGGAAGAAAGAGGAGATACACACTGGCAAGAAATTCAGATTTATTATGACAAGATTACTAGCTTCACCCCAATAATTAACTATTTTGAATACAAAAATACATGACTACCAAGCTGTAGTTTGAGCTTGGAACCTGTCTGTTTTCACCTAAGATCTTGGTTCAGAAGTGTGCATGGATTTGATGCAGAGGTGGTATTCAGCAGGTTCTGACCAGTTCTGGAAAACCAGTAGGGGAAATTTTGAGTAGTTTGGAGAACCGGTAAATACCACCTCTTGCTGGCCTCACCCCCATCTATTCTCTGCCTCCCGAGTCCCAGCTGATCAGGAGGGAATGGGGATTTTGCAGTAACCTTCACCTGGAGTGGAGAGGGAATGGATATTTTACAGTATCCTTCCTCTGCCATGCCCACCAAGCCACGCCCACAGAACCAGTAATAAAAAATTTTGAATCCCACCACTGGTTTGATGGAATCCAACGTACGTGTAAATTCATTGAAAGCGTCTCTCAGAGTCCATAGATCTCTGTCAATATGCAAATAAACTGCTAAGCTTAAAGTGGGAGATGGGATGGAAGCCCACCATTGATTTCTAACCATCAGATAACAGGTCAAGAATCTAATCCTTCATATTTTTATATTTATTCTACCTTTAGTATGTTTAGAAGGGACACAAAGTGGTGAATAATCTAATACTTCTTCCTCCTTCTCCTATCGCCACAACAACAACGTTGTGAAATGAGTTGGGATAAGAGAGAGTGACTGGCCCAAACTTATCCAAACTTTCCTGCCTAAAACAAGGCAGAAATCGAACTCACCATCTCTTTGTTTCTGGTCTCAATCACCACCATATATTTTACTTGCATATAGCTAATTCCAAGACTACAGAGCAAGTGGCAATATTAATGTCAAATTAGTAATATTTATTATGGTTTTAAAAAAGTAAAAACCACTGCCAGCATCAACTTAGGCAATGCTTGCCTGAGTTGGGAAAAACTAAACAGGGTCAGGTGTGGTTAATACACAAATGGATTCTGTAAGAAAATCCAGGGATTTGGGAGACTGGAAGAATATAGGAATGAGGCACTGCAAATATTGTAAGCCAAATCTATGGATTTTTTACTAATAAACCTGCAGCTATTCAGGCATCTTTTATTCTCTGATCTTTTTCTGCAGTAGTTAAGTCCTTTATTGTGTACCAGATAAATTATTTTGCCAACCTCTCCTTTCTGTAGTCAACATGTCCCTCTACTGGCCTCCTCAGAAACTGCAGCAAAAAAAATAATTCAACCTTGCTTCTTTAAGATTTTTGATATCTAAATGACCTTGACTAACTTTGAAAAAGTTAAGCTGGGTTACATCTGGTTAATACTTGGTGCAGAGGCCATCAATAAATCCTTGCTAGATAGGAGAGCTGAAAAAATATTCAGGAAGAACTATCTTTTTATTGCTCTCAAGAAAACCATGCTGATACATAGCCAAATGGGAAGGCAGTTTCATTCGTGGAGGATTTGCATCACAGAAGAAAACAAAGGGTGGCATTTTTTGGTGAAAATGATAGCGACTGCTGCTAACCTTCTCACAAATGGAGGTTTATAGTATTGTCTGATGGCTGGTTTCATATGGGAAAGTTAGCACGATCCTGAATCCTTCATACAAATATTTCACATACTTGGTTGAGGTTAGAAGAAGGAACTGGAAAACAGCCAATATACTATGTTTCTATGAGGAGAATTGTTCAAATGCACTTATAACTTCAGGCTGAGGTACTGCGACCAAGGTTTAGCTGCTTATAGCTCATACAACAAAGCCTGCATGTAGGTTCAGGGCAGTGGTGGGATTCAAATAATTTAACAACCGGTTCTCTGTCCTAATGACCAGGTGGGTGGGTGGGGCTTGGTGGTCATGTGACTGTGTGGGCGTGTTCAACTCAACATTACTCAGGTCGATGGGCACTTTGCCTTAGCTGTTACAATGTAATAAGGGTTAACCTGATAGGCAGTTTCTGTAAGCAGGGCAATAAAGATTAAGCTAGAAACAACACCAGAATGTTTCCTTCCTGCCTTCCTTACAGGATTAGCCCTGTAAAGTGGAAAAAAAACCAAAAGAAGATTTCTTCCAACAACCGGTTCTCTGCACATCTTGGAAACTTAAGAACCGGTTCTCCCGAATAGGTGCGAACTGGCTGAATCCCACCACTGGTTCAGGGCTACCAAAACTTTACTGCAGAAGACTAAGTGACCTCTGGATTGTTTATAGCTCATAGAACTGTAGGAAGTTAGCACCCACCCTTCTCCTAGGAGAATGAAATATCCTAGGAAATATTGAAAAGGCGGAATATTATATTTCCCTGGATAAGAAATGGAGAAACATGTTTTTAGGCAGGAAACAGACTCACTCTTAATAGCCGCCACCTTTGTCAATGGGCCATTAAAATGCCTGAGTCAGTCTATTCTACATAACAAAGATCTCCCCCTTCGGCTCCAGGGTGATGGGATTAAGGCATGATAGTAGGCTTGCAGAGTGCTCCCTTTACCCATCTTACCACATGGCACCTGGGAAGAAGCAATGTTCAACCAAACTTGGACTCAAAACACAGCCTAGAGAGTTGCCTCTGCATGCCCCATGGCAACCAATCAGAATACAAGATCAAGATCAAAGGGCAGAGAGGGCATAAAACCAGGAACTTTCAGCATCTCACTCTTTTCTTCTTCTTCACCCAACATCTGGAAGCATGTGATCACCTTTTCCCCCAGGACCTCAAACCATGTGGTTCTGTCCACCATTAAAATCATATTTCCAAGCAGCCTCCATGTCTCCAGTGTCTTTTTCCCCACTTGGAAATGAACCCGGAAGGACATTTCTTCCAACAAAACCAATGATCAGGGCTACCAAAATCTCGCTACAGATGGCCAGGTGTCTATCAGATGGCAAGCAAGAGCTGAAGAAGTTTCTTACTTCTTGCTCTCAGCTAGCATCCATAAATATTCTTGGAGTATTTATGAAGAACTTCTAAGATACTATGGATATAATTCCATAGCTGTGCAAAACTGATTTTAGAGTAGTGGATTTTAGCCAGATGCCTATACTGTAAGGCAGGGGTCAGCAACCCATGGCTCTGGAGCTATATGTGGCTCTTTCATCCCTCTGCTGCGGCTCCCTGACGGCGGTGGGTTCCACAATTGATAGGGCTTTCAGTTAGGACAGGTAGAGAAAAAAGGACACCGTTCAAGAGGAGAATCTATCAGTGGGGGATTGCAGGTGGTACGCCTCGGTACGGGCATGACGGTGCCTGCTGGGAACACCGGGTACCATTCTGGTACGGTGCTCCGGAAGGTCCACCCGCCTGCCCGAGCTCCTTACCAGTATTTGAGCTCTTCAGCGCTTCCATGCATGTGCACGGAATGTACGGTGCCTGCGCAACGCTCCACCGAGCAGCTGGAGCGTCACGGAGGCGTCACAGAGGCGGCATGGAGGTAAGGATGCATGCGCATGTTGCACATGTTTGCACTCATGCTGTGTACACACATATGGGGGATTCCGGGGCCCGTTGCACTGTACCGGTTGCAACAGGATCCGGAACCCACCATTGGACTCTATGGTGGGGGAGCTGGACTTTCGGTCAGCTCCAGAATTGAATGTGGGGCTTCCAGTTAAGACCTTTGTGGCTCTTTGAGTGTTTAAGGTTGCCAATACCTGCTGTAGGCTTTCTCTTGCCGGCAGTGATGGAAGCGTATAAATGCGTTGAAGTAGATCTACAGATATTGCCAGATAAGAGTCCTTTCCACAGAAATATCATTCTAGGGAAGGGTTTCTTCACCATTTTAAGATGGGTGAACTTCTACTCTCAGATTTCTCTTACCAAAAGAAAAAAAAGATCCACATTGATTGAGTTCACTCTAAGAAAGAATCCTGGGGCCTAAAGTCCATACATCTTGAAGTGGCTCAGATTGAGAAAAACTCTTCCAGGGCAACCTGGTGGTCTTAAAGTGTCCTGAATGAAATAGCCACCAATCTGGTCTAAGCAATCCAGTGTCTGAAGAGTCCCAGGTTGAGGGAAGATGTCTTCCAGCACTTTAGGGAGGGGGAGTACCACTCTTAAACCATCTAACTTCGTGATGGCAAACATATGACACACGTGGCCAAAGTGGCACACAGAGCCATGTTGCCTGGCACGCGCGGCGGCACCCATTCCTATTCCGGGTTTCTGGTGCACATGCGCACACAACTATCAGCTGGCTTTTGTGCATGGAGCAGTACCAGAAACCGGAAGAGCTGGTTTTCCCTTTTCCGGTGTGAGCATGTGCGTCAGCGAGCTGATTGGTGCATGTGCGCCAGAAACCAGAAGACTTGCTGGAAGTTCATTTTCTGGCACACACATGCACCTCCTCTTCCTGGTCATGGATCAGACGAGGGCAAAGTGCTCCCTTTTCAGCACTTGGTGCTGGAAAGGTTCCCCATCACTGATCTAAATAATCTTTGGAGTGCTAAAATAGTCCCCACTTACAAACACAATTAGGACCAGATTTTCTGTTCTAAACAGGACAGTTGCTAAGTGAGTTGCACCCAATTTTATGACCTTTTTTGCATGGTTATTGAGCCATAACCATTAAGTTATTAAGTGAATCACATGGTCATTAAGCAAATCCAGCTTTTCCCATTGACTTGGGTTGTTGGAAGCTAGCCATGCAAGTTGTAAAATGTGATCACATAATCCCAACATACAGCAACTGTTGTAAATATAAATTGTTGCTAAGTGCCCGAATTATGATCACGTGACTGTGGGAGAACTGGTCATAAGTCTTTTTTTTCCAGTACTGTTGTAAAGTTGACCAGTCACTAACAAATGGTTGCAATATTGGTATTAAAAAAACCACAGGCCAGATAAACAAGGATCTTTAATGGCCATTGATGGCCTGTTGGTAGTCATGTACCTGGGCAAGGAGCCTGGATCATTCACATGTTCATATTCTAGGTCCATGGTGTGGATGCACGCACCTATGGTATGCGTGGCGGAAACACCCCACAGAGCCATCCCATGCAGGATGCACTGCCTACCTGGCTCCTCTTCCATATTCTTGTGCACACACATGTGCTGGCCAGCTGGCCTTCGCATGCACACCGGAGCACTGAAACCAGGAAGAGCAGCATTTCATCGCTGGCCTTTGCACACGCGGGAGTGCCAAAACCCAGAAGAGTAGCATTCCGTTGTGCGTGCGTGTGCCAGCACCCAAACTTCCAGATTTCCATTGCCCACGTGCATGACGGCCAGCTGTTTTTCAGGCACATGCCCATGCCAGAAACCTGGAAGTTTGGGTGCCGGCACACGCATGCATAACGGAATGTTGCTCTTCTGGGTTTTGGCACTCCCACGTGCGCAAAGGCCAGCAAGGCCGCACATTCCTTGCGGGATGGTTTTACGTGCCATTTATGGCACACAGGTCAGCACGTGGTGATGAAAAAAGTTTGCCATCACTATTCTAGGTCTACAGATCCAGATTGAAAGGATCTGGATAATCATTGGTTCCAGTACTTTAAGAATGAGATTTCGGCTACATTAGAAAAGGTCAGAAGAATTTATCACTCCTTGGTGATTATCAAGACTACATCAGAAACTTCCTAAAGTAATTGAGTGGTTTAGTGTTCCTTAACAAAAGATTTAATTTCACCTACAATCAAGGACAATTGGCTTGATTAGTCAGCAACGTAAGTGCAACATTAGGCACAATATGAACTAATTAATGTTTATGTATAATTGATAAGGGGCTAGAAATAAACAAGAAGGGAGTTATAATAGCATTTCCTACCAGGTCAGCTAATATGACTTGTGCCGGAAAAGTAAAATCCTAAAAGTCCCTTTTCAGGAATAAATCCCACTGAATTCAGTGGGAGTCTACTTCTGAGTAAACATTTATGGCTGTCTTGCAAACCTTTGCTCAGTCTGGATCCTAAGTACCATATTTTTCAGAGTATAAGATGTACCTTTTTCCCTCAAAAAAGAGGCTGAAAATCTGGGTGTGTCTTATACACTGAATACAGCATTTTTTGCCTCCCGAAACCCCGCCCCTTTCACCAAAATGGCTGTGCATAGCCCTTAGAAGCCTGGGGCTGGGAAGGGCAGAAATGAGTAAAAAACGAGGTGTTTTTTGTTCAATTTTGCCCCCCCCCCCTCCAAGCCCCCAGCTTCCCATGGCCTTTTTGGACAAAAAACGGGCCATTTTTTGCTTGTTTTTGCGGGCCCAACCCCCCAGAGCACTCTGCAAGCCTTCTAAGGGCTATTCATGCCCACTTTTGGGGGGGGGGAATTGAGCCCATTTTTGAAAAAAATGGTCTGGTTTTGGGAGGTCTGCAGAATGCAAAAAAAAAAATTAATTTGCCTCTTCAAAACCTTGATGTGCCTTATACTCCGGTGCATCTTATACTCCAAAAAATACTTGTAACTCTTTGTACAATCATTATCATTAAACTCAGTCTTATTGTCGTGAAAGCTCCTTCCAACCTGTTTAAACTTAGCTTAAGGTCTTATGGATTTGAGGAATTTGTGTTTGCTGAAGGTGTTTGTCATCTAATTAAAATACAAGTGATCCTTGACTTATTCCAGAATTTCCATTACTGAGCAATAGAACTATGCCTGATTTTACAGCATTTTTTCTACTGTTGTTAAATAAATCACTGTTAAGTGAATTGCACATACATTAAGTGACTAGAAAAAGATGCTCCTTCAAATAATCAGATCCCAAGTCCTGTAGGGCTTGTTTTTAATTCATTTAATTGATATATTTATTTGTTTCCCATTCAACCCTCAGAACTTTGAGGGCGGGATTCAAAAATGTTTACTTCTGTTCTGTGGCTTTGTGAACATGCTTTGTGGGTGTAGCAGGGGAAGAATACTGCAAAAATCCCCATTTTAACTTACTTTCCAGCTCCGTTCTCCTGCTCAGGGCAACAAAAGAAGATCAGCTTGGAGGCAGCGAGGGCGGGGCCAGCCTATTTGCCGGTTCTCTGAACTACTCAAAATTTCTCATATCAGTTCTCCAGAACCTGTCAAAACTGGCTGAATACCGCCTCTGGATATAAGATAGATTACCTTTCACATAGATCTAGTCTTCCACATTTTAATTTGTTCTCCATCTTTCTGCCTAAAAGTAAGATCAGTGTGTGGATTCCTGCCAAGTCCAAAGCAATGAGTTTGGATATTACCATGGACCAAGGTCTGGGTATTGTCCTTAGAAGTCCAGTGTAATATCTGCTGCAAAACTCGAACAGAAAAATTGTTAGCCTTCTCTCCTTCTAAGTAAAGTCAAAGGAATTGGCAATAGCAATAGCAGTAGACTTATATACCGCTTCATAGGCCTTCCAGGCCTCTCTAAGCGGTTTACAGAGAGTCAGCATATTGCCCCCAACAATCTGGGTCCTCATTTTACCCACCTCGGAAGGATGGAAGGCTGAGTCAACCCTGAGCCGGTGAGATTTGAACCGCTGACCTGCTGATCTAGCAGTAGCCTGCAGTGCTGCATTTTAACCACTGCGCCACCTTGGCAGTTTGTACCTATGAGATTGGGATTTGATAAGAGCAAAAGCCATATTCCTGTGCCATTCACCTGTTTCTAAGTTTACCCAGGAAGTAAATGTGAATTTCAGAGCCCCATCACTTGTATTTTTACTAGAAGGGGGCTGTTTGAAATACTAATCAAATAAAAGAGGACTTGGCCATTTAGTTTAGCAGAGAAATGACATTTTAATCACTCTGCTTAATTCTGATTGTAGAGGGTGTTTTTTTTAAAGGCCAGGGTTAAATAATTGTGTGACCTTAATTAAAGACTTCAAACATAACAGGCCTGATAATTTTGTGGGGTTTGATATTCACCTTTCTTCTGATTTGTAAGCTTATAGATCTGTTGAAGGTTATTCTAACAAGTCAGGAAAGAGTGCAAATTTTGTCCAAACTTTTTATAACCTGTCTTAGCTTTACTACATGATGCTTCAGCTTTGAAGAAAAATATAGATAGGGTCTGTTTGGCAGACACTGGTTTGTTTTTGTCTTAATTCCGATGGTTTATTTTTAAACTTAAAACTGTGACATATTCCTCTTCAACATTCAAGTACTAATAGAGTAGTAAGGGAAGTATGTAGGGGTGAAAAGAAAGGAAGTGAAAAACTGCAGGTAGTGTTTGATTCACAACCATAATTAAGCCTGCAATTATGGTTGTAAGTCTTACCAGTCATTAAGCAAGTCATTACATGACCCATTTTAATGACCTTTTTAGCATGGTTGTTAAGCAAATGCCACTGCCATAAAGCAAAAGCCATGGTCATTAAGTGAATCTGTGGTCTGCATTGGGTGTTTTTCTGCCATAAAACACAAGTAAATGACAGATTATGGCAAAATAATAATAATAATAATAATAATAATAATAATAATAATAATAATAATAATTGAAATTCAACGACTATGGCACAAACCAGCAGTGGTAATTCCAGTGGTAATTGGCACACTGGGTGCTATTCCAAAAGCACTGGAATTACATTTAAAACAGTTAAAAATTGACAAAATTACCATCAGTCAAATGCAAAAAGCCGCACTGCTTGGATCTGCACGCATGTTATGAAAATACGTTACGACGTCCTAGGCACCTGGGTGGGGCCCGACTAGTAACCAATGCCAAATCCAGCGAAACAACTGGCCGCTGTGATACAATTGTATAATAATAATAATAATAAAAACTCCGCCGTTGCCGGTCCCAAGCCCAGATGAGAAAGGAGGAGGGTTGGGGTCAGGTTGGCATCTGGTCCCATAAAAAAAACTCCACCAACCCATACAATATGGTGAAAAAAACAAATAAGAATTCCATACCGCATCGGTCATCGCGCGGGTTAACAAGGGCCGCGGCGGATGTTGGGGTCCCTGGACATCCGTCGACAAGTGGGCTACAAGTGGACCAGCCAACAAAACGACAAAAATATAGTGCAGATGAAAACCGTGCCATAATGGCCTGTTACTACAACTCAGAGCCAGAAAAAAGAGGCTATTTAAAGCGAATATATGAATTATGGAAACAACAATATCCAGATTCAAATGTTAGTGAACAACGACTAGCAGATCAAAGGCGATTTATTATACGGAATAAAGTGTTTAGTGAAGTTGAACATGAGGAAGTTCAGGCAAATTGCAAAACCCAAAAAACAATATCACAAGCGGAAATAACTGATATTCAAGACACAACTAAAGACACTATAGTAGAACTCCCAGAAGAAGCTCTCGGGGAGGAAATAACATCACCACCACTAGAACCAGTTATCACTGAACCAACTGATGAACTAACTCAAAAACAAAAAGAATTGAAGGATAAGATCATGGAGCATTTTCTGCTTAATGAGGAAAGGCAACGTTTACCATCACTAAAAACTGTGCCTAAGAAAATTTTGGCCCCTATCATGAAAATGGTTAATGCAGTGTTTTCAACAATTGAACCGGGATCCATCTTGGAAACAAACCAGTTAATGTACAGCGCAGCTGTAATAGTCACTAATGAACTAGGCATTAAAATTAAAGTACCTAGTCACACAACAGAAAAAGCATCAAAGCCAAAGTGGAAAATCCGTTTAGAACAAAAAATCAAAAAATTAAGGGCAGATGCTAGTAACTTAAAGAACATGCATGAGCAACGGCTTAAAAACAACAAAATCATAGATCGGCTAATCAGAAGATATAGATTGGATACAAGAAACATCAATGAAGCTGTAGAGATTGTAAAACAGCAGATAACAGCAACAGCTAGAAAAATTGAAAGATATGAGGCACGAATCATCCAATATAAACAAAATCAGCAATTTCGATCAGACCAACGGTGTTTTTATCAAAGTCTTAATGTGAATAGTGACACCAAAAGTGAAAAACCAGAAAAGCAGGCCACAGTTGAATTCTGGAAAGAATTGTGGGAAAATGCAAAGGACTACAACAAGGAAGCAAAGTGGATACATGACTTTGAGAAAAGCATTGGCAACAAACAAATGCAAGTATTAGAAATAACAACTGAGATGATCAAAAATCGAGTTAAAAAGGTAAAGAATTGGACATCACCTGGAAAGGACCAATTACATGGTTTCTGGCTCAAATATCTGACCAGTTTACATGCAATATTGGCCAGGCAACTGAATGAAATTTTACAAAAGGGCCAAATTGATGAATGGTTGACAACTGGAAAAACATACTTGATTCAGAAAGATCCAACTAAAGGAACAACACCTGAAAACTACAGACCAATAACATGCTTGCCAACAACCTTCAAATTACTCACAGGCATTATTGCAGATAACATGATGGATTATTTGGAAACAAACAACATCTTGCCAGTAGAGCAAAAAGGCAACAAAAGAAGGAGCAGGGGCACAAAAGATCAGCTCCTAATTGATAAAATGATATTAGAAAATTGTAAGAACAGAAAAACGAACTTGAATATGGTCTGGATTGATTACAAAAAGGCATTTGACTCACTGCCACATAGTTGGATCATAAAATGCTTAAAAACAACTGGCATTAGCAAAAATATTACATCCTTTACTGAAAAGGCGATGAAACAATGGAGAACTGAGTTGGCAGTAGGGAATGAGATCTACGGAATGGTTAATATCAAGCGAGGAATTTTCCAGGGTGATTCACTTTCACCTCTTCTCTTCATCATCGCAATGATCCCACTATCAGTAATCTTAAAAAAAATGAAATTAGGCTACCAAACAGCCAAAAAAGCTGAAAAAATTTCGCATTTACTATATATGGATGATTTGAAACTCTATGGAAAGTCAGAAATAGAAATCCAATCACTGACAAACACAGTCCGAGTATTCAGCACCGATATTTCAATGCAGTTTGGCATGGAAAAATGTGCCACTGTATCCATAAAAAGGGGCAAAATCACTGCATGTGAGGGATTTGAAATGCCCAATGGCCAACTAATTAAATGCAAAGAAAATGAAGCCTACAAATACTTAGGCATTCTGCAGTTGGATAACATCAAGCATGGAGAAGTAAAAACTATTGTCAGGCGAGAGTACACCAACAGAGTTAGGAAAATTTTGAAATCTAAATTGAATGGTGGAAATACAATCAAGGCCATAAATACCTGGGCAATACCAGTTATAAGATACACAGCTGGCATAGTTAACTGGACACAAGCTGATTTGGACCTTTTGGACCGAAAAACCAGAAAACTAATGACAATGCACTACAGTTTACATCCACGTGGTGATACTGATAGACTATATCTGCCCCGAAAATCAGGGGGCAGAGGATTATTACAAGTGAAGCAAACAGTTGAAGAAGAAAAACATGCACTGGCTGATTATTTAAAAGAAAGTCAAGAACATCTATTAATCGAAGTAAAGAACAAAAATCTACTGAAGGCCCAACAGACAAAACAAGAATACAGAAAAGATGTGATAAAATCAAGAATGGAGAGTTGGCAGAACAAAGCACTGCATGGTCAATTTCTGGAAAAAATAAAAGATAAAGTGGACAGTGAACAAACTTGGTTATGGTTAAAAACAGGTACATTAAAGAAAGAAACAGAGTCACTAATCCTGGCTGCGCAAGAACAAGCTATCCGCACAAATGCCATTAAGGCCAAAATCGAAAAATCCTCTGATGATGCCAAATGCAGACTTTGCAAAGAAGCTGATGAAACTGTTGATCACATACTCAGCTGCTGTAAAAAAATCGCGCAGACTGATTATAAATTGCGGGACAATTCAGTAGCACAAATGATCCATTGGAATTTGTGCAAAAATTATAATATTAAAACAGCAACAAACTGGTGGGAACATCAGCCTGAAAAAGTCACCGAAAATCAGATGGTCAAGATCTTGTGGGATTTCCGTATACAAACCGACAAAATACTGGCGCATAATACACCAGACATCACACTGGTTGAGAAAAATAAGGTCACAATCATAGACATCGCAATACCAGGTGATAGCAGGGTCGCCGAGAAGGAACATGAAAAAATCGCAAGATACCAGGACTTAAAAATCGAAATTCAACGACTATGGCACAAACCAGCAGTGATAATTCCAGTGGTAATTGGCTCACTGGGTGCTATTCCAAAAGCACTGGAATTATATTTAAAACAGTTAAAAATTGACAAAATCACCATCAGTCAAATGCAAAAAGCCGCACTGCTTGGATCTGCACGCATATTACGAAAATACGTTACGACGTCCTAGGCCCCTGGGTGGGGCCCGACTAGTAACCAATGCCAAATCCGGCGAAACAACTGGCCGCTGTGATACAATTGTATAATAATAATAATAATAATAATAATAATAATAATAATAATAATAATAATAATAATAATAATAAGAAGAAGAAGAAGAAGAAGAAGAAGAAGAAGAAGAAGGAGAAGGAGAAGGAGAAGGAGAAGGAGAAGGAGAAGGAGAAGGAGAAGGAGAAGGAGAAGGAGAAGGAGAAGGAGAAGGAGAAGGAGAATGAGGAGAAGGAGAAGGAGAAGGAGAAGGAGAAGGAGAAGGAGAAGGAGAAGAAGAAGAAGAAGAAGAAGTAGAAGAAGAAGAAGAAGAAGAAGAAGAAGAAGAAGAAGAAGAAGAAGAAGAAGAAGAAGAAGAAGAACTGTTCATCACATACTCAGCTGCTGTAAAAAAATCACGCAGACTGATTATAAATTGCGACACAATTCAGTAGCACAAATGATCCATTGGAATTTGTGCAAAAATTATAATATTAAAACAGCAACAAACTGGTGGGAACATAAGCCTGAAAAGGTCATCGAAAATCAGATGGTCAAGATCTTGTGGGATTTTCGCATACAAATGGACAAAATGCTGGCGCATAATACACCAGACATCACACTGGTTGAGAAAAATAAGGTTATAATCATAGACATCGCAATACCAGGTGATAGCAGGGTCGACGAGAAGGAATATGAAAAAATCACAAAATACCAGGACTTAAAAATAGAAATTCAATGATTATGGCACAAACCAGCAGCGGTAATTCCAGTGGTAATTGGCACACTGGGTGCTATTCCAAAAGCACTGGAATTACATTTAAAACAGTTAAAAATTGACAAAATCTCCATCAGTCAAATGCAAAAAGCCGCACTGCTTGGATCTGCACGCATGTTACGAAAATACATTACGATGTCCTAGGCCCCTGGGTGGGGCCCTACTAGTAATCAATGCCAAATCCGGCAAAACAACTGGCCGCTCTGATACAATTCTGTTGTTGTGAATAATAATAATATTCTGGTATTAAAGCAGTGTTTCCTTTTCACTTCGATTCCATCTAAAGCAGCTTCATAGTGTAACAAATCTGTTTGGTTTTGTCACCACTAGCCTGGGGAGAGATTAGAGGACTGCACTGATGTCAGCCTTACCAGGGAGACCAGACAGGAAACACATGCAGATAACTTAGTTCTGCATTGTTATAAAGCTACATTAACCGTGGCACGACAAAACCGCGCTCGTCAAAATAGTGGTGATAAAACTGCGTCACTAAAGCCGCGACATCATCACTGCGACGTCATCACCGCCGTGACAACAGCGCGGCGGCAGAAGGGCGCTTTAAAACAGCGCGGCGGCAGAAAGCCGATTTAAATTAAGGTAAGGGTTAGGATTAGGTTTAGGGGTTTGCTTTAGGGTTAGGGTTAGGGTTAGGGTTAGGGTTAGGGTTAGGGTTAGGGTTAGGGTTAGGGTTAGGGTTAGGGTTAGGGTTAGGGTTAGGTTAGGGTTAGGGTTAGGGTTAGGGTTAGGGTTAGGGTTAGGGTTAGGGTTAGGGTTAGGGTTAGGGTTAGGGTTAGGGTTAGGGTGCTGAGTGCTTCGGAAGGCGCGGATTTGCCCTCCGCGGTTATGTCATCGCGGTAGGGTCGCGTTTTTCCTTAGCGCTTCGGACGGCGCGGATTTGCCCTCTGCACTTATGTTGGCGCGGATAAGGGCTTTGCGGTTTTGTGGTGGAACCACATTAACAGAATCTTGCAAGTCTGAAAGTACAAATCACCCACCATCGCCTTATAGCCTGATAACTTAGGGATGGTCCAGGGGTTGGCTGCTGGGGGTTCACATGGGTTCGGGTGATCCTCTATCAAAGATCCTGTGCAGTTCGGCAAACCCCCAAATGCCACCAATGGCTGGCCATGCCCATCCCTCCCACCCTGCCCATCCTAGGAGTCTTCATACAGACATTTATCATGCCAGGTAAGTGCAGGGCCCTCACGGAGGTTTGGGAAGGGGAGAAAATGGGCCTAGCAGAGGTTCTGGAAGTTCAGAAACAGGCCTATTTCCGGCTTTTGGAGGGCTTCCAGAGGGCCTCCAAGGAAAGCTCCTGGATCCTGAGGAGGGCAAAAAATGGGCCTACCGGAAGTTCTGGAAGTCCAGAAAAGGGGGCATTTCCAGCCTCCAGAGAGCCTTCGGAGACCAGGGAAGACAGTTTTCTGTCTCCAGAGCCTGGGGAGGGTGAAAAACACTCCCCCTGCCCTGGTGCAGTAGGCCGACTAGGCCATGCCCACCAAGGCCACACCCACCCAGCAACGGGGCAGTGAACCCGTTGCCACAATTTTTGAAGCCCACCCCCGAGATGGTCCCTCCTGAGACTTTTGCTCCAATCACAATGTAATTACTTTAGAAACGTGTGACTTGTGTTCCCTCTTAACTGACTTCCTAAGCGGCATCTTCTTGCCACATCTCCAAAAATCATTCCCCCACACTATTACCAGTGATTAGGAACAGGGAAAAGAGGAGCACCAGCAGGGAGATCAGCTAGTTTTCTGTCCAAGCGGGGATGGGTGGAGAACACTTCACCACCTGAGGGCAGGACAAAAAGTAATGGATGGATGCTATTCAAAGAGAGATAAAGGTCCAGGGACAGCCTGGGGGTTGGATTCCTTCCTCCCACCGCCCTCGGTTCCCCGAGACTTATCTTCTTCTCAGGAGGGAGAGACTAGCTGGCTCCCCAGGCTAGTCCCCAGCCTCCTCGCGGCGTTCTGCGGTCGCTGAGGGCTGGCTGTGGTTCCACTTGGGCTGTCTGGCTCTTCGCTTCTCCTGCCTCTCACTAGCAGCCTCTGAAGGATTTTTTTCGCTCCTCGCATGATCTGCGCTCTTGCCGCTCTTCACAGCGATTCGGAGCGATCCAAAATGGTGGGGGGTGCGCGCGCAGCCGCTTCCCGCTCTTTCTAGCCTCACAGCCCAGAAAAGCGTGCGAAGGTTCCAACCGTCGCCGCTGTTGCCGGGCAGAATGGAGCAGCTGAGGGATCCCTAGCAATACAGCCTGCAGGCTTCAGAGCCTTCTCAGAGCCTTCTCTGGGGCTTCTTTTCGCCTGGAACGCCCCTGTCCTGGCTGGGGAAATTGCTCATCCCACTAGCTGCTCCTGCCGCTCGCCAGCATTCGCTGGGCGAGCTTTCTCAATCCTCTGGAGCGCTTGCGACCAGCAGCAGCAGAGAAAGCCCGGTAGCCCTTTTAAAGCGATAGAAGCCTCAATGGAGGCAATTTTGACAGTTCTTACAGTAGCTGTAATTTTCTCTGAGAATCTAAACATGGTCCAAAGTGGGAAACTTTCCAGCCTATCTGATCTTAGACTGGAGCTCTCCCAAAACAGTCCTAACGGGCGGACTGAGTTTTCGAACTGAGCATGCAGAGGCAGAGGGAGGCGTGGTCAACTAAAAACATCACTCAGTCCAAGGGCAGATAGGCTGTGTTAACCCAGCATTGGACTCTCCGAGCAGTGCGCTGAAGAGGGACCGTTGGCTTACCTGAACGGTCGTTCTCGGGGCACTGCGAGGAGAGTCCAAACCCGCCCGAGGTGTTTATTTAAGGAGAAATTTCCTGTCCATGAGAACAATTAATAAGTGTAACAGCTTGCCTCCAGAGGTTGTGGCTGCTCCAGCACTGGAGGTTTTTAAGAAGAGGTTGGACAACCATTTGTCCAGAATAGTATAGGGCAGTGATGGCTACCCTTTTCAGCACCGTGTGTGAATTCATGACCCCCTGCATGCATCCTGCCCCTGCTCATGCACCCCAAATCCCCCCACATGCGGTCTGCCTCCTGCGCATGCACGGACACCTCCCACATGTGCCCCGCCTCCATGTATGCACAGCAGAGACACAAAAACCAGCTGGCTGGTGGGAGGCATGCGTGTATGCACAGTGGAGCAGAACTGGGGTGACAGTTCACGTGCCCACTGAGAGAGCTCTATGGGCCACCTGTGGCATGCATGCCATCACAGGTATAGGGTCTCCTGTTTGAGCAGGGGGTTGGATTAGAAGACCTCCAAGGTCCCTTCCAATCTGTTATTCTGTATTATGAAGCAAGAAGAAAAATCTCAATGCCAACCAGTGTTTCCAGACAACTATCTCCTATAAGGAAATGTAACTTAGTCCTCTGGAGACCATGTTGGAACCAAAAGAGGGAAGAAGACAATTGTGTCTCCTCCGTGCCCCCTTCTTCCTCATATGCTTCTTCCCAAATGCCATTGTCTTGTACAGTACTCCAAAACCCATGCAAAACGAGAAGCCCTCAAAACAGCAGCTGCTGCTGAAAGAGCTTGGTCTATTCTAATTTACAGATAAAACTCTCAGGGATTTTTTTGGGGAGGGAGGAGAGGAAGAGGTGGGATGCCTTGTAGCATTATAGGATTAGCCAACAACAGCTGTGATGAGGAAACTTTTCTGCCAAACTTTGCCCAGCCCTTCATCTGAATTTTCAGATGGAGGCCAGGTTCCTGGGCCAATTTTAATCCCTTGGCATTTGACAAACTTGGCCAGCCTTTTAAAGAGAATTGCAAACTTAAGATGCCTGTGGGTAATGGACAGAGGTAGCATATGGCATCGGACATTTGGAGCTGAACTCAAAAAAGAAAAAACAGAAATTTCTTGTCATGTCCCTTCCCATTTTGCTTTATTTTTCTGCCAGTACAAACATGTCTGAGTGAACACCGTTCCTTGAATGTGATCAAGAAACAGCTTTTCTCTCTTGCAGGAGAAGGAAAATGAGAAGGTGTGTTGTGCCAACATTCTGGAATGACAACAATGAAGAGAAAACTAATGTGCAATATTACGTTCATAAAAGCATTTAACTAACACAATCCTTAAATTAGAAATCCAGTTCTATTTTTAAACCTCCAGATTGCTCCTGAGTTTGTTGGTTTTTCTTCTTTGTTGAGGGAATAGAGCTGAGGAGGTCACTCAACTTGTCTTGGTCCTCTAGACTTGTCTGCTGCCAGGATCTGGTTGAGGGCTCACTGTGTCTTTGGAAATCACAGATTCAGGTACCGGAAGAGAAGAAATAAGAATCCAATGATAGTGAGAAGGTTAGAGTGGTTAGAAGATTCATCCCGTGGTGGTAATAACTCTACCTAATAATTTTGAATGTTGGTCAACTTACATCATTTGTCTCTGCTTCTGGAAGTTCTTGTGGATGAGAACAATTTTAAAACATTCGCAAATATCTTCTGTTCCTGCTGATCGCCTTTTTGTTGATCTTGACAATATAGAAATGATGCATTTGACAATGTCCTTTTGAAAGAGCTGGTTCTAATCTTCCCTTCTGGTCATGTAAGCAGCGGTGATAACATTTGGGGAAGGGTTTTCCATGTGTTCCCTCCCAACTTCTTTTGTTTTATTTTTCTTTGTTTCCTTGACAGCTTTTAGTTCCTTGATATCTACTACCCCTAAAGGGATCTTCTACACAAGGTTGCTGGATATTGCTCACCCTGTTTATGTGCCTCCTACATCTTTAGTCATGATCCCACAGAAGATCAACGTGGCATGCCTTGCAGTTCTGTGGGTGTGGCTTGGTGGGTGTGGCAAAGGATACTGCAAAATCCCCATTCCCTCCCACTCTAGGGGAAGGATACTGCAAAATCCCCATTCCCTCCTCACTCCAGGGGAAGGATACTGCAAAATCCTCATTCCCACCCCACTCCAGGGTAAGGATACTGCAACATCTCCATTCCCTCCCACTCCAGGGGAAGGATACTGCAACATCTCCATTCCCACCCCACTCCAGGGGAAGGATACTGCAAAATCCCCATTCCCACCCCACTCCAGGGGAAGGATACTGCAAAATCTCCATTCCCACCCCACTCCAGGGGAAGGATACTGCAAAATCCCCATTCCCACCCCACTCCAGGGGAAGGATACTGCAATATCCCCATTCCCACCCCATTCCAGGGGAAGGATGCTGCAAAATCTCCATTCCCACCCCACTCCAGGGGAAGGATACTGCAAAATCTCCATTCCCACCCCACTCCAGGGGAAGGATACTGCAAAATCCCCATTCCCTCCCCACTCCAGGGGAAGGATACTGCAAAATCCCCATTCCCACCCCACTCCAGGGGAAGGATGCTGCAATATCCCCATTCCCACCCCATTCCAGGGGAAGGATGCTGCAAAATCTCCATTCCCACCCCACTCCAGGGGAAGGATACTGCAAAATCCCCATTCCCTCCCCACTCCAGGGGAAGGATACTGCAAGATCCCCATTCTCTCCCCACTCCAGGGGAAGGATACTGCAAGATCCCCATTCCCTCCCCACTCCAGGGGAAGGATACTGCAAAATCTCCATTCCCTCCCACTCCAGGGGAAGGATACTGCAAAATCCCCATTCCCTCCCCACTCCAGGGGAAGGATACTGCAAAATCCCCATTCCCACCCCACTCCAGGGGAAGGATACTGCAAAATCTCCATTCCCTCCCACTCCAGGGGAAGGATACTGCAAAATCTCCATTCCCACCCCACTCCAGGGGAAGGATGCTGCAAAATCTCCATTCCCACCCCACTCCAGGGGAAGGATGCTGCAAAATCTCCATTCCCACCCCACTCCAGGGGAAGGATGCTGCAAAATCTCCATTCCCTCCCCACTCCAGGGGAAGGATGCTGCAAAATCTCCATTCCCACTCCACTCCAGGGGAAGGATACTGCAAAATTTCCATTCCCACCCCACTCCAGGGGAAGGATGCTGCAAAATCTCCATTCCCACCCCACTTCAGGGGAAGGATACTTCCAGCCAGAGGTGGTATTTGCCAGTTCTCCGAACTACTCAAAAATTTCTGCTACTGGTTCTCCAGAACCTGTCAGAACCTGCTGGATTTCATCCTGATCTCTTGGCAATTTTTGTAAGTAATACATTACTCCCTTGAAATTGAATACTCAGTTTGTAGCTATCAACTAATCTGAAACAATCCAGTGTTTTTTACTGAGATTCCCCCCCCCCCACACACTTTTGGCAAAAATTACATCCTGCTTCATATTTCTTTCTTAACTCAGCTATGGTCATCTAACAGATGGTCTTGCATGGTCTGTGCATTTGTGATGCTGTATTCTTGTCACATCTCGACAAGAAAAACAATTTAGTCATCATAACAAATTTATCTTGGGAATACTATGCCTTCCTTTTGCTGCAAAAGATAGGTTGGGTTTGCTATGTAGGCTCTAGGTATACACTCGCCAACCACATTGGGTTTGATTCAATATTGCCACTGACTCTGAAACTTACAACCCAATCTTTCTACTAGACTTTAGGTTGTATTATTGCCAAGAAAATAAAGTCCTATTAATTGTGCTTCACTGAGTTGATTAGAAGTGAGCAATTTATGATTGTATTAATATTAAACATTTTGCAGCATACCTGCAAGTATGGCCTCTGACTGAGCTAAGTGTACTGAGTTACTCAAGGAGCTGTGGTAAGTGATAAATAGAGTGTAATAAAAGGTCTGATTTTGGGACTTTGAGAATAGAATGTTTAATCTTAAAATTAAAATAGGAAAAGTAAGATTAATAGTTGGAAGGTTAAGAACTGATACTAAGAATATTTTAAGTCTTGGTTAAAGTATGAATAAAATGAATTGCAATTAAGCATAGAGACTGAATAATTAATCAATGAATTGGTTACCAAATAACGAGTTATACATTTTTATTTTTTAAAAAAATCTAATTTTATAATTATATTATAATGATTCATTTCACAGTCAGCTACATGTTTAGGTTGGATTTGGCGTTACTTTTCAGCTACTAAGTCCTTTCCAAGGATTTGGAATAGACAAATCTTAATGGTGGATGGTACTAAAGGTATCATTGTAGGATGTAAGCTGTTCCAAGTACAGTAAAGCTGCCTTTTGTAATTGACTTATTTTTTTCAATGCCAATGACATTCAAGTGGTGGTCCAGATGTTTGGGATTGCGGCAAAGGCTCCTATTACTATTGGTGCTACTTCTGCTTTCTTTTGCCATAGTTATTCTGTTGCTGCTTCTATTTCACTATCTTTTCCAGTTCTTTTCTTCTATTCTCCTGTTGCCAGGCACACCCACTATGCAGACTTTTTTTTATTTTTCTTATCAATTGATTAATAAATCTGGTGTGTTGAATGGCAGATGCCTGTCTGTTTGAAGTCTAAAGTTCTGGAGCAATTTAGCTTCTTTATTTTCTCTTATTTTCTCTATGTTATGGTCCCACCAGTTCTTGCTGGTAGCAAATGGTATTTTTAATTTATTTTTCTTAATTTTATATATATCGTATTTTTTGGAGTATAAGACACACCTGTTCCCCCCTCAAAAAAAAAGAGAGTGAAAATCTGGGTGCATCTTATACACTGAATACAGAATTTTTGGCCTCCTGAAACTCTGCCCTCTTCACCAAAATAGCCATGCAGAGGGTTTGGGAGGCCTGCAAAGTGCTCCTGGGGGCTGGGGAGGGCAAAAATGAGTGAAAATGGGCTGTTTTTTGCTAATTCTTTCACCTACCCCTCAGGAGCACTCTACAAGCCTCCCAAAGCATATGCATGATGCTTTTTTTTGGCAAAAACGGACCCATTTTTACACAAAACAGGCCCTTTTTTTTGCTTATTTTTGCCCCTCCCAGCCCCCAGGAACACTTTGCAGGCCTCTCAAACTCTCTGCATGCCTCATTTTTCACAAAAAATGAGACATGCAGAGGATTTCCTCTTCAAAATCTTAGTGCGTCTTATACTCTGAAAAATATGGTAGTTATAATGTTTGTGTATCTGTTATAAATCTTATTATTATTGAAAATATTTTAAAATACACAAGTCAGTTAAAATAGTGTGAATTAATTAAAGGAACTCTTACAACAAAACGTTTGTCCATTTGAGCAAAATGTTTCCTTTTCTATAAAAAAAAAAATCCATTGCTTTAACAGGAGTCTGAAGCATTTGCCCAGAGCAAATGGCTTTCGGTATATAGTCATCTGATTCCAGCAAGGATTGAACAGTTATCAGTGATTTGCATTCTCTGGAGAATGAGAATGAGGAAGTAAAAAGAAGAATGCTTCCGGGTTTCAAAGAAGGTGGCCAGCCAGCCTTGTGAATAAGAATTTAAGATGATCCCTGAGCTCATCTAGTCCAGGATTGTCGGTTGTCCAGTGGTCAACTGGATGGAACTGAAAAACTCATATAACTGGATTGGAAGATGTTTGCCCTTCACACTTTGCTTGCCAGTCACCAGCATTTCAAGTCCGTTGACCAGGATTCAAGAATTAGTAAATCACAGGGCCGAGCATTGGATTCCTAGAGGTTAAGGGCAGTGGTGAAATTCTTTTTTTTTTTTACTACTGGTTCTGTGGGCATGGTTTGGTGGGCATGGCAGGGGAAGGATACTGCAAAATCTCTATTCCCACCAGAGGTGGTATTCAGCAGGTTCTGACCAGTTCTGGAGAACTGGTGGAAGAAATTTTGAGTAGTTTGGAGAATCGGTAAACATCCCTTCTGACTGGCTCTGCCCACATCTATTCTCTGCCTACTGAGTCCCAGCTGATCAGGAGGGAATGGGAATTTTGCAGTATCCTTCCCTTTCCATGTCCACCAAGCCACACCACACACACAGAACCGGTAGTAAAAAAAGTTTGAATCCCACCACTGATTCCCACCCCACTCCTGCAGGTAGGATACTGCAAAATCCCCATTCCCTGCCCACTCCTGCAGGAAGGATATTGCAAAATCTACATTCCCACCCCACTCCAGGGGAAGGATACTGTAAAATCTCCATTCCTTCCCCACTCTAGGGCCAGCCAGAGGTGGTATTTGCTAGTTCTCCGAACTATTCAAGATTTACGCTACCAGTTCTCCAGAACCTGTCAGAACCTGCTGAATTTCACCCCTGGTTAAGGGGTTTTGGAGTATATCAGATTAAAACCAAACTCAACTTTTGTGCTGAGGCTGAAAAGCAGGAAAAATATAACTGGTTGAAGGTATACAGACTCACCTTAGGCGTGCCAGCCAATATGTTTTCCCCTTCCAACCTAAAATATTTCCAAGTGTCTTTAAACAGCTGCTTGATAGCATCTGCTAAAAACTGATCCAAACCATGAAGTAAATTTAGTTATATGAATATTTCTTCAAAACAGGAGCAGAAGTGCGGTCAAAACTAACTCTTGTGGTTAGACTGGCCCTGTGGTTTTTCTACCTTTTTAAAATATTTGTGTATCTTAATACACTCTCTTTATGTTAAAAGTCTCGTTTTTTCTGGCAGAGGAAGAAACAGAGTATATATCTAGATGTGGAATCTTGCAATCATATGGGGGAAACTATCTGGAAGATTGACATACCAATTTAAAATAATAAAAGGAGTAGTTTTATCACAACTTTATTACAATAAAGTTTGTTACAAGATTCTGCAAATATAGGAAGAAGCTACTAGAATCATTGTCAATGATATTTTAAATTGACTGCTGATATTTGCACAACAAACTAAACTGAGAGGTATGTTAGCTTTTCATAAGTAGGATGTTGATATATTGCCTCTAGACTGACATTTTAATGGAATATTGTTCTTTATATTGAAATTATTTTGAAAAGTTCAAGGTAACAATTGGAGTTGAATTTATTCGAATATGAATTTATTGGAATATGGATACTGTTTGGGGAAGGTATCTCTGGTTTTCTTGAGTGTTGGGAAACCTGCACTATTTACCAATGCTCTAAATTAAGAGGAAGTAGATTTTATAAATGTAAAGTTCGGGGGGGGGGAGGGATGTAAAATAGCTGCAAAGTATTTTGAATGCAACTCTTTTCATGTCATTCAAAATTAGATGTCAAAACAGTGCGGAATCTGATATCTTGTGCTACTCACCCTTCCTCATTTATTTCCACATTGCCCATCTGAGTTAGGTGTGTTCACTCACCACATGGGGGCTCATTTACATAAGAAATCATTCAGAGATAATGATGCCTTGCGGATTTTCCCAACACAGTGGCTGGAATTTGTTTAAGAGCCAGTTTGGTTCTAGTTGTCTGGGCTAGAAGCCAGGAGACGTTAATGCCTTAGGCATGAAAGCCTGCTGGGTGACTTTGGCCAGAGTCACAAGCCAGTGGGCTAATTACTGTTGCAACCAATGGATCAACATTTTTGAGCCAATAAAAGTATGAAGATGGATCCTATGCTGAAGTAGAAAGGGGAGGAGGGGGAGAGGGATGGGGAAAGGGGAGGGAGAGAGGAAGGGGAGAAGAGAGGAAGAGGAGAAAACATTTAGCTTCTTATCCCAGAAGCTTCAGAGAATAACATAATTGAAAGGGGGAAGGAGGAGGAGGAAGATAAGAAGAAGGAAGAAGAAGGAAGAAGAAGAAGGAGGAGGAGGAGGAGGAGGAGGAGGAGAAGAAGAAGAAGAAGAAGAAGAAGAAGAAGAAGGGAAGGAAAGGGGGGAGGGTAGGGGGAGGGATAGGAGGGGGAGGAGAGGAAGAAGAGGAAGAAGGGGAGGAGGAGGAGAGGAGAAGGAGAAGAGGAAGAAGAGGAGGAGGAAATAGTAATTTTAGATAGTAATATATCTAAAAACACATCTAAAAATACTGGCTATTGACCACTTATTTAGGGAAAAAGTAAGATTATCTTTAAAACCTTTTTGATCTAATCTGTCCTGCAAAGGTTCTCACAGGAAAATACCATGTAGGAAATGACAAAGAGAACAACTCAAGAAGCTTGGGAAATTTTGAAAAATGAGATTATAAAAGCCCAGTCTAGCACGGCACCAATGAAGAAGAAAAATAACAGCTCCCAAAAGAAGCCAGCATGGCTGCATAAAGAACTCTCTGACAAATTGAAAGACAAAAAAGTTAAGTATAAAAAGTGGAAAGAGGGGGACATAACTAAGGCAGAATATCAGCAAATAACCCGAGCCTGTAAAGATAAAGTAAGGAAACCTAAGGCTCACAATGAAGAAAGACTTGCCACAAAAGTAAAAAATAACAAAAAAATGTTAAAAACAAGAAAAAGGTTAAGGAAACAATTGGTCCATTGCTGGGAGAAAGTGGCAAGATGGCAAGCAACAGGGAGAAAGCAGAAATATTTAACTCATTTTTTGCATCTGTCTTTACACAAAGGGATAAAAAAGTCCAACCTATCAAAAACAGCACCACAAAAATCAGATTAGGAACACAAACTGAAATAGGGAAGAAAATGGTAAGTGAGCACCTGTCTACCCTAGACGAGTTCAAATCACCAGGACCGGATGGATTACACCCCACGGTTCTGAAGGAACTGTCAGATGAGATCTTACAACCACTGAACTATTTCTTTCAGAGATCCTGGAGCACCGGGGAACTGCCAGAGGACTGGAAAAGAGCTGATGTGGTTCCCATCTTCAAAAAAGGAAAAAAATAGATCCAGGAAAGATTCTGGAAAAAATAATCAAGCAACGAATTAGCAAACACCTAGACGTAAACAAGGTAATAGCCAAAAGCCAACATGGGTTTGTCAAAAACAGATCATGCCAGACTAATCTTATTGTATTCTTTGACAAAGTGACAAAATTAGTGGACCAGAGGAATGCCGTCGATATAATTTACTTGGACTTCAGTAAGGCATTTGATAAGGTAGACCATAACCTACTACTAGATAAAGTAGAAGAATGTGGGTTAGACAGCATCACCACCGGATGGATTCGTAACTGGCTGACCAACTGCATTCAACGTGTAGTCCTCAATGGAACTGCATTTACATGGAGGGAAGTATGCAGTGGAGTACCCAAGGCTCTATTTTAGGCTCAGTACTCTTCAACATCTTCATCAATGATTTGGATGAGGGAATAAATGGAGAACTCATCAAATTTGCAGATGACACCAAGCTGGCAGGAATAGAAGACACTCCAGAAGACAGGCTTAAGATACAGAAGGATCTTGACTAACTTGAACATTGGGCACTATCTAATAAAATGAAATTCAATGGTGAAAAGAATAAAAGAGTAAGGTTTACATTTAGGCAAGAAAAACAAAATGCACAGGATAGTATAGGTGGTACCTTGCTCAACAGTAGTAACTGTGAGAGGGACCTGTCCTTGGAGTCCTAGTGGACAACCATTTAAATATGAGCCAGCAGTGTGCAGCAGCTGCTAAAAAAGCCAACACAGTTCTAGGCTACATAAACAGAGGGATAGAATCAAGACCACGTGATGTGTTAATATCACTTTACAATGCCTTGGTAAGGCCACACTTGGAATACTGCATTCAGTTTTGGTCGCCACGATGTAGAAAAGATGTGGAGACTCTAGAAAGAGTGCAGAGAAGAGCAACAAAGATGATTAGGGGACTGGAGACTAAAACATATGAAGAACGGTTGCAGGAACTGGGTATGTCTAATTTAATGAAAAGAAGGACTAGGGGAGACATGATAGCAGTGTTCCAATATCTCAGGGGTTGCCACAAAGAAGAGGGAGTCAAACTATACTCCAAGGCACCTGAGGGTAGAACAAGAAGCAATTGGTGGAAACTAATCAAGGAGAGAAGCAACTTAGAACTGAGGAGAAATTTCCTGACAGTTGGAACAATTAATCAGTGGAACAGCTTGTCTCCAGAAGTTGTGAATGCCCCAACACTGGAAGTCTTTAAGAAGATGTTGGATAGCCATTTGTCTGAAATGGTATAGAGTTTCCTGCCTAAGCAGGGGGTTGGACTAGAAGACCTCCAAGGTCCCTTCCAACTCTGCTATTGTATTGTATTGTATTATTGTATCTCACTTCCTAGACACACCCTATACTTTTTTAAGGACTGAAATCATGGAATGTGATATACAGTATATTTACCAATGATTTACAGATTGCATCTTTTCAAGTGAGACCAGGCACCCTTAGAAAGAATATTAATTTGAAGATGAAAATAAACCCATTTGTACTTCATTTTTCATGTCACTTAATGGACAGGGGAAAGGAGCAATTGGGGTGGGAGATAAATCCACTCTCCGCTGCCAAGAAACACAGGCAATTCTACAGGACTGTAAAATTAGGACAGTATTTCACAACCTGGGTAACTTTTAAGATGGGTGAACTTCAACTCCCGGCAAGGTTGTCTGGAGAAATCTAAAAGTTGAAGTGCACTCATTTTCAAAACTGTCAAGAGTGAGAAACATTGATTTAAGATGTCCTTTCTCACCTTAGCCTTAAAGGTTCAACTCCCACTATGGAAACTGGGGGGGATGGGAAAGAATGGGGAGAGAAAGCATTACTGATATCATATAGTCTTAAGGCAGGAATTTGCAATTTAAGCCACAAAAATGGCAAATGACCAAGTCTTAGGACTATCTTTAATCAGAGTTGTTGAAAATTGGCAGTATAGTTACTAAAATTCTCAAGCAGCATTTTGAATTACGCAGCATTCTTGGTCTTTTAAAAAAAAACTACATATCTTCAGTGCTCATTATTATCCAGTAGATTAAAGCCACAGCAGGAGAAAAATCTAGTAAAACCCTTTTGAGTTTATATGTCATTCATAGCAGTTTGTTTCTTGTTTTCTCTTTTGTATTTTTGTGGGGAAAGGAGCTTTGCCTCTTCTGGCAGGTGGGCTGGCCTCTAAACGTAGTTTATACAAGGACTACTAGATGCTGTATCAAAAAAAGGAGAATATTTGTGGCTCAGGGTTGAAATGAGGGGTCTTTGATGCCACAAAGCTCACTAGCACTAATGATGTAACCTAGATGGGTAATGAAATGCCTACAAGAAAACAACCAAGCTGAGAAAGCAAAAGGGACCCCTCAGAGGCTGTGTCATTTGAAAATGAGTTTGATCAATAGTTTCCTCCCATTCTGAGATACTTAAAAGCAATTAAGGTTTCAGAAAGAGCCCACTTTTTTTGCTTCATGATGCTGAAGGGCTGAAGATCAATCTAGAAGTCCATCAGAGTAATAGGTCTGCAATTTCCATCTTCCCCAATTGGCATTATCTTGTTTCATGACGTATGGGTCTGGAGCCTCCCTTATTATACAGCATTTAATATACATCATTCCAAGATTTTCTTAAAAGTCCAGGGCGGTGGACTTTTTTTTTACTACCAGTTCTGTGGGCGTGGCTTGGTGGGCATGACAGGCGAAAGATACTGCAAAATCTCCATTCCCTCCCCACTCCAGGGGAAGGATACTGTAAAATCTCCATTCCCTCCCCACTCCAGGGGAAGGATACTGCAAAATCTCCATTCCCTCCCCACTCCAGGGGAAGGATACTGCAAAATCTCCATTCCCACCCCACTCCAGGGGAAGGATACTGCAAAATCTCCATTTCTTCCCCACTCCAGGGGAAGGATGCTGTAAAATCTCCATTCCCATCCTACTCCAGGGGAAGGATACTGTAAAATCTCCATTCCTTCCCACTCCAGGGGAAGGATACTATAAAATCTCCATTCCCTCCCCATTCCAGGGAAAGGTTACTGCAAAATCCCAATTTCCTCCCCATCACGGAACTTGGGAGGCAAAGAATAGATGGGGGCGAGGCCAGTCAGAGGTGGATTTACCAGTTCTCCGAACTATTCAAAAATTCCGCTACCTGTTCTCCAGAACTGGTCAGAACCTGTTGAATACCACCTCAGGTCCAGGGTAAGTTTTATTGTATGATAGGAAAGAGAAATCCTTCAGAATGGCTGGCTCATCCAGAGTACTTTGGGAGCTCTTTAGATAAATCTGCACAAAGAATTTGGCTGATCTTCAGAAGATTTTCTGAAGAGTTAAATAGCTGTGAATGAATGGTCACACCCATCAGCATGAATAAGAAAACTGAAGTTGCGCTGGACAGATTACAGGGCATAAAGTAAGACATAAGCGAACAGCCATCCTCGGCAGAGAACAAGGATAATTTTACTGAAGACTGAGAAGGTCAGTTTAATCCTCCTGCTCCAAACTATCTAATCTAAAAGTTTTTCTCCCCAACTCCCCTCTCTCCCTTGTTCAAGGTTTTTAATGATTTAATCTATTGGAAATAATTCAGAAAACCTTTACTACATCCTCTCCAAGCTACAAAAGAAGCTTCTCAGGGATTGGAATAGGCATTGAAGTAATTGTTTCATACACTTTGGGGAGTAAGAGAATCAAAAGCAATCTTGTGCGAATAGTTTTTGCCGCAAGAGAAACAGAAATGGTGAAGTTTCAAAACGTGTATGTGAGGATATGTGTTCAGGCCTGTGATAATGGGAGAGGTCCAAATATTACATTCTTACATTCATTTCAGGCATTTCCTTGAACTTCATGCTATATGGCACAACAGAAATGGATAAGAGCAGGAAATGCCTATTGGTCAGCCCTTACGGTATCACTGATATTGTTAATCATTTAAAACAAATAAGTTAGCCAAAGTATTGCTTTTCGGTGTACTTGATTTTATTTTTAAAAAGAGCTTCCCTTTTATTAATGGGAAATTATCACAGGAAACATCCCTGGGCTCGCTGCTTTTGGCAGCTCAGAGGCATTAATATTCTCTATTCCAGTCTTCATTAATTGTTGCTTGCTAACAGGCAAATCTCTGAGTTGCATGCAAAGACACTTGAGTGCAATAAGTTGAAGGAGACTAAAGGGAGAGTAACCTTTAAATGGAGCTCAGTCCTAGGTGGCTTCATAGACAAGTCCGTGCAGTTTCCTTGACAACAGTATTCTACAGAAATGGGTTGATTCTTTCCTTGATGTGTTTTGACTTCCTGGTCTAATCTGTAACTGTTAACATTCCCAGTAGTATCTAAGTAGTTTTACAGCTCAAAGTCAGTAGTCTCAAAATTACTTATATTTGAATGCAGATGATAGAGGTTGTCTATGGTGCTGGTCAACCTGAAACTAATAAAATTAATAAGAAACTTGATTCTGTCTCTGCTATCACCTCTGGGCTTCAAAAGATCCCTTTTCTCCTATTCTCCTTCAGTGGTTATAATAGCAGCAATGTAGTATGTCCAATAGCAAAAAAAAAAAAAAAATTGGGGGGGGGGAGTTGTCCCCTTCCTTCTCCTCTCCTTAGCTGTGCATTATAGTTGTGTTTGCATGTTGCATTAACCCAACCATTGTGATGGTATTGTTGAAAGAAATATCCATTGGTTCAGTTCCAGGTGGGGAGAAAGACACTGGAAACATGGAGGCTGATTGGAAAGATGGTTTATTGAGGGACAGGACCAGCTGAACACATGGAGTGTGAGAGTTATTTATACCCTCTTTTTGGGTTTGAACTTGAGCTTCCTGTTCCTATGCAAGAATATGTATTCTATTGGCTGCTGTCAGATTCCCATGGGGCTATGGAGGAGTCATAAGTGAGATACGTTTGGTTGAAACTTGCTGGGCGATATAATGTCCCCATATGATTTTGCAATCTTCTGCTGCATTGCTCTGCTGCAAGATAGGTAGAGGGCAAATCCTATTACGTCCTGAGGGGTTGTATTTTAATCCCATCACCCTGGAGCTGAAGGTCTTTTGTCCTGTAAATAGACTGGCTCAGTCTTTCTTAATGTGCACCAAATATCTGCTGGGGGAAGGGAGCTGGGGTTCTGTTTCCTTTAAGATTTTTATTTCTCCTTTAGGAGAAATATTTTATCCTGCCTTTTTAATATTTCATAAAATATTTCATTCTTCTAGGAGGATTGGGTACTAACTTTCTACAATATGATGTAAGAACCCAACTATTTCAGCTTGTCAGTCATGGTTATTGCCTTGGCTTTGTCTTCTTTATCAGCCCATTTCTGATTGCAATATATGTGTATATATATTATATATCTATATCCAGTCTATATATTAATTTGCTTTCATTTGCATGTTAACATATTATTCTATAGAATGGTTTGTGTTTATAATGCCAGTCGTCTTGTGCAATCTGGTGTTTAATATATTAAGCGGGGATGTTTGTTTTTATCTTCATATAGTCCTGATAAATTTGACTGATTGAAATGTTTTCCAGTTGATATCAATCAGACAGACTGGGTTGCCCTCCCAAAATTTCACTCAGCCTGGACTTCACAATAGGTAGTCCTCAAGTTATGACCGAGTTGGAGCCTGCCCTTCATGACTGTAAATTGTAATGGTCATAAAACTATTTACAATCTTTTTTGCAGAGGTCATAAAGCAAATACTTTGTTATTACATATCATTATAAAGATTAGTTATTAAGCAAATCCAATTTTCACCATGGCATAGTTTTGTCAAAAAGTGGAAGCACCAGTTTTCAGCAAAAATCTGTAAAACATGGCTGTGTTGCTAAGCGCCTGAAGTGTGTTTGTGTGTGATACAGGGGCATGGGGGAGCCATTGGAACTTGAGATTCAGGTCATAAGTCCCCTATTTCGGATCCACCATAATTTTGAATGGTCATTAAGCGACTGGTTGTAAGTCAAGGATCACCTGTACATCTTTGGCCACAACTGACCAATATTACCAGCTAGACCTGGTCTAACCATCAAATCAACCATCAAGTCAAACATTAAGCTTCGAAATGCTGTATTGGAGGAGAACGGTGTTTCACAGACATGGTAAAGACAAATTATCAGGATTCCCAGACGGGACTAAATCATGATCTGCTTTCAACTTACCATATTTTTCAGAGTATAAGATGCACCTTCCCCTCCCACACACACACACACACAAAAGAGGCTGAAAATCTGGATGCATCTTATAGACTGAATACATAATTTTTTGCCTCCAGCTCCGCCCTGTGCATCCCATTTTTCAAAAATATGGATGCGCAGAGGGTTTGGGAGGCCTATAGTGTGCTCCTGGGGGCTGGGGAGGGCAAAAATAAGTGAAAAAGGACCAGTTTTTCACAAAAACAGGGGTGCTTATGCCCTCCCCACTCCCCAGGAGCACTCTACAGGTCTCTCACACCCAGTTTTTGCGAAAAATGGGCTAATTTTTTGCCTCCCAAACTCCCCATGCATCGCGTTTTTGCCCTCCCCAACCTTCAGGAGCACTTTTCAAGCCTCCAAAACTTGCTGCATGTCCTGTTTTTTTTACAAAAAGGGGGCATGCAGAGGGTTTGGGAGGCCTGCAGAATTCTCCTGGAGGCCTGGGAGGGAAAAAACCTTTTTAAAAAAATTTATCTCTTCAAAATCTTGGTGCGTCTTATAGTCTGAAAATACGGTAGTTTGTTATGGGATTCAGTCAATTATGACTGAATCATTAACACATGGCTACACAATCCATAGATTAGCCAATGCTTTGCATCTCTTAAACCAGTGGGCACTTGCCCAGAGTTGTGACGGATTATTGGTAGGCTTTTGAATTTTCGAATTTCACCCTTTGTGGATAAAAGATTGATGGCTATTTGCTTTTTTCCCCTCTTTCCTCATACCCACTCCCTTTTCTTTACAAAATCTTTTTAAACTCTTAACCTTGTTTTGCTTTTGTGAGAAATTCTAGGATCAGAAGCAGTTGATGGTGAGAATTTCAAGATAGTGGCAACTGTGACTATGCCATCAACACCATGTTCTTTGTTAGGTGTATTAAGTAAAAAGAGGCATAGCCACAGCTACCATCTTGACCCATCAGCTTTAAAAATAATAAAATGAAATAATATATTAAATACCTTTTAAAATCTTCTAAGATTTTCTGCTTTATAATTGAAAAATTATCTGCAAATCTAATATTTAGAAATCTTCAGTTAAATAAAAAGCCAAGTTAGCTACCAATTTTTAGACACACAACCATTTTCATGATTTCTTGTTATCATTTCGGTAAAAATCCTGATTAACTTTTTTCTACTGTAAACCAGAAAACATTCAACAGTGTATTTATCGATTGAGATATATTATCTTCCATTTGATTTTTATGTCCCAATGAGGTTATTCTCTGCTTTCAAAAAAAAAAATCAAACTAAAAAAATAAGAGCTAATAAGGGAACTTACTTTATTTCTTTAAATATTAGTCACACAGCACAACAATTCAGTGGTATTTCCATAACAAAAAATGGTTCTCCAACTTGATTCAGACATGTTCCTTTTAAACATATCTTAATGAGTTGCACAAGATTACATTTTCATAATAGAAACATTACAATTGAATCCAGATAAGTACTGTAAATCCACTTACATCACCATCTTCCTGACCTAAGCTACAATATTTTGGTGTAATTAAAAAAATTCTCTGAAAAAACGAGGGTTTCCAATAAGAGAGAATAGGCAACACAATGTATTGGTGAAAGGGAAATTAAAAAAAGAGACCAAAACATTCAACTATTTTAATTTGTAGATTAAATAGCAGGAAGGCAGCTCATAGTAACCATGCTTGGAAAAAGGTTCTGGCTTAGTATTTTGTTACGAGGTTAAAAAGAAGTCATGGACCATGCAAATTGCACATTTGTCATACAGGTGGTATGGTATCCCACATACAGGTGGGATCATGTAATCTTGCTATATTTATATTCTTAAATTTCCAATTATGTATGTGCATGCCCCACCCACTCATTGCAAGCTAATTAACTATATCTGGGTACAACTAGTATACAAATGACATTATAGATCATTATAGAACTTAATCCCATTCCCATTAAAGGCAAATTTAAATGTTAAGGTTTCATTGGGGTTTCTTCTGAAATCAAAAAAATATTCATGATGGCTATTTTTAAAAAATAACAATGTTGCTTACACCTTACCAAACTTTGAATAAACATGCTTAACCCAGGACAGGAAGAGATGAAAAGGACGCATTTCGTTACTATGTCTTCAACAATTTTAATCAAAATCTACTCTATTTTATGGTATCTGACATCCTGACCATTAATACTGGTTTATTCTAACTGGGAAGGAGTTTCTAACTGGGGTGTCTTACATCACAACTTCACCAAGTATGTGGTGCTCAAGCATAATAGTGCAACTTTAGTGTACTTTAACTGTTATCTCATTTGCTAAGTGAGAAGAGCTGTAAGAAATATATGCACCAAGAACCTGGGTGGGATCAAATGGTAGAACAACAAAAGAATAGCATCTGGGGACATCAGAATCCATTCTAATATGGCGCCTTGGCCGCTTTCTTCTTCTTCTGTTCCTCCCTCAGCTTCTGCTTCTTCCGCTTGCTGCCTTCTTTGTGTCCTGAGGAGACATGGCTTGTAAAACATTGTTCATATAGCAGAACTACCCCAATGTAAAGATTGTTCCCTCAAAATTTGAGCCAGAGCTTCTGAAAAGAGGCATGAAAGCAAATTTCTTAGGCAACTGCAATGATATCGGATCTACAGTATTGCTTTCTAGTCAACAAGGCACATCTTTGCTGTAAGACAGGGGTGTCAAACTTGCGTTGTCACGGCAGCATCACGTGACATATCAGGACTTTTCCCCCCTTCGCTAAATCGGGCGTGGGCGTGGCTAGCGTGTGAAGTGTCCGGTCTGCAAGCCGGGAGTTTGGCAGCCCTGCTGTAGGACCTTCAAACAACATTAGAAGGTTTGGCATCACTACAGGCACACCTGTCACAGAAATCCCTTTAATTATTTTTTAAGAAGCCATCTTGTAAGGCTTCAATTCTTATGATATGAATCATGGCCTGAGCTTTAGTCAGGGACCTTTTCATGGAAAATGAATTGAACAGCCTACTCTAAATCTCTGCCAAAGCAGAATGAACTAGGTAGAGCTTTCAATACATCCAGAAGAATGAAAAGGAAAGGACAAGAGTGAAAACTTCTTGTTTGGCCATTCTTGTCCTTTCCTGGGCAAACAGGAGATGCAGATGAAGCATAGCCAGCTTTTTTCCATGCACTGCTCTCCGTAACCATGGAAAAGATGGGTGATATTGTTGGAGAAAGGGAGAATTCGTGCCAATGAGGCTAAGAAAATTCTCTCAAAACTTCACCTTCTGACATAATTCAGCTCATTGCATGAACTAGTGCTTACCATATACCAGGGGTGTCAAACTCAGGGTCTGTGGGCTGGATGCGTCATGCACTAGCCATGCCCACACTTGGTTTAGCGAAGGGGGGGGGGAGTCCTGATACATCACATGATGATGCCATGATGAAGCAAGTTTGACACCCCTGCTATACACCACCCTTTTAAGTAGTTGTATCTCAAGAACTTTCTGAAAAGTGTGGCTCAACTAAGCTACAGGACGTTCACTAGTTAGCATAAGAAAATTAAAGGCAAGCAAAGGAAGTTTCATTTTGGAGAAGACGCCATACACAAAAACAAGTGGATTTCTTTCTTCTCCATCATCATCATCATCATCTTCATCATCATCATCATATTGAAAATGATTTATAATCTTCTTTTACTCCAGAGAAACATTTATGGTTAAGACAAGTAAAGAAAGACTGCTGTGTAAACTAAATATTTCAATTTGTCCTTACAAGCTACCCCACAACTCTTCTTTTGATGCTTGAATTTCTACTTCTATTATAAGCTATTTCTCACTTATTTTTAGTAAGAGTCAGTAGCAAAAACAGAGTAGTTTCACTTCCAAAGACGGGGGTTATAATTGACAACTGGATAATTTGCAAAGAAAATCTAACAGGTAGTTATCACAGATTTTTGGTCCATCTTGTCACTAAGCAGTACAATTCCATGACTAGACCTGATTTTACAACCATTTTCACACAGTTGTTCAATGAATCACATTGTCATTAATTGAATCATGTAGTCCTTAAGCAAATCCAGCTTCCCTCATTGACTTGGCTTATTGGAAACTAGCTGGGAAGGTCACAAATTATGATCACATGACTGCAACTGTTGTAAATAGGAGCTGATTGCTAAGTGCCTAAATCACAATGCTACAAGAGTGGTATAATGGTCATAACTTTGAGGACCAGTCACTTTTTTTCATTGCTGTTCTAACTTTCAGTCATCGTTAAAATGGTTATAAGATGGTTATAAGTTAAGACTGCTTGCACTGCTTCTTCCACAGAGCAATTCCTATCAATGAATACTCAAGGGTGGTTTTGGAATTAGTCATATTCTGATGATAGCAATTAGATGTTCAACTAATAAATATGCTACACCACCTTCTAATAACTGATTCTGGAAAAAGCTGATCAGAAAATTCGTTCATTTCTTTTAATTGCTCCCAGTCCTGGCAATGGATTCATCTGGAGCTTTATTTCTGAGGTGCAAACTGTAGAAATCATGATTGTTTACCTGGTGAATACATGCCCTAATCAAATGTGAGCATTTTAAAGCCTTAATTACTAGATTTTTCTCTCCTTTGTGTCTGGAAATAAATATACCATAACCTTTCCACCTAAAAGTCGCAACAATTGTCATTTCCACAAACCCCTCTCGCCTTGCTTGTCCATTGCTGAAAGAATGGACACTGCCTATCGTAGTGATGAGCCGAGGTGGCGCAGTGGTTAGAGTGCAGTACTGCAGACCACTTCAGCTGACTGCTAACTGCAGTTCGGCGGTTCAAATCTCACCGGCTCAGGGTTGACTCAGCCTTCCATCCTTCCGAGGTGGGTAAAATGAGGACCCAGACTGTGGGGGCAATAATGCTGACTTTGTAAACTGCTTAGAGAGGGCTGAAAGCCCTATGAAGTGGTATATAAGTCGAACTGCTATTGCTATTGCTACTGCTATTGCTAGTGTGTACATTTAGCATTTTAAAATAACAAATAGTAATCTGTGGGAAGTTGTGCAGAGATCTGATAGTAACTATTTGAAGTTGCCAAGCAAAAGCTTGTCCAACTGCAATGGGGGTGACAGGCACAATGCATCAGCTCTGCTATCTGGAGGTAGGAGTGGGCATCCTTCTTTTGTTTTATTAATAACTACAGAAGGCATCACCCTTTAGATTGTGAAAACAACACAGTGTTTCTGACAATTCAGCATTCCCAATCTGTACCCCTCAAAACGTTTGTGGCTAGGAGTGGCCTCTGTGGACATGAAGAACAGCAGGAGGAAAGACAAGAAGGAGCCAGGGGTCCTTTAAAAAACAACAAAAAAGTGTTCTAAAGTTGCAACAAGCCCATCTTTGCTGTTCCTAAGCCCTGATGAGAGATGTAGAAAAGCTGGGAAGTTGGTCTACCTGAGCCTATAAAATTTTTCCCCCATTACAGAAGCAATAGATGCAACTCAGTTGAGATGTGACTGAAATCATAGGAGAGCAGATGCTGAGTGTGAAGTGAAGCATTAGCAATTCTTGCAGCTGTTTCAGAATTCTTAAATGTACACAATTAAAAAAATTCCTTAAAAAAAAAAACCTCAGCTCTCAATGAATTGCAAAGCCTTGAAAGGGACACTCTGAAAGTTCAAGATCATTCTCACAGAGTCATATAGGTATGGTAGTCCTCATTTAGCAACCCCAATTGGCAACCGGCAACTTGTCATTAAGCAAAATAGCCACTAAGTGAAACCATGACTACACGCATGATTTTGTTTCAACTTTCCTTTGCTTTACAAATCTACACAGGTTGTAAATGCAAGGATTGGTTTTTAAAGTTCCTTTTCCTTCACTGTCATTGCTGTGTAGGGTCACTAAACAAGGAAGTCACTAAACAAAGACTACCTATAGTCTTTTTGATCTACAGATTCCCCAATTTCCATAAGGGAGAATGGATGCCCTGCATAACAAATTGGGAGAGAGAGCTTTCTTTGGGGGGGGGGGGGACCCAACCATTTTTAACAGGCATTCTAAGCTCTAAGCAAAGGAAAGGGAATGATTGTGTAGCCACGTATACAGTGCTGCAATTTCTCATTTCAGCACGTTCATAAAACAGCAATTTAATGTACTTGCCTCTCCTATGATGGCAAGCCAGTAAAACAAATAGGGTATAAACAAGATTACTCAAGATTACTCAGATTACTCATGTTAAAGCTCTTGTTAATCCTGGATGCCAAAGAAAACGTGAGTCTTGTAGCATTAATCTGCAAATGAAATATTTTTTTAGATCTGGCAATGATTGAAATGAGCAAAATAGTGAGCAGGCTGCTCTGCATCTCAACTCTTCAGCCGAGTTGTAAGTTTGCAAAAGAAAATATAAAGATGCACATGAGCCTTCCATGAAAAGTTCTAATTGGATGTGAACAATTAAAAAGTAACGGTTGAAAAGATGACCCTACACACTCCAAACTCAAGATTATTCAATAATTGCCAAGCATGAATATGAAGCAAGGGAAGTAGACAAAATGCCAACTAACAGGCACAAGATGCAGCTTAGCTCTTCATAGCTATGGGCATAGAGGCTGGATTTTACTTGGGTATTTTTTGCAATTTTCTGGGGAGGGAAGGGACTCAAAATATTTTGTAGCCTCTCTGAAGGCAGGGAGGGGGGGAAAGAATGCACATGGAATGCTAGCCCTAAATCAGGATGCAGCCCCATGGTTTCCTTCGCTTCTTCTCTTTCAGTTTTTCCCTATTACTCAAATCTTTTTCCCTTGGTTTTCCCACCAGTCCCCCTTTATTTACTCGCTTCTCATGCCCTGTTTTGTGCACACCTGATGAATAAAAGGGGCTCTCCCAGTTGGTCATCACCGACTCGTCGTCCTCATCGCTATTACAGTGAAAGGCATGCTTAGGGTAGGTGGTGGGCTTCAGGGACTTTGGAGAACGGACATTAGCCGGCTGGAAAGGCAAGGCATTTTGTCCTCTGCGGGTGCATTCTGCTGCAAAAACTTCTTCATCAGGGACACCTGAAGAAGGGAAGAAAAGAAAACTATTCAAGACAGGAAGGAGCTGGCTAAACAGGTGGGCTTCATGTGTCACGGACAATAAAAGCAAAGCAAAGCAACATCTAAGCAGGGTGTTTTCTTGGGTCTGGTCAAAACGCCATCTAAGACATGTCCAAAAGGCTGTGTCCATAAAGTTTGAGATGCATTGCACATAAACAAGGCTTGATCGAAGCATCATCTTGATCACCATCGATGTCACCTGACTTTTGGACATTTCTGCATCCAAGACTGTAATTCAAATCCAGAGTTGGGTTTCAAGTTGAAAGGAGCAAATCACTTCAGTTTGTTGGTGCTTCAGTTTCTTCATGTGTAATCAAGTAGCATTTCTCCATCCCACTCCACTCCACTCATGGTGCCTGGAAACTACACTGGTGTATTTGGAACAATGAGGAGGAAATTAAGAGAGGGGAAAACATTGCAGGATGACCCCTGATGAAGCTTCCTATGAACACACAATAATAGTGATGAATCAAATGGAATCACCATGATTCATCTAGATAGTTCCTTCAAGAGTATGGGCAGAACAATGAAAAGGTATTACAACCCACGGAGGGGTGCTTGCTACAGGCTGCCACAGCCTGAAAACAGCATCCGAGTGGAATTATAAAACCTGTATGAAAAAAAAAAAACCATCTTAAAATCTACAAGTTGTGATGTGCCAAGTAGTTCAGATATGCACCCAGCATTCTGAGCTACTAGTAACAGGTTAACAATGATGGCTTTTTTCTTAAAAGAAAAATACTTTTTTTTAAAGAAAAGATGGTCAGAGACCCTACTAGTGAGGAAGAGCCAACTGTAGTAGAGCAAAAGAAAAGATTTAAAAGCTAATGAAAGAGCCCAAGAATTCTGTGATTTTATGAGACAAGATTTCATAAAAGACAAGAACCGTAGTTGCTGTATCAGACTTCCCACCTACGCACCTGCTACCTGTGGTTGCTTTTATCTTATAATATAGGCTCCGTTTCTTGTGAAGCAGCTGAACTGATACTATCCCCCAATCTGAGAAATGCATAAGCTCCTGAATCCAATTCTGGGTACCCAGTTATTGTAATAAGTCAGAAGGGGTGGTAGGTCAAGAGTCAGAATTTTAGATATTGTACCTATTGAATTTGTCTAGATTGGTAATCTAGACAATTAGACTCTTTGTGGCAAACTATTACAAAGCAAAAAAAAAAAAAAAAAAAAACAACCCAAACAAACCAATATTTGCTATAACTAAGAAGAAATGTCATAGAGTGACTGTGCTGAGTGACTTCAGTAATTTTCTAGACAACCTCATTGCTGAGTACCAGATCATTGTATCATTGACAAATGACAGCTGCTATCTGAAGATCTCTACCAAAGTAAAACTCACTGCTTCTTATGCAGCCTGATTCATTGGCTGACCACCTGTATAATTTGGAAGTTCCTTCTGACATCTAGTATGAATCTACATCTACACTAGATCTGATCCTGCCCTCTTTGGTGTGACAATCTTTCTGATACTTGAAAGCTGTTACCATATTTTCTTTTGGTCTTCATGTGGAAACTACTGTTAGAAGAATTTGAGTGATGCCCAAATCAAAGAAAACACTCCAAAGCAGAGGTTACCAACCTTTCAGACCTCAGGCACCACTAAATTCATAATTTAAATTCCACGGACCACTATGATCTGGCTAATGACTGGTAGGCTGGGTGTGGCTAGGTGGGCATGTGACTGGGTGGGCGTGGCCAACTCGATGTCACTCACATTGAGGAACACCTCGCCAGCCTCCCCTCCCAGCCACTCCTCACCTCCCCACCCGGGCTCCCACCCGGGCCCAAACAGGAAGCAGTTATTGGAACTAAGCAGCCAACACAAGAAAGAGTTGACAAAACAGCTCACTTCAAATTGGATCTGACCGAGAAGGAGGCTACCTCACTGAGGACTACGAGCATAGGCTTTCCAAGCTGAGGTAAGACATTCAGGAGTGCAAGGTCAGGTACCGGCACCTGGAAGCTCAGCGGTCTGAGATGGTCAGCAGGTTCCAGGCCATGATGCATTTCCTTCCATGATGCATTTCCCTCCAGCATTTGCCCAAAGCCCCGCACCAGGAGTTTGAAGCAGACCCCAAGTCAGAATTTCTGCCCTCCCCCAACTCGCACAAAAAGACCCCGAAGGGGGAGACTCTCTGCAGCAACACAAATGTTCATTGCACATATGCAGCCCAGGGGCCGTAGTTTGAGGACCCCTGATTTAGTGCACAATAAAAAATGCAAATAATTTTTCTGCGGACCAGCAAAATTTTCTTGTGGACCACCGATGGTCCACGGACCACCACTCCTCCAAAGGACTAAGATTTATGAATGTATCATTCTTTGAACTATGTTCTAAATTAAATAGAACAAATCAAATAGGCTAAAAGAAATAAGAGTATTTAACGACTAAAGAAACATTTCAGAAATGAAAGAGTTGTTAAACCTTGAATACATGGCTGAGCTCATGTTCTTAACCACACCTAATAATACTCATTAAGCATGGTGTCATCCCAGGTGGTACCAAATTACGTACGTGTTTTCTTTGCTGGATCATGAATCAGCTGCCTAGGCAGGAGTTAATGATTAAGAAGCGCAGCAAAGAGAAGTGATTACTGTATGGTGCTAAGAAATAAAAACCATTTCAAGATGAAAACAAGTTTTCAAAACCTTTTGCTTGACAGTGCTTTTGGATCCTAACATTGAAAATGGAGAGACGTGCTTAGCTCAAATGAAACCCTTTGGTCAAATACAAGTGACATGTTAGTCTTAATTCTGATCCTGAAAATCCATACATCTTCCCCCAGGCTATTTTCTCTCACTTTCAGTTCTAACTCAACGAAATTGGAAACAAGCATAATGGAAAAGACTACGCGTTCATTTAACAGACAAATATTCTATAGCAGAAGTCTCCAAATTTGGCCACTTTAAAACTTGTAGACTTAGTTGCCAGAATTTTTCAGCCAGCCATACTGGCTGGGGAATTCTAGAAGTTGAAGTTCACAAAGTGGCCAAGATTGGAGACTCTGCTATCCAGGGGTCTCCAACCTTGGCAACTTTTAAGCTGGCTGGGGAATTCTGGGAAATCCTTCAGGCTTCAAGTTGCGAAAGTTGGAGACTCCTGTTCTATAGCACACTTTCCTGGAATGGATTTTTAAGTACGATACTTCCTCTTCTGCCAGGCAGAGGACTTAAGAAACAAAAATAGTGGGGAGGCGAACCTTACCTAACCCTAACCCTACCTTGGAAGAACTGTGAAATACTTCAAGATTTTACGGAAAGAGAAACAAATGTTTAGTTTACAATCTCTTGCTTCCTGGAAACTGACTAACTTTTGAATGTCATAAGAGAGGAAGGATGTATCTCATTTAGCATAAAAGGCAAATCAAAGCTTATGATCTTTACATTGGGAACAACACATTTATCTCTAGAATGAGTTGCTATCCCTCCTAGCCAAGCTATTTTTATAAATTGACTAATTTGATATATTTTTATCACTTTTTAACTATTATTCACACACACCCTTTATGCTTTATGTATTTTACTGTTTGTTTATGAAATTTAATGAAGTTTTTTTTTAAAAAAAATTGCTCTTTACCTCAATAATTTTGCTACCACGATCTGGCTAACAAAATGTGTCAGACTTGCAAAATAGTCTATTTTCCAATTGATAAATGTTATTGTTTATTATTGAATATGGATTATTTTAAAATGTTAGTATTTAGCAATATTCTTCGTATGTTAAAGCTATTATATGAGGAGTCTATCTCACATGTGCCTCCTTGTAGAAATTAGCCTCTAGGAGTTGCGGGTGCTCCAACACTGGAGGTTTTACGTTTTTAGGAAGAGATTGGATAACCAATTATCTAAAATGGTATAGAGCAGGGGTGTCAAACTCAAGGGCCAGGAGCCGGAGCCGACCTGCAGGGTGGTTAGAACTGGCCCGGGGGCCACCCTAGAAACAGTGAGGGACTGGCCCTTGGTGCATCTGTTAGCAAAAACAGAGCTCGGGAGGACTGTATGCAGCCCTCCTGAGCTCCATTTTTGCTGGCAGAGGGTTGCAGGAGGGCGTCGCAGCCAAAAACGGAGCTCAGGAGCCCGTTTTCTCTGGCAGAGCACTCGGGCCACCACAGGTGCCCTCGTCACGAGTGACATCAAGTTGGCCACCCACCTTGGCCACGTCCATTCCACCACCATGAGGTCAAACACAACCCTGATGCAGCCCTCAATGAAATTGAGTTTGACACCCCTGGTATAGAATGTCCTATTTGAGCAGGGGGTTGGACAAGAAAATCTCCAAGGACCCTTCCAACTCTGTTATTCTGTTCATAATGCAGAAAAAGTTCAGAAATGGGTTTTTTTCACATCACCCTAAAATTAAAATACAGAACAGCATGACTTTGTTCCTTTTTACCCCAATTTAAAAAGTTTTAACAGCTAGCTCAAGGCAACAGAAAATATTAACATTAAAACTAGTTGTCTCTTTCATCAAGTTCTTATTATCCAACTTAATTGTAGAATGGCTTAAAAAGACAATTTTGAACAAACTGATGGGTTCACAGGTAACGACAGACCTCGGGATTGTTTCTAAATAATTGGATGATGTCATTGTTTCCAGTGTGGTGGAAAATTCTCTTGGCTAGGAGTTAAGAGTGCAATTTCTAAACCAAATCAGTGCAAAAGCTAAGGTTAACTCAAGAAGCACCAAGTCATGAATATGCTTCAAAAATACATACTAGCCCTTCTGCTCCAATTTTGCGACAAACGGCTGTCCATGAACATGTGTTTTCTCCCTGGAAACACCAGAGTGAAGATCACATGGGAAGTCCCTGTGTCCATGATTCTTCAACCTGCTCCATAAGCAACAAACAATGAACCACAGACAACACAAATTAATCACTCATTTCCTATAGTGGCTGGACTGACTGGAGGGAAAAAATGTAAGGTTTAGATCTACACAGTACTTACAATATATAAGGGAAGTGGGTACTATCCTGAACTTGCTACTAGCATAATAAAAGATTCCACATTTATATGTTTTTATTTTCACGAACTCAGTTGCAGAGGCTACATTTCATATTTCTCAGAATTTCAATATTAGCTGCCTATTCTATTAATAGCCGATAGTGCTTTTGTTTTTAATCCAAAAGGCCATATAATATTCCTTTATTGCATTAGTTGGTATTCTGAAGTGAAATAACAGAACGAATCATGCTGTTTAGCCACTGGATGGCAACATTGCACAATGCAAAAAGATCAACAAAGAAATCATCTATCAATATTTAGAGGAATATATATATTTAGTGTTTTCTGAACATTAAAGGTGTGTTGCTAAGATAGTTCCTTGGCTGAAGATGACAAGTTCAATTGCTGGCAGTTTTACTCTTCAGAAGCAAAATTCTGCTCAAATCAGATATATACTGCACATTCTTTTTTTTTTTTTAAAGTATTAAACACACAATTTTAGTTGTCGTGTGGCAACTAAAGGCCTCAATGTGACTTTAATTTTTAGCCTTCTATGTGTTGCAGTAATATCCTGCTTAAGTGACATTACAAAAGGATTTAAGGAAAAAGGACTGGATGTTAGCAATGACAACTAAACAGAATTACTATATTTGGATAGGTTTCTATTCCATAACGCCTTTCACGTATAAACTCCAAAAATTCCTAGCAAACGGATCCCAAAGCTCTGCCTTCTTGGAAAGCAGCAATTCAGTTGCAAATGGATAGGGCTACATCCTGTCTACTTCTGAGTTAGCCAAAAGTGTCTCCAAGAACTATTGGAGACAAGACTCCTGCACTAGACAATAAGAACGAACATGGGTTTTTTTTGCATTTTAGGAAGTGTCTATTTATTTATGTGTTACATTTGTATGGCATCCAACTCGCCAGAGGCGGCTCTAGGCAGCTTACAAACTGTTCAGTACCGTGTATAAGTGGCCTGCGATTTGCTAAGCTTAATTGGCAGGATTTATCCTGGGCAGAACTCTTTCATGCTTTCATACAAAGCAGGCTGTGCCATGACCGACTTAAATGAGCTTAATAATACATACTGTATACACTTGCTGTGAGCTTTTGGTCAGATAGGGTCATTTGCCTTTCCATGTTCTTACATTTTAGTATGCTCTTGGGAACCAAAAGCACGGGAGGATATGAAAACAAAGCCCTTTCCACTTTGCAGGATTTAGCCTAGAATTTAGACAGGAAGAAAGCATTTGTTTCTGATAGAAGAGAATATATATAGCTCTACTGAATTAAGTGATCCCTGGTGCTCTCTGAGCTTGGCTGTTTTCTTGCAGATGTTTCATTACCCAACTAGAAGCTAATATAATCAGTGCTGGAAGGGACTGAGGGTTGTGGTATATACTACTAATGGCTATTTAAACAGAGAGCAAACATCACACTCTTGTTGCACTGATGATGTTACCTAGTTTGGTAATGAAACGTCTGCAAGAAAATAACCAAGCTCAGAGAGAACCACAGACATTGTAGTATCTATTTCTCTAAACATACATGCTTGGCATGGCCTGTAGACTACCAAGATAGTTGAAAGAGAAGATATCCAATTGCCAAATATACATCTTATGAAGGCACAAATGATTTTTCAGTATAGATTCACCACCCACACACACCTTGAGAAGAAGAAGCTTATATATTGTGATAGTACAAAAACTATGAATTCTGATACTACATAAGTTTCAGTTTTCCCATAGGATAATCCAGACTTAGGATGTATTGATTGAAGTAAGACTGCGTTTGTAATTTCTGGAGTGAAATAGCAAAGGAATCATCTTAACACACAACACAACAAGGTGTGATGGATGTTTGCCCTGTGTATGGCAACATCCTGTTTCACACCTTGATCTGAGCTGGACCGCATTAATCATATCGGAAGTGGAATAAAGGTGTGAGTTATTTTATTTTGATAAGCATTCAAATTCACTCATTTGCATGCAAATGAAAAAAGAGAACACTTTATTTTTAAGTTTCAATAACACCTCATATGTTATTTAGAATAGAATAGTAGAGTTGGAAGGGACCTTGGAGGTCTTCTAGTCCAACCCCCTGCTTAGACAGGAAACCCTACACCACTTCAGATAAATGGTTATCCAAAATCTTAAAAACTTCCAGTGTTGGGGCATTCACAACTTCTGGAGGCAAGCTGTTCCACTGATTACTTGTTCTAACTGTCAGGAAATTTTTCCTCAGTTCTAAGTTGCTTCTCTCCTTGATTAGTTTCCACCCATTGCTTCTTGTTCTACCCTCAGGTGTCTTGGAGAATAGTTTGATTCCCTCTTCTTTGTGGCAACCCCTGACATACTTGAACACTGCTATTATGTCTCTCCTAGTCCTTCTTTTCATTAAACTAGACATACCCAGTTCCTGCAACCGTTCTTCATATGTTTTAGTCTCCAGTCCCCTAATCATCTTTGTTGCTCTTCTCTGCACTCTTTCTAGAGTCTCCACATCTTTTCTACATCATGGTGACCAAAACATGGTGATCAAAATATGTTTAATATTGCTTAAACTTTGGTTGAAGTAGATGATGATCCACAAAAATTTATGTGGCACTAGTTTCATTTGTCTTTAAGGGTCTATTGATGTAATAGTTTAAATATACAGTATTCTTTTCATTACTAATTGCACATTTTATAGACTTCTGAGAAAAAATAATCCTACCCTTAGCTGTATACTATTTATCATTGCATATTGTACACATGGGAAAAATGTATTTTCTTATCGTTCAACTATTTATATTTTTTCTTGCCCAAGGATCATCTCCTCTGCCAAGCTCCCAATCTTGCAATTTATAAATCATGTGTTCTTTTTATTTTATCTGTTAACATGTCCCACCCCACCCCCCATTCTGTTCTCAGAGCAACTAGAGCAGAAGTCACCAACCTTTCATACCTCTGGGACCATTAAATTCATAATTTTAAATCCCAAGGACCACCAATATGAATTTTTTAAAATGATATATTTAGTGCAATATAAAAAAATGCAAATAATTTTTCTGCGCACGACCAAAATTTTCTTGTGGACCACCACCGCTGAACTAGAGTGAGATATCAAACAATCTCCAATACAGAAAACTATGCATTGGTCAGAGAAGGACTAATATTGGTGCTTCAAACGCAGTATATCAAATCACAGATTGAGATTAATATTACTTGGCCAAATTAACAATATTTCAAGGCTGTGTCCAAAACAGACAAACAAAATGAAAGCTAATAGATTAATAAATTGGCTCCAATGAATGCATCAACAAGGGTGATTTTTAGAGAAGGGAGATTTCTGAATGGAAATAAGCATTAGGTTTTCTCCCAAACACTTTACAAGAAAAAGCTCGACAATATTATACAGATAATTCCTTGCTTACAATTCTAATGGAGCCTACACATTAAATTTAACATTTTTTGTGGCTCTGTTAAGCGAATACTCCAGTTGTTGAGCAAACCAATGGTTCACTATGGGAAGTGTCAGTTTTTGGCAAAATTATTGTAAACTGTGGTCATATGACTGCAGGATATTGCAAACGGCTGCAAAAGCAACCATATTGGCAAGCACCTATAGGTATGTGACCACAAAGGGAGGAACAGTTGGAATTTCGAATCATAAGTACCCCTCCCAGTTCCATTAACAACCAAAATTACGGTAAGGAGCAAACCTTAGATCATTGGACAGAAACTAACGGATGATTGTCCGGGAATATACTGAACGGTTTAACAGTGAAGATGTTTCTCACGGTTTCTGTAGTTCAATTTTAGGGGGGGGGGAACGATTTTAACAATCAAGATTCATTTTGGAACACTGAATAACAAATATTTGAGACTTTATTTGGCCTTTCCATTTTTTTTTTACAGTATGCAAACAATCTTCACTATTCTGGCAGAAATCATGATGCTATGTGTCCCAGGCACCACATACCTAGAGGACTCTGCAGGAGCGAGTGTGTGTATGGAGTGGAAAAATGCTGTGTTTATTCTTTCAATGGAAAGAGATTTGTGTTTTATTCCCTTCCTACTTATACCAAATAAGAAGGAAAATAAAAGTACTAGAACAGGCCTCCATCCATAAACAATAATAAGAAATGAATCCAGGCAGGTGAATATAAAGGCCAGTGTACACGTTATTATCATTCTGGCAGTGTCCTCTCCTGTCTCTTCTAATTTCTTTTAGATTTTAAGTTAGAGGGGAAAGATGTCCTGCTAATATGGGATGCTTTGGCAAACATGAAAAAGTGAGATTTTTAAAAAAAATCAAGTGCAACACGTGAAAATACCCATTTTGTGTTCTTAGCAACAATACAATAATAGTAGCAGTAATAGTAGTAGTTTATTGAAGCCTTTTCGATAAAATAAAATATAGTACATAATATAATTTCAGAATAAGATAGCCAGAAGGAAATAAAGTGATAATATATAAATATATTAGTACAATCTCCCTTACAGGGTACCCCAATTTGTTCAATTTATTAGCCTCATAGGACCACTGCTTGAATTATAAACTTAGCAGTTTGCTTACAATATGTACAGTACATTAGAGCCCAGGAGGAAATACAACAATCTATAATTCGGTTTCCTTTGGGCATCTAATAGGGGCTATACGTCTAAAGGGGATACATAACTGACAGATGAACAATGCATGAGCAATGTTTTCACTGGTCGGGATATGAAAATCCTCTCGTAAAATGGCAAGTGGAGTCCAATAACTTAAATCTTGCTCTAAGCAACCATACAGACCGGAAAGCAGGATGTGTTTTAGCCTTCACGCTGTAGTCAATAGCTTTGAGCCTTTTTTTTCTGGCGTACTTTAGATGCCGTCATCTATCTTGTCTTGGGAGGATGTCATCTAGCTTGGCCTGGGAGACAATGCTCATTTGAGAAAGCAGGGTGAAAATGCAACAACCAATTAAGTCAAAATAGTAGGGCCTTATTTTGTGCAAATTGATTAGGAGATACACAGGGATCGGCTGCTATGGGTTTGCCCAGGTTCGGGAGAACCCGTAGCTAACGTAATGGCTGGTTCAGAGAACCTCAAAATCCCACCCCTGATTGTCTCCACCTACCCCTCCCCTTCCAGGAGTCTCCACATACCCGTTTTGGATGTGAGGTAAGTGCAGGGCCCATGTGGAGGCTCATTGAGAGGGAAAAACGGGCTTCCTGGCAGTTCCAGAAGACCAGAAACGCCTTCGGGTCTCCGGAGCCCAGGGGAGGCAGTTTTGCTCTCCCAAAGGCTCAAGAAAAGCCTCTGGAGCCTGGGGAGGGGGAAAACAGCGCTCCGCCATGGTGCAAGAAGCCATGCCTACCCAGCAACTGAGCAGAGAACCCGTTGCTGAAATTTTTGAAGCCTACCCCTGGATTACAGGCTTCTCTGGATCGGTTGTGGCTATATTCTTTCTGCTGTAAGAACCACTTTCCTATGTATTTTCCAACACAAGGTTCCCTTAGAATTTATAGGAGTGCCAACATTCTTTTTGCAAGCTTTTGGGAACATTAAATCCTCTCAGACAAAATCTCTATCTGCAATTCCAAGAAAACCCATTAAACACGTCTGAAATTACAAATAAGGCAACTTTTCAAAAAAAATCATTTGGTTTTTAGAAAACACTACTGTTATTATATTATGTGACTTATTTTTTAAAGAATTTGCTCTTATAGATATAATATGAAGAACTGCATACAAGGACAAAAATTTCCTGACCAAAATGTAGAAAGAGAGAATGTAGAAGCCATCTAAGAAACATCTACTGAATGTTTGAAAAGCTAGGTGGTTTATAGCTGTTTAATTGCTTTTAAAAAGGTCCTGGTCATTTGTTAAAATAATCCTAAATACTGGAATGTATCCCTTGGAGAATCTTGGTAGCATATTTACTACTGCATTATAAAATGTAAACAAATGATTCTAGTATATATTTGGGTGGATTATAAATGGTGGATTCCCATTTTGGATAGCTATTCTTTCTTTAGAAATAACTAATCAATTTTAGGATTAGCTATAAGCTTTCTTATTGTTGTTTCAGCTTAATGATTGGTAAAGATTTTAACAATCAAATCTGGACTTTGAAAGGGAAAATTTCCTACATGAGTGGTGGGGAATCCTTTTTGGGACAAAAGGTAAAAGAATAATGTGGGGGGGGGGATGCTCCATTATCTCTGTGAGTGGGACAAATGTGATTCAAGATATCCTCGTCCCACAAGTGTTGTTTCAGCTTAATTGATTGGTAAAAATTTTAACAATCAAACCTGGACTTTGAAAGGGAAAATTTATTTTGACTTCCTACATGAGTGGTGGGGAATCCTTTTTGGGAGAAATGGTAAAAGAATAATGTGTGTGGAGGGCAGGGGGATAAGCTCCATTATCTCTGTGAGTGGGACAAATGTGATTCAAGATATCCTCATCCCACAAGTGTATCAGTGTAGTAAAATTATGAAGTGTATCCTTATCAGATTATTTACTCCTTCCTTTATTGGGAGTTCAGTCTGCACTGCACCCTGATCCATCCCAGTTTTCTGTAATGTTTCATGCATCTCCATAAATGACAGCACTGCTGTTCCTACCCAAGATCAATCCAGTAGAACCCAAAACACAATGGAAGAAATAAGACTGCAAAAGAAAATCCCAAAACAAAGATCAGAATAAATCCTGTAGAATTGAAGAGAAGAGAGAAGAATCCATGGCAAAATTCTCTTCTTTTTTTAAGGATTCTGGGTATCACAGAGGACATATTTAAAGCTAACGTTCAACAAGACAAAGAGGGACTTTATTAAAGACATCAGCAGAGTTTTTGAAGACCACAAGAAAAAATAGGACAGTCAAAGATTTTTCTGTTTCTGCTCTGTACAGATGCTGTTTGTTTATTATTCTGGGTTCCTTTAAGTCATTAACAGCTCAGAATATAATGAGTAGGGTTTTATCATAGACTACATGATTATGTTGCACAACATAAGGTACTAGTTCAGATCGGCTTTTATATTTCCTGTTTGAGAAAGATGACCTAATATCAACATCAGTAGAAAACCTTGGGAGTGAGGTGAACAGCATTTTGTTGTTTTCCTTTTGAGAAATTATACAGAAGCTACTATGCCATTTCTTCTACATCCCCCATACCAAAGAATATATATACATCAACATTTTTCCATAGGTTTCCAATAATTATACTTCACTCACTCGCCACTTAGCATTGCCTACTCTGAATCTTGCTATAGTTAAATTCATTAGAAACTAATATATGATGGGATGAAAAATATCCAAGCAATTTCCAAGTGCTGTTTCGATTATCTATTTTTTCTTAAATTTATAATTTACCCCAGTCCTTCATTTAAGGAGTTTAGAACAGTACATTTTCATTTAATTTATAATGGATAAGATTATATATTTTCAGGTACCGCCCAAGAACATCATAGAACAACAAAGTGTAAGTCTTTACTTGTTTACATCCAATAGACCGAATCTTGCCAGATTAAAGCTTCATCTCACCACAGCAAATATACCCTGGGAGATTCTAGGGAGTGTCTATGTTAACTCTCTTCCTGTCTCCTATTCAGTTATTGCCTCATCTGACTCCTTTGAGTGTGCTCCCTCCTTCCTGGGAAACAGCCACTTCACTGTAGTCCATTATTCCATCTTTCCCTTCTTAGGCATCATCCTTTGCATACATAATACTAAGTTGTAATATGGCTTGTTTAGATTTGACTTGATGGGATGGATGAACCCATCCATTGTGGCTTCTAACCATGATTTTTGGCTTAGATTTGTGAGATATTGCTTAATAACCCCCTTTATTCAACAAGCTATGAGTAAGCCTGCCAAAGTGTGAACATGATGTGTGAACTGAGCCAAAGACTCTGATATGGGGTCCGTCAACCTCAGCAACTTTAAAATGTGTAGACTTTGACAGCATGTTGACTGGGGAATTCTGGGAGTTTGACATTAACAGGTTGTAGAGTTGTCAAGGTTGATAAACATTGCCTTTGTATATTACGGTGATATATGAGTGTATCACATTTATCCAAGAGCTATGGAGAAGAGGCTGTGAGCTGTAGTTATAATATACAGGCTGAATATAGCAAGTGAGTTAAAACAGCATTATAATTTCTGTGCCAGGCCTTAATTCTCATGAACTTTAGGAAGTTTCAATAACTATGTTCTTCTTTCTTTCATTTTCAAACCAGCTCGTAATATTTTTACAACTGTGTGCAATATTTTGAAATTAATTCCGTGAGATATTTTTTCCTCCCGTTAGCAAATAGGGACCTAAACAGTTCTTCCAAAAATAAATGTTTCCAAGCTTAGCTTAATCATGGAGGAGGAATCCATAAACTTCCTATGAAGGAGTTAGAGAATCAGAGTTAGTCTGTAATAAACAGACTATTTGGTAGCTTAACTCCATGAAGCAAAAACCTTGACAGCCTGTTGCAGCCCTCTGCTAGAGGCTCCTATTTTTGGAAGATTTGATCTGGCAAGCCTAAACCTCAGACAAACTATTTTGAAACCAAGCTAAATGCTTAACAGTTGAAGAATGCTTAATAGTTTGCCAAACAAAAGCACTGCTGGAGTAATGAAAGACCTTAGCAAGATATACAGCCTCCCAAAGGTCTGCACTGTCAGAAGAAGTTTCATTTCAGCATGTTCAGTTCTCATCACATGGTAAAATGATTGTACCAACACAAAGCAAAGCAAACACAGTGCTTGCAATTGTAAAGGATTAATGCATTTTCACGCCACTGCCCTACTTTGTAGCCAGACAGAATCAGTAAATCCTTGCAGTACCATAAGAATATTAATTCCCACATTATGTCAACTGCGTCCCACTAAAGTGAGCTGATATCTGTCAAAGGGATGAATGACCTAGTGCCTGGATGGCGAACCTATGGCACATGTGCCACAGGTGGCCCGCGGAGCCATATTTACCGACACACGGTCAGCTCTGATGTGCATGTATGCACCAGCCAGCTGATTTTTGACCTTCCAGAGGGCCGTTGAGCCCGTTTTTCTCCCTCCCCAGGCTGTGGAGGCTTTCTTGAAGACTGGATAGGACAAAAAACGGCCTCCACCAGAGATCCTCCAGAAGCCGGAAACGGATTGTTTCTGAACTTCTGGTTGGGCCAATGGACCCATTTTTCGCCCTCCCCAAGCTTCAGGAAAGCCTCCCCCAATTATTATTGAATTATGGGTGTGGGCATGGGTATGCATGTGTACACAATAGCGTGCGCACTGTTTTGGCACAAATTTACAAAAAGGTTAGTCATTACTGACCTAGCGGACAAGGAAAGTCCTTGGTAGGAATGGATAGATGAGATGGATTCTCATCCATTTTTTAAAAAAATCTCTACTATACTAAAAATGCTCAGTCCTGAGGAACAGAACAATCATTCCTTGTCTCCCACTGTCACAAATATGCTGCAGAAATAAGACATACATAAAAATGGTCAGCCCTGGAGATTCCTTCCACCAAAAGGAGGAATAGGCTCATTTCCATAAATTTTCATTATGTCAGGATCTAATAATAGATCCCTCGGTGCCAAGACAGGACCACACTTAGGGCTAACCTGATAAATTTAGGCTAGAGTCAAACAAATGAAAAATTAACAATTGGGTTACAAACGTTACGTCACCATTCGTGGTGACGTCGTCAGTGCATTGAGTTGTGCCAAAAGACACAACTCCAAATGCACTGGTGTCATCTCCTCAAATGGTGACAAAACGTTTGCAACCAAATAAACCAACAGCCTAACCACTAAGCCCAGCTAATATTCACACACATTTTGAAGGAAAAATTAGCCTAACCACTTCATTCTAGACCAGAGCTAGTCCGTCAATAGAATCTGGATTTGCTTAATGACCATGTGATTTGCTTAATGGCCATGGGCAAAAGATCGTAAAATTGGACACAGCTCATAATTACTGCACTGCTTAGCAACATTACTTCTGATCCCAGTTGTGGTTATATGTTGAGGACTGCCTGTACTGAGCTATAATATACATTATTAGTACTTAGAGAGAGAGGTCTATAGAGATTCTCAGTCATCCAAGTCATGGTTGTCGCAAAGGTGTTTTTTCAAGAGGCAATTGAACTTTCTGGTTTTCTTTGAAGACATTTTGCTTCTTAGCCAAGAACCTTTTTCAGGTTCTTAGAAGCTAAAGTAGTAGCTGAAGAAATTTCTTGGATAAGAAGCAGAAAGTCTTCAAAGAAAAGCCTAAAAGTCCAGTTGCCTTTAAAAAAAATACTTTATAGAACAGGAGTGTCAAACTTGATTTCATTGAGAGCAACATTAGGGTTGTGTTTGACCTTGGGGAGCCAGGATGGACATGCCCAGTTCAACATCCCTTGTGTGTGGGGTGCTTGTGGTGGCCTGAGCCCTCTGCCAATGAAAATGGACCATCGCAAGGTCTGTTTTCAACTACGATGGTCTCCTGCAACCCTCTGCCAGTGAAAACAGAGCTCGGGAGGGCTGCTTGCGGTCCTCGCGAGTTCCATCTTTGCTGGTAGAGACACCGCAGGCCGGTCCTTCATTATTCCCAGGATAGCCCCGCAGGCCAGATCTAGCACTCCGCGGCCAAATCCGGGCCCCGGGCTTTGAGTTTTACCCGCCTGTTATAGTGAGAGGGCTATGCAGTAGGAGACTGTCACCTTGATGTACACCATTTCACACATCATTCTAAACTAATGGGAGAATTTATGGCTCAGTATTATGAGTGAATGCAGTTAACAGTAAGAGAGGATTCTAATAGTTTACAGAGATGCAATTGGATTGTTAAGCAACTGCCATGCAGAAAAACAGATGTTTCCAATTCAACAACTATCCCTAAAATGATGACAGTGCAGTATCGCAACTAAGATCAATTAGAATGTGATTGCATCTATTTTGCCAATAATATTATCCTAGCCTATATTCCTGGATTCCCATAGTGAAGGTCTGTTGGAAAATGCTCAACATAACTTATATGTGAGGAATACTAAAACCTATTTTAGTATTTAGTAGAAAGTAATCTGCTTCAAAAAACTGCTGGAATATGTGTTCATGAATTTGATTCCTTCCATCAGCACTTATCCTCTCAGCTGATGTTTTGTAATACGGGCCCAATAGGAATTGTTAAGAAACATGGCTACCTATATCTAGCTTTAAGGGGCCCACTACTATTGTGCAGATCATGACAATTCCCCAGAAAAGATGGTATTTTATCGATGAGCTTATGTAAAATTACTATATTTTTCGGAGTATAAGATGCACCAAGATTTTGAAGAGGCAAATTAAAAAATTAAAAATTAAAAGAGGCTTATAGAGTGCTCCTGGGGGATGGGAGGGCAAAACTGAACAAAAAACAGCCCGCTCATTTCTGCTCTCCCCAGCCCCCAGGAACACTCTCCAAGGCTCCTAAAGGCTACGCACGGCCATTTTGGTGTAGGGGCGGGGTTTCAGGAGGCAAAAAATGCTGTATTCAGTGCATAAGACGCACCCAGATTTTAGCCTCTTTTTTGAGGGAGAAAAGTGCGTCTTATACTCTGAAAAATATGGCATGTGATAATTGTAACACTTCTAGGCCTCCAAAGGCACATCACTTATCTTTAAAAAAAAATTATTTATTTAATATTAATCAACATGACATGTCAGGAATCATATGTAGAACCCATGCACTGGGAGTCTCAATTTAAAAAGTAAAGAGCACTTTATTGAGACTACTTCATTTTGCAAGGACTGCAAAGCGGAAGCTTATTTTAATGCAAAAATCACTAGTAAGTCAAAAATAAAGTCATTAAATAAACTTAAGGGTCTTTGGTTGGTTTCACCATGTATATTGTTACTTCTGGAATTAAGTAGATGGATGACAAAGCACCCTTTAGTGGCAACATATACAGAGTTTCTTTAATTTTCCAGCCTATGACACCCAAAACTTTAGTGAGGTGCAGAATGATACAAAAAGGTGTCATCAAAGGTTGGGACCAAGTGGATTCAGTCCATTTCAAAATAATTATTTAGGCTTCCAGGGTTATGAACAGTGGGAATGGAAAACCTGGCACCCATCTACTGCCCTTATCTTTGCATCTTGAAGTCAAAGTTCACACATCCAATTTGAACTAATTATTTACAAGTGCTCAGGGAGCCTGAAACAGGATTCCAGGGGCCAGTTGCTAAGTAAACCAATGTTTCGCTATAGGTGCAGTTTGGTTGAAAACGGGAAGTGCCCGTTTTCAGCAAAACCATTGTAAAAAAAAAAAAAGTTGTAGTGTCATGACTATGGGATGCTGTAAGCAGCCATAAAGGTGGCTGTAGAGGGGGCCTCACCAACAAAACTTTGAATCTGGGTTGTAAGTCTCCTTTTTTCCATTGGTTGTAACGTCAACAAGTCACTAAATACGTGGTGGCGAACCTATGGCATGTGTGCTACAAGCAGCATGCAGAGCCATCCCACACGCTGGCTTTTCCACATTCCTGTGCACACATGCGTGCTGGCCAGCTGGTCTTTGTGTCTGTGCAGGAGCACCGAAATCCAAAAGAGCAGTGTTCTGGTGCGCATGCACGAACTGGCATCCGAACTTCTGGGTTTCCATTACATGCGTGACAGCCAGTCTTTTATCAAGCCTGCACTGATGCCGGAAACCAGAAATTTGGGTGCCGCTGCGCGCATGCACAATGAAACGCTGCTTTTCAGGGTTTTGATGCTTTTGCCCACACGAAGCCCAGCGAGACCATGCTTTCCTTGCAGAATGGTTTTGCGTGCCTTTTCCAGCAAGTAGGCTGGTAAGCGGGTATGAAAAAGGTTAGCCATCACTGCACTAAGCAATCGGTCACAAGCTGAGAACTATCTGTACAGATAATCATGTTTATTGAAATTGACACTAATTACAAATTGTAGGTTCTTCATCCAGGTTTTCCTGATGTGAACATTGTATACGAAAGCTGTTTTTCTTCTCTCTACTGCCAACTGGTTAACCTGCTTGTGTCAAAAGTACTTAAAATGTCTCATTTCTATAGGGTTTTTAAAATAGTTTTAAATCATTCTAAAAATATATTAAAGGGTTAAATGAAAAAATAAAAAACAATGTACTGCGATTGCATGTTTTATTGCGGAGACTTTTCTGCATGTTGCGTATAGGTGTTTTCAGCAGAACAGAAAATAGAACATAAAACAAGTTAAAACAGAGAGATAAGCCATATCAGTTACTCAATATATTTATTGATTTGTCTGTTTGCTTGTTTGCTAATGGTGCTAACCAGGCCCATGCTGCATGCTCATCTGTGAGCGCTAAGCAAGGCTTCTCCAGAAGGCCAGTAGAGGCCTGGCTCACTTGGGAAATGAGTGGTGGGGAGGGGGGTGTTCTACACAATGGAGCAAAAGCCTTGAAGACCAGGTGGGACAGGCTGATGTGATGGGGTTCAGGCAGCTCTATTGTAACTTGATCCCATGCCATGGGGGGCTTTGAAGTTCACAATCAACACCTTGAATAGGATCAAAAGCAAACTGATGCAGCTTGCACAGGAAAGATGTAACATACACCATTCTTTGCTCACACAGCCAAATTTTGTACCAGCTGAAGCTTCCAGATATTTTTCAAGGATTGCAGATCGCACTGCAATACTCTTAAAGAGATGACCAGGGTATGAGTGACAAAGCAAAGAGCCTCCCTTTCCAGTAAAGGGTGTAACTGATGCACAACATGAAGTTGAGCAAGTTTTTATAATGCTTTATAAATTAAAATCCTGCATGCTAAATTGGATCTCAAAAAAGGAAGGAGGGCTTATCTAACATTCCTATTCTGAAAGTCTGTGTGTAAGAGGTTATGATAATACTTCTGCTTTTCATTAGAATAAACAAAATTTAAAAGGTATTTATCCATTTGATCTTCTCTGTTTGAAAGTATTTTTCTTTAAAAAAATAATGAAATGTATTAAGTCTACACATTTTCTGACTAAAAGCATTGTACGAAAGCCTCAATGCCATGATGGTTATCAAAGGCAATGTAAGAATTAAAGGAAAAGAAATATACCTTATGTCTTTGCTTTAACTGATTTTGTTTCCTATTTCTTACTCATTTTCTGAATTTTTATTATCTGGTGGGAAAAGTGTGTCTGTGTGTGTGTGTATGTGTGTGTACATCAATGTTATGTCGAGGTAAATCAAAATGTTTATATAACAGAATACCTTTGGTGTTAATATGGTTAATAATTTAATAAGTTAATAATTCTGTACTATGATCAGTTTGATTTCCATTAGTTTAATTCCTCTTGAAAACTGGAACAAGTCTTCCTTCCTTCCTTCCTTCCATTATTATTTTCATAATGTCAGGACTACAGAACTATGCATTAGTGGGATAACACAACTAATAAATGATCAACTAGAGGAAACATTTTGAAATGTGGCAAGATCGCCACCAGTAATGTGGTAGCCTTACAAATGCCCTCACTTGAGAAACTTTGCACTGAGTCATATCTTTGCTTTCAGGTATTATAAATAAATTAGCATTTTCCAGCAGATAAACCAGTTCTGATGCTTAAAGGTGAATGTTACATTAATCTGGAATATCCAACTGCAGCTGCTTACTAGGCAACATGCAAATTCAAAGTTACTTAGATTATAGAACCACAAACTTAAAATCAACATAATATAGTTTCATACTCTGGAAAATACACATAGAGTGAGTGAGTGAGTGAGTGAGTGAGTGAGTGAGTGAGTGAGTGAGTGAGTGAGTGAGTGAGTGAGTAGGGGGGGAGGGGGGGAGGAAGTAAGTAAGTAAGTAAGTACTTAACACAAACGCATGGTCACAGTAAACAAATTCCTAAAGTGAAGAACATTTTTCAGGATGAGACAGAATATTGATCAATACTGACCTCTCATTATGATAATCTTGGCAGAGAAAATAAAACATTATTGGAAAATTCTGGGCATGACTCTGATTGCTCTTTTTCAGCTTCAAGTAGAGAAAGGGGAAAGGGAAGGCTACACCAACATCTGTTTCTGCATTGAGAGAATACAAACACCACTGAAGAATGTTAAATGCCAGGAACACTCCTAATTTTAAAAGCATTATTTTAAAGTTTGAAAGCATTCTTATAGATAAGTGTTTCTCAACTTTAGCAACTTCATGATGGCTTGACTCTCAGAATATACAATACAATACAATACAAATAATACAAATACAAATACAATACCAGAGTTGGAAGGGACCTTGGAGGTCTTCTAGTCCAACCCCCTGCCTAGGCAGGAAACCCTATACCGTTTCAGACAAATGGCTATCCAACATCTTCTTAAAGACTTCCAGTGTTGGGGATTCACAACTTCTGTTCCTCTGATTAATTGTTCTAACTGTCAGGAAATTTCTCCTCAGTTCTAAGTTGCTTTTTCCTTGATTAGTTTATACCCCTTGCTTCTTGGTCTACCTTCAGGTGCCTTGGAGAATGGTACAGCTTCAAATGTGACTTCTTTTTTCCTAACTTTAATTGAAAAGGAAGGTTGGGTGTGCACAATAGAGCATTCGTCACAACCAACGGAAATGTGATTTTTCATCTGACATTACATGTTTTTATAGTATCATAATTTGGGTAAAGAACAATTTTAACAAGCTATAATATATTTCTGAATTGTTTAGTATTTGCTATGGTGGTTCTCAGCAATCTATATCGCTATAAAATGATTCATATATTTCACCTGTCTTACAAAAGCAATATGTAAAAGAAATAGTTAAATTTGCCATACTTTAAGTTTTTCTTCTTCTGCTCAATTGTGTCTAATTCTCAGAAGCTGTCTGAACAAGCCTCTGCCGTTTTCTTGGCAGCATTTTTCAAATGTGGTTGCCATTGCCTCTTTCCTAAAGCCGAGACAGTGACTGGCCCAAGGATTCCCAGCTGGCTTTGTGCATAAGGTGGGACTAGAACTCAAGGTCTCCCAGTTATTAGCCTGATGTCCTAAGCACTAAACCAAACTGACTCTTGCCGTGCTCTACAGCAGGGGTTGGGAAGCATGGCCCTTTTATGACTTGTGTTTCAGGAATTCTGGGAGTTGAGGTCCACAAGTCATGGAAGGGCCATGGTTTCCCACCCCTGCTCTACAGGAACAAACAAGTACGATATGATACAGACTATGTAAGCACTAGGGTAACAAACTCAATTTCATTGAGGGACGCATCAGGGTTGTGTTTGACTTTGGTGGGGCAGAGTGAGCATGGCCAGCTTGATGTCACTCATGTTGGGGGTGCCTGTGGTAACCCGAGTGCTCTGCCAGAGAAAACAGGCTCCCGAGCTCTGTTTTTGGCTGTGATGCCCTCCTGCAACCCTCTGCCAGCAAAAGGGGAGCTCTGGAGAGCCAATACAGTCCTTCTCAGCTCTGTTTTTGCTGGCAGAGGCACCACGGGCCATTCCTTTTCCAGAGAGGCCCCCGGGCTAGATTCTAAGCACCCTGTGGGTCGGATCCAGCCCCCGGGCCTTGAGTTTGACACCCCTGGTGTAAGCCTTTGATTTTTTATCACAGGAGCAAATAAACTAATGTTTTAATTTTTTTCCCAGCCATATTTATTTAGTCATCAGTTTTCAAGTAAGTTACTTTGAGATGCTTTTCAGTCCCAATTATTTTCAGTCCCAATTATTTTCAGCCATCCTACATGAATAGCTGAATTGCCTTTATATTCCTAATTATTGCTCCAAACCTTTAAGTGAATGCTTGCCCCAGGGTTTCATACAAAACCCTCACTAAGAAGCATCCTGGTGTTTCTCACACCTTCCCAAACCACAGAAGGCTGTGAGGCTTGCACAGCTTAGTAATTTTGTTTCCTCTGGAAGAAGCAATATTCTTCAGGGAGCTTTCATAATTTGAGAAAAACAAATTATCTCTCCAGTGAATGTAGAACTCTTCCTTGATCAGACAGACACTGTACAGACTGCAGATGTCATATCGTCTGAAAATCCTTATTTTTACTGAACCCAGATACCAGCTGATCAAGCCTAAGCTTGTACCATCTGTTCTCAGTATCTCTCTCTCTCACCCTTGAAACAGTCTGCAGGATCAGGAAAAACAGTTAAGAACGCCAAACTCATTTCTTCATAACTTGTGCAACTTGCAAGACTAGTCTATTAATCTTATCTAGAGAGGCCAGAAAACCTACTGTTCTGTCCTACTTGGGACCATCCATTTATTGTACATTCAGCTGTACTTTTTCAGGAATGAGTAAGAAAGTAATTCTAAGGGAAAAGACAAAATTAGCGGTAGATGACACATGTAGGCCACATAGTCATCAAGACCTAGAATAGTTTTAAGCAAGACTAATGTCAGACAGAAGCAAACAGAGCTACAAATGAGTAACTTTAATGTCTATCATCTATATCAGAATTCCCCAACTGCATTTTTGCAAGCGGCGTGCAGACACATCTGCCACTCACACAAATTGAATGTGCGCACATTCTTGCTCACTGCTTGTGCAAGTGAGGATGCATGTGCATGCATGGACGCACACCAGCTATTTCCACTGCCCAATTGCAAACCCTCACGGCCCACTCAATTGCTTGCTTTCCCCTGAGAATGGCCATATCTTGGGGGAGGCCCAGGTTTACAGCTACTCAAAGTCTCTAAGCTAAGCCCTCATTTAATCCCTCCTTCCATCTTATCTGACAATTTCCCAACAAATATTATGTTCCAGAATTGCACAGGATTCCTTAAACACCTTGTTTCAGTGACAAAGCAATCTGAAGAGGTGAGTTAATCTCTTCCAATATCTTCAATACCTGCTCAATTCTGTAAAAAGAGGTCTTGTATCCCATTTAAAAACTTTCTCGTTTCATCTCAAAACAGTTGCTTCTACTCAGCTGGGTTCAAAGCACAGTCTGTCCTTTCCCTGTCAGGAAATTTTAGTCCTAGATTTTAGAAAATGAATTATGTAACAGAATGTTACATAATGTCTATAAATAATGTATATAATGTATACAAATGAAGGAAAGTTGCATAGAAAATCAATGCAATTATAATGTACATGGACATGTGGCTAAATGCAGCTGAAAATAACAAGGGCTGGTTTCTCTAGCTTTTCTCCAAGGAGCAGCAACTCTGTTGTTTTCCATTCCAGAATTCAATAGCTACAAATGCAAACTGAACAACCTTACTACATTTTTCTGCTAAGCTTGATCAACATTCTGAATCAGTGATACCTAAGTATCTAGCATGTAAGTTCCATACCCTATTACCAAAAGACTATCAGTGGAATTAAGAGTTGGACACAAACTATTTTTGATTGGTATAGTCCCAATTTAACTGTAGTCATATTAAACAGAGGTCCTGCACAGATCTGGGAGTAAAATTAGAAGGAGTGGAGTAGGATAGTTCTTTTGGAATTCAAAACATGAGAACAAACAAAAGCTATTCACCCGATCAAATGCAATGAATCTTTTTAAAAACATTTTCTTGTTCCAGAAACATGAAAACACACAAAGTCCATTCCTCATGATAGTACTTCTACATCTACAGAACATTTCATTTCAAACAGAAATAAAGTGTTTTGTCTGTTGTCTGCAGAATTTTATCTGGACTACCCTGAAACAACCATGAACTATCATATGCCAGGCAAAGCTTAAGGTATTTTTTTTAAAAAAACATTTTTTTTAAAGACAAATAAGAACCCAAGGCATAATTAGCATTACTAATAGAAAGCCCTATCCTACAACATAAATGTTATACTTAATGGACTGTGCCATCCATATTGTCAACATTTCCCTCTTCTTTCTCAGGGCTGTATGTCTCTTATTCCAGATCAAAGAGCAAACCAAGGGAAGGAAAGTTGTCTTTTCCTTGTTATTGTGGGATCTATTTAGCATCAACTAACTAACATCACCCACTATTACAGGCACAGCACAATATTATTCCAAATTCTAATTTTCGGTGACTGGCATCAACAGGCCTAAACTTGAAGTGTGAGACAGCAATAATTTAGGGAATTTTTACCAACACATCCACAATAAACTTTGATATGTATCCAAGCCCAGATACAATATTATACTGCTTCGTTTATATACACATGTCAGAAATTTAATCCATCACTCTATCTGAAAGACCCACCCAATGGGAAAGTATGTTACTTGGGAAGGCAATATTTGTGCATCTAACTACAATGACTTATGGGGAAAAGTCGAAGTGACCATACATTCACACTATATACAACTAGTCTTAACCATTAACTATTAGCCTACTTAATACATTGTTTATCCTTCTATCCAATCACAATATATACAGTTTGTTTCAGTCTTGTCACCTTGTCTTATACCAGTCATAAAATCTATTCCAGACTTCAAAATATTCTGATTTCCCTTTATTTTTAAGTTCAAGAGTGAGCCTATCTGCTTCCGCACAAGCCAACACTTTTCTGATTATATCTAGCTCTGATGGTGTATTTTCTTTTTTCCAATATTGTGCATAGGTTATGCACACTGCAGTTAGTACATGTATAATTAGATAAAGTGTATCTTTCTTAAACCCCTCCGATATTATACCTAGGAGAAAAATTTCTGGTTTAAACAAAATTTGGTCTCCCACCATTTGTTCTAACCACGATTGAATCATTTTCAAATACTTTTTTGCCTCATTGCATGTCCACCACTTATGATAAAAAGTGCCTGGTGTTTTTTTACACTTCCAACAATTTGGGGCCAGATTTTTAAACATTTTGGAGAGCTGGGGGGGGGGGGAGATGCCATCTGTAGAACATCTTAATAAATATTTTCTTTATACGCCGTAGCCATTGTAAGTTTCTGATTAAGTATCCAAAGTTTTTCCCACTTAGCCAATTCCACATTATAACCCAAAATTTTTCCCAGGCGACCATAGTTGCTTTGACATGTTCCTCTAGTTTATGTTCCAACAAAAATCTATACAACATTTTGATCAACCTTCCTTCTTCCTATCCTGTGCAAACCTTGATTGTATCTGTAAACAGGACCACCATTCTACTTGTACCCCTTGTGATGTCAATTCTAATCTAGTTTTAATCTCCCCCTGTCTGTTCAATAACTCTTTATATGTAACTATATTTTCCATATTAATTAAATTTGGGTGTATGTATGCTTCCATCGTAGATAGCCAAATGGGTGTTTTGGTATAGTGGTCGTGTTTAATTTTGTTCCATATTAATAACAGGGACTGTCTGATGCAGTGTCTATTGAAATATTTGTGTGCAGAGCCTTTTTCATACCAAAGGAAGGCATGCCAACCTGCTTGGAGGTCATGACCTTCCAATTTGAGTAATCTTTTATTTCTCAACATTATTTATGACTCCATTTTTATGGTATGTTCATTATTCTCTAATTGCAGTCTACATTCAGATAAATTTGAATTTGACCTGATATCTATGGAAATCATATTTCTATTATTTCTATGGCTATTTCCTCTTACCTAAATCCCACTCTTATGCTTCAAAATTAAAGTCACTAGTCAACCGAGGAAGAAAAATAATACAAATGTTTATGAATTGGAAAATGACTACAAGCATGTCGGAATTCTTTCTAAATAAGAGCAAGTGAAGAAACCAGGTGAATATATTTTCTTGCTAATCCATAGCAGCCAAAAGAATTATGTCAGGAACACAGATAAGAAGGATTTGAGATTGACCTATATAAACCATGCTGAGAATTATCCTAAAGTGTGTCACATAATTCAAGTCAGGTCTTATGAAACACAATAATAGGCTGCCCAGCAATTTGACTCGCAATTCTTCATGGCAGCCCAAAGGATTAATTCAAACCCCATTTTTAAGTCAACAAAAGCAACTTTTAAGCCTTGTCTTGTCAGTGAGAGTTAATACTAGTACCTATTGCTGCTCAGTAAACACTAATATAACTAAATTCACCAAAATGACCACTGAATGCAGTAGCCTTTTCAATGGAAGGCAAAGCTAACAAAAGGAGCTGGAGCCTAATATAGTGAAGTATTGCAAAATAAAATTATACACCACACACACTTGATTAAAGTAGTGTCTTTGCTGATGAAGATTTAAGAATTATTCCAAGGTGAGAATATTCAAAATTACTAGTAATTCCAAATTGGTTAGTACAAGGCCTAGTATTTTGTGAATACTAAATGAAGAGTGAAATTATTTATCTTGATCGGCCATCACCAAATATTCATTATTTTTCCGTCACATTAATATGTATATTTTTCCTAGAGGCTTGGTATGCTAAATTTCAGAATAATTAAATAACTTTTTGTGCTTAAAAAGAATGTGTCCAGAAAGCAGTGGCTAGGATCCAAGGAATGAACAAGAAATGAGCTTGTGCTAGTTCTCCTTCAGAGAGCAATTCTCCATTTCATATGGTAAAATTCTCTTGAAAATTGCAAAAACCACTTAAGTATGATATGAAAACAAATTAATCAAAATTCTTGTGGTGTAGGCTTAAGAATGTAGGATATTATCTGGTTCCCTCTGACTCAGGGTTCAGGCCAGGTTACAAGACTGAGACCCATCAGCAACACCATCAATCACAGTATTCTTCTGGACAGAATTCAGGAGCTGGGGGTGGGCAGCAATATATTGCACTGATTCTCCTTTTTCTTCAAGGCAGACACTTAGCCTGTGGCTCCTATTTTGTTGGGTGTTCCAAGGATCAGTTCCCTCTTCTTTCCTATTTAACATCAACATGAGGCCACTAGTTGATCTAACAATTTGAACAGAGAGGTCATTAATATGCTGCTGATATCCAGCTTTGTATATCCATCCTAGGCCATCTGAGCAATGTTGTGGATGTCTTTTTTCCAATGTCTGGGGGCTATAAGGGCCTGGATGAGGAGCAATGGGCTTTGTCTAAACTCAAAACAAAACTGATGGCTTTGGGTATTTGGGCCTTCCAGTGACAAGGTTCTTCTATGTCTTCCAATTCAGTCCAGCATGTTGGAAATGTTATGGGTCCCTCAGCCAAGGAATGTCACCTTGTGCTTTCTCTGCTGTAGCCTCTGCCCTCTTGAATGTTATCCCTTCATAGATTAATATAACCACAACTCCACTGACCTCTCCTTGAAGATCTTGAAGACCTGTGCGCCATGGCCTGGGATCCCAAGCGTGTGAACGGCTCTGTTTCCTGGCTATATTGATAATTATGTTGATCATAATTTTTGGCTACCATACTTATTTACTTTTGTATGACATTGTAATTTTTAATTGTTTTATTATTGTTTGCTATCCACAATCACGTGTCTGAAATTGTAGCTATAGTAAGAGAATAAATAAGTGGAAAAAAAGATATCCAAACAAAGGAGTCAGCAGAGATTCTAATAAGTATTTATACTTATTTAAGACAGCAGTTCAACACCTCTAGATCTACCAGACTTGAGCTGCAAAAATCAGATAAATAGATGTTAGCACAGTATTTCTACATAGTGTTTCTTTGCTTTAGTCTAGCAATTGGTCAGATTTTAGGAGCTGAGGTCTAGTAGTCCAAAGCATCCCTAATTAAAAGCTAAATTAATATTTCATAGAGTACTCCCCTGTTTGGGAATGCTATAAATAAATTATATTAAATCAAAAGTCTTTTGTCATGATAATCTTATATAACCTGATACATTTTATTAAACACACATTAATCAATTAGATGTTTTAAAATCAGTAAAATAATTTTACAGATGAAGAAACTGAAGCTAAGCAACTTAAAAAAGAGTTTCAGGACACAACCCTGCAAATAAGTCAGCCAACAGAAATACTCCAGACATACATTGCAGCACAGTAACTGAAAATACACTGACACAATACTGTCAATTACAAATCAACTATAGCTAAGCAGGCAGAATAGAAAAAGCCCAAATATGAATATAACAATATTCAACGATGATTTTTTTTTCTCTTACACAATTGGCAGGAACACTTTTCCTTTACAAAAAACACATTTTTTAAAAAAAACAAGAACAATTTAGCAATACCTTGTCGGAAATCAATCCAAAGTTACAACGAAAGCATTCAATCTAGCAACTGGATAGAAGACAGGTTAATAAAATGTACTTAAGATAAAAACTGCAATTTGTTCACAATGTAGACAATGGAATATCAGACCCCGAGTATCAGAACTAAATGTAGCAAGCTCTATTTTGAAGTAGAGCTAATAATAATATTAATATTAATATTAATATTATTATTAATAATAATAATAATAATAATAATAATAATAATAATAATAATAATAATAATGTATAATAACAGCTATTCGGGGCTACTCTTAAATCACAATAGTAGCTGTCCATAAAATATTTTGATGTTTACCTAAGTTTGAAGGCAAAATAAATCTTTATCATGCCAAATCCTCATGTTTTGAAATACAGTGGTAAATAACAAACTGGATTCAGTCCATTCAAGTTAAATTTCAGTTGAAATTAATAAGATAAATAAGTGATTTGTCTCAAATATATAAATAGAATTAGATGCAACTAACTCCCACTTTAGGCATGAAAGCCAGATGGGTAACTTTGGGCAAGTCATTCTCTCAGCCTGACCCATCTGCAGGAATAGTTATTGTGGGGAGAATAGGAGGAAGATGGAATCATATATGTTAGTACTTGAGTTAGTACTTCTAAAACAATAAAGACAGGATAAAATTCAGATTTAAAAAATCAACCTAGTATGAAAGACTGTTGATGCATAGTGACTTTTTACTACAGAATTTGATACAATGAATTGTGTCACTGGGAGAAAAAAGGAAGAGCAGGAAGTACTATAATGGAAATATTGGTGGAAGAGGTTAAACTGAAGAGAAGTGTCCCTTACATTAAGCAGGTAAAAAAGGAAGGATTTGTGTTGTGTTTCCCCACCCATTTGGCTGGTAGCTCTGGAGCTACAGTTAAGAAAATATTGAAAAAAGTAAGTTATCCCTTTATCACTTCCCCTCCACAATAGACTTTACTTCCTCTGGAGACCAAAATCCATTTCTTTCTAATCTGGATGATGTTACCTAGTAAGGTAATGAAACATCTGCAAGGAAACAACCAAGATCAGAGAAAACCAAAGACCATCTACTTCCTCTTATTAAGCTTGGTAGGCAATACATTTTGCTTCATTCAAGAAATCAACCAAGGATTTCATATGTTGAAAATTAGATAGAACTGAAGAAAAGAAGAATGAGCAGAAGGGAGGACCTACAAATGAAAGAAATAATCAGGACAGCTGCAGCAAATTTTTATGCCTAGAAGGGACAGTATTCCTGCCTTCAAAGACATCTGGTTGATGTAATGTACTAGTCATTCTCTTCAGATCATATAATATTTCTATTACTCATGCACACTGCTTCCTTTTATCACACAAATCAGATCAAAATCCATCAAAGGCAAACAGTTCAATGCTTCCTTCACTAACTCAAGCTGTGGATAATACCACTCATTATTCTTTTCATAGCAGCAGTGTTCAAGGGCAAGATCTAATATTTTGTTTATAAACAGCTACTGGGGAACTATATTTCACCATGTGGTTGTAGCAACAGATTCATCAGAATGTGAGAATTGCAAACAAATGAACCAAATAAACATGTCTTCAAAATTAAAGATCCCATGCCATAACTCTTTGCGTTACTTACACTCTTTGACATTCCAAGAACATACTTATCCAGATACATTGTACTGTACAAAGAAGCAACAAGAAATCTGAAATTCGCTTGCAATGTCAGAAAGATTAGTATCTAAGAGTTAGAATAAAGATCCAAATTAGATGCCAATAGATATAATCCTCACTTACCAACTGCCTCATTTAGCATCTGTTCAGTTACTAGTATAAAAATAGCTTTGTGAGCACTGACTGACAATTGCCGGTCAGATGCTTTGCAACCAGTGTGCATTTACCACCATTGCAGCAGCCCCATCACGATTGCCATTTGTGTGCTTTGCAACTGGTTTGCAACAAGTATAGCTAGTAGAGAAGGCAGAAGTCGTACGTCAGTCACCCGATGTTTTTACATAATGACCCGAGTGATTCACTTAACAAAAGAGGAAATTAGCCTCACACAATCCCATGAATTTCTGCTTAGCAACCATAGCAACAGTTGCCAGTACCAATCATGGTCGCTAAGTGAGGACTACCTGCATGCAATATATTTGAAACAGGACAGACAAGCAAGCCAGGCAAGCAGGAGGCCAGGGCTTTGTCAATGCTATGATCATGCAGTGGAAATGCAGAAATTAGCTGGGAAAGGATTCAGCATTCTGACGATATCTGTTCTTGGAAGGTAACATCACATATAGGGTACTTTTGTTAATGAGAATGGATCAGATATTTTGTCAAAAAAAACCCTAAAGGCTATGCTTTCACTTAAGGGTTGGAGGTGAATGCTTTGCAAATAATCCATATCTGATGAGTGAAATTTCAAATGATATGGAAGGAGAATTTTGCATAACAAAGATGTCAAACTGTATTAGGAGGGAAGGATGCATAATTTGGCATTTTTTTAAATATAAAGTTCTGATATTTGAACTGAAACACAGAACTTTAGATTAATTTCAATTCACCAGTCAAGCAAAAATGTCCAAATTAAAACTGCTGGGTACTGCTGGGAATATAATGTGTAGTACACTATGCTTTGATGAAGTAGCATGAAAGCTGTTAAGTTATTCTTCTGGTTCCTGGTAAGTTTTGCCTAATAGCAAAATTTAATAGCTGTTCTACACGAGTGTTAAGAAACAGGTACATTTTCACCAAAAATAGCCCGTTCATGGTGTATTTCAGCAATTTTCATAAACTTAATTAAAAATTAAACAGAAAAATGTCTTGGATTGCACTTTTATTCTGATTTGTTTCTTCTAGCTCACCAGCCAAGATAAATTCTATTATAGGAAAACTCTTTCAAAGAAGCTTAACTTCCAATAATTTTAATATAAAGATTTTATCCCATTGACAAATGTATATTTGAGCTTTAATGGGCCTTCAGATAACCCTCTGAAAGCACAATGCTTTTTAAACACAATTGTTGCTAGGTATTAGAGCATAATTTTGGAACATGTATGTGGTATGTATACATGTTTTAAATGCACCGATAGTTACAACATGCTAAAGCTGATCTCTGAGTTTATCTGAAACTTCTACTGAAATCTCAGTAATTATAACAACCATTCAGTAACAGGCAATGAATAGTTTAGAATTTAATCTGAAATCTGTTGCTCACTTACTTCAGAAAGAAATAAATTGGAGGTAGTTAATGTGTTTCCATGTTAGTATTTATTATTTTTATCGATTATATTTTGTTACTGAGACTTCATTATAGCATAAGCCTGCTGAAAACTTTCTATTTTGTAAGTGAACGCTTTATTTCTTAAAGGAAAGTCAATCTTCTCAAAGAATGTCAGTCTCTCCTTAGAAAAGGGCAAGCAATAATCCGAAGGGCGGTATCTCAAAATCGCAGTAGCCCCATAAAGTTGCCTAACCGTCTTAACAAAATGTAGTTTAGGGGGGAAAAAACAAGTCCTTTTGCTGTCTTCCATTGCTTTGGATAAAATGAAACACAAACTAATGTTTTTCCAGATTCAATTGCATTATTAAAAATTATTTTTAAGACATCTGTGTTAAAACTGTATTTAAACGCAGTAAATATAGTCTTCAACTTACAACCACAATTGGGACCAGAATTTCCATTGCTAAACAAGGCAGTGAGTCACACCTGATTTTATCACCTTTTCCATGGTTGTTAATCAAATCACTGCAGTTGTTAAGTGAATCACATGGTTGTTAAATGAATCCATCTTTCCCCAGTGACCTTGCTAGTCAGAAGCTGGCTGGGAAGGTCACAAATAGCAATCATGTAACCCAGGGACGTGCAACCCTTGTAAATACATGCCGGTTGCCAAGAGCCCCAATTTTGATCATATGACAATAGAGAGGCTGAGACAGTGTAAAGTGCAAGTACTGGTTATAAACCACTTCTTTCAGTGCCATTATAACTTCAAAAAGTAGGTAAACGAATGGTTGTAGGTTGAGAACTACTGTAATGAAACTTAAGCCCTCTATTAGTCTTAAAAATTAATTTCAAAATTGTTTGTTAAAGTTTACCCAATTTAAAGAAATTATATTTGTGTTAGTTCAGAATGTTGTGTCTGACATTAAGCGGAATCCAAGTTTTATATAAAGAATGTGTGCAAAGGAAAAGCTCACAAGAAGAGCTGAAAGCAAAATATAATTAGTATCCTTCAAGTTACATAGGCACATATAAAAGCTACAAAGTATTACCCGAAGAAAGAAGCACCACAAATATCAGCATTTATTCATTTTTAACTTTTTAGCAAAAATGACAAAATACCTAAGCTCAATAGTTTTAATTTATTAGCTTAGGATTAAACATTACACATTTTTGTTAAAATGAACTAAATTGCCAGCAATCATGCAAAAACTAAAAAAAACATCCTTAATTTGTTTAAACCAGAAATGCACCATCAGTAACATGTTAACATTATTCACTACTAAATGCTAAATGCTTGAAATTAAATTTGTCTCAGAAATGTTAACTTCACAGTAAAATATTAATTGGCTCACATATCAACACCTAAAAACAAAAAAATAGCAAAAAAGCAAGATTCATGCTAATATTAGTGTACAATGGATATCCCTAACAATAAAATAAGCTAAAAGTTTACCTAAAATCATGTTTAATATAAAGCAAAGTGCGTACAGAAATTTACAACAATTTTTAAGGACAAAAAAATGGTCCTATTCATGTGGTCCCAGCAATTAAAATGCAAAAAGTCTGACATACGAGCTCTGATTTTTAAATACTTTAGATTATGTATAGTACAATGAAAGAGTTCGTCTGAAATCTTCAAAAAATGTTCCTGTTAATCCGCAAAGGATGCTTGTTATAACTTAAAATTTCTGTTAAATGCGTGCGTTGAATTACTTGTTATCCAAGGGTAGCAGCTGCTCCTTACCATTTATTGTTAAAGACTTTAACAGGCCATCTTCTTCGACCTCTACTCTCTCTTGTCCATTCTCAACAATTCTGCAGGACAAAAATCCATGGAAGATCATAGGTGTTGGTTTTTATTTTTTTAAACAGTAAAAATACAAGCGAGATCTTGCCCATAGTGATTCACTATGAGACGGTATCTTACAGCAGCAAAATAAAGCTTTATTTTATCCACAAGTTTGAAGCAATTAATTCTTCAGTTCTCAAAACTCTTGCAAGATTCTTTAACTGAGCTAGCTTTTTAACTATGATTTCAAGTCAGATCAGATACACTATATCCTTTTTCTTAGGCCACAGGGACACCAACTTAATTTACACTTAACCCCAGGATAAAAAAGATCTACACAACAAAATAAAAACAATGAGTCAAACCTTACTGAAATAGTTACTATATTCTAGTTTTGTTTTGAATGGAAAGAAATATTAACAACTCACTAACAAATTTAAATTTAAATCACTGTACCTCTTTGTAGTGATTTTTCTGCCGTTAACTATTTTACTTGAAGTCGATACAGATTTGAAATTACCCATTCCACTACCACCAAATGATGTGGAGGAGAATGAAGTAAGGCCTCCATGGCCAAGAGAACCAAATGAAGTGAAACCTGCTAAGAAAGAAAAAGTGACAAAATGTATTTGGCCAAGACATACTTCTGCTTTTAGATTAATGGAGAGACAAATGTTTGGAACTATCAGGCCTCTTATTTAAGACCATATTTGTTCATCAGCACTGAGAAATGTTAAGTAATACTACATGTTCTGAATACATTCAAAATACCAAATAGTGTTTTACATCTTTGAAGGGATGGATAGAAACGTATGGAAACATATGGAAACCCAAATATTGCTGATTCCCGTGCTTGACAGAGCTGCCAAATGGTGAGAATCACTAATATTTTTGAGCAGCAAAGGTCCTTCAACCCTGAAATAAACATGAAAAACTCAAATTCCTGGATCCATCTTAGCAACTCTTGCTCTCTTTTAGTTTTCTATTTCTATAATTCTAGCTTGCATAAATGGTATCCAATCAAAGTTTGCAGGCTATAAACCTTTCAGAATTGTCCACATTTCAATGTATACGTTATAATTAAGTCCTACCTGTATCAAAGGAAGAAAAACCGCCCCCAAAGGCAGGAAATCCACCGAAGGCAGAGAAAAATGAACCACCACCTCTGTTTCTGTTTCCACGCGGCCCTCTTCTATTACCAAAAAAATCCTCAAAGGGATCTTCTGCAAATAAAATTAAAAAGAGTTTCAAATTAATCAGTGAATTTCTGTAATAATTAAACAAAATGGTTTTAAAAGATTTAATAATAAACATTTAAATATTAAGATATATCACCAACATAATCTATTTCAATCTTTGGTAAGAGAACATTATGTCACATAAAGATTTTAATACTACATTATATTCATATATATAAAAGCACTACTCATAATTTACAATAGGTCCTTTACCAGAGTCACTCAACTGTCTTCCTCCCTAACACAGGACTAGAATACATGATATTCTGCTTTCCAGTCTGGAATGATTAACCATTGCTCTACCCTTCCTCCTTTCAAAAACATTCAAGGAAATATGCTATGAACTGCAGCCTTTAAGAGTAATTTTTCTAATAAAAGAAAGAAAACAGCAACCTGTAGAAAAGTAAGACATTTAAATTTCACTGTCCACTTCAACTATATTTTTTTGTAGGTTTAGGAACTTGGGAACCTGAACAAAAGCTGCAATGAAGAATCTAAATCTGTTACATTAGCCTGATTAATGAGGTTTTAACCAGATAAATATTTTAAAACTGTAAAAGGTATTAAAACAGCAAATGAAAACATTAAAAACTTACAAGCATCATTCATTTCTCTTTAGAAATTTAGCATTTCCTGACAGCAAAAAGTAAGCTATTAAACCAAATATTTCATACAGTCTTAAAATCATTACCATTTTCTCACCTATGATGTATGTTTGATCCAGAGATATAAAACTGTATAAATGAATATATGCAAAACATTATCACAATAGACGGCACTTTATAAAATACAGTCTTCAATATTTAATTGAGGAATGATTGTCACATAACTTTATAATCATTATATCAATATACAGTCTAAGATCTCCACAGAACCCAAAATACCATCATCTACGTAAATAGGTAATAGATATATGGCTTTATTTGAAAAACTTTGAAAATAGTAATTTTTTCAAAATCACCTACATCAAAGAACTAAGAATAGCAACTTTCAAGCTTCCATATTGCCAAATTGCTACTTTATAAAACATCAATTTTTGAAAAAAGGAGGAAAAGAAACAGGGAAACATTATTCTGCTATTGTATATAGGAACATGACGAAACTCTAGAACTGAACAGTAAGTAGAGTTCAACATGTCCTTAAGATTAGCTGTTTATTATTATATTTTTAGAATGTATCTGAAGATGAGACAATCTGAAATATATTTATGGGTATTAAAGTTGTTTTTAAAACTGTTTTAAAGTGTATCTCATCAAATATTCAGAACAAGTCATTAAAGAATGAGAATGAGACATTCAAAACAATGAATACATCTAAATCGCATTTAAATATAAACAGTCCCTAGATGAATTATGTAATTTAAAAGCTAACAATAGGGAAAAATGGTTACTGCAATTGGTGCATCCAATTGAGAGTAAGAATTCCACAGGTAGGTTGCTCGTGTTTTTCTTGCTAAAGAAACTGCCTAAAGTTGTAATGTTTGATGCTTCAAACCAAAGTACATGGATTTGTATTTATCCTCTTTTAATGAAAGAATTCAATCTCCAACCCTTTTAACTCAACAATTACTTTCAAAGGGATCTCATCAATGGAACCATTATATCCAACTAATTTTCATGAAACTCGCCTTTTACATAAAGGGAAACAGTACGTGTTAATCTCACTTTCATATTTGTACATACAAGTTTCTTAAGATAACATTCTGTTACACACCCCGAGGACCATCAGCTTCACTGAAAAATTAAATAAAAGGGAAGTCTTCAATCACAAAAGGTAGAAGAATCAGTCCGCATTAATACCTTAAATTACAACTAGTAATAGTAGACCTGACTTCTTTTAATGACTAGCACTATTTTAGTATATTTCCACATCACCAACAGCTTAAGAATCTTTCAGATAAAATACTATTCCTGTAGCAAGAGTCTTTATATATTGAACTTCAGCATATTATCAGGTAAAGCCACTGGTGTAGCTGCCTAATTTATTACATTGACTCATGAGCAAAGTATGAAGGTCACTTGTGTACCCATGAACTATATTATATTACTGCTCACTATTATGAATCTATAAATAGCCATTTTTTCTGAGTTACCTGGTGTTTATTTTGTCAATTCAAGTTTTGTTTCTACTATGAATATGATTTCAGAGTGTCTAAAATATTCCTAGGGAAACTTAGGAGTTTAAATAATTCTACGAATATAGAATCACATTTAGTTGTATGCAATTAATTTTATCTGTATTTTGTATCTAAGAATCCAAAATCCAGTTTTTCTATAATGAAATCCCTTAATAAGCTATGTTGATTTAAAACTGTATATACAGCCAAATAATTTTCTCCAAATTGATAATCTCTAGATTTACTAAGAAAATATTCCCCATTTAAAATCTTTGATAACGAAACAAAACCAAAATGAAGTTTATTAAGTTATTCAGATTGTTTATACAACATATTCCCACTTTTAATTTTTTCCATCAATAATTAAAAGGAAATATACATTGTCGCCAGCTGCACCCATTACAAGTTTCACTCAACTACATTCAGATATGAAGATGCTTCTAAAGTGCCATGTGAATCTTCGCCGATCTTTAATACATAAAAAAGTGTATGCTGAATAGAACTCAATGGTTTTAGAATGCTTACACAAAGCTTCATTTGTTTGCTCAATCCCTATGCCCACCTATCACATCAATGACTTAGCTTACAGTAGCCAGCATTTTGTTTTATACTGTAGTTTCATTTTGTATTTCAATATTATGAAAATATGATATATGAATATGTTAAAGAGCCAATTATGCTCTTCGGAGAATTAAATAACTTTTATTTATTACCCAATTATTGTATTTTTGCACTATAAGGCACTCTGTACCCTAAGACCTAGCTTTTGGGGTGGAAAACCAGAAAAAAATCTTCCTCTGTCTCCCAGCATGCATCGATATTCATCTGGTTAGCATCCTTGCAGCAAACAGCAAACATCCTGGTCAGCTTCAGCATGTTATTGCAGCCTGATTTAGCAGAAGTAGCTGATTGGCAGTTGGACTGGTCTCCCAGAATACCGCTGATCAGCTGTTCCAGGCTGTGGGGATCACCGCCGCCTATAGCCACCTCCGCACATCCTGTTTTTGGCCTCTACATGCCCCATTTTCAGCCTCTGCACATCCAATTTTTAGCTCGTTCCAAGTGACCAGGATCCCCACCTGGAATGGGCCGAAAATGGGATGCATAGAGGCCAAAAACAGCCCAAGGGTGGTGGCTGGCAGGTGGACGAGGTTTCAGCAACATTTGCTCTATAAGACACACAGACATTTCCACTCACTTTGGGGGAGGAGTATGTCTTACAGACTGAGAAATACAGTAATTAAGGGAAGACTATTCTGTATCTCAAGTATGTTTTAAGATCTATTTTTCCTCTGCACAAAATGCAAGAGTATAAAGATGTATAAAGCATCCAAACTTGGTAAGGGTTAAAATTTTATTTTCTGACTGCTTGTAACAACAAAGCTATTTGTATCATTAACAGATTTATTCTGTTTTATTAGCTTTTTTGAACAAGTTTTGGGGAGGAAATGAAATACGTAGGTTTCTGGTACATCTACACAGGCAGCTAATTTAATATTCAGGGTGTTGTTGTTTTTTTTAAAAAAAGCTTAGAAATACACTTGCAGTTGAACTTCAAATTTGTACACTTTTTTGTCACTCATTTTAAAATGACTAGTTACAACAATACCATAATCATAAAACACACCTTTGGGTTCTGCTAATTAGTATTCATCAAAGTGACTCTAAAAGCTTTCAAAGCTACTAAAATTTTGTGATGTTAAAATTGTATTTAAATTTAGCTCGTTAGCACAATTGTTTTGACTTTTTTTATACCAAGCAAGCATCCTTTAGAAAAGCGAAGAGACGTTTCAGATAGCTTAAAATTGAATTTATTAATATAAAGGCTTTCATTTAGTAAATTTCCTCCAAATCTGATCCTATACTTATTTCTTCTTCCAACTCCTCCAGAGTTATACTGCTAGGCTCTTCTACCCAATCTTCTGACACTAAACTCACTTCCTCCTCTAAGGACTCGTCTACTCCTTCAGAAAAGTCCTCTTCCTCCACTAGCACATCGTCCAGCTCAAAAGATCCTTCATATTCTTCAAATGCCTCAACAGAATCTTCACCATACTCTTCAAATAGCTCTTCCTCCAGCTCCTCTGCCATTTCTCCTATCGACTCATAACTATACTCCTCCAAGAGTTCCTCTATAGACCTTTCTTCTGATCCTTCATTAGAATCCTCTGGCAGCCAACTGATAAGCAATGAGTAGGAATCTAAGAAAAGTACCAATTGCAGTTAAGTAATTATATAAAAGACATTGGCCATTGAATAATGCAAGTTCCCAAGTATATTCTTAAAATGTAAACTTCCCATGAATTTAAATACATTACTTTGAGAAGGTTAGCAGGATAATACTTTCAGATTCATCAACGAATTAAAGTTATATTTCAATGAAAGACCAAGCTCAGTTTTAAAGCTATATAATCTGAAATAAGAAGGAAGAAGAATGGCAGTTAAATATTTCTGTCTATTCTCTGAAGATATGAGCAGTGCCACACCTCACTGTTTAAGAGTTCTTGTGTAACCTGTTTCATTTTCATACTCAAAATATACTACTACTAATTTTAAATGTTAAACTACTTATTAAATTCAGATTTTTCACCAAAAAATACTCTTGGCTTTTTGGATATCTTCAAAACTCATTTTCTAATACCAGGATATCAACTATTGAATAAATGGAATATGTAGACAATTTTATTATTTATAGTTATTAATTAAGCTAAAGCAATTCTTTAAACATATTCATTTCCATGTTTATTCCTTTTGTACACAAGGAATGAATTCTGGTGGAGTAATTTCGCCACAAAATAGATCCATGCCACTGGAAAGAGGAAAAAGAATCTCATGTTTGTTATATTTAGGATTCAAATGGGGGGGAAAAAAATCACCTTCCTAAGCAATCCCAAAATAGAACAAATATTCAAGCAGTATGTTTCAGCCAAGATCAAAAGATGTAACTAAAATTAACAGAAATCTTGTTCAACCCAAGAGCTTCATCCGTCAGGGCTCCCCATAGGTAGGGCTGGAAGGATGACTAATTTTAACTAAAATTATTGTTTCTTAAATATTTCATAATTTAAAAATACATGTAAATAAATCATAGATGAGGGTCAAGCCATAGGTCGTTTGTTCTAAAGATGAGGCAAATTATTCAAATTATCTGGAATGAAAACAGATTTTTAAGACCAGAAACAACCAGGTTGCTGTATTTTATATTATCTTGAAATTAAATTTAAAATAAGTCTTAGGTTCACAGCTATTTCAATACCAGAGACAGAGATTTCATAGAGAATAAGTGCCTTAAAGAGCAGCTCAGACAAATCTACCCAAGTTTCATGACCTCTAGCCACATAACTTAATCTCTTTGATTTTAACTCCAAACCTTTGCTCACTCCAAAACAAACTTATTTTTAAGTTCTACAGCCTCTCTGTAATTATTAAGTGAAAATGAGAGGTACAATTATGTCCCCAACTATCAGGGCCGACTCCACACATTAAAACAAATTCTCATACAACCAAGTAAACATATATATTTTTTGCCTAGAAGGACAAAAGTCAAACTATACAAACCTATCCTAGGGAACACAGAAAATCAGTTGATCATAGCTACAATTGAAAAAGACTCAGAAAAAAAATCTGCAGTTGCACTCTCTAGCTCCAGTGTATTATCCATCACAGCAAGCAAAAAGTTTTTCTATACCAACCCCAAAACAGAAAGTCCACTTCTGAAGTTTCTGAATTTTCTGAAAAGAACATTCTCCACAGCTATAGCAATAGCAGTTAGACTTATATACCGCTTCATAAGGCTTTCAGCCCTCTCTAAGCGGTTTACAGAGTCAGCATATTGCCCCCACAGTCTGGGTCCTCATTTTACCCACCTCAGAAGGATGGAAGGCTGAGTCAACCTTGAGCCGGTGAGATTTGAACCGCTGAACTGCAGATAACAGTCAGCTGAAGTGGCCTGCAGTACTGCACCATAACCACTGCGCCACCTTGGCTCTTCATTTAAGCATTCAACTTTTCCAAAGTCTACATAGCAAAATTATATCTGCTGGATTTTAATAGCAGGGGGTGGGGTTCCACAAACAGCAAGTATCCTCCAATCTCCAAGCAGCATTTTGATGTCTTCACATAGCATAGAATGAGAAATCCATTGATCAAGATTAACTGATGTTCTGGATAGATATGTCTCCAACAAAATGACGCCATTTCATTCAATTGTGAACTGTAACTGTCACAATGTCTTGCTTTAGTTGAGAAATTTGGTAGTTACTGGGAAATATTTTTTCTTTAGTGTTCATGTCTATAACCCACTAATCCAAAATTATTCAAATCATCCCGTTTGGTTGAAGAAAAAATGCTTTCTGCATCTTGATTAAAAGCAACTGTACAATTGTGACATTTCTGGTACTTTTATACTGTAGTCCTTTGTTAAAAAATGTTAAGCATATCACAACATATAAAGGTTTTTGTGTTTTTTTTTGTCTTTTTATAACTCTGTATTCCTTGCTTTACCTATGTGGAGTTCCCAGCAGATATTTTCTCTTTGTGTCCTGGTGGAGAAATATCTGTCACTGCCTAGAACTGAACTCTCAACCTGCTAAGTGGGAGGCGAGTGTCTTCACCATTTGACTACTGCACCGATATAAAGGAAAATGTAGGATGTGATTTACAATTCATTTCAAACTGAGTAAAAAAGTTGAACTCATTCTAATTTTGTCTAATTGGAAAGCTTTAGAACTTTCATCTAAAATGTTAAACTATATCTATACAACTATAAAAGATTAGAGCCTCCTGAAGTTATTGCTGCAATTTTCAAGAAAAATAGGGTATCTATTTATTCAGGATGGTATGTGATTTCCTATCCTGGGTATTGAGACTAGAAGACCTCCAAGATCCTTTTTAGCATTGTGATACTATGAATTAATCAATTTCAAGGACACCATCAAAAGAAATTAATTCTGAAATATTTGAAGGGATTATACAGATATAGGCCACGGCTTATTGCACAAATCTTCAATATTCCAAACTATCCAAACAAAGAAACCAAATCAGATTTTGAACATATTGAGAGTATCTTTTTGCCAACATACTTGGAAAACCAGAGGATTAGAAGCAGCAATTATGACAATTCTTAAAAGTAGGGGGAAAGTGAAAATTTAATTTAAAAGTACTCACCAAAGAAATCAAAAGAAAATGGATCTCTTCCACCAAAGAAGTCCCTAAAGACATCCTCAGGATTCCGGAATGTAAAACCATATTCAAATGGATTGTCAAAATGGCTTCCACCTATAAAAAGAGTATTTAATATTACATTTTCCAAAATATTAAAACATTCCTTATATAATTTATCAAGAGAACTATTTTAATAACGAATTGTTGTAATAACTGTATTTCTTGATTTTTTGCCATTTTATCAAGCTCCGCATAGCATGTGACCTCATGCTGGATTAGAGATAGGATGTAAAGATTTGAATTAGATGTAGCCACAGTTGGGAGTAGACTACTGAAAACAATGAGGCTTGTGATATATTTATCAGAATTCTTATTTATAAGCCAGAATCCAGATTTAAATTTTCAATATCCTAATCAAATCAGTACACACACCTATTAATATCCATTGACAAACATTTCCTATTTTAAATTAATTTTTATTAAAGAATTTTTACACAAAATACAATTTTTAAAAAATGATAAATAAAAAAACAAAAAAGGAAGAAAAAGAAAAAAGATACAAAGAGATTCCAAATTTTTACTACAATTATTTTAGCAGTTATTTTATTTTATCCTCTCTTTCCATATTTTTATCCTCTCTCTTTCCATATTTATTTCATTTTATTCTCTCTCTTTCCAACTCCTTTTTAATCATTAAAACTATAAGTAATTTCACAAACATTTACATTAAAAAAATAGAGAAGCAATATTAAATCCTTACATACCTCCACCTGGATTTAACCCTTCTTTTCCATATTTGTCATAGATATCACGCTTTTTAGCTGCAAAAAAGGAGGTAGTTAAACTGCAAATATAAATCAAAGACAAACTATTCTGAAGATCTCATATTTATTCTATTCTATGGATTCCCCTCTAAATATCTCCCAATATTAACAATCCTATTCCGCAAAATTCCCTGACTTTTAAAAGACCAGATTGAATATACAAAGGAAAAAGAGAAGACAGACCAGCCACTTCGAGTACTTCTTTTAAATCAATCTCTGGTGTTTGCCATAAATCTGAAGATTATGAAAAAGCTTTAGGGAATGCATTACAATTTCATTCATAAAGGGACCACCAATATAATTCTTAAGTAAGATGAAATATGTGACAAAATGTACATTTTTTTCTGAATAAATAATTTGATTCTGGGTTATGCAGCAAAATACTATTTCTTTTTAAATTCAGTCAAAATTTAGCAAAATGTTCAATATGACAGACTGAGGAAGGGTTTCCTAAATCTTGCAACCACACACTATCATTTGTTCAGGACCTATAGATTTATATGACAAAATTTCCTAAATCTTTCATCATCACACTTTTCTTTAATGTATCGTTTGAACTTATAATATTGGCAATTATGACCAGAACTTGCATTCTGGCTGACACAGCGCCCTGCAGTACCATGCTCACCATTTGCAATCTTCCCTATCGTTTTCCCACGAGCAAAGTCAATAGGGAAGACCGCAGGAAGTCAGAAGCCGCGGTCACAAGATGACCATGCTTAACAACCTGCAGTGATTTGTTTAATAGTAACTTGAACTGCCAAAACTTCCACATAGAAATGGCATAGTCACATAGCATCACAATGTTTATGACTATGTTGCTTAGTGATAGAAATTCTAGTCCCAATTACTATCATTAATTAAGGACTACTTGCAATCTTAATTTATATATCTTCCGTAAATGAATACAAATGATATGAAAAGGATACAATGAAACTTTGGGAAAGATAGATTTATTTCAACAATGTAAAACTAAGAGATACTTAACATCTTTTCTTGCTCTCTTTGCATCTGCGCAAAGGAGATTATACTTTGGGAAAACCTAGCAGAACAGAAGAACAGAATATTTGCTAAAATTCTCAACTGACATATTGGTGGAAGGGGAGAGTGCAATTAGATCAAGTTGCTCATCAGCCTAATTTATATAATTTTCATTTCAAGTAGTTCTTTACTTACAACTACAATTGAGCCCAAAATTTCTATTGTTAAATGAGACATTTGTTAAGTGAATTTTGTCCCATATTACAGCTTTACTTGCCACAGTTAAGTGAATCACTGCAGTTGATAAATTAGCAACCAAGTTGTTAAGTGAACCTGGCTTCCCCTTTGACTTTGGTTATCAGAAGGTTGCGAAAGGTGACCTTGGGACACAGCAAAAGTCTTAAGTATGAACCAGAGATTGTATTCTATTTTCTTCACTACCGGTTCAGGAGTGGGAACGTGCACATCTGTTTATGTTTATGCATGTGCAGAAGGTTCTTTGTGACATCAGGTTGGGTAGGCGGAGCCTTGCACCACCACTACCGATTCGCCTGAACCAGTGCGAATCAACAGCACCTCTGATATGAACTAGTTACCAAGAATTTTAATCATATGATCATGGGGATGCTGCAAAGGTCATAACTGTGGAAAATGATCATAAGTCATATTTTTCAATGCCACTGTAACTTGGAACTGTCACTAAACAAACTGTTATAAATCAAGTACCACTTGTGTTTAATACAAATTAGATAAATATAAACTATCTTTCCCTTAAATACTCCACTTACTCCTCCTTAACAGCACCTTATTTTCCTTCCCTCTCCATAGCAGCTGTGAACAATTATCCAGTGCAGCATATCTTTTATTTTTTCAAGGAAAATCCAGAGAATGAGAACATTTCCACCCAGTGCAGTCTTGCAGAATTTCTTTGACATTCTGAGACCAAATATATATGCAATAGTTTAAGGTATATTCTAACTTCCACATGGAATCTTTCATATTTTACTCACTATCTGACAGCACTTCATAAGCTTCAGCAACTTGCTTGAATTGTCTCTCAGCTTCCTCTTTATTATCTGGATTTTTGTCAGGATGCCATTTTAATGCAAGTTTACGGTATCTGAAATCCAAACCAAAGATACTTTATTCAAGAACATCGCTGCATTAAAAAATAACAAAAGAACAAGCTAGCCTGATGAACTAAGAATTTTTAACAACTTAAACATCTATAGAAATACTAATTGCAAATGATAATTTCCTAATGCATCATCAATATAATAATTTGTCCCAATGGATTACTTAAACTTGAGAGATTTATCTTGACACATTGTAGCACTTTGCAAGAACTACTCAAAGAAGGATTAAACCATCTGGATGGGCTGTACTGTAAGACACAAAAGGGCACAAGAGAAGGAAATAGGGAGAAAACGCAGTAGAGAAAATTCACAGGAGTTCTAAATTCTATAAACAGAATATAGGAAAAAGTACTGAACCTTAATTATTAAATTGTTTAATTAAAATGTCATCCATACTCTGCAGTTCTAAATAGGATACCAAGTGCCATAATAATTATACTATTAACTATTTACTGGATTCTATTCTGATAATTTTATAAATCTACATATGAAATGTAGGAAGGAATGATTAGGAAATCAGTATTACCCACCAATTTTTTAAATTTATCAGCTGATCAATAAACTTGTCCCAATTCTAGGGAATATTTTTGTAAGATTGGTGTTTATACTTGATGTAAGTTCCTGACATATGATTTTTTTTCAGCAGCTATATTTGCTTGAACGTTTTAAATTACTTCTGCTTTAAACAATCTTTTGCGACTAATAAATATTGAGCTGAGTGACCAATCATAATTTCAACCATAAGATTTGATTCTAGGTAAACATATAAATAAACACCTAAGTGATAGTAAAGGAAACAAAGGAAAACTGTTTATAGACACCCAATTTTATGTGATTTAAAGCCTCCTTCAAAAAAAAACAGCTAATGCAAGGAATACAATATAACTTGCTACAGTTTTAAAAATGAATACTTACGCTTTTTTAATGTCTTCTTGAGAGGCATGTTTATGCACTCCTAGAACTTCATAATAATCCACCATGTTTTATTGTGTTTGGGTAAGAATCCTGTAAAACCAAGACTTCATTTCAATATACAAATACAAATTTCTCTTAAAAGGTATGATGCACCCTATAAAAATATGGATTGTTAAAAGTCTGCCCAAAAATATCATTGTAGGAAAAGAGTTTTGTAATCAGTTCCTGGCGGGCCCTGGCCCGGTTCCAATCCACCACCCAGTTATTGAGAACTCCAGGTCTAGACCACCAAACAAAAAATTAGCAAATTTTTGAAACTGCTTTTAATAAAAAATTTAAACAGGTAAAATAGTATCTGAGTCTTAACTTTTGACAAAAATTGAGAAGGCTCAACCAGACAAACATTTTACAATCATCTGAAATATTTTTTATTCAATCAAAAATATGAAGATTTTCATAGGAAAGGAGCACTTTTAGAAAAAAATAAAACCAACCCATCATATTCTTCTGAAAGGAATATTACAGTAGAAGGGCCTCTTATGTTGCATATTCCAACTATATTGCCATGTTAAGTTTCATCCAAACTATAATACTGTAGTACTTATATCCTATTTTTTTATATCCTTGACAAACTTTCCACTTTTTATAACATTGTCAAAAGACTTCCAACAATAATTGTTAGATTAGAGCCCTCAGTTTTAAACAAAGAATATGATAAACCAATGAAATGTAATCTAAATTACAACAAAAATAGAATGCCTAAGCTAGGAAAAGCAGAAGAAAAGTAACAAAAAGAATTCAATATTTTATTAGGTTGATAAACCATTATTTATGAAAAAAATATTGTTATTCTGCAGAACAAAATTTTCCTCTTAATACAATATCTTCCTTTACTGTAGAAGAGTATTAATAATTTTCAATCTTTCTTGTATACCAAATGCAAATTCAAATAATCTCTGATTAATATCTCCACCCACATGAATCATACCCTCATAAAGGAAAACTGAAACAGAATTATGTCGTTTTCAGGGAAATATGATAAGTACACACCATATTTCCCTGAAAATAGGATCCAGTCTTATATTTTGGGGGTCTCCAAAATAAGCATGATGACTTATTTTTGGAGATACAATATCAGAGTCCCATCCCCCAGACACAAACAAGAGGCTGTGAGTGCACAGGGACCGATGGTGTCCGGTAGGAGCTGCAGGGCAGTCTGGGGCTGCCCAGCCAGCACAGCACTGATGAGTTGCTTACCTGTCCAAGTAGCAAAGAGGGGAAGCACGTGACCCAGACGCACTACAGAGGAAAGCCGAGTGAGTGGGGCGGAACCGGTTGCCAGCCGTGACTCATCTTCACGCAGTGTCACCAACAGCAGACAGAGGCAGAGCCACTGAAGGGAAGGCAAACAATGCTGATGCAACGTGTGGGCTGCAGGCAAGCCGAGAGATGTGAAGAAAAGCCTCCTACGGCTAGCTGGCCAGCCGCCCACCACACCTCAGCTCACCTGAGTCCCACATAGCATGTCAGGATCACCTGCCTTCTCCCTACACAGCTGCCTCTGTCTGCTGCCAGGGCACAAAAAGCTTCCTGTGTCCAGCCGTCTGCTCCAACCCACTATCGGCTTTCCCACAGTCCGCACGTCCAGATAGCCAGCCCGCACAGTGTGTTGGATCACATGCCTCTCCCCTGCCTCTGTTTCCTGCTTGGACAGGTAATCAACTTACTTGCACTGCATGGGCTGCAACTGCTGCCGGACACTATCAGACCTCGGGCCTCCAGTGCTGGCCACCCCGAACACACACACAACACACACACACATGGCTGACAACCTTAACTGTGGCTTATTTTGGGGTATGGCTTATATTAAGAGCATGCTAAAAATCAAGCTAGGTCTTATTTTCTGGGTAGGTCTTACTTTTGGGAAAACGTGGCAGTTAGTAGCAAGTATTTTTTTTAATCAAGCAGTTTTAGCTAGACTCTTGGCAAGCAGAGATACAAATACAGATGCTTGCAAACTTCCATAATCAGTGAATGTGTTTTAATATTTTATACTATGTCCTATTTGTAAAACTATTTTTAACGTCTACATATTTTAGCCATGTAATGATACCAGTATTATCAGTTTTGATAAAAGCTACACTGCAATGATATATGATGGAGATAGTTATAAAATCATTCATGTAAAGATGCACTTTCGCTACCTCAAAGCGTGCTGTCGGCTTTCAAATGTTTTGCGTGCTGAGACTGGGAACTTCTGGGAGCCATGATCTTGTGCAACTTCAGGCACCCATCCACTTGCAGAGAATGGGGGCCTAAAGTCCTGCAAGATCACAGCACACAGAAGCTTCAAGTCTCTGTGCAAAAAGTATTTGCAAGCTGAAGAGAAGCTTGAAGGACCACAATTTCGCTGCCCCAAAGCCTTCCATTGACATGCAAACATTTTTCCACATCGAGACTGGAAGCTTTTGGGGGAGACCCATCTAGGTTTCCATCCCAGCAGGCAGCCTTGGTGAGCCCAAAAAGCCAAGCAGAGCATAGCAGTTATAGCAATAGCAGTTAGACTTATATACCGCTTCATAGGGCTTTCAGCCCTCTCTAAGCGGTTTACAGAGTCAGCATATCGCCCCCACAGTCTGGGTCCTCATTTCACCTACCTCGGAAGGATGGAAGGCTGAGTTAACCTTGAGCCGGTGAGATTAGAACCGCTGAACTGCAGATAACAGTCAGCTGTAGTGGCCTTCAGTACTGCACCCTAACCACTGCGCCACCTCGGCATGCTCGTCCTGCTCTCCCTCTGCTCTCACCACTTTGTTTTGGAGTGCCGGGACCAGGCAAAGAAACCATGACAGAGAAGCTGGAGAGGAGACAGCTCACTAGATCTTCGCAAGGTGAGTCTCCACAGGTCCAGTGCCTGTGAAAACCTGGTGCAGCAGCATGAGCAAGGAAGCAATTGTGGGGAGCATGAGGTATCTCAGTGGATCAGGGGAGGCCTTGGGTGATCTTAAGCAGGTGGCCTGTTTCATCACTAGTCCCCCCCCAATGGCCTTCCCCACCCTAAGATACCTCATGTACTTAATGCCCTGTGCATTTGATTAGTGAATGGGTGGGTGAAAGCAGGGAGTTTTCAAGTTCATTTTATGCGATTCACTCAAACAATCCTCGGGTTACAATTGTAATTTGCAGGCTCCATTACATTTGTAATTCGAGAACTATTTGTATAGAAAGAAAATAGAAGGGGAGTAAAAGAAAAATAAACTGACTTAATCAAAAATAATTCTGGGAAAAGCACTATCAAACAGGCTTCTCTCCCAGACGGCCAAAGGAAATTAAGTGTGCACACCGAATGTATGGCCTGAAAGCGACCCCGCCTTTTATGAGGATAATCCCTGCAGTTTTCTTTGCAAGTTTTTCAGAAATGGCTTGCCACTGCATCCTTCCTAGGGTTGTGACACATTCTTAAAGCTTATAATCATATCGCTACCAAATGATGTGGCCAATTTGGAGTTGGATTTTGGTTATGCAGAAAGGCAACCAAACACTTAAAATGTATGGACAATCCTGTAATACCCCTAATTACCGGGGGGGGGGGGGGAGTGTCTTCCCACATTTAGGCAATATTTCTGTGAGACAAAGATCAGCTGGACAATTTGATGTTACTTTGCTGTCAGACACCAGAACTCCACCTTCCCTCATGTCTTCTCGCAAGTGCAGAAGGCAAAAACTTACAGTATTTTTCAGAGTATAAGAGGCACATTAGTTTTTGGGGAAGAAAACAAGAAAAAAAATTCTGCCTCTGCCTACTAGCATCCATCAGTAGCCATCTGGTTAGCGCCCTTGCAAACAGCCTGACCAGCTTCAGCATGTTATTGCAGTCTGAATCAGCAGGAGCAGCTGATTGGTTGAATCAGACTCCTGGAACACCGCCAATCAGTTGTTAAAGGCTGCAGGGATCGCCACCACCCATCACCACTTCCGTGCGTTGCGATTTTGGCCTCCAAAGCATCATGTTTTTGGCCGGTTCCAGGCCATTCCTGCCACCTGGAACTGGCTGAAAATGGGGAGTGTGGAGGCCAAAAACATGGCGCTTGGAGGCGGCGATGTCCTGTGGTGATCCCTGCAGCTGGAACGGATATAAAATGGAGTGTGCAGAGGCTGAAATCGCAACATGTAGAGGCAAAAAACAGCCGAAGGGTGGGGGCCAATGTGTGGGTGGGGCTTTGGCAATATTCACTGTATAAGACGCACAGACATTTCCTCCCACTTTTAGGGAGAGAAGTGTCTTACACTGTGAAAAATACAGCATTTCATTTGCATAAAGATTAGGATAGGAAAACAGCAGGAATATGTCCCAGTGGCTCCAACATGCTACAATCTATTATAAAAGAAAGAAAAGATGTTCAAATCCAGGGGTGTCAAACTGGATTTCTTCGAGGGCTGGATCAGCACTGTAGTTCTCTGTGGGCCGGGAAGGGAGCGGGGAGGGGAAGACAGAATGGACTTATCTTGTAGCACTTTTCCGGCCAAAATGGGACGTGTGGAGGCCCCGCACAGCCTGTTTTTGGCCTTCCCAGCCTCCAGCAGCATTCTGCCAAAAATGGGCCTCACAGGGGCTCCACACAGCCCATTTTTGGCCAGCAGAATGCTGCAGGAGGACATGGAAGCCATAAACACCACCCTGCAGCCCATTTTGGCCAGCAGAGGCACCGCGGGCCGGTCCTATGATATTTCCAGGTCAGTCCTGTGGGCCAGATTTAAGCATCCTGCAGACCGGATACAGCCAATGGGCCTTGAGTTTGACACCTCTGTTCAAATTTCTTCTTCCTTTTCTCAGAAGTGCAAGAATGGTTCATAAAAAACAAAAAAGCAAACTACAGTAATATTGTGATTTATCCTAATGCATCCATTCACAATCTAATTCTTTATGAAAAAACTAGTAACTATATAAAATACAGATATCCAAGTCAAACGACATTTGATTACATTAGGAACATGGCATGTAGTTTTCTTGACAGCAGTATGAAATTAATTTTTAAGCTTCTGGCATTTTTTTCAATATCTAAATGTAGCTTGCAGGTCTAGTATTATTATTTCTTTAAGCAAGCATGAATATCGGAATAGATAACTGATTTAATTATATCAATATAAATCACTAACAAATAGGTGCAACCAGATTTTTTTTAGCTCAGCCAGGGTTAATTAGATGACAACTTATATCAAGTAATGTATTATACCCATTTAAAACCTTGTAAATATTGATGTGCTCAATAGTATTTATCTTGCAAAGGCTCAATGCATAAGTAAACATTATTCTGATATTACAGAATTACATCTTGGAAACTATACTGAAGACAGCATAAATACGTTGTTCTAATTACAACACTATCTTCTGAAAGATGTGAACAGCTGATTTCAATGAAACTGGACAGGCAATCTTGTTAAGAGCCAAGGTGGCGCAGTGGTTAAATGCAGCACTGCAGGCTACTGCTAGATCAGCAGTTCAGCGGTTCAAATCTCACCGGCTCAGGGTTGACTCAGCCTTCCATCCTTCCGAGGTGGGTAAAATGAGGACCCAGATTGTTGGGGGCAATATGCTGACTCTCTGTAAACCGCTTAGAGAGGGCTGAAAGCCCTATGAAGCAGTATATAAGTCTACTGCTATTTCACTGAAATCAGCTGTTCACAAACACCTTTCAATAATGATTACATATTAGGAGCCATTGCTAATTAAGATAATATATTAAATATGTCCCTAGTATTATATCAGAAGTTGGCAGTTTAGTGCTCCAGAGCTGATCAGTATAACTTATAGCAACAGACTTGGGAGAGCAAAAAGCAAGGTACTTTGTTTCTTCTAAAATAAGTGTGTATGTGTTTGTGTGTGTTCTGGTGTCAGAAAGAAGCCTAAAGAATATATGACAAATAAAAGGGGAAGAGCCAGGAAATAGAAGGAATGGCTATTAAAAGGCAAAATGATGGTAAAAAAGGGCTATGGGACAATATACTACACAAAGCATCTATGGACATCTGGAAGGATGATATACTAAAAATAGTAGCAGATGAAGGCAACAAAGCAACCCCACAATGCTGATGACTATTGCACAAATTGTTATTTACTTCTATTTCATCAAAATAAGGCATGATTCATTGTTTCAAAAGTTACCAAAGGAAGGCCAAAAGCAAAGGAGATGTGAGTATAAGGTTGCTTCAGAGCATACAGATTAATAATTATACAGATTTCTAACTGCAAATCTATTTTCCATGGAATATTTGTTTACTATTGATATAATTTCAAATAACAGAATTATGAACTGCTGACACTTTCTCTTACGCCTTAGATTGAGAAAAGAATATTGTATTGGCTGTGCCCTCCTCTGTACCCTTTTGAAAATTCAATTTGCAAGAGACTAAAATATTTTCTAGAACAATATGGGAGAAGCAGTTATATATGCCTACTATAAAAGGTAATTATATCTTCTTCAATGAAGAGTCTGATTGACCTAAGCTTCTTTAATTAGCCGGAAGAAACTGCAGAATCTGGGATTTCATATTATTTTTCTACCATGAATGCCTTCACTACGTATGGGATAATTAATATCCATCACAAAGAGTGCATAAAGTCTGTGAACCATGAAAATATTGATAACAACTGCAAAGAGAAAAGGCCCTCAGAGAAGACCTCTGGACCAATACAGCTTCCAGACAGTCTTCAAGAGTGACCGATAAAATGCACATTGTATCACCCAAAATGAGAGGTGACTAACATGCTTATAACAAGCATAATTAGAGTACAAGATAGAGTTGTGCAAAGGCCTATCTGACCACAAATGTCTTCTACTCTTTGAGGTGGAACTGTGAGCCCAGAAGGCCCCCCAAAGTGTTCTCAGTTGTGGACTGCAAACCCTTCCAGAAGGAAAAGTGCAAAATCTCCAATTCCAGATACAGGTGGGCTAAAATCCCACTGCTAAATGGACTCACTAGAACTGAGTTGAAGCACATTCTTCTCTATGCAGGCACCTACAGCATCCAGACACACAAAAGAACTTGCCGGGATTATCTGCGTAGCCAGAGGCGAAGTTAGACAACTGAATATCATCAGCATATTTCATTCCATGTGGACAAAGAACGTCATTCAGCAGCTTTATGAAGATACTAAACAAAGTACTATTTAGAACACTTACTGTCAAGAATTATTAGACTGAATAGAGATGGATGTGGTTTTTTTAAATACACAGGAATATGTTTTAATACTTACACAGATAGCCATCACCTTACAACAGTTCATTTAGTTCAACATTACAGCAGCACTGAAAAAAGTGACTTATTGTTTTTCACACTTATGACCATTGCAGCATCCACATGATCACATGACCAAAATTCAGACGCTTGAAAAATGACATATATACTTATATGCTTATACTTGCAGTGTCCTGGGGTCAAGAGCCAAGGTGGCGCAGTGGTTAAATGCAGCACTGCAGGCTACTGCTAGATCAGCAGGTCAGCGGTTCAAATCTCACCGGCTCAGGGTTGACTCAGCCTTCCATCCTTCCGAGGTGGGTAAAATGAGGACCCAGATTGTTGGGGGCAATATGCTGACTCTCTGTAAACCGCTTAGAGAGGCCTGAAAGGTCTATGAAGCGGTATATAAGTCTACTGCTATATAAGTCTACTGCTATCATGTGATCCCCTTTTATAACCATCAGACAAGCAAAGTCATTGGGGAAGCCAGATTCACTTTCGATTTCGATTTTTGATTTTATTTAGTTTGTATGCCGCCCTATTCACGAGAGACTCAGGGCGACTCACAATAAAAAGGGGACAGCAATTTAAACTTCAACAACAGTCGTAACCTCGGATGGGGCTGGATAGTTCAACAGCCCCAGGTCTGCCGGTACAGCCAGGTCTTAGTTGCTTTGCGGAAGGCCGGAAGGGTAGTAAGGGTCCGGATCTCAAAGGGGAGATCGTTCCAGAGGGCCGGAACAGCCACAGAGAAGGCCCTCCCCCGAGGAGTCGCCAGCCAACATTGGCCGGCAGATGGAATTCGGAGGAGGCCTAGTCTGTGGGATCTGATAGGTCTTTGGAAGGTGACTGGCAGGAGGCGATCTCTCAAGTACCCAGGTCCGATACCATGTAGGGCTTTAAAAGTAACGACTAGCACCTTGAAGCGTGTCCGAAGACCAATGGGCAGCCAGTGCAGCTTGCGGAGGATAGGTGTAATGTGGGTGTACTGAGGTGCACCCACGATCGCTCGCGCGGCTGCGTTCTGGACAAGCTGAAGTCTTTGAACACTCTTCAAGGGCAGCCCCATGTAGAGCGCGTTACAGTAGTCCAGTCTTGAGGTGACTTAATAAGTGTGATACTAATTTAACAACTGCAGTGATTCACTTAACTGTGGCAAGAAAGATCCTAAAATGGGGCAAAATTCACTTAACAAATGTTTCACTTAGCAACAAAAAAATTGCCTCAATTGTGATAGTAAGTCAAAAACTATTTTTTTCTAACAGATTTACTAAGAAAATGGTAGTGTTAGGTGAAATATGTTATCTATAAAACAAACATAGCAGTAAAACTCTTTTAAACCCTGTCTACAAAATGTTTCCTCCCTACCTCGAGGAAATTTTAATGGCCAGCTATTCTTTTAATTTCTATCACTGAAATTTTAAAAGACACATTCCATGTAATATTACTTTTAATAATTATATGCATGATGTGTGAAACATCTGATGCAAAATTAGTTCTCATTTCAGCTAAAACCATTTGCTGCTTTGTGGGGAGGAGACTATCATCAATAGTCCAATTCAGAAGAGACAAATCATTTCTGGCAGTAAGCCTTATAACAATAAAATATTTCACGACAAAGAACAAAAACTAAACCTGGCTAGTTCCCTTCCTCCACTTCATTGGGCAATACACAGAACAGAAACAATGCTATCAGCAATAAATTCCACACACAATCACATTATCTTGTTGCAACAGCATTGAATCCTTGTTGTGCTACTGAGCTTAGCTGCCTGTGCCATACAAACTTTCCATTCACATTACCCCCAAGGTGAAGTACTTCATTTAAAAACAAAGCAGTTGAAATAAAAAATATCTCTTACCCCAAGAATGGATACTATGCATGATTTTATCTATCTCAACATCTTTCCCTTGAAATAAGATACAGTTCCCTCATTTATAAAAGATGATCCTGAAGCGATGTTTCCCAACCTATGCATGTTTTAAGATGAGTGGACTTCAACTCCCAAAATTCTCCAGCAAGCAAATGTTCCAACATTTATTAGTAAGTGCTTATTAATATGATATAATAATATATATTTTATAATATAAATGCCAGTATAACAACCTATGGTGAATTAATTAGAAATATATAATATAAATTATAAGAATATATATATTAGAAATATTATATATTTCTAATTAATTCACCATAGGTTGTTATACTGGCATTTTAATTATTCTTCATGGTCATCCTTTGCCAATCGCCCTAATTTTCCTAATTCCCCCCCCCCCTCAATCTTGGCACCTTTAAACTTTAATCCCAGAATTTCCCACCACAGGTCGGATGAAGCGTTCTCCAGTCCAAGCCCGCCCGTCTATTAGAGGCACCCTAGTTGGGAAAACTCTGCTCTGGCGGACTCTTCCCACCTGCAAGGGGGGCCCTTTTGTGCTTCTATGGAGCCCTCGTTGTCTTCTCCCAGATTTAGCCCCCACCCCACCCCGAGACAAAAGGCGACTCCGCGGAGAAGGGAATGGAGAGAACGGCAAGAAAAAGGAGAACTGGAGCTCAGGCAGCATCCAAGATGAAGGAGGCCTCCTCCAAGTTTTCCCCACCGAAGACAGTAAGTAGGGAACAGGGCGGGATGTCATTAATCCAACGCCCCCAAACCCCCCCCCCCCGTATTGCAGGCGACCACTCCCCTCCTTTTCTACAGCGCGCGGCACGCTTTGGCCAATCAGAGGAAGCACGAGCCAAAGAAAAAAGGGCGGGGTGTGGAGGGGAGCGTAAAACCCGTTGCTGAGGGGGAAACCTCCCCCCCCCAATTTCTCTGTGGTGCCGTCGCCACCCCTTCGATCTCCCCCCCCCCGTGCGCGCGGTAAATTGCTGATGACCCGTAACTGTTTTTCCCGCCTTTGGCCGCCTCACCCGCTCGCTCCCCCTTAGACAGCCGCACTCCTGTCTCTTCTTCTTCTTTCTCGGCTGCCTTCCCGCTTTGGTGGTGGTGGTGGTGGTAGCAGCAGCAACAGAAGCAGGAGGACTTCCACAAGCTTCTGGCAGGGCCGCAAACAGGAAGTGCGTCACGCGCAGGAAGGGGAAAAACCCGCGTCGTTTATTGTTCCGCACGTTTATAGAGCGAGTAAAAAGAACAAAATCTGAAGAGGTGTTATGCGTTTATATACACACAGACTTCCGGGATAAGCGTTCCCACCTCTTTTCCGGGGAAACTCCCGAAAAAAGAGGCCCGAGGCGTCAGCTCAAAGTGTGCTGCGAGTGGCGTCTCGAAAGTCAACTGAGAAAGGCCTCCTTCCGGCCGGGAAGACGTGGATAACAGCCTCCTTCCTCCGAGGAGGCTTAGGCCTATTAGGAGCGAGGAGGGCCGCTACCTCGCTCTGCCGCTAGGATTCCACGCACCACAGAAAGGAAGGGCTTAAATTAGAAAGGTGCGCGCCGTTCTAGACCGGAACTTGTTTACTGGGTCTTCCCCGGTCACAGATGTGAGCAAACCTGGATTTCTCTCCGGTTTCACTTCCTCCTCCAATTGGCTAAGCTAGGGAAGACGGAAACAAAGGAGTTTGTGGGGGAGGGGGGGAAGCAAGAGTGACTTTGGATCCGGAAATTCCCTTGAAGTCATGGGGCGAATCATTCTAACCTGCGCGTCTCTATGTAACCTACTTCCGGGAAAGGGGAGGGAGGCACCCACCGAGGAATTCCGTCACGACGGCTCGACGTTCCGGAAGGTTCTAGAATAAGTCGTCCGAACGTTTACGCTCCCCCCACTACCGCCTCCTCTTGGGAAAAGTTGCTGCGCGTGCCACCTACTGGCTGCCTCGAAAATAGCATCTTCCCCGGAAAGGATGGTGACAAGCCCAGAAGGGGAATGTGTGTGTGTGCGCGTGTATGATGTATATGTGTGTGTGTGTGTGTGTGTGTATATATATAAATTATTGATTTTGTGTGCATTTTAAGCCCGGATTGATTCACGACTGCCTCAACTAACCCCTGCAGCTTTCTAGGGTTTGCCCTTGCTTCTGTTGGAAGAAATGTCCATCTAGGCTCAGTTCCAAGGAGGGACGGACACTGGAAACATAGAGGCTGCTTGGAGAGATATTTAATGATGGACAGGGCCACGAGGGTTTGCAGGTAGCTGAACACAAGGAGGGAGGTAGATCGATCCTCTCTTGAGCCCTGCCTTAGAGCTTCCTGTTCCTGTTTAAGAGCAGGTATCCTGTTAGTTGCTGTAGGGGTCATGTGCAAATCCTAGGAGTTTGTCGAAGTCTGGTTGAACTGTGGACTGATGTAATATCCCTAGGTCAGTGATGGTGAACCTTTTCAGCACCAAGTGCCCAAACTAGAACACACATGCATTTGTGTGCGTGAGTGCGCCGGAAACCTGAAGACCAGCTGGCCGATGTGGTTGGCTGTTTTGGGGGCAGTTTTCCAGTGCCCGCAAAGACCAGCTGGATGGTGCACACCAGAATAGCAGCTGGTGATGGCGCACATGCCCAGAGAGGGCTCTGCATTCCATCTCTGGTACATGTGTCATAAATTCGCCATATAGCCCTAGGTGATTCCGCAATGCAAAATCCCTGGTTAGATGGATAGAGGGATAATCCTATCATGTCCTGAGGGCCATCTCTTAATCTTATCACCCTGGAGCTGAAGTGGGAAGCAGGGAGCTGTTTTGTCTTTAAAACATGTTTCTCTTTTTCTCATCTAAGGAAACATAATGTCCTGTCTTTTTAATATTTCCTAGAATATTTCATTCTTCTAAGAGGGGTCAGTGCTAACCTTCTTCACTTCCTTTGTAGGGTTGAGGGTGGGTGATTGTTTAAGCAGCAGAGGCTGCTTTCTAAAGATGTCCTCGGTATAGTTTGCAGCCTTTTTTCCTTCAAAAAATTATATATATATATATATATATATAAAATTATATATATATATATATATATATATATATATATATATATATATATATATATATATATATATATATATATATATATATATATATATATATATATATATATATCAGCACAAATAAAAAAAAACACACACACACACACATATATATATATATATATATATATGTATGTATGTATGTATGTTATATTTATGCTGATAAATAAATAAAGGGAGACTAGTATAGATCTATATATATATATATATATATAGAGAGAGAGAGAGAGAGAGAGAGAGGGAGGGAGGGAGGGAGGGAGAGAGAGAGAGAGAGAGAGTTGTCATTGGCAAGAAATGGCACTGTGTTGTACTGTTCAACATTTTTGTACTATCCAACTGTCCTACACTCCTGTTTAATCTTCACTTTTAAGTTGGTCAGATAAATGACAAAAATCACTGAAATAAATCAATGCACAAAGAATGCAAACTACATCATTTGGGTCAGGTTGTGTTATTTGTGTAATTACAGCACTACAAACATGTTAATTACATTCTAAGGTCAGCTGCACTGAGGCCCAATAAACTGAAATTCATCCTGCAAGTAAACAAACCCCAAATAAACCAGATTACAGAAAATTCTTCAACTCATTTAATATCTCTAAAAATGTTTTTAGTTTTTTTTTCTGGAAATATCTCTTCATAGCCTAGATCAGACTGCTAATGAGTTTTCAAAAATACAAGTTCTGCATGTTAAGTACATGTTAAGTACAGAAAAGTGATAAATATTAGTTGATACATCCAATGTAACTCCAACTAAACCAGATTACAGATGTTTCTCACCTTCCCAATTTAATTTCGGCTAGATGTTTCCCAACTTAATTTCAGCCAGATGTATGTTTTCTGCCTTCCCAACTTAATTTCATCCTTTGCTTCTAATTCAATTGAATTTCTATAATAAATTGCACTGCACAATATAAGTGTTTAATTTATATTTTCAATTAACAGAATAATTTTAAACCAACAGAGGAACACAGTTCTGAAAAAAAGCTTTAAAATATTTAATGCTGTGGATTATAAAATAATATTTTTAAATGTTCAGTTTTCTTGTCAGATATTGCAAGGTATTTTAGAAAAGGATTATTTTAATATATACTTTATGTATTTAAATGAAAAAAGACAATTGTGAACAAAATAGAACTGTTACAGTTAACATAAATGAAGCAGCTTGGAACAAAACAAAAAAAGAAAATTGTTTTATTTCTGTACAAGGAAACTACAAATAGCATTTTTAACACTTCATTTTGTATCCAAGTCATGAAATTATACATTTTTATACTAATACTAGCAAACATCTTCAAACCATTCAGACCCCTTCTGCACATTTAAAATATATTGCTGTTTACTGCTGATTAATAATTAAAGTTAGGAGCGTCTTCAGCAGTAAAATTGCTTTTAAGTTTGGAGATCACCAGCTGAGGGTCCCCCCCAACTCAATAGTTCCAAAGTCTCTTTCACTGCCCCAAAAGGACATACTTGATTCTGCCAGTTAATGCTTTAGGGACCCAATTGTATCATTTTTTTAAAAAAAGTGACAATTGCACATGACAAAGATTGATTACGTGTGATTATCAGTTCTGAATTATTTCTTTTTACCTTAAGTATTTCTTTTGGCAATCAAATACAATCAAGTATCCCCACCCCCTCATTCTCTATCCTATTGATAGAGCAAATAAAACATTTTTCACCAATTGCATTCCAGGTAGAGTAAATGAAAGAGAAAACACCTGCAGGCTTTTAGCTAAAAAGAAGGAAGCCTGATTCTTTTTTACAAATTTATTTTAATAGTTGTTACACAAATTCCTTTTCTACTGTCATAACCATTTTATTTATAGTATATGTTAAAGTAATATGATTTTTTAAAGCTACAGGCTCGGAGAAACAATGGAACAGATCAGGAAAAAAACAATTACATTATTTGAAACAGTGTGCAATGGATTGTGACACTGGCTAAGATAATGAAGAATAGGCATACTTATTCAGGAAGGTAAACATCTTTTTTTTTAAAAGGCCAAAATAAATTTCTCAGTGTCTCACTTTCACCTAATAGAACAAAATTATTCTTTTCCACTTGCAAATAAATTGGGAAAAATGGTAAACAATTTCTGCCTCTTCAAAAGAGGCGGGGTTACTTGAGTTGCAGGCCAGTTTTCAAACGGTTCTTTTCCCTCTCCAGGAATATCACCCTGTTTCTTCCCCATCGACTACTCTGCAGTATACTTGCATCAACATATTGCCACTTAGTGGAATTATTTGTGTTCAAACAGCACAAAGCCTCCATCTTTGGTTATTTTCTCCAAGATGTCATTGTCCCAAAGGTGCTCTCTCTCTCTTGGAAAGCTTAGCAACTGCTTCTTTTTGAATCCGATCCAGAAAAATCTCAGTGGGGTTTAAACTCCCAAAAAATGACAGCCGGTTAATGCCTCACATTAAAACGGAAACCTACTCGAGGACAATTCAATGGGAAAATGAGTTGCAAACATTTACATGGACCTCCCTTAATCTGCTAGATATGTGTATGTGTGTGTGGCTTAAGGAATAGGCACTGATTACTTCCTCTGCAAAGCATTCAATCACAGCATCAATTCAACTCAGCTCAAATCCAGCAGCACATTCAATCGCATAAAGCAGCTTGCTCCGCATAAGGTGTTCGTCACAGAATTCTGGAAGTTTCAACAAATTCATACAGGTACTGGCGGTGGGCAATCGCTCCAAATCAGAGCCTCCGTTGTGAATGCAAAAAGCAGGGTACAATTCCTGTGGCCGGAGGGGAAAAAACAAGGAAAAAACAATGAGAATAAGTTTTAAAAATGACTTTGGGTGCCATCTCCATGCGCTGTTGTACCCATGACCTTAAACCTTAAAGAAGCATTTGAAGCTGGGAACAGTAATAGTCAAATATATCATTTTCCCTCTGGAGACCAGCTAACCTTTAATAATGAAAAGTTGGGGAAACGGGACATGACAAAAATTGTTTATTTTATTCTATCAAGCAGTAATTCAATAATGAAGTAGGAGAATGACTCACTAACATGCAATCCAAAAATCTTTAAAGAAAGAAACAAAGGAAATGTCTGCATTGTCTCCAACAATTATAAGGATTTTACACTACAAACGTCAGCGCAATACAAACAGGTTTTGACAGTAGAGAACAGTTTATGAAAAATTAAGGGAAAGCTCTCCTCACTCAGTATTCTTGCATCAACTATTTCTCAAAAGAACTTATCAAAGGCACAAACAAGACTGCATACTTTTATTATATAACAAGAGTTTGGATCACTGTGCTTCCTTAAGACCAGGGTCAACGCAGCAGTCTACCAGGAGATTTTGGAGCACTTCATGCTTCCTTCTACAGACAAGATTTATGTGGATGCTGACTTCATTTTCCAGCTGCCCACACCAAAACCTGGTTCAATGACTGTTGGATTACTGTGCTTGATTGGCCAGCAAACTCGTCTGACCTGAACCCCATAGAGAATCTATTGAGCAATGCCAAGAGAAAGATGAGAGACATAAGACCGAACAATGCAGAAGAGTTGAAGGCTGCTGTTGAAGCATCCTGGTCTTCCATAACACTTAAGCAGTGCCACAGGCGGATAGCTTCCATGCTATGCTGCATTAAGGCAGTAATTGCTGCAAAAGGGGCCCAAACCAAGTACTAAGTACATATGCATGCTTATACTTTTCAGAGGTCCGATATTGTTCTATGTACAATCCTTGTTTTATTGATTGCATGTAATATTCTAATTTTCTGAGATGGTGGATTTGGGGTTTTCATGAACTGTACGCCATAATGTATGACAAATCACGGCTTGAACTATCTTGCTTTGCATGTAATGAGTCTTATCTCATATATTAGTTTCACCTTTTAAGTTGCATTACTGAAATAAATGAACTTTTGCACGATATTCTAATTTTACAAGTTTCACCTGTATGTAAGTTAAGAGTGGGAGGGACCTAGGGATTGTAAGCCTGAATAGTAAAATAGATACAAGAGGTCCTTGTTCAGCAACTGCAATTGGAACTGATGACAGTTATTAAGTGATCACTAAGTGAAAAACCCACATGCTGAATGTGTTTATGATTTTAAAAAGAATAATATATACTAACTGGCTGTAATGGTGAACATGTGACTGAGAAGTGCTACAAAGCACTTCTCTATGTGACCATTGCCTTGGAGGAATCTCATCCACCTGCCCTTCGAGACTATTCCCTCAGCCTCTGCAGTTATTAATCTATATAACACTTAGAAAAAGACTGCCATTTAAAACAAAACCCTATGGACACTTAAGAGAACGTAAGAAGCTAGTTCTAGACGTATCAAGGAACTGGGAATTCTCATTTCTTAAGCCAGCAGCCAGGCTGGAAATCTTGGGAACAAATTTGGTGCTCTTTAGAAAAAAATATACAAGCACAGCTTTTCCACAGTGCCATCTGCTGCCCTTCCAGCTCCCACTCTCGGGGGTGCTTCCTCCACCGTTAGATATCTTTGTCCTCTTGGGCGTTGCCTTTTCACACTAAGTACTGAGCTGTTTTTGACAAACAATATTTGTTTTTGACAAACAATAACAGGCCCTTTGAGATCCAAGGACATTCCCATCATTAAAAACGCTGAAGACATCCTGAGCTACATGCTTGCTAAACATAAACTTTTTGTAGTATCCAGATGGAATCTCAGTTTTCTTCCTTTCCCTGCCAGTCAACTTTTCCCCTCATCTCATTCCCATGAAATGTGTTGCCCTGGTTCTCTTACAATCCCAATGTGCTCGTCTCATTTCCCTGCTTTCCTTTGTTGTTTCTGTTGGAAGAAGAGAAACAAATGTATATGTGGGCACTTGTGAGTTTCTGTGTACAGGTAATCCTTGACTATAATTGAATCCAAAATTCCCATTGCTAAGCAAAGTAGTTAAGTGAGTTTTGCCTCATTTTACAAACTGCCTTGTGACAATTATTAAATGAATCACTCCAGTTGTTAAGTTAGTAAAATGGCTGTTAAGTGAATCTGGCTTCCCATTGACTTTGCTTGTCACAAGGTTGCCAAAGGTGATCACATGAACCATTAATCGAAATTTTGATCACGTGACCATGGGGATGCTGCAACGTGAAAAACAATCATAAGTTTAAAAAAATCAGTGCTCTTATAACTAGAAGCAATCCACTAAATGAATAGTTGTATGTTGACAATCTACAGTGTACCTGTATGAAAAGAAGGTAAGATCAATTAATTTCACAACTAAGGTACCTTTTATTTATATGTAGTTATTTTGATAAGCATTTGCAAACTCAGTTTTATTTACATAGCCTTTTTGTTTTATTCTGCTTTTGGCAGGTACAAGTGTGTGTGTGTGTGTGTGTACACACATGTGTATATTTGTGTGTGTGACACACGCATATCACATTTGGGGCGGTAATAGGGAGACTCACAAAGTTTTGTCTCATTGGAAGAGCTGCTGAGAATCACACAAGATCTGGACTCAACATTTTCTGCTGTTCTCAAGGAGAAAGCATTTTAAATTCAGGCTCATCCTTTAGGAAAGACTTATATTTATGGCTTTCAATTTACACAAAACCCCATTTTAATTCAGCATCCAGAACTGTGGATAACATCACGTGTCATTAAATTACACCATATGGAAATTTGTTGTGAGACCTATCTTGGTCAAAGATTTCTATTCCAATTATTCCTTTGTAGAGATAATTTTACTTTATTTGCAACAGGAAAAATTTGTATCTTTGCCTCCCAAAAAACCCCGATTTAAAACAGAAAAAAATTGTACTAGTCTGAAAAAAAAAGTTTTAAAAGGAACTAAACAACATGTAATAGGAATACACATAGAGAGAAAGACAGATTCCCTTAGGTGTTTAAATAAGGTTTCTTATTCTGTAAAAATTATTTCCCTTAACAAAAATGAGAAAACAATTTATGTATTGTATAACCAAAGTTCCACTTTTCTTGGCAAGGGAGTATTAATTTCATCATGTGCTTTGGTGAATTAAAACAGATAATCTGGCTTTAGCATTTTTTTTTAAACTAGCACCCTGAGTCAAGAGGATAATGAGATTTTAAGTTATTGTTTAAATGGAGGCCTTAAAATATATGTCATAGCTAAAATGCTATGTTTTTAGCGTTCCTCTTAGAGCACTAATTGAATTTTCCTCCTTTTAAGATTTAAAAATGTTAAAAATGAAGTTCTCTGTTGAAATGCCAAGCCAAGACCACTATTTGTCATATAATTAAATACTCTACAACCGGAATCTGCAAGAGCAGAGAAAGGAGAAGAAGAAGACCAATTTATTGTGTGCCCTGATTGGAACTTAACAGTTTCCAAATGCACTTTAATGATTTCTTTTTGTCTGTAACCATTTCATTTGTTAAACTTATTAAACTTTAATTAGCTTAAGCATACGTTAGTGTGAGTTCAAGCAGTTGGGAGTGAAGACTTGGCTTTTTTTTCTTCTTTTTAATGGTGAAAGTCATGACTGGGCTATTTATAAATAAAGGACTTTTTTCTAAATGAGTCTGGACTAACTTTAGCAAAAGGTGAAAGTTCCATAATAGAGCCTGGATAAGATTTCAGGCTAGGCAATTCCAAATTACACCCTTAACAGTAAAATTGAAATATCTTCTATTTTAATACAGCTGTGCACAATTAATTTTGCTGACATGTTGCTCTAATGTTGCCCTCAATGCTATGTTTTTGGTTAATCGAGTCCATTTATTTCATGGAAAATACTAATTACATCTACTTACAGAAGATGGTACTCTTCTTTATCTTCAAAGTACTGCAAGGACATTTATTATAAACACTAATTATGCTACTCTTTTGAAAGGTCTGAGGCCACAATGGAACAACAGGGTAAAAATATCTCTTTCTCATTTTGGTGGGTAAAATAATAGCAGCTTTTGGTATTCTACAGCAGATCAGTAGTCTCTTTGGTTGACGAACAAACATCAGTAGCAATGACTGCGAAGCTTCGCCCATTCTTCGTTTTTCTCTGCTCTGTTTTCCAATGCAAAATCATATGTACTTTGCAATAAACTTTCTAAATATGAAGGTTGCGATTTACAGTCTTTTTTTTTTTTTTTTTTTTTTTTTTTTTTTTTTGCAACTGTTTAAAGCTCTGGAACATTGAGCTCATGATGGAGTTACACTGGCACTAAAAAAAAGTGATTTACAACCCACTCCTCGCTTTTACAACCATCACAGCATTCACATGGTGATATGATCACAACTTGGGCGCTTGGCAACTGCCATGTATTTATAATGATTTCAGTGTGCTGGATGGCAAACTTCCCAGCCAATTTCTGACAAAGTCAGATGTGCCTAATAACCCCTTGATTCACTTAGTAACTGCAGTGATTTGCTTATCAACAAAATATTATCAACAAAATAATAATAATAATAAAATTAGGCGCAACTCACTTAATTGCCTGCTTAGCAACTGGTCCCAAATGCGATCAATTTCAGTAAGGATAGGTACAGGGCGGGGCATAACCTTTTCCTAGAGGTCACAGCAAGATCGACAGCAGTTTACAACTTCCGCGACACCTCATTTTAAAGCCCATAAAAAACTGAATTGAATGAGCTATTAAATGTTAAATTTGCTTTAAGAATGGCTGGAAAATTCGATTCGGAAGAACAAAGGATCATTGACAGAATAAAATGCATTGCCTTTCGAGAGGCTCGCGATGCTGGAGCGACGTTTATCAATCGAAAATGGATTGCAAACAAATTGAAACGTCATCCGGATTGGGTTACTGATAATTGGAACAAAACAGCCCAAGAATGTTTCACAAAATTTGGAGAAAGGCGTCCTCTGCAACTGTCCCAAGAAAGCAAAGCCATCATTGCAACTGGCAGTTGCAAACAACGAAAAGGAAACCGAAAAGTGGCCCAAGAAATCCTTCAAATTCGTGGAAAACGAGTTGATCAAAGGACAATCGGCCGATATCGAGAACGAGAAGGTTTGAAGCCATTCCACGTCATTTGCAAACCATTGAAAACTCAAACACACGTTCAAGATCGGCTTTGGTTGTGCGATTGGTTGTCTGAATGGACCGAGGAAGATTTTCTTCATTTGGCGCCATCTGACGAATTCTTCGTTTATGCCATTCGAAAACCGAATTTCCAGAACGATCGAATTTGGGCTAAAGACGTCGACGACATCGCCAAACATGAACGATATCGACAAATCGTTCGCAATCCGACTTGCATCGGGATTTTCGTCATTTTCACAGCCAAGAAACTGCATTGGGTTTTGAAGGATAAAGGGGAATCCTGGGATGGCAGTTATTTCCGTGAGAAAATTTTATTGGAGAATGTCATTCCATTTCTCAGTGATCCATACAATGTCTTGGTGGTTGGTGAGGCTGTCTTTCTTCATGACAAAGCTCCTTGCATGCGTGCAAATGCGACTCAGCAATTGTTAAAGGAAAACAATGTCGAATTTTGGGGCAATGACGTCTGGCCGGGAAATTCGCCAGATCTCAATCCGGCAGAGAACATTGGGGCCATAATTAAGGATGAAGTGGAAGCTCTGATGATTCAGGAGCAAGGTCAAAATCGATATTCGGTTGAAACTTTGAGAATGAATTTGGAAACTGTGTTGAAAAATCTGGAAAATCAAACGGAACTGTTTGAAGATTTGTTGTGTTCTTATCCACCTCGTTTGAATGCTGTTCGAAGGGCTAATGGTGGTCATACTGACTATTAAATCGTGTCAATAAACTCAGTTTTTGATGGGCTTTCGAATGGTGTATGAATTATTTGTGTTGTTATTACAAGTGTTGCTGTGACCCCCTAGGAAAAGGTTATGCCCCGCCCTGTATAGACAGAAAGATTCCAATTCCAAGAGAAAATGAAGATCGCCATTTTCCAGGTCCAACTGACTTAGCATTCAGGGGAAAAAAGGACTTCACTAACTCAAATTTAAGCTATTTAAATAGGACAAAGACTAGGGAGAAAGCAGGAGTACAGGAAGTCCTAATTTAGCAGCAATTTACAGTTATAATAGTGGTGAAAAGTAACTTTACAACCAATCATAGACCTTTTGCAGGTCTGGAAAGGAAAGGTGAAGTCAGATTGTAAAGTACAATTGCAGTTTCACTTAGCAATTACTCTGTTTAAGAATTGAATTGCCATTCAGAGTTGTGATTATTAAAGGAGTATAGGTAATCCTTGACTTACAAACATTTGTTAACAACAATTCAAAGTTATAATACCTCTGAAAAAGGATTTATGACAGTTTTTACACTGAAAGACAGTGGCATGCCCATGGTTATGTGATTAAAATTCAGGCACTTGGCAACTGGCATGCATTTTTGAGGGTTGCAGTGTCCCGGGGTCATGTGATCACCTTCTGCAATCTTTCTGATGAGTGAAGACAATGGGGAAGCCGGATTCACTTAACAACTGTATTACTAATTTAACAACAGCAGTAATTCATTTAACAATTGCAGCAAATTTGTAAAATGGAATAAAACTCACTTAATAAGTGCCTTGCCTAGCAATGGAAATTTTTGACTCAATTGTGGTTGTAAGTCGAGGACTACCTGTGCTTGTAGATTTTCATGCTACTGTGTATAAGCTCAACTCTGGTACCAAAATCAACCCAGTTCACAGGTACTCTTGTTCAAAATAATATATTCTGGCTCGCTTGAATCATACTTCTGTACCTGGCTCTGGATAATGGATTCTGGTATTCATCAGCTTAGAACTGCAACTGGAGAGTATTAACTATACACCATGTATAATTCCACTGTCAACTTGTGGGGCATTTCTGACCTGCTCTCGAGTTGCCATAGGCAGGAGCTTCACAGGTGCAGTGAGGGAATTGCACTTCAGTCAAAACAAAAGCACATTCCAGCCATCTCTAGATCAAGGCCATGTCCATGGAGACACACAGTGGCTGTGGGAGGGACTTCTACAACCCACGAAATTGCTTCATTGGAGAATGTGACTGATGACACACCTTGGGAGGAAGGGGGAAACAGGGTCAAAGCCGGGGCGTAAATTAAGTGAGGTCAGAGTTGGCTTCAATTGGAACGTGCTGACATGAAGCTACTAATAAATAACTGGATTTCTTTTGAAGCTTGGCTTGGAACCCTGAGAGCAAGCCAACTCTCTCAAAACTAATCAAAGCGACTGGGACTCCTGAGCCCCAGGCTCTCCAGTCACTCCCTGGCTCCTAGGGTACATGGTGAGAAACTCAGGCTACCATGGCTGAGGGCGGACTATCCAAATAGAGCCTGCTCCAGGCAACCCAGAGAGAGGCAGAACTTGCCTCCACCCAGAGACTTCCAGGACTCAGCAGCCCAATCGGAACTGAAGCCAAAGTGCAGCCCTCCCTGACCATCAAAGCTGAGAAGCCCGCCCCAGTGACCAAAACAAAAAAGGATGAATATTGGTGGAAAAAAATCCTTAAAGCAGCTGAGATTGAGTTCCCCCACCCTAGTGCCCAAGGCTGGGGAAAAACCCTGAGCGAGCTAGGAAGAGTGGAATGGATGTGGAACTGGGAACAGGCCAGACTCCCAAAATCTCTGATGGAACCCTTGGGGAAATCCACAGAGAAGCTGAGAGAGGAATTTGGCCAAGCCACCCTTCATGATGAGGGGCCATCATGCCGCCCAAAAGAGAGGGGGGTTGCAGCTGAGCCCTTTGAAGTGAGGAGATGCAAATGGGAACACAACCTCCTTCTCCATCCACCAAAGGAGAATGAGCCCGAAGCTGCAGCCGATGCCTATCCCCACGCAACAGGCATGCCACCCAAGGTGGGCAGCCCCTCCTCGCTCTACAAACTAGAGTCGAACACACCAAGCACAGGCATACAAGAGCCAATATGAGGGAGGAGTAGTGTTGAACGAGTCGTCACGAAATTCGAGGGAAATTCGATGGGGACTCAGACTAGCTGGCTCTATTCCTTGACTCAGCTTGGGTCCATCTAGAGCGCTACACACATCTCTACCCATCCCACAGAGCTATGGCGAATACTATTGCCAAGGAATTAGTGGAAGAAGCAAAGGAATCCCTTGCAGCCGTCCACAAGAGGAGAGCCCCCCCCCCCCCCAGCTCCAAGACATCGATGACTTCCTACAAGAGCTAGAAGCCAGATTTGAAGAGGCAGAGGAGGATCCATTTGCAGAGGATGAGCTCCGAAACCTAAACCTTAGGTTTCGGAGCTCATCCTCTGACCCATTAAGGAATGCATACATGAGTTCAGGAGAGTCATGGGGAAGCTACCTCCTTTTGCCAGAGCTATTAAATAGTTCATTAAAAATGAACTATTAGTTCATTTTTTCAGAACAAGCCTGGAGAAGTAAATTGCCCAGTAACAGCCTATTGGGATATCCCGAACAGACTCGGAGTGGTTCTGAATTGATGGTGGATTGTGCACTAACAACTTGAGAAAGCAACCAGACACCAAGAGAGAAGTCAACCAGACCAGAAAGCATTTGGCCAATGGGAGGCTGCAGCACCACAGCCGGCCCTGAGACCAATTTTTTCACAAAGCCAGCTGCAATGCTACAGGTGTGGAGGGATGCCACATTGCATCAGCATGCACAACCCTGGTTCTGAAACCCAAGCCAGAGCCACCACCCAGGGCACAACCTGAACAAGGCTCCAGGCAAGCCACCATTATATCGTAGAGGCCCCTCCCCACCCAGCCAAAGGGGAGGGAACTCCAGCCAACCACAACCAATTGCCAGATCCCTATGACAACAAGGACGAAAGAGAAAATTAACAATGGTAAATGAACGGATCTACCCCTTCATTTTCCCAATATGCCTCACAACCCCAAAAACAGGAACCCAATCCCTAATAGGCTGCACTAGATCTTGATCCTAACCACGATCCTGAAACTGGGGATTAGAGCAAAAAGAGTGGCCCAACTAATTAGGTTTGAACATGTCGATGGGTCCCTATTGGGGGAAGCCTACACCATCCACCTGACCAAACCAGTGAAGCGAGCGCTAGCAAATCACTGGGAAGCAATTTGATTCATAATAGCCCTCAAAATGACAGATGCAGTCATACCAGGGTTCTCCTGGCCATTCAAGTGGGGCCGGACCATCCTGTGGCAAGGGGGCAACTAAAGGCTGAGGATAGCAAGAAGGACCCCAATCCCGCCCACATCAGCAAATAGAAGCATCACACGTACAGGAAACCTTCCCAAAGGCCCAAGAACAATTGGCAGCTACCTCTGACAAAACCCTAGAGGCCGAACAGATCCCCGGAGAGTATCAGGACCCCGCGAAAGTATTTAGTGAGGCCGAGTGAGACGTCCTACCCACACACGGCAAGACAGACTGCGCCATCGAAATCATCCCCAGGACAAAACTATCCAAACCCAAACTGTAAGCCATGACACTGGGAAATGCAAGAAATGTACAAATACATAGACAAAAGTCTAGCAAGGGGGTTCATCAAGCCAGCCATGTCATGGGTTGCAGCTCCAGCCCTATTCAAAGGAAAAAAAAGATGGAATTATGAGATTATGCGTGGATTTTAGGGCAATAAACTGCATGTGTGTACACAACCTATACAACCCTCCCTCTCATGAAGGACATCCTGTCTCATCTAGCCAAGGGTAAAGCTTTACTAAATTAGACTTCAGAGAAGCATACTACTGAGTCCACATCAGGGAGGGAGATGAATAGAAAAACAGCATTCAACTGCCCAATAGGGAGCTTCTAATTCAAAGTAATGTCTTTCAGACTGCAGAGACCCCCGTGGTGTTGATGCAGTTAATAAACAAGGTGCTACACGAGCACTTCTATAAAGGGGTCCTTGTCTATTTAGTTGATACCCTCATCTACACTGAGACCATGAAGAACCACATACCTCTAGTCTGCCAGGTACTGGAAAAACTTCTGGTGGCAAATCTGTATGTCAAGCTGTCAAAATGCGAATTTCACCACACACAGCTAGATTACCTGGGCTACTGAGTGTCAAATGATGGCATAGAGATGGACCCAACCAAAGTACAAGCCGCCCTAGGCTAGCAGCTCCCCCGCACCTGCAGACAGCTACAAAGCTTGGTAGGATTTGCAAATTTCTACAGGCAATTCATCCCCTCCTTCGCGAAGATTGCCAAACCCATGACAGACCTCCTAAAGACAGGAGTCCCAGGGACTAAGCCCCACCTGGGGCAACCCCTACAGTGGGACCTAACTGGCATTTGAAACATTAAAGAATTTAATTCTGAAGCATCCTGACGCCAAACAACTCTTCGTTATCCAAGCAGATGCCAGCGACATGGCAATGGGAGTAGTGGTACTCCAAAGAAATAGCCAAGGAAAATTACAGCCCTGCGCCTTCTGCAAACTCATGGACACAGAGAGGCGTTGTGCCGCATAGGAAAAAGAGGTAAGATGGGCTCTGCTAGAAATTTAGAGATAGGTTCCATATAACATTTGTAAGACAAAAGGAAAAATCAGGAACAAAATAGCAGCACATCATAATTTTTGTTTTTCAGAAACTGCACTCTCAAGAATAGACTTTCTGACTTGCAAGTTGCTTACTCCTGCCATATAGAATGCAAAGGTATCTTCATTTTTGGGGTGTCGTGAACAGTATGTAAAGTAATGGCTGTGAGCAACAGGTCCATGTAGTAAAGGAAACATGGGTGGTTCTATATTTTTCTTCATTAAAGAAGCTAATCTAAACATCCACATTCATTTTAAGGCAGAACCCACATCATGGTCAGGATCTCAACCACATTACTAGTCATATGATAATAGCTGAAAACCCTGCTTCTTTCTTTGAGAAGTGATTGTGCTAATTTATCATGTGAAGTAATTGAGATAAAATGAATTATTAGGTCAAGCAGCATGGACCAAGGCTTAGAACTTATTTAATACTTCCTTTGATTTCACTTTTTTAAATTTAACTTCTGCAATTTTTTAGTTTGATTTTTCCAGATACGAAACAAATCATTCTCGCCCCACCCCCCGGCAAAAAAACCCCACTGACGCAGCATCCTATAATTTTTAACTGAGAAGCCGCCAAACTGAATTCAATAAAACATACTTTTAAGACTAAACATTTAGAACTACAGTACCATAACATTGACTGCTATAGGTTTTTTTAAAAAAATATTTAAAATATTGTCTTACAAGTACACATAAAATCTTAATTTTTATTTGGGAATGATCTTAATTTTTACAATGTACATGTCTACATTCCCAATACTTTAATGTTGCTCTGGTTTTTAATTAAACATGTTAATTAATTCACTAATATTATGGCTGTAACAAATTGGCTAAAAGACAAAATTATGAAGGCAGATACCTTAAAACCCAAGAGAGGAGGTCGTGAGCAGCTCGTCACAAACTTCAGTAATTTACGTTTTTCATCATCGGTGAAACTTTCAACTACTCTCCAAAAGATTTTGATTACTGGATGATCTGCAGTATAACCTCCTACATTTTAAAAAAGAAAACAAAGCTGCATTAAAATGAAATTAGAGTGTTATTCTACATGATTAGAAAACAATTATTGAGACTTCCTATACCTGGATGTGAAAAACAATACCAGAATAGAAGGGTGAACTAATAAACAGTAAGTTTTTGTAAAAGTAGGCTTTACTAATAGGAGGCATTAAAGAATGGTTAAAAGATCATATAATTATTTCTTTCATATACTATTTAAGGGTTAACAGTATCTTAAAAACTAAGTGAAATGTGTTGCTAATTTGTAGGACTACTCATTCTTTTATATATTCATTTATATATTATTGCATGTTATGTTATTATGTATTTTTGCTACTCATGGTCTTTATTTATCCACCAAAATGAGTGCATGTGTGGGCATGCACACAAAGCATAACCATATAATATATTCTTCTCTTGACATTAGACAAATTAATCACATTCAACCTCCATGCTTTGCTTTCTTTATTTTTGCCCTTCAACATCACCTTTATTTACCATGTACTTGCCTGAATAGTTTGTGAAAGTTTTAAGATCTTCTAGACTAATTGGAACTTGGGCTCCAGAAATCAAAACCTGGAAGGGTTGGGGGGGGAAAGTAGCATATATGTGGTTAGGCAGAACATTATATCAACTTTCTTTAAAATCGCTAAATGCATCATTTTCTCCATTTGGCTGGGCAATTATACCTGTATTTCTTGTTGATCAAACATTCTGAGCCACTCAAGATTAACAACATTGGCAAGACCTTGTCTGAATGCCAAGCAATGCTGTCTGATTTGTTTATTTAACCTGTAGTCTGCCACAAGATGGATGTAGGCGATTCGGTTTGCACTAGTGACAGGAATATCCTTTCCTCCAAGCTTCAATTCAACCACCTAAAAAGCACAAACATCTTCTATGAATTCAATCTCATTTGCTCACCTTCCATGATATTCTGCTGATGCAGCAGTCCATAATTGAATCTCCATTAATTATGAATACATTATTTTTATATGGCACTACCAATACTTAGGAGAATGAGACTTTGCCTGGAAGGGTACATTTTGGCTAAGAAGAAAAGAATATGGCCCGCTGGTCACAGCATTTGCCACTAGGTGGCATAATGGAACAGCAGTGATTCTGAAAAAGTTTTGATTCAACAAACTTTTGTTGACACCAACCTCTGAAAATCTCTCTGGATAAAAGATGGAAAACATGCATTCTCTAGGAAAATACTTCAATGTTCCAGCTACTCCCTCATTCCAACTTTATTTTATTTTGGAAAAAGACATCCAAGCTTGCTAGGAATGGAATTCAAGATTTTGACTCAAACACCAGCAGCTTTTTGAAGTTTATCAAACAAGTATTGGAATGCATCTTGATTTGAAAAGAGTTCTCTGAGGATGTACTAAACAGTTTTTTGCACTTAGTTATTTTGGGTGGTTTTTAAACAAGCCAAAAGGTGTATGTTTTGAGAGTTCAAATCACAACTGAAAAAAATGTTTGTTCAAACTAAAATGTGTTCAAAGTTCAAGATTAGCTGCTGTGCTTGGATACTCGCTATTGTTTAAATTCTCTTGTTGGAGTTCATATAGCAGTGTGTGGGGGATGAAATGGATTGTATTAATAGGAAAAGCAAAGAGACCATTGGATTCAAGGCAAAACAGTGCTTCTGCTGGAACAGTGGTAAGTAATAATAACTGCCTGCCAGCCTTCCTCTGCTTGCACAACTCCCAAGTTTGATTCAGTGTAGCAAGGTTTGTGATCATTATAGAAGAACAGAGTCAGGTATTCCTCTACCCCAGAGGTGTCCCATTAAAGGCTCGCAGGCCGAATCCAGCCCGCAGGGCCAGCCTGGAAACAGCAAAAGACTGGCCCGCAGTGCCCCTGCCAGCAAAAACAGAGCTGGGGGGGACGGGACACACATCCCCCCCAAGCTGTTTTCGCTGGCACAGGGCTGCAGGAGGCATTGTGACTGAAAACGGGGCACAGGGGGGCGTGGCCCCCCGGGCTCCATTTTCACTAGCTGAGGGCTATAAAACAAACTAAAAACAAAAGGAAAAATGTTTCCCCTTTTGCATTTGAGCATGCAAGAAGGGACAGGAAAGGAGAAAGGGAAAGACAAAAAGAAGAAAAGAGGGAAAGAGAGCAAGGAAGGAAAAATAAAGAAAGAGGGGAAGGAAGATAGAAGGGGAATGAAATGAGAGGGAAGGAAGGAGGGAGGGAGGGAGTAAGGAAGGAAGGAAGATTTTAATGAATATGAGGGAGGGTGTCAGGAAAGTCCTGCCTTAGCCCTTGGCCACCACAGGTACCCCTGACATGAGTTACGTTGAGCTCGCTACACCCACCATGGCCACGCCCCTCCACAATTAAACAGAACCCTAATGCGGCCTTCAATGAAATTGAGTTTGACACCCCCTGCTATAGAATATTTAACATTAACAGTCATTTAATGCAGTCTTTTGTATCAGTATAGAAAAACAGAATCTTTATGAACTAATGGACAGATCACCTATAAAGAACAAACCCACATTTCAACTGTAAGTTTTTTCATCTCTCCTTCTCCCCCACCCCCACCCCTCTCTCAAGTCAGCTTTGACTGTGATGGTGATTGCCTAGGCAAGCCCATGAGACATAAAACTGCGTTATAAAGAATTCAAATTTGAAATAAAAACATAACCGCATAAATTGCCTGTCTTCAGCAAAAAAGACCAAAAAAAAGTATTTTGACACTTTAGCAAAAAAAAAAAAAGTGTCCGTTCAGATCACCAAAACAGTTAGACGCATGCTTTGATTCCAAATAGCACAAGCGGCAATTATTTTGTCAGTGCTTTATCACCATGGTATCTGAATACAAATAGTGCTGGGAAATTAATAGTTAACTCGCTATAAGAGACAGAGAAAATATCTTCTTACCTGTGCCTCTCCCAAATCATTATTTACCACGGTAAAGTTCAGACCAAGTTCTTCTACATCACCTTCATAGCTCTTAAGAAAAAGGAGGTTTCTGTACATTTCAGGATCCAGAGATGCCAAATGATGAATGTCGACATCAGCACTTGTCCCCAGCAACTTGGAGAGGAAAAAACTGGCAAAAGGAAGCTCAACCAGCATATTTTCATATAAAGCCTTTAAAAAAAGTGTAAAGAGATTGAAACTCACTCATTTGATATTCATCCAGAAGGAGAACAGGAAACATATACATTCATTTCCTATGCCTGCTAAAAAGATCAGAGCCCAAATGTATATATAGTTTTTGGTAATCTTTATTCAGTCAATGATCAGCAAAAAGAAACATATACACCCAATATGATAAATCATAATATTGTAAAAGAAAATTAAGGATTTGTAGCAGATAAATAATCTAAATCTAAAATTACATTCTCAAGTCTAACTATTGACAGTAAACATGCATATAAGGGTGGAAGTTCGTTCCCTGAGCGAGCTATAGATATTCGACACTATCGCAAAAATGTATATACATTTAGTCCTATTTTATATGCAGCAATCCTACATGAAAGAGAATTGAATTTTGCATTATGTAAATTATGAAAAATTGCAAGCCCATTTTTGTTCTTCATACTTTATTCAGCTGTAGTGACTCATGGGAAGGAGCAAAAGAACAAAAAAGTTTAAGCTTGAAAAAATCCATCTGATTAAAATTATATAGTATTTTTCCCATTTAGAATTTTTTATTTTTTCAGTTTAGATACTACATTCAATTCTAGCTATAAAATATTCTATAATATGTATCATAATTTTTATAATTGTATTTACAATGTTCATCTTAATAATTGAATCTGCTTTAAGGGGTGGGTGGGTGGGTTTTCAATTAAACAAAAGAGTATTTTCTTATATATTACATACTACACACTTCACTCAAGAAATTTTACTGTATTTATTTATGATTTTAAAATAGATTTTGGAGAAAACTTTTAGCCATTTTCTAAGATGAATGGATAAAAGTTCAATTTAACTCTGAATAGATCAAATGACACTGCCTTTGCTTTTAATTCTTTGTATTATAGTTATATATTGGAACAGAAAAGCTATCTCCTATTATCTCCAAATCCTACTCTTCAAATTTTCTGCAGGAAAGATCAAGAAGTTGAATTTTATTACAAACATGAAATAATAGTAAAGAGCATCTACTGATAGATTATCAGATATATTTTGATACCTAGCTATGGAGAAAAAATTTAGAACTATGGAGGAATTCCATTAATGCAATGCAGGATTTTTAATAAAGCCATGACAAATGAAACCTTCATCTGTGTAGCTGAATTTAAATTTGTAGTCATTGTTTGGAGTTTTAATCATTAAAAGAGCTAAACACAAAGAGAGACACAAACTATATTTAATACAGAATGTCACTTATAACTGTGTGTGTGTGTGTGTGTGTGTGTGTGTGTGTGTGTGTGTGTGTACATAGGTATTATATGTGTGTGTGTACAATTCCTTTTTGTGGATGTGGGTTTTTTTAAATTTCATTTCAAAATGAAGTTTTTAAAGTAGCATTCTCCAATTGGATGTCCTCCAGATGTTCTGTAAATTTCTGGAAGTTGCAATTATAATTCCTCTTGAGAGAATCAAGTTGGGAAAAGTAGCTTTAAAGCATTTAATATACTAGCCCTAATAAATGATGGTTCTAAATACTATGATCACATCAGCTAAATGGATTATAAATTAAATTTCCATAATGTATGCAACTGAAATACAAATGTAGGCATAAATCAAGGTATTTTTTAAACACAGGTTAATTACACAGATTCAAGAACTGTCTATTTTTTATGCAAAATAATCCACTTACCATTTTTCATATAAGCCTTAATTCTTAGGCCATATGCAATACTGGCTCCTAGAAGCCTATCAATAACTTCATGTCAAGAGAAAATAGCAATAGGTATATTGAAGCAACCTGCTTGTTATTTCTCAAGTGTCTACCTTTTATGAGTGTTTATTGCTGGAAATTGTGCCAAAATGATTTGAAATAAAAAGGATTAATTATACTAGAAGCCTTTTAATATAAGTGAGTGCACTAGCAATGCAATTAATGCAAATCGTGGTACTATCAGGAGAATAAATGTGAACAACATCACAGGCCATTTCTGTTTGCTGCCAAATAACTTTAGTAATTTACTACATTAAGAATCAATAAAAAAAATAATGCTTTTCAAATGCATCTCCATCAATCTTCAGGTAACTCCATAGCAAACATTTATAACTTAATCTAAAAACTATATAAAGCATTTTTAGGCCACCTGGATTGTGGAAACTGGACTATCATTTAATTAAATACTGATTTCCATAACCAGATTCCTCCAGTATATATTTAAAAAGCAAGAACATTAAAAATACACAGCGAAATGGATAGTTAATATTCCAATTAGCGTAAAAGCTAAGTTTTGCAACAGGCACCTCCCTAACATACAATCTACTTTGTTAAGTTAATTATACTTTGAGCTCTGTATTTTTCTGAGGGGGAGATATGGTTGCTCACACAAAGCTTTTCTGGAGTTTTGTTGGCCAAATCAGTCACACTGTGAAAACATCCCCTTTTCTAATTAAAACATACTTGAAAAGAAACTACTTTAATGAGCTTCTGCCTGCCCAAGGGGCACAATTTAAACTTTTTAATGCAATTTGTTTTCAACATTAGATCCAGAATGCACAGATAGTAATGTGCATAGTATTCCTACTCTCAGTGCTCCTGAAACAGCCAGAAATTGCTTATTCACAGATCCACAGTGGATTCATAACAGCATACTTCAGGAAAGTAATAGGAAAGTTACAGATAGGAGTCACCATTTCTTTTCTTTCTTTAATTCTCAAAAAACTATATATAATCTGCAGCTGATTGAGGAATTACTAAAGTTAAAGAAGAACCCCTCCAAAAGGTCCTTACAATGCAGTTGAGAAGTTCCCATGGCTGCCCCTTGCATTTAAGGCCATTTGTAGCGTCCAGCAGTCATGTGACTGCAATTTCCAAAATTTTTGCCAAAAACTGGCCGTTTATTTCCAGCAAAAAACAAATAAGCCAATGATGTGTTTGCATAACTATCATAGCTTTCACTTAATGACCGTGTCAATTACTTAAACAAAGAGATCATTTAGTGACCATTTAAAAAAAGGGGTAAATTCAGGTCAATCATGTGATCATCTGCCTTATGACGATCATGACTTACACCTATAATTGGCGAGGACCATTACTGTTGTGCACAGGTTCTACTTGGAATTTTAAAATATGCCCATACAATTCAATGAAGGCATTTGGGATGAGTGGGGGCTCACTACAAGAAAAATCTATTATCTCTCTCCCAGAAGACTGCAACTATCTTTACTTAAGACAGGGGTATCAAACTCAAGGCCCATGGACTGGATCCGGCCCCCAGGGTGCTTAGATCTGGCCCATCGAGCTGCCCTGGAAACAGCAAAGGACCGTCCCACGGTGCCTCTGCCAGTGAAAATGGAACACGGCTCTCTGGGCTCCTGCAGCCATCTGCCAAGAGGGAAGTGGGCAGCCCTTCCAGGCTCCATTTTCTCTGGCAGAGGGCTGTAAGATGTTGAGCTGGTCACGCCCACCCTGCCCACGCTCACCCCAGCCACCCCACTTGGTCCATTGAAGTCAGCCTCAATGAAATCAAGTTTGACACCCATGGCTTAAGACATCGTCCAACATTTTCACGGCAGTCAGGCTTTAAAATACAAGTAGTTCTTGACTTATGATCACAATTAAGCCCAAAATGTCTATTGTTAAGTGAGTTTTGCCCCATTTTATAATCCTTCTTGCCTCAGTTATTAAATGAATTACTGCAGTTAAGTTAGTATCTGGTTGTTAAGTGAATCTAGTTTCCCCACTGACTGCTTGTCAGAGGGTCACAAAAGGGTATCACATGACCTTGGGGCACAATGGTCATAAATATGAACCAGTGGCCAAGAATCTGAATTTTGATCACATGATCATAGGGATACTGCAAAAGTCATAACCGAGAAACAGTCATATGTGACTTTTTTCATGCCACTGTAGGGTCACTAAATGAACTATTGTTAAGTCAAGGACTCTGATCTTCCTTTTAATTCATCGTTAGTGACTGAGAAAACATTTCTGGAAGGAGTTGATGGAGAAGGGGAGTTCAATCCCACAATCTTAAGGAGTTGAGACAAATTGTGGGACAAATATTTTTATTTTAAAAGTTAAATCCTATATAAATAACACAGATCAAAACTCCCGAATTCCTACATTCTAGGCACACTGAAAATATAACAATAAATTCTATCGTAAGAGAATACCGAAAAGACACTTTTTGATATAACCAGTGGGAGGGGGAGTACAAAAATGTAAAAAAGAATATTAAGATCACAGAAGAGGGAACAAAATTATCTACAAAGAGAGTCTCTTCAGCTGCAAAATTTCAAGAGAATTTTTTTTGTGTAGTTGTGCCAGATATGCCAAAAGAAAAAAAGAGTGCGAATTATAGCAAACATTCTTCTACATAACATTCAGAGTAACAAAACTGAGCTTTCTTATTCTGTTTTTAAGATACCTTTACCGGATAACAAATATTAAAGTACATACCCATTTCAAAGCAAATTATTCATATTCCCAAAGGAAGAGGCACAAAAAGTTAAAATATATGTACTAGGCTCACTTCAACCATTACTATTTTCAAACTAACAAAACCATTGATTAAGAAAACGCAACCAAATCCAACTTGCTCTGATCTACCATGCTGATTTCTAGCACAAAGGGGAAAATGGGTTTGTTGCGTTACATAAAATAAAAATTGCTTGACATGTAAACAAAAAATAAGAATAACCTGATACTTCTATTATGATATATCGTAGTCCTCGATTTACAATAGTTCATTTAGTAACTATTCAGTTGCAACGGCACTGAAAAAAAGAACATGATCATTTTTCATACTTATGACCATTGCCTCATCCCCACTGTTACATGATTTACATTGGGATGCTTGGCAACAGGTTCATATTTATAACCGCTGCAATCCTCCAGGTGCATGCGGTCCCCTTTTGCGATCTTCTGACAAGCAAAGTCAATGGGGAAACCAGATTCCCTTCACAACTGTTACTAACAGTACTTCACTTAACAAATATAGCAAGAAAAGTCATAAAATGGGACAAAACTCACTTAACAAATAATTTACTTAGCAACATAAATTTTGGGCTGAATTGTGGCAATAAGTCGAGGACTACCTATATATGGTAGTCCTTGTCTTGCAACCATTCATTTAGTGACCAAAATTACAATGGCATTGAAAAAAGTCACCTATGACTGGTTCTCAAGCAGCCCGTAGTCACGTGATCCAGGTTCAGACACTTGAAAATTGACATGCGTTTATGATGGTTGCACTGTCCTGAGGTCATGTGGTCACAATCTGTGACCTTCCCAGACAGCTTTTGACAAGCAGTCACTAGGGAAAGCCAGATTTGCTTAACAATCACGATTCACTTAACAACTACACTGATTCACTTAACAACTGTGCAAAACGACTGTAAAATGAGATGTGACTTATTTAACAACTGCTTTGCTTAGAACTGAAATCTTAGGCTTAATTGTGGCCATAAGTCAAGGACTACTTGTATGATTAACAACATTACAGATAGTCCTCAACTTACAACCACAATTGAGCCCCAAACTCCCTTTGCTGAATGATTCAGATGTTAAGTGAGTTTTATTCCATTTTACAACCTTTCTTGCCACATGTTAAATGAATCATTGCATTTGTTAAATTAGCAACAAGGCTGTTAAGTGAATCTGGCTTCCCCATTGACTTTGCTTGTCGGAAGATCACAAAAAGGGATCACATGGCCCTGTGTCACTGCAGCCATCATAAATGTGAGTCAGTTTCCAAGTGTCTGGATTTTGATCGCATAGCCATAGGATTGCTGCAATGGTTGTAACTGTGAAAAATTGTCATTTTTTTTTTAATGCAATTGTAACTTTGGTCACTAAACAAATTGTTGTACAATGAGGATTACCTGCTCTTTCATCAATTTTGCATTACACTGAAAATTATTCAACACTAATGGTAAAATGGTTCCATAATAATCAAATTCCTGTGGAATCAGCTACCCCCAGAGGTCCGGACCTCACCCACCCTCATGGCTTTCAAAAAGCTGTTAAGACCTGGCTGTTCCGGCTTGCCTGGGGCTGTTGACCTTATTATGTAGGGTCCAGCCCCAATCAGAATGTATGCATGTTGGAGAATTTTAAAAAAACAATTATTTTTTATTTTTATTTTGTTTGTTTTCTTTTCTTGTTCTGTGTAAGCCGCCCGGAGTCCCCCAGGATTGGGGGGCCTATAAATCTAATAAATTGAAATTAAATTGAATTGAATTGAAAACAAACCTCAACTACAGGTAGTCCTCGATTTATGACCAGAATTGAGATTGGAATTTTAGTTGCAAGTTGAGGCATCGTATGACCAGTTTCAAGTTATGACCAGTTTCATGACCGTCGTTAAGTCAGCTCCATGATCATTAGTTGAATCGGTTTTTCCTTGTGTATATATGTCCATCACAACTCTGAAAGTGGATCCTAAGTAGCTCTGGGAAGGCTTGTCATAATTTTGAATTGTCATTGACTATCCTAAGTTGAGGTTACCTGTATTAGCTACTTTGCCATCTCTATTAGCTCCATTTATTGTCTCCAGCTGAGCAAGGGAAAATGAGTGTCATTGTCCAATACCACTGGAAAAGACCAGGTTGGATAAGGCTAACTTCAAATCCAGCAGCTCATTTTCCTCTCAAATGCACAACTAGAAGGTGCAAATACCCACAGATGTTGGACAGCTCTGTTTAATAGACAACAGTACAATCAGATCTATTTGATAATAACCCTATAGTTATACAGCAGTAGAATTCTAGAATTAACCTCTGCAGAAGGATTATTATACTCATGCGGAATTAGAGAAGTTCTTGAAAGGAAGTTACCAGAATAAATATATACCTCTATGAAACAAATATTTTTTTAAAGCTGTGCGAAGGTTACTATCATTAATCTAAACAGGGAAGACAGGTATCAAGCTGAATCAATATCCTCAAATTAGCAAAGTACTCATTTTCAGTAAGAGTTCAAACGCCACAATTTTTTATTTCAGTAAATATTCTGAACTTAATTGGCTTAAATGGACCTAGGTGTTTCCAAAGACAAAAAGAAAAAAGATCAGGATGCCATTACCACATACTTTAACTGTTTATTTATTCCCTGCCTAGGCAGCCTGATTTAGGACCTATAAAATGCAATCAGTACACAAACCAGAAGCTGGAATCATCTGCTAATGGAACTTTTAATTGAGAAGTGACCATTGACATGAGGTAATTCTTTCCATGCAGAATTGCTCACAGAGACCTTTCTGCACTTTATCACAGTAAACAATCGCTAACATATGCATTAAAGAAAATTTAAATACATTATGACCCAATAAATATCACAATCAATCAATAGAATCTTTTCACTCTCAAAGATTTAGTGTTAAAATACCACACTTTTAGCAGTGTTTTAATGCTGGACAAATACTTACAAATGCTGATACTAAGTTTAGTCATTTGTAATGAATAGATAATTGGTTATATGAAAGAATCTACCATCCAGAAAAGTATTAGTTGAATTTTTTTTTTTAAAATCAATTAGAGTTAATTAAAATGTGTTGCTTATTATTGGGTTTTTGCCTGTCTGAATATCAGCCAGTTTTGTAAATCAGAAGTTATTTATGTATATTACACAAATACTCTTTCTGTTTAGTAAATAAGTGAAACAAGGTAGTTACATTTTTTAAGATTTTTTTTTTAGCATTATGAGCTTTGAACTTTAAAAAAAATGATATTTAATTTAGAGAAAGTTAGCACAGCTTTTACAACTGAAAGACCAAGCTCAGAAGCTTTACTTGCTCAAACTACATATATTAACATTTCTATTGCCCATTGGATTACCTGTTTTTTCTAGAATGACACCTCTTAGTTGCAAGTTATATTAAAAAAACATCTTTTTTATTTCTATTATGAAATATTAGTATTAAGCGTAAGAAGCTTGTTTTTGCCTATTAGGAAATCCTTAAAAGCCGTAGGGAGTCCTAATGTTTTCACAAAAAAATGGCAAATAAGGATGGATATACAGAGTAGAGGTAGTCCTCGGTGTAAGCTCAAAATTTCTGTTACTAAAGACAACAGTTGCTAAGTGAATTTTCCTCCATTTTACAATCTTTATCAGATTAAGTGAATCTGGCTTCCTCACTGACTTTGCTTATCAAAAGGTCACCCAAAAATGAACACATGACCTCAGGACACTGCAACAGTCATTAATACATGCCAGTTCCAAGTTTCCAAATTTTGATAACATGACCATGGAGATGCTGCAACAGCTGTAAATGGCAACTTTTTTCAGTGCTGCCATAACTTTGAAGACCATTAAATGAACTGTTTTAAGTCGAGGACTACCTGTATGCAGAATCTAGACTAAATACAATCAAAATGTAAGAAAATGCAACGCTTGATCAAAATGGCAACCTAATTTTATTAACATAACCATGATTGCTTAAAACATACTTGATCATTTCCCCATGACTATCTAAACATAAAATATATGTAAAGTATCAATTTTAATATATTCCGCTTCCAGTGACACTGCAGCATAAACACAGTTGTTTTGGTTTATACAACTGCTTTAATCTGGCACTTCTTTTATAACATGGGCCATTTATTCCCACAAGGACTTTAATTAACATATCGAATCACCTTAGAAATAGCTTGCAAATGGATGCTAGGGAAGCATTTTTATAAATGGATGAATAATTATTCAGCTAAAGTCTCAATTTGGACAGGGGCTGAAAAATAAGGTATGGATTGCACAATAAGACCGTGCCTTATCTTCTTGCTGAATGCCACTTAATAGAAGTTTCTGCACTTGGATATAGCTAATTATTAGATAACACCATCATCCTGTCCCTACATAAACAGAATACACACACTGCAAAACTTTCCTACCTTCTGAGTGACCAGTAGTTCTTTTCATGTCAAGGTTTAATGTGTGGTTTGGTTTATCTCAATCAGACACAGGTTTTTTGTTTAAAAAGATAACATCTTAGGCAAATGTCCTTGATTCGGCATAAACGTATTTACAAAGTATGGAAGTACCTATTTTTCACCTTTCCCAATCACTTATAGACATGTTAGAATGTGCACCTGAATGGTACCTAAGGTATACTGACATAAGAATGATGGTCATTTTTTATTTGATTTATATAGAGGCCTATCTCACACTTACATGATTAAAACAAAAGCACAAAATAAATGATATAAAAACAAATAAAAATATATTAGTTGGAATAAATGTGATACAAAACACCTTCTATATTTTGCCACCATAGACCATTATGGGTTCTCTCCTGCAAGGTCTACAATGTTTGAATTGTACACTGCTTATTTGGAGTTTAACAACTTTAATAAATAAAGAGAGTAATCAGAACTGAAAAATAGATACTATTAAATCAAAATTTTACTGATAAAGGTATGAATTTTTGTAATTGTGTGTATTTTTATTTTAGTTAATATAAAAAGGGTTTTAAAAAATACACTTTTTTGCTAAGTGGTAGCACAGTTATTTTTTTCTGATTCACAGTTGGTGTTCTCTACATTGTTCGTTGTCATCTTTCGTATCCTTGTGTGGGTATGTGATATGCACCATTTTGCTGTAAATACAACAGATATAGAAATAAATAAAATAATCTTGAGATAAGGAGACTAAATGTCCCAAAGTCTCCCAGCTGGGCTTTGTGGCTAAGGAGGGAGAAGAACTCAAGGTCTTTTCGCTTCCACTCTGGCGCTGTAACTACTAACAAAATTAGTCTTTGAACAGGCTAAAGAAGTTGTACAACCTATACTTTTCCCATGTTAGCATTTTTCACAGAATCAACTACCTTTTTATCAATTTGCTCTTGGATAGTAACACAGCATTCCAGGTGTTATTAAAAAGCATAATTACCAGGAACAGATCAGACTGATATAAATGCTAGCAGACACTGTCTTTTAAAAAAAAAAATTGTTTTTTTCGCATTCCCCTTGTGCTCGCTTCAGAATGTTATGAATCAGTTTGAGACACAATAATTGTCAGATGGATAAAGTACAGCAGATTTTTGTTTCCACTGAAACAAAAGGAGAAATATATACAAACCTGCTTGTGCCACTCAGATTATTTTACTAAAGTTTGACCTGACCACTGTGTGTGTTTTGCAGCATTCAAGTAGTTTATATATTCATGCATTTATTTACCTTTCCAAGCATCCGCCCAAGAAAATAATAGTGCCGTGCATAAGAACCTCCAACAAGCATTTGTGCGGCAGGATTTGGATAAAGCAATCCTTCATTAGTGGTCTTAAAAAAACCCTGGTTAGGGTTAAATCCTGATTTAAGTAGTTCGTTCAAAAATTCTCGGAATATTCCACCCCCATCAATACCAGCTTCATCTAGACCATGGGCATTGAGTAAATGTACACGAATCCGTTTTTTCAAATCAGGTTCTGAAGAAATAAAAGAAAGGCTATAGAATAAATTATGGATACATTAATTATAAACACATCAAAGTCCACAAAAAGTTGATTGTGCAAACATCAACTAGCATTTAAATGTATCTAAACCTACCAACACCAACTACTCTCAGCAATGCAGAAAACTGCATATTGCTATCGTTCTACCCCATTCATTCCTAGTTGAAATCAAAACAATTTACAACCAAAAAAATTAAATATTCATTACTGAAATATGGATTTGAAGCCATATAGTGTAGCTTTTTCTGCAGCTCATAATTCCTCTCTAGAATAGCCATTTGTGGTCCTCCAAGTCTGTTGGCTAGAGCTTCAAGAATCCTGTCCATTTCTCAGTTCGTTGGGACTGATGGAAGCTTTAGTCTAAATATTTGGAGCACCAGTTTTCTATGTATGCTTTACATATAGAATTTATATGTAGAGGCTACATCAAGGAAGATGACAAGTAACTATCATTGAAGGTCTACTCAAAGGGGTCTTGACTTCAATGTTCCCTCTAATTTTTTTTCAGTGTGAGCAGAAAACTATAGTGTTTGAGCGGCACACTTTCATGCCTGAGCACCTGAATTTTTTTCACAGATGTCACCTAAGACAACAAAATCAGTATTATTTGAAACTCAAAGTTATGTTTAATCAAGGTACCCGCTTAATTAAAAGTGTTATATAATATCAGTATCACTTAACAATGCTCCTGCTTAACAACCAAAATGTTGGCTCAGAAAGTCTGGCATTTGAAGCACGCAGGTCTTAAAGCTGTCAAGTTACAAGACCCTCGCACCCCTAACCCTTTAGAAAAAAAAAACCCAGGGGTCTTCAAACCTGACAGCTTTAAGACTTGTGGACTTCAAATCCCAGAATTCCTTCTCCAGTCACGTTGCGGCGACATCATCTGCGTGGATCTGCTCCATCTCATTTTTTTCCACAGGGGGCAGGGCTGCCGCTGAAGATGCCAACGAGCCCCCGCCGGCACCAGAATAACTGCTGCTGCCTCCTCCTCCTCCTCCAACAGCACCACCACATTTGCTGCCCAAGGCTGCAACTGAGGTGAAGCCGCCAAAGCTCCCGATGGCACTCCGCCCATGGCAGCAGCGGCGGCGGTGCCTCCCCCTCCACTCAGAGCACCTCAGCTGGGCACTGGGTTACCCCTACCGCCGCCTCCACCTCCGCTGTGTTTTTGAGACGCCATGAGGCCTTTTTTTCCTGCTCCCGCCCCCTTCGCCGCCTTCCTACTGGCTCCCACGGCCTCATTGCTCCTTAAAAGCACTGCAGAGGACGAGGGGGGAGGGATAACGCAGGGCCCAGCTCAGGTGCTCCGTGTGGAGGGGGAGGAACCACTGCCATGGGCGGGGGTGCTGACGGGAGCTTTGGCGGCTTCACCTCAGCCGCGGCGTTGGGCAGCAAATCCGGCAGTGCTGTTGGAGGAGGAGGCAGCAGATATTCCGGTGGCGGCAGGGGCTCTGGGGGTTTACTTCAGCCGCAACGCCAGGCGCAAGCGGCTAGGATTGGTCGCCCACAAAGGACCTCCCCGAGCTTGCTTTGCTGAACACGGGGGCGACTGACGCTAGTTTGAGCGGCCGCAGCCGGCACAAACTACCGTCAGTCGCTCCGTGCTCATCAAAACAAGCCTGGGGAGGTCCTTTGCGGGCGGCCAATTCTAGCCGCCTGCAAAGGACTTCCCCACGTTTGCTTTGACAGAAATCACTGCGCGGCAGTTAGAAACTGCTGTGCGGGGTTTTCTTGCCACGTGCACGGCCGCGCAGCCGCGCACCTTAGAAGGAACAGTGCTTGACTTACATCTATCCTCCTTCTATGTTGATACGTTTTATATTTAGCCCTTGTTTCCGTTCAAACATTCACATATTTTTGTACAGTAATTGCCTCTGACCTTTTAAAACATGGGTACATCTATTCAAATGTTTTGACACAGGAAAATAAAACACATTTTGCTCCAAAGTCATTTCTCTTTCATCTGGAAAATTAAGCCAATATTCTTATCCACATTTTTTTCCAATATATCAGAATAGTTAATTTGTTCATTAGTAACTTGTTCCAACATTTAGTCTGGTAAATATCAGAAATAGTTTCAGGAAATTCTGGGTCCCACATTCACATTAGATGAGAATTTATACCCACAGAATATGCAATACTCTAATGGAATATGAGAATGATCTTGGAAGATGGTTGGAGAAAAAATCACATCAATCTTGAAAGTTCGAAAGTACAAATTTCCAGTTCTGTCTTTATACTGCCTGATAAATTACAGCAAATAATGTCTAAGTTTCTTTTTTCTGCCTGTTTCTCACAAATCAGAAGGAAGAGCATCTCTTCCTCACCCCAACAAATCTTCCAAGGCTATTTTTACATTCCATTACAAATAATTTATTCTAAAGTTCTAAAGAAAATAGTTCAACTCCTAAAATTATTGTTAACGTTCACACAAAAATTTCCTCTTAATAAACAGTATCTTCTTTAAAAGTTGGCTACCAAGAATATGAGATCTGACCATGGCAAGAAATAATTTCTAACTGTGCCTTAAAAGTAGCCCAAAACATTGTGTAAATTTGCTCTTTTACTCAAGATCATAGGAACAGATCAATCATGTCTGTTTTCTTATGCAGATATAAATCAATCTGCATTTTAATGCATCTCAAGGTTTCAAATAAGCTTTTAATTTCATGGCTGACTTTTCTACGGATTTCACAAATTTTCTGATTACTTTACGGGGGGGGGGGGAACTATGATAAATGACATCATATAAATCAGATACTGAAAATCTGATTAATGAAAAGTAGAAAGCCGGTGACATATAGCACTAAACCTCTGGAACTAAGGAAATTCTAGTGCACCCCACCTGTGGAAACGCATAGATTATTTCAGATTCATCATCATGCTCACTTGGACCATGTCACATGCCACAAGGCTGTTGTTGCACGGAAAATCTGAGGCTGGGGTAACATTATGCATGTCACCTTGTTCTCCTCTATGAAAAGTTGTAATGTAATAATTTCTAATAAATAAATATTCTGCCCACTTAAGGTTAATACACAACAGGCTTTTTAATAATCTAAAAGAAAAGATTTAAAATGCTGCTACAAAATATTTCCATCATTGTAAACTATGATCTCTTTTTTAAAAAAAATCTCAAACACACGGAATGTTTAACGCTGTACAGCATTTTACAACATATCAGTCTTCTGTCTAATATCCCCCAATATAAACATAAGATTTCTAGGTGTCCCAATCTAATTTTTTATAGTTCTCAAGATAAATCATTTGACCAATTTATAAATATCATACCATTTTCAGGAGAAAGTTTGTCGTATGCATCTTCATAAATATAATTTCTTCTGATGGTAACATTAATTCCATCCAGAAATGGACCTTCTCCTTGTACTTCCTGCTTGTCTGCATAGATCAGCCTTTGAAAGATCTTGTATGGAGTAAGTCATGAAAGAAAAAGTAATTACACTTAAGTATGGACTTTCAATACAACATAATTCAGTAGCATTTCAATTTCATTACATAGAGCTAAGATATTGGGAATTCGTGGTAAAAAAAAATTTTAACTAATATTTTTACATGCCTTCACGTAGAAAAGTTTGCATTAAGAAGCTTACCTAATACATGAACGAAAGCTTAAAGTTACAAGATTCTTGCCACTTCTAATACTTTCACATGAACTAAGCAACACATTTCCCCTACATTTATCAATGTCTTTTTCAGTAACAGTGATTTATATCTCTCATGAAACTATCTTCCATTTCCCTTATAGTTTAAGTACATGTTGACAGCAGCACAATTCTTGGAATTCAGTTTGCTAATTAGCTGAAAGCTGTAGCATCAACAGAACTTTATGCTGGTAATTTTTAAATGAAAATGATGAGGAAAACCTGGTTTATATGATGATCGCTTACAATAGCCTCAAAAACCTAAAACTACAAAATTTTAAACAATTTATGAGTATAAAAAAATCAGTACAAACTATTCCAGAAGCCCAACAAAAGATAACTAATTCAGATTTGCAGATGGAACTCACCAAATGATTTCATGGCTGGGGTTAGCCAAGATTCTCTACTTCCTTCTACTGGCTGATATTTATCACTTTCTCATTTGCTAATATCATTTTTATTTGCCACCACTGAAAATATTGCAGCCACCACTTTCTACAAATACTTTCTACAAATATTTCCTGCCATACTAATGAATGGCAAATGCTCTTATAGCTTCTGCTCAGTTGCATTCAAGACAACAACATATGAATGGGTGCAATGTATATTTGTATTAGAACCTTAATTCTCTATCCAGTCAAAGGTAGCTTTTAGATCAAGAAAGGTCACATATCACAACAGATAAACGGGGGGGAAAACAATTCTACCTGCAATTTGGTGCAAGAACTGTAGTTCGAAGCAAAAAATCTGAACAAGAATTGACAATACGACTTAAAAATTTCTCTGTTGTGATGTGTCATCTTTCTTGATTTAAAGGCTACCTTTCCAATTGAATAGAAAACTAAGGTTCCAACACAATTGTAATTTTTGTACTTTTCAATGTCACAGTCACTTTAAGTATAATATATATATTAAACTAACTGACGCTAGTTTCAATATTTGGAGAGAGTTACAAAAACATTCTAATCTTCTCCAGCCATGGAACTGAGATACTGAGTTTGCAAAATTTAGTCCTCACCAAAAGTTCTGTAATCAATCTCCTATGGGCAAGAGATAAACGTATGCTGTCTTTTATGGTGCACATAGTTCAAGACTTAAAAGGTGAGCAAACATTCAAAATATTTAAAATTTGAAATAGTTGCTTTGAATTTGAAATGACCGGTCTGACTACATAAAAATATCTTCAAGTCCGGCCAGTAATTTCAGAATGACAGCACGACAACAGAAATAAGAACAGACCATTTCAAATTCAAAACAGCACGAAACATTTCCATTCTGAAATGTTATATACACCTTTAACAAGAATATACTTTCAGCAATATTTAAAACTTTGTTAAAAATTACAAGGCTTAAAAAACATAAAGTACCTTTACTCTTTCTTCAAAAGGAACCACAAAAGGCAGCTCTGTTAATATTGCAAGCTGTCGCTCCTCCGACACAGAGAGAGGGGCTGGATCCAGTCCCACTTTTAAACAAAGAGATCAGAATTTAGCTTTATTATGTGGTACCATATGATCTTTTCCATTCTTCCTCAACTGGTAAGGACAGTACGATGTACATCAGGAATGGGCAACCTGGAGTTCACTATATAGTTTGAATTACAACTTACAGCCATTTGTTTAGTGTCTGGTCAAAATTACAATGGCATTGAAAAAAAGTGGCATGACCATTTTCACACTTGCAATCATTACAGCACTCCCATGGTCATGTGATCAAAATTCAAATGCTTGGGAAACTGGTTCATATTTAGTGTCCTATGGTCATGTGATCACCTTTAGAAACAAAGTCAATGGGAAAGCCAGATTCACTTTAACAACTGTGTTCCTAACTTAACAATTGAGTGATTCACTTAACAATTATGGAAAAATCATAAAATGGGGTAAAAGTCACTTAACTGTTGCTGTCTTAACACAGCAACAAAATTTTAGAATGAACTGTGGTCATAAATTGAGGTTTACCTGTACAGATCCCATTAAAGTGTACCCTAAATATTAGAATTCATTATGCAGCTTAAATAAAATTGAATAAATACTTGAAGGCTACCAGAGAACCAAGGATCACTTATTTAATAAATACATATGCCACCTGTTCAACCAACAACCAGGTTTCAAAAGTCTGCTTGGAGAGTTTCAGCTTATACGGGTAAATTTGGCTTTTCTTATTTTCTTATAGATTTATACAATTTAGAGGCTGCCGAAACCCATATAATTCTGGGCAGCTTACAGCGTTTTAAAACAAGAACTGTAAAATAAAAACACAGATCATATGTGTTCAGAAGGAAACCACATGATAGAAAAAATTGAAGATCGAGAAACGACCTTGGAAAAAATATGCAATGACCATTAGTAAATAGGAGCTCAACTTTGGAAAGCAAGAAGACATGAGGAGGAAGCTAAAAATTGCTTTCTCTCTTATACTCTTTGGTATAAGAGGGAGGGAAGAGGAAATTTGATTGGGCTTCCAAGATTTTATTAGCATAGCCTTTATCAATAATGTATTATTCTAATATTTCTTGTGGTATGTTTCCTGAGCTTGCCTACCCCAAAGGGCCAACAGCCATTCCCAGAGCTTTCTGAGGAGGAACCATTGGTATCTATGGGAAATAGCATTCCAAAAAGCGGGTGCTGCAACAAGAAAGACAGCCTTCATTCCCTATTGTAACTTTCCCACTACAGGTTGATTTACAACCACAAGTAGAACAAGAATTTCCATGGCTAAGCAAGGTAGTTGTTAAATGAATCGCACCCAATTTTACAACCTTTTTTGCCATAGTTTTTAAGCAAATCACTGCAATTGTTAAAGGAATCATGCAGTTACTAAGTGAATCCAACTTTCCCTATTGATTTGCTGGCTGGGAAGGTTAGAAATGGAGATCACATGATCCTGGGATGTTGGAATTGTTGTAACTATGAGACGGTTACCTGAATTTTGATCATGTGATGGTGGGAATGCTGCAGCTATCATAAATGTAAGGATTGATCATAAGTCACTTTTTTAACATCATTATAACTTTGAACAGTCACTAAACAAATGGTTATAAGTCAAGGACTACCTATTTATTCAGTGTGTTGCTCTCAAAGTTTGGAGACATGGGGGGGTTGATGTAAAATAAAGCAAAGTGGGAAGGAAAGTGAAGGGAAAATTTAGCAACAAAAACAGTGTGAAACCGCAAGCATAGCTGAAAACAAAATTTCTCAAAACAAGAATTATTTTGAAAATACAAATGTTACATATCAAAAAAGACATTCAAGGACTACGTGGGAGAATTAATAAATATTCTTGAAAGAGCTGTGTATTATTTGTTACTAAAGTAAGATACCCTTTTCGTTGGAATCAAATTGCAGGAAAGTACTGCAAAATAGTCTAGTTTCTTTTCTTTCTTTTTTTTCAGAAAAAAATCTAACAAAAAATGCTACACTTCTAACCTACAAGTTAATTTTAATTAGATCAATTCAGAAGAACATCTTCACTGCAAAACGAACCTTACAAGAGTGATAACTTCAGTAAATAGCAATTTTTGGTACTTGAACTTGCAAGCATTTTATAAATTTTCAGCAAACATTTTCAATTAGTCAAGATAGGCAATTGATTATGCTAAGGGTTAAAAGCATTTTGAAAAGAGAAATTGCATGTACAGCAAAGGTAAGCCACTATCTAAATTCAGCGGTTCAATTATTCTAGCCAAATAGTCAATTTTATCCAGACTGCCCCATCAACAGTTATTTATTTGAAGAGAAATATGGGATTGAGTCATCAATACACAAGGCATTTAGAAACAAAAGAGCTTGCCATTTAAATAAATGAGAAAACACAAGTAACGTGGTCACATGCAAGTCAGTGACGCTTTCACATTAATTGTGTTTAACTCATGAGGAGTCAAGTGGAATTAAACAAATCAAAAGGACACTGTTATGCACCTCTCTTTACACAATCATTGTAACGGCATCCTTTTTCATTCTAAGCCACTTCATGGGTCATTTCTTAGAGAAAGATTGGTCTCTTTTTCAGAGAGATAACATTATTTAAATAAAAATAGAAATGCAGGCAATGTGCAACCAACTTTGATATTGATTACAGTTGTCTCCTGCATAGGTTAGTTTCAACAACAAACCATTTCTTACCATCCAAAGTTGACTGCAAGGGTCCTATCCTTCCCATTCTCCTCACTCTCCATACATGTCTGGCTGACGGCACATAAAGCTGTGTAACCTGGCAGTACATTAAATATGATGGTTAAATGTCTTGGGCTGAAATCTTAAAAGTACATTATTGGTATGCATGCTAATTTTTAAGAAATTCCAACATTGAGATATAAAAACAGCTTAAATATGTAAATTCAATATGAAAAAAGCTATTTTTAAAATAAAAAGTAATTTCTATATTACCTTATCTGCTCTAATGTTTTCTTGTAATGATAGCCAATGATCTGGTGGGCAAAAATTCCTTCTTGTATCTCTAGATTTCAGCATTTTCACTAAATTAGTGATTACCTAGATGATTAAAACAGCCATTATGAAGTATTTTTATGCAGGAAGACAGAAAACAAGACTCAGTTATAAACAGAATTTGTATTTATATTAATATATTTATACCTAATGCATATATATTTAGTTTGTGTGAGAGAGAAAGAGAAAGACTAACAGTTGGAGAATCTGGTTGGAGTTCACTTTTCCTCAACCAGATCAGATCTCTTGGATTTCAACATCCCAGATCCCTAACCATCATGGCTGATTCCAGAACATAAAGACAATAAATCACCCTCTGAATCTTTGGGTCAAAGTCAAGTATCCAGACACTGGACAAATTTTGTGAAAAATAATCAACAATTTTAAATCATTAAACTAAGTATTGGCAGAGTTAATTCATCATCATTTTAGTCATTGTCTATCCACTTCAGGATGAAGGCCTCTTCTGCATGTTTCCAATAACAACTAATACATTTTTTAAAAATAGCTATAAACAAAAATTAAATATAACCTTAAAATAATCAATCCTATTACTAAATATAATGTTGTATCAAGACTATCCATTAAGATGAATGGATTCAAAAATAATACATTTTGGTAGTGGCTTTCACTTGCAAAGTACATTTTATTCTGAAATATTGTTAAAAACTGATAATTTTATATGCTTACTTTCCACAAGCTTTAACATGGTTTCTTCTGTATCTATAAAAAAAAATCTATAAATATCTAACCCTTTGTAAACTTCAATAAATGTTAGCTAACTGCACTAACCCCATAAAATAATCATGATATTGGTATCAAACTTTTAAGCATTTGTAGTAATTAATTTGAGAAGAACTGAGAATTAAAGATTAAGAGTGTCTTTCACACTTTTTTTTGTGATAACTAAGTTTCTACACACATTTTGAACAGGAAAAAATAGATCATCGTGAAAGGATTCACTGACCATTATGTAACCAATAAGCATTCCTTTTTCATTTGTCTACTTACCACTACAGATAGATTTCTGACCTTGTCAAATATCCTTATTTTTGTTGTGAATCACATGAATATTATTGAAAGATGAATATTTATTTTGTCACAGTACAAACAAGTTTATATGCTTCATTTGTATCTGTTCTTCTACATACACATACTACAGAAATTATTCATGCTACTAAAGAATATCTTTTGAGAAAAATCCTGCACAGCTCAATTTTTTTTTATAAAAATGCATACAAAACAAAATAATTACACAAACACACACACTTGCTAATTTTTGTTTTATATTTACTAACTATACAACTGGCTTTTTGCTGTGTACCATTCATCATTCCAAGGATTTTTTTCAGATTTGACCAATTATACTTACTGGTAATATTCTAAGTAAATATGGTTCATCTTGTAGATTTCAACATAGAAAGCTCGCTGGATGTAACAGCACAACACAAACCCTTTTTATAGCAGGAATTTTGAATTTAAGTTTCCAAAATTCTCAGCCATCATGGGCCATTGGGCCAATATGTTTGGAGGACATCAGCTTGAAAAAAACTGGCATAACACCAGAGCACTTCACATTTCTGTAATATGTAAGCATACTAGGTCCATATTCATAGATTGTAAACTTTACTAGATAACAAATGGATAACTAATTAAAATTTCAATCTTTTATTACATCTCCATAGTATCTTGCCCTGCTTTTGTACAATATTCAACACAATCGAAACATTATCAGCTACTCTCATTGCTACTAATGTCCATAATGTTCATTGCTCATAAGTGAAATGTCTTGTAAAAATCAGACAAAATGAGTGGGATAGAGGCTATTGTAGACTTGTAGAATGAATAAGCATTCCTTAATTAGCCCATCAGGTTAAGTGCAAGCATTAATGGGTCTTTCCTAAAGTCTAACTTGACATTTTTCTCCAAACATGGCCAAGAAGAAAGTTCCATTAGCAATATTAATACAAGCTTAGTTGATCATTTTCATTCAATTAACTTCTTTCAATTAAATAGATAGCTTGACAAAAACAGTGATAAAAGACCTAAAGGAACAGCTGATGACTCGAACTGAACATTAGTGTGCGAGAGGTCGCTGGTATTAAACGGACTGTAAATCTAGCATTTAATTTGGAAAATGCATTTCTTCTGCTTCCACTCCTTTAATGAGTAATTTTAGCTGACTGTGAGTGTTTGCTGCAGACATTTCATGGCAAGTCAAGCACTTTCTTATATCCTGAATTGCTACCCTACTGCCTTAATGGGTATCACTGGGAGGTTAGAAAAAAATAAGCTACATAAATATCTAGCGATTATTATTTAAAAATTAATTCAAAAATACTCGAGCTATCTTAGCTGCCAATTTTCAGAAAATGGTAATACCAGCTGTTCAAAACAGGCCACTCAGGAAACAGACACCAGAGAGATTCCAGGAATCCTACTTTATTACTCTAGGCGATAATTATAGAATTAAAAGCCTATCAGAATCTCTCTCTTCCTCAATTTATACCAAACAGAATCAAGCTGGGGCAATTTTGAGGTTCTTTCTCATGCCTTCTCAGGATTGAATTTCCATTCCTCCTCCCTTACTGGTTTATCCATTCCTTCCCCAAGGTCTTCTCTATACGGGAAAAATACAAGTAATCTTCTAATATGCAGCCCAGTTTGTTAATTCTGCCTATAAGCTTCCTCGATTTTAGAAGTTCAAAAATTCTCAAATGGCTTACATGACATCACATACCAAATTACTAATATATTTAATAGGGCATATAAAAGCTCCCAAAGGATCTCAATGAATTGTCCAAAGACCTGAACAGGGGTGGTATTCACTTATCTTCCTTTCCCTACATTCACAAATGTGAGCTCAGCCTTCTGCGCACGCGCTTTGACTAAAAAAAGTTATCTGAAGTTTTATCCTGAAAATAGTATTCAGATCTAAATATGCCCTATGTATAAACATGTGACAATACATTCATTGGAATACATTCTACAAAGACCAAAATGTATCTTAAAAACTGCAAGAACATATTGAACACATATCAAATATCAGCTGCTGAATCAGAAGAGCTTAAAGGAATATTCATTTTAATATTTTCTTTTGACATGTAAGCTTCTTAAGAAATCCACTCTTTTAAAAAATACAAACATATTTTTACCATAATCTTTTTCAACACCCAGTTTCCCAGCCAGCAAGCCTGCTAAGAATTTTGAGAGCTGAAAGCACAAGGAAAGCATCAAAGTTGAAGAAAATTATGATAGAATCACAGTTGAAGACATTGCATAAAACTTTAAATGTTTGTCCACTCTAGATCTGCATTCACCTGTTCCTCCATATGAATGAAAAAAAGAAGTTATCTTGATTTATTCTCTTATGAATCAACCGTGTATACCTTAAACAGCTGAATCCACCGCTTCTGTTCTGTTTGGATGCATTGCTGCATTTCTGTATTTGTAGTGACTCCAATACTTCTAAATGCTGCAATATATTCTTCACGAACCTCTGGCTTGGTTTCTGGATAGGCCAATTTAATAATTCCTAAACAAGCATCACGAAGACAGCGTGATAATGTGACCAGTTCTTCTAATGTGAAAGGCATCATTGATGATTGTCTTTGACCTACAACTACAGAAAATACAAAACGTGCTTAAGGACAGAGTCTTGCTCTCTTTGAATTCTCACATAGTACTTTAACCGGATTTTTTAGAAGGATAGCTTGTTGATCAACCCATGATGGTCTGGTTTACATTGCGTGAAATCATTCATCACAATAATCCAAAAACAAGTCAACCACTTTATGGTTTAGCATTGTGACCTAGCTAAGATTCTAAGCAAAAGATAAAATAATTTGAATTCACAATAATGTGTTTGCTCAAACATGTGAATCTATACATTACAGTGAAGAATTAATTACATTCTAATAAATCAAATGCATAGGTATAGGCAATGATTCTTTCTCAAGTTTTGAATTGCAATTCTCACAATGCCTTGCTATCAACCATCCTTGGATTGGATTAATGTTGTAGTCCAAATATCTAGAAGATACTTGCTTGCCCCTGTACTGTTGAAATAATAATCTATCTATGCTTAGTCTTCACTCCAGGGTAATCTAATAAACACTGCCTGTCATATTAACAGCGAGATGTTTCAGCAGCAATTTAACTGCATCTTGTGGTTTCCTTAAACCTGATCTATACAACAAGCCTATTTGCAAAGTACGGACGGTCCATAACTCTTCTTTATTTTCTGCCTGCCTGGAGACCCCAAAAGAAAGATAGCAACAGAGTTTTCTAGGAAGCTTCCCCTTCTTGCTGGGGAAGCCAGCAAGATGTCATAAATTGGGATCATGGGAAATCTTCACTTAAAAACTTGCATGGTCCTCTATTAATGATGGCAACCAAAGCTTCTGATCTTAGCTTCTGGTAGTTACCAACACTAAGCAATGTGGTGATATTGACTTCAGCTTAGCCATAGAAATTCCAGTTCAAATTGCCACCGTAACCAGAGGACTACCTTTAATGGCTAATCTGTTTTGTAGATCTTTTCAAACCTTGTATTTTATGTTATAATCTGTGTCCATTTCCAGATTAGAAAATTAAAATACAAAAGAGAACAAAGCAATGCTTATAATTAAACAATAAAATATTCTAAAAGTGTATATTCAAAAATTTCATTTAAAAACATATTTATGTTTTCAGATGAAGGAGGACATCTAATATGAATATTTATAATGATGTTATTATGAGTTCTGAGAGAAAATCCACAGAAGATGCCCTTACCTTCTATAGGGTCACCAAAGAATTCATTATCATGGATAGAAATAAGTGAGTGACTAAATAAGGAGCTAAAAAGGTAGAAGAGAGGAATGATCCGACTAGAATCTTCTAACGACATTGGGGAGCCACGTGAAATTACTTGAAGGAGCGGCACCATAGACCTTAACAAAAAAACAAAAATTATAACCCTATTATCCACTTACACCTATGGCTTGGGTGGGAAAAGAAATGATTAGAAATTATTTCTAACATCCCATTTTGGATTTTTTTTTCCTGAAATATCCTCTTTTAGAAGCCAGATTATATTTCCAGAGTATTTCAAGGCCATCTACCCAATTTGTTTAAATGTTACTTATTGTGTAACAATAAGTAATATTTATAGCTAGTAAAATACTGAAAATAAATTCTGATGAAATAACAACTGTACAGATCTATTAATATAGTATTTTTCTCTTGACAGTAACTACTTGGCAGCATAACTGGGAAAACAAGGGGAAATCTAAAACTTTGTTATTTAATCTCTGCTTTCAGCTACCAGATATACACAGAAATCTTATTAGAGAATACAACAGCACCACACAATCAGACTATGAATCCAGAATGCACGCTCGTTTCATCTTCAAGGAAAACTGAACACTCACAAGGAGCTACTATCCATCTACAGGACAGGTGAGCTTTTGCCACCCTCCGTAGAAAGCAGGTGACACTGCTAAAATAGATTTTAAAATGCAGGACAATAATTATCTCAACAGTAAGAATAAAATAAAAGAGCCCCCCCTCCAAAAAAACCTCTCACCATATTCAAGTGGTGTATATAAAATAGAAGAGACATTTTCTTCTTTTTTTCACATGAATAGAAGGAAATGTTCTTAAAGTACATATATTTTTAAATATATAATATCTGTATTAAATTTCAAAGTTGAACATTAAAATACAAACTAAAATAAAAGGAAAAGGGGAAAGGGAATAACAAAAAGGAACATATCTTAAGTTTATGTAATTCAAAATTTTCAAACCTCTTGCACTTTTCTAATTATTATTTTTTGACTGAAATATTCAGTTTTAATAAAAAATATTAATTATCATTTTTATGTTTTTACTGTGGAGTAATTTTGGAACTGTTTGGTCAATACAATACATGCTACTCTATATGAATATTGTCAATATTTATAAAGTAACTACATACCCGGTAATCATTCGTGTTTTCATTTCTGAGATTAAATACCAAAGATGCCTCAAAAATCTGGCATTAAAAGCTAAACTGTACAAAAGTCTAGAAGGAAAAAGAGAAAGTATAAATTTTACCAAATATCTTTGTTAAACTTTTCTTTCAAAATTTACTCAACATTACCCCTCTTAGACATTAATATTAATTAATATTCCAGGGTTCTCCAGCTAGTTTATATCAATACATAAAATCTTTTCTATTAAAGGAAAAGCAATGTTTATTCATCATAATAAAAACAGATAACCGCAATACACTGTGCCTTTTCATGTTTCACAAACCATCAGAATGGCAGTTGGTCTTATCTGAACTGTTATTTTCGGGGCTGGAACAGGAGGCTCCAGTGGATAGGCTCCAGTGGATGGGTATTGACACGCCCATTTGGCCACAAGACTGGGATGAAGCTGAAGACACGCCTCTGTGCTCCACCCTTTCTTCTCCACTTCATCAAACTGAGCTCCCCTCAGACCTGAAAACAAGGCACAAAGGAGAACTCCCACTACCCCAGCTATCATACTACCTAGGGCGGGGAACTGGAGCCTCCTGTCCCAGCCCCGAAAATACCAGTTCAGGCAAGACCAACTGCCATTTTCCGGAGCAAGGGACAGGAGGCTCCAGTGGATGGGACCTACCAAAGCTAAGTCCCATGGGCGGGGAACTCATGCTCTGCAATAATCTGCTGTAGCATCCTGCGCCCAAACGCTGCATCAGCCGATGCGAACGTGTCAAACCTGTAATGTCGGATAAACGGCGATGGGGATGCCCATGTAGCCACTCTGCAAATGTCCTCTATGGGGGCCTGGGAAGCCCAAGCCGCCGAGGTGGCAGCGCTCCTCATCGAGTGTGCCGTGATGCCGGCCGGCACCGGCAATTTCTGGGATTTGTATGCTAGGGATATGGCTAAGCGGATCCACCGGCTAATGGTGGAAGGTGTTACCCTCCTACCCAGAGACGACGATTGGAAAGATAGGAAGAGTGCCTCTGACCTCTGGAAGGAGGCCGTCCGCTTCAAGTAAATACTCAGGGCCGGTCTGACGTCCAACCGGTGCCACTGCTGTTCCCATTCCCTAGCCGAATTAGGGCAGAAATTGGGGAGAACAAGCTCCTGGGATCGGTGGAATATGGAATTCACCTTAGGAAAGAAGGCTGGGTCCAACCTCAACATGTCCCTGTTGTTGTCGAACATGCACAAGTCCTCCCTAGAGGAGAGTGCTCCTAGCTCTGACACCCTTCTAGCCGACGTGATGGCGACTAGGAATAATATCACCTTAAGGGTTAGGTGTTCCCGGCTAACCGCTCTCAACAGCTCAAAGGGCTCCTCCATGAGACCCCATAGCATGGTGGGAAGATTCCACATGGGGAATCTATGCACCACTGGGGGGTGCAGGTTGGAGACCCCCTGAAGGAACCTCTTCACAACAGGAAGTTGGGTGAGAGGAACTGGGCCCTCGCCTGGGAGGATCGTGGCAAGGGTGGCTAGTTGCCTGCGCACAGTCCCCCAAGTGAGACCCTTGTCTAGGCTGTCCTGGATGAATTCCAGGACCTGCGGTACCGAGGCCCTGGTAGGCCCAATCCATTTTGCCTGGCACCAGGAAACGAAAGCCACCCAGGTAAAGTCGTAGATCCTCAAAGTGCATTTTTGCGAGAGGCTTCTATGGTTCTAATCACCCGCAGAGAAAATTGAGCTCCCTTTAGGCGCTCCCGCTCAATCTCCACACAGCTTGTTGCAGCCAGTGTGGTTCCAGGTTGATCTGTCTCCCTTGGTGCAGCTCTATTTCCCCCTCCGGTATCCGCCATGGAGGCTGGATTGACAGGATCTTGAGGTCCACAAACTAGGGTCTCCTCGGCCAGTGAGGAGCCACCAGAATCAGCTCTGCCTGCTCCCTGACTAGCTTCTGAACTACCCGGGGAAGGAGGGGGGGGCACAAAGGGCATCGACTCCTTCCGTTCCCCGAGCTGAGAATCGAGAGAAGAACCGCGGAAGCTGGGTGTTGGCCTGAGTGGCAAAGAAGTCCACTACTGGCCGTCCGAATCTCTGGCAGATGCTCTGGAACAGCTCCTGGGACAGATCCAATCTCTGTTGTCTACCGTCTCTCGACTGAGCCAGTCGGCCTGATGGTTGTCGATCCCCGTGATGTGCTCCGCCCCAGATCGACCGCAGATATCTCTCTGCCCAGCTGCCCAGCGACATCGCTTCAGTGTGGAAGGCATGCCACCCTGCCGATTGATGTGAGCCTTGGCCGCCACGTTGTCGGTGAGTACCAGGACATGATGACCCTCGACAGCGGTCCGGAAATATCGAAGAACCAAATGGATCGCCTGAAGCTCCAGCCAGTTGATGTTGTGTCGGAGCTCCTGCCAGGACCACTGGCCCTGCGCCAACTGGGAAACGAAACAGGGTCGCCCCCCAGCCAAACAGGCTGGCATCCATGGTGATAACCAAGTGCTCCTGGTCCCTGAACTTGCACCCCTTGAGCAAGGCTGGGGACAACAACCACTTGAGGGAAATCCGTACCTGAGGGGTGACCTCAACCTTGGCTGGTGAGCTGCTAGTGTTGGTTCTCTGGAACGATAGGAGTCACCACTGCAGAGTCCTGGCGTCCCACAGTACTTTCTCGATGCAGGATATGAGTTACCCCAACAAGGTGGATAGAAAGGCTATGGGAACATAACGGTCCCTATGGACCTGCTTAATCATATAAACAAAGCTGGCCCTGCAGTCCGGGGAGAGAAAAACCTTTCCTGCACGGGAGTCTATGACCGCCCCCAAATAGAGAATTCTAGCTGATGGAGTGAGGAAACTCTTTTTGAAGTTGACGGAGAGCCCCAGCCCCGTAGGGTGTCCACGACCTGCCAAAGGTCCGCCCTCATCTGACCCGGGGATGCCCCCTGGACGAGGAAATCATCCAGGTAGCAATGTAACCTAATGGGAAAGCCTCTTAGGTAGACTGCCACCACCGCCAGTACCTTGATGAATGACCTAGGTGCAAAGGATAACCCAAAGGAAAGGGCCCTGTATTGGCAATGGCAGCCCAGGTAGGAGAACTGCAGGTACTGCTGTGGCATGAGAGGATGGGAATATGGGCATAAGCCTCTGTGAGATCTATAGAAGGCATGTAATCCCCCTCCTATATGCCTGCTACAATGGATTTAAGCAAGGCATCTTGAACCTGCGGTACACAAGATGTTGGTTCAAGAGCTTCAAGTCGAGAATAGCTCTCCAACCCCCCCCCCTGAAGTTTTCGGCATGAGGAACAGATTTGAGTAGCACCCCCAGCCCACCTGGTCCGAGGGGACCGGTTCTATCATGGCGATGTCAAGCAGATGCTTAATGGCCTGCCGCATCCGCCTGCATTTGTCTAGATTTTGCGCTAGGGTAAATGTGCGAAAGTGATTGGGAGATTGGAGAGGAACTCTAGCCGAAGCCCGTGTGAGACAGTGCTGATTACCCAGGCGTCGGAGGAAATTCTCGCCCAGGCCTCGCAGAAGAGAGCCAGGCGACCACCAATGGGTGGGGTCGGGTTCGACCTATTTGCCCCGGCGGTAGGCGCGCCCACCTCCCCCTCAAAATGGCTGCTTACTCTGAGGCTGGAAGCGGGATCTGTTCCTACTGAAGTTGCAGTCAGATGTCCTCTCTGACCTGGGAAAAGAGTACCTGTTCTGCTGAACCTCCTGTTCCAGGGACCTGCACAAGGGCTTGCAGTAAAATGGGGTTGACCTTTGTTCCATCTTCTTTACCAAGGTGGGTAAGACTTTTTTCTTGTTTTTGTCCTCCACGAGGAACAGTTTTAGGGCTGCCCCGAAGAGGGAGCCCCCCATGTAGTCGGCCAATGCCAGCTGCCATTTGGACTTGCTGTCCACCTGCCACCCCCTGAGCCAGAGGAGGCGATGGGAGGTCACAGATAATGCCATAGCCCTAGAAGCAAACTTCATCGCGTTTAATGTGGCATCAGCCGAAACTGCGCTACTGCCACTAACTTGTTCAAATCCTGATGCAGTCGCACATCCTCTGGAGGAATGCGTTCCTGGATCTTCTCCATCCACAGGATCGCCGTGCGATTGAAGAATGAAGCCGATGCTGCTACCTTAATGGCCCAGGCCGCTGACTGGAATGTTTTCCTCAGGGTCATCTCCGCCTTCCTGTCATCTGCCTTAAGATTGTCTGTGACGTCCTTGGCCACCAGGGATGCAGGTGACGCCAGGGCCACCACAGGTGGGTCCACGGCTGTTAATTGTAATGCTTGGAAAAAATCTGGCTCAATGTTATAAAAGCGTCTGTCATTATTGACAGGGTTTGGGAAGGAGGTGGGCTTTTCCCATTGCTTCTTGACTACTTCCAGGAAGAAGTGAGGGGCAGGAATCTCCTCCTTCACCACCTTGGGTTCAGAAAAGACTGGACCCCTGGGCTTTTTTGCTGCAGGCTCATCCAAGGAGCCTTCTTGGCTCCCTCCCTAGCTCCATCTATTCCCCCCACTCCTCTTCTATCAGTGCAGTAGCACGCGCTTTGTGTAGAAGACCGGAATAAATTTAGGGGGAATAGTCCAGTAAATGCTGGAGTTTCCGGCTTGTCATCCTCCTCATCCTGAGGGGTCAGGATCTCTCTGGGGTCTGTCCCCCGTTACTGAACCTTCACTAATGAGGGAAGGAGAGGTAGGGCAGCTCACGGGATTGGATGGAGACCGAGACTAGGATTCCCATCTTGATCTGGTGCTAAGGACTGAGCAGTCTGCTGCTGCAATCCATGTGCAATTCTAGAGGCAATTGCTCTTTCAATGAGATTTTGCAGCCTCCTTGGCAGATCATCTACATCCAGAGAATCCCAGCCAGAATTCTCTGGTTCCTGAGCTACCCCAGCTTGGGGAGCTAGACTGGACTTGGGCAGGGCCTGATCCTCCCTAGGATACATGTGGGCACAGGGATCTTCTAAGTCCAAATCCTGGTCCTCCAGGGAAAGGGGAGGGGAAGGAGATCTTTCCTCCAAAAATCTCCATGGGGAATCTGGAGGGAGTCCAGGCTGGAACTCACTCCCCAATGGGGATCTGTGGGGGGGAGAGGCACTACCTTGCAAGGCCCTCAGTTTTTCAGCCCTAGAAAAGGTATTTGAGAGAGCCTTGTGCCTCCTCAGTTCGTACCTCTGGGAGGCACGAGAGGGGCAGGGGTTTGCAGCCTTAAGGGCCCTGGCAGAAGCAGTGGATTGCTGCCTGGTTGAAGGTCCCTCCCCAGGGGAGCATGGGGGAGAAGGAGACCCCCCCCCGCCTCCTCTGCCATCTTGGCCACATGGGGAAATAAGGAAAATAAAGAAAAAGCTACTCACCCTCCTTGCGCAGCCTCCAGGCTCTCCCTCTCTTCCACTGCAACAGTTAAGGAGAAAACAAACTGGATGAATGCTGCTTTCTCCCCTTCTGGGAGGCCCCTGCCTCAGTAACGAGAACGGTGTGTCTGGGGGCTGCCACCTTGGCTTGCCTCGGCCCGGATCGCTTCACGCGCTCCCCTCCGCTCCGCGCTCACAGTTCAAAACAAAAAGCAAAAAACTTCACGCTCTTCCCAGCAATCTATGCTCTCCGCGGCTCGAATCCAGCCGCCGAAGCCATTTCCAGTAGATTGATGCGATTGGGGGAGGGGGCCCTCTGGGCTGGGAACCCCTAGCCTCCAGATCGCATTAAAAAAACCAGGGATCAGCGCCACGTGCTTGGCAGAGCCGGAAATGGCTGCTGCGACCTCAGCGCTCTCTCAGATCCCAAGGATACAAAGTAACACTCCTTGGTGGTTAGAAAGGAAACCACGTAGAACTACTTACAGGCTAGAGCAGAGAGCTAGCTATGGTGGCTGCAGAGGCATGGAGGTTCCAGTAGAGATAGAAATCACAGAAGTTAAAAATATGTCTCGTCTTTTAGCCGGACTGAGATGAAGTGGAGAAGAAATGGTGGAGCACAGAAGCGTGTCTTCAGCTTCATCCCAGTCTCATAGCCAAATGGGCGTGTCAATACCCATCCACTGGAGCCTCCTGTCCCTCGTTCCGGAAAATCAATTCATTTTTATACCGGTATATTACCGTAATTGTAATGTTATTTTAAGATGATATAAAATAATAAAGCCAAACGTTCGACCAAATTAAGATAGGATTTTTTAAATCAGATTTAATTAAAAATGTATATTTTGTTTTTAATCATGCTTATAATGACATGGCATTGTAAGTATCATACATTTAGTCCTATTACAATTATTTGAAATTTCCAAATATCTTTATGGAAGAAACAAACGAAGACCATAAACGTCAGAAAAGAAAAGTCACAAATCTCTTCTGAAGTAATGAATATCTAATATTACATTATGATTTTGAATTTTATACCCTTATCTCCATCCATTTTTATACCTTCTCTCAATCAACGGACTCTTGGCAATTAATGATATATAAAGAAATGCAATTTAAAATATTCACGGTAGGCATAAAACGAAATATTAATGAAACAAATATTATTTTAAAAAGCTCAAGTATAAAAACAGAAGTAGCCCAACCTGGTCACAATCTGCGAGGGGGCAGCCTGATCTCCACAGGGAGGCTATTGAAGAGACCAATGCTTGTTTTGAAAAGCAATGTCTCCTGGCCTCAGCAATTTACCTCCCCAAAGAGAAGCAGATTCTCCCTGGACCCTCCTAAGGGTCAGGCCAATTCCACTTGGAGCAAGCACACCTGAATACAGCCAGTTGCCAAGTCATAAAGAGCTTTATAGGTCAAATCCAGCACTAAATTGCACCAGGCAGCTAATTGATAGTCAGTGTGTGGTCTAAGTGCAATAAATATTACCACATCCGCTGACAGAAAAAGAAATTTAAAAAATTTACCGCTTTCAAAATAACAATTCTTGCTTTTCACCTTGAAAATCTATGAAGCATAGCCAGATGATACTGAATTTTCTCATTATCTTCTTCAAAAACATTTTCCTTGCAAAATTCTTAGCATCCATTGCATACGTAGACCTGTTTCAAGCTGAGCATATGATCCTCCTAGAGCATTTTTACAATGTTTAAGACTCAAACTTTCCATGATTATGTACTTATAACTAAGAATTTTCTATTTATGTACTTTTGCTTGGGGCTTTTGGTACTAATACTTTTCTTTTGGAATTTCCAATTATTGATAAAACTGAACCATAAATTAATTTTTGAAATTAAACTTACAAAAGGGTAAAATACTAAAAGTGTATTTAGTATTATCTATATTTTTATAATTTTTCATTACTGACAATGAATCAAATATTTTGTAACTTCAATAATCTAATTGAAACATTATTCATAATCACAAATATCTTACAATGATTAAGTGGAAAGTATATATATACTTTATATATATATATATCAAGTTGTATATATACCAAAGGACATTTTGTAAGTTTTGCTTCTTTTATGATATATATTTTCATTTAAAAATTGAATAATGCTGCTTCTTTATATGAAGTAAGCATTTTATGAAAATCTGCAAACTGACTAATTAGGCACAAATAAATAAATAAATAAATCCCTATGATTTATGTATGTTTTGCCAAATTGCTATAGCTTGGTTTTTCTTTACTTTTCTTTTTTTTAAAGTGTCAAATTATTGCTGGTGGAATGGGAGAGATTAACTGACCCATTAAGCTTTATTTAGTCGAGGAATTGCTATAAGTTAATTACTTAAAGGCAAGATTTTCAATTTAGGCCGTAAAATGGGTCTGGTATCCCACTGAGACCATTTAAGTTAATGAAGAGAATACAATACAAAGACAGCTCGTACAGCTGGACAGAGGTCACTAGAGGACAGAATATTTTGACACTTCTTTAAACTATAGTCACAGGTAGAAGGGAGCAGATGTGACTGCAATTACATAAGATTAAATAAACTAGTGAAACCTTTCAGTATACAACTTTAAATGAACTGCTAATGTCCCTCTGGGAATCCTGAACTAATACATAAAATGCATTCTAATTTTTTTAAATATTTCTCTATTATTTTTTAAATGTCAAGTTACTCCATATTTTTTTTAATGTGATTTTCAAAATGAAAATGTTTACATGATATACAACTTATCCCCAGAGATACCATAAAAGTCACCAAACACATGAAAGTAGATTGTGTTTGTTTATATTACAGCTACAATGCCAAAATTCCATCAAATCATCTATCACTCAAGTGGGAGTGGAAGAGTAGAAATGTGTTGCCACTGAATCAGCAAATGAAATGTAATTATTCAGAAGTTGCACAATAATCAAGGTGTATATCTCAACATTAACCCACACAGTTCATGCACACTTTCAAGGAGTGAGAGGTTGCAATTAGGAGCAGTCTTGAATGCAAACTTAAAATGGATTGTCACTCACTACAAGTAGTAACCAAGAAGGTGTTGCAAGTAGGCATTTGAAGAGCAGCATCACACAAACCCCCTGTTAGCATTACACTTGTTTCTATTTATGAAAAGGGACATGTATCAGTGGTGGGTTCCTACCAGTGCGGACTGGTTCGGCTGCACCGGTAATGGTTTGGCGGCCAGGATTGCTGGAACCGGCAGCAACCCACGCCTGCCACACCCCCGAAAAAGTTTTCCACAAAACAATTTTCATTGCACAAATTTTTCACTTTTTTAATATTTTGCGCATGCAGAGACCTATTTATATGCAAATAGCAATAGCAGTAGACTTATATACCGCTTCATAGGCCTTTCAGGCCTCTCTAAGCGGTTTACAGAGAGTCAGCATATTGCCCCCAACAATCTGGGTCCTCATTTTACCCACCTCGGAAGGATGGAAGGCTGAGTCAACCCTGAGCCGGTGAGATTTGAACCGCTGACCTGCTGATCTAGCAGTAGCCTGCAGTGCTGCGTTTAACCACTGCGCCACCTTGGCTCTATGCGCACACGTGCAGCAAAATTGTCCATGCACCGAACCGGCAGTAATGCCAGCAGCAATCCATCCCTGACATGTATATGCAGTGTCTGAAGATATGGCTCATATTTTGTTTGACTGTCAAATGTAAGCCCTTCTTAAGCTTAGATAGTTAACGTCCCTATCTGAAAGAACAACCCGCTGTGATCTGAATCGCAATTGTCCTATTTCCTCCTGGGTTCTAATCTATACATTGTGAGCAGAACTGCTAAGTTTATAGCTAAGAATCTGTTACATTGAATGTATTGGGGTATCTTATAAAGGCAATATCTTGTATTTTCCTGAATGTTGGTTGGTTGTATTTATCACATATATATATATATATTATTACTGTATTTTCCTTTTAACTATTTTATCCTGGACTTATATCCTGCATTTTAATGTATTTTTGATATGGCCATAAGGCTAATCAATCAATACACTATTTATTCAGAAAAAGACTGAGAGACGAGGGTATAACAAAGCCACTGCTTTGCTTTGCCCAAGACTATACAAATGCATTCCTGAAATTCTGGCTTAACAGCAACAAGCAGATAGACTGATGCATCAACACTGCACTTTAGGTTTATCACACAATGAAAGAAATGGGAGTAAAACAACTGTGGATGACCACAGAGGGAGATAATATTTTATTTATTCCATAGAAAACTGAATGTCAGCACATATTCAGAACCATATGCAAACTTGAGTCTGCCAGAATTCTTGCCATTATCAGTTTACAAAGCCTGTGTTAAAGGAGACTTAGATATGGCCACATTCAAATTAACCATTTTAAAACATGGAAACATCAACTAAAGATATTTATGCAAAGAGCAGCAGGATTTAAAACATAGCTCCTTGAAGGAGAGGATACAGATGTGCAATTAAGACCGTAGAGACATCTAATCAACTTTCTTACACAATTCATCAATAAACTTCATGTCAAAGCAATGATGTATTTAAATTCCATAATTACTACTCAAAGCAATAGACTAACTGCAATAAAGGGAGGCATAGTCATTCAGCTTCTGCTATGATCTCCGGATCTCACATCCTGCTTTATTGCAATTAGTTGACAAAGACATAATTACCCTAATCAGACCACCACAGGTTCAATGACATCTTACTTCCTTGAAAAGCTATAAACAGAAGTGAGTTAAACAGAGAGAGTACCAATTTGTTTTCTGCACTACTATTTACAAAGCAATTTGAATTCACCTGGCTTCACTGCATTCCAAAACGAAAAGGTATTATTTATATCACACACATAATCAAGCAACTTTTATTATGACAATACAAATTCAAAAATTGGTAGGGAAAGGAATAGCAATGTTATTTATTTCTGTCTTTTTATATATTTTTATCTGTTCTATATTGACTGTTTTGTTGTGCATTACCCAGAGCTGCCTTTGGAGAGAAGGGCAGCTATACACATTCAATAAATAAATAGTGATATTGTATTATTGAATGCATGTACTTTGCATTTACTACTGTTCATGTTTTAGAACCATAAAAGTGTTTAAAATATAATTATATTTCTGAAGACAAAGTAGTGGCATATTTGTCAGTCTTCAATATTCCAAACTTTCTACACTATTATGGATCAATAAACTTGATTAACACCTTATCACAAAACAGATTAACTAAGAAGTACTTTTACAGAAACATGCAAGAGTGGATCAAAATAATTCTGTGTAATGAGGTACATGAACTCACGTATCTTTTTACACTTACCTGACTTTTGGCACCATCATTCGATGCTGCACCATCAATGTATGGCAAATGGAAGCCATCAGAGTGAAGACTTCTTCACTAGCTGAATCTCTCCAAACCATGTTTAGCAAGGTATTTGTCTGTTGCTTTGTGTCCAGCTTTGAAAGACACTCCTCAGTTATATATTGGACTGATATTCTTCCATCACCCTGTAAAATTAAATAGGGGTGGTTACATTTTAAATTGGTCAAACTGAATTATTTCAAAATTAAAGACAATGTATGAAAAATACTTCAGAATGAGCCTTTAAGACTCTTAAAACAAGCAAGAAGGACTTAACAGAATAGGTTCCTTCAATTCAGGTAATTTTCAAAGCAAAGTTCATAATAAAGTACATCCAAAAGTTTACATATAGGGAAGGAAGTTATATTATAGCACTAGCAATAGCACTTATATACTGCTCCATAGTGCATCACCGCACTCTTAGAGTAGTTTATAAATGTCAGTATGTTGTCCCCAACAATCTGAGTCCCCATTTTCGACCTCGGAAGGATGGAAGCTGAGTCAACCTTGAGCCAATCAGAATCAAACTCTTGGCAGCCGAGCAATGAGTTAGCCTGCAGTATTGCATTCTAACCACTATGTCACCATGGTTCATTATAGATTACTTCCAGCAAATAATATATGGAATAGCATGTTAGTTAGTAATTCTCAGATTTGAACAACATGTTAAAAAAATATTTAACATTGACTTTTCTTCACTATTTGAAATCAGCAAATAAGAAAGGCATTTCTAGATCCATACAAAGTATAGTGATGGTTTTGTTCACAATCTACAGGCGAACTTTCATTAAACAAATGCTAAATTCAGTGCCACTTATTAAAATTCCATTCTTTCACACAATAAACCACAAAATATTATTGCAATGTTGATTGCAATCATGTCGTTATATAAAACTTATTGTCAGCATTCTACAACATCTGGAAATGAATACTGTGTACCAACACAAATATACAGTTATGCTTTTTCTTTTTATCCCACTAAATATAGGAAATAAATTGTCCAATTATCAGCAGAACCAAAGGTAATATAAAGTGTACTATATTTTGAAAGAAAGAAAGAAAGAAAGAAAGAAAGAAAGAAAGAAAGAAAGAAAGAAAGAAAGAAAGAAAGAAAAGAAAAGAAACCCCTTAAGTTTATAGCAATGAAGTTTGATCATCTTAAGTGGTGCCATTATATAATATTCTACAATTACTTTAATAAAAGTACCCAGGAAGCGTTTGAAGAATTGAAGCTGAAGTACTAAATTCTTCTCCGAGAAAGAATTTTGACCTAAAATAGCAGGTGTGCGACTATTATTAATTAGAAGCCATATTTCCACCATCGAAAAACTGACAAATACTTCTTAGCTATTATGTTCCACTGTTTTGCTAAGATGTTGAGAGAACCTTATGTTTATTTCTACTCCAAACTTTTAAAAAAGTACATTTGAATCCTTTCAAGACTTTTCTCCCCCACACGGAATTGTTTCTAAAACCTTCATAGATTTTAAACTTGTTTTCATGTGCTCTCCACAGATAATTTTTAGACTGGCTCTACAAAAATATTTAGGAGTTAGAAGCAACTTTCAAGGACATCTGTCAGAAGTAATCGTCTATTGAAAAGACTGGTTATTGTAGCTCCCTTTTCCATTTTTCTATTAAATTATTTTACTGTTCCACCTCTAAATCTCTATTCTGCAAAACTGGTCAAAAGATCTTTACCCATTTAATTGCATGCACATGATGCAGTCATCTTTCCCAAGAAATCAACGAGTTTTCTATTGCACAAAGTGCTATTGCCATAGTCATTATTTTAAGGTTGAGCATTTAAACATCAACTACAAAAAAGTTGGAACAGAACAGAGAATAAGAATTAGAAATAAATAGAAACAGAATAGGAATAGAATAGTTGGAAGGGTCCTCTAGCCCAACCCCCTGGCTCATGCAGGAAACCCTATACCGTTTTAGACAAATGGTTGTCCAATCTCTTCTAAAAAACAAAATACTATTTGCAAACACTAACAAAAATAGGTATGTGAGAATACATTTAAACATATAACTACTAGGTACTTGGAAATTCTCTTTCAAGAATTAACAAGAGGGTATGTGCACTTTATCTAGATCTGCAAATGGGCCTAAAAAACTGTGACTGCCATTACCATTTTTTCCACCAGAGGCAGCTGCTGAAACAAGTAGCCAATATTATTTACTTTCCAGGCCTCTGCACAGTATCAAACAAAGGGCTACTTCTGAAGATACTGCAGAGACTGTAGCTGGAATTAACTGAAAGTAAAGACCAGTACCTTTAAAGGGCGTTTAAAGCCATGGCCTTAAATCTCCGTCCATACAACACATTCCTGCCTTTATACTAAAATTTGCTTTGGGAATCTTTCTCAAAGACCCATGAAACTAGTGTGCACCTATGCCTACACCTACAGTTAGTATTTTAGTATTTAAGCAAATACTGGGCAATATTCTTCTCAAGAATGCCTTTGACATTGAATTTTTACATCGACAGAGTGGTTTAATAAAGTATCTATCATGACACAATAATCTTTTATCGTTCTTACTTTATCTCTCGCCTCTCCTGTGCATTGTTTTGGGAAGAAACAGGCCTACAAAGATCTTTATATTATCTAAAACAGGAAATAAGGAGCTTACGGGCATGGATGACATCTTACTAATTTCTTCATCTTCAGAGTCACTTGCCGAGTCCTGACAATCTGTACCTGACATTGAGACAGGTAACTGAGAAAGAAATGACTGGAGCACCCGCAAATACACAAGCAGCCCTTCTTCTGAAAGAGAACCTATGAAGGAAAACATAATTAATTAAGCCCATTCTGTAGAATACACAAATACTGAAGAAAAGTAATTTAAAAATTAGCATATTCTCATCATCATCTCAGCATATACATGTTCAGAATACTGCAAGAAAACCCCAGGGAAGTTCTCGTGTCTTCTTACAGCTGCAATGGCATTGTGGCTTGTAAGAAAAGAAGCACGGGGTGGTAAGCGAAGTGCCATTTCGAATGATTGCATGTTATACAGCAGGTTTCCCAACCATGGCAACTTTTAAGATGTGCTGACTTCAAACTCTCAGAATTCATGGCTGCGTTAAAGTTGCCAAAATTGGGAAGTCTTGCTTTAGAGTATATATTCGAAGTGGATTAAGGCTGTTTTACATACCTAAGTAAGTTTCTCCAGCTATTAGAACAAAGTAAAAAAGCCAAGGAGCTCTCTCTCTTTCCCTCAAATGACCACTTTCTGTGAATAATAGTGCATTCAGAAAGAGTTCGTAGGGAAAACAGGTTTCTCCATCCACAAGTGCTGGAATGATGAAATGGAATATCTGGTCTGTAAAAGGTGCTGCCAGGAACTCTTCTGTAAAAGCAGCGAACACCTGTTGCCTGCAGGAGAGAAAGAATACAGTTTCTAGTAATGCATATAATATGAATTAAGCTTGCAAGCTGCTCAGCACTCAACACTTCCGGGCAGTTTTAAATCATTCATACATTCAATCAATCAATCAGTTTATGTAGCCAACCCAGCTCAACAAGTGACTCTGGGTGGCGAAAAAATTAAAAAATAAAACAGAAGTATAATAAACTAATGGCAGAAGAAGACCGAGTGGCCTTTAGCATCTGCCCTTTGAAATTTTTTGTTTTCTATTTATTTGCTTGTTTGTTTATATTATTTTAATTTACTTTTATTTTATTTTTTAAATTTTTGTCAGATGATGAACATGTGTTTATCCCAAGGATGTTTAAACTCAGTTATTGATGACTGACCCACTATCTCTGCCGGAAGTTGGCTCCAAGCTTCCACTACTCTTCCTGTGAAATAATACTTTCCATAAAGTATTTTAAAACTACTTTTTAAATAAAAACATGAACAATTAAAATACCATTGCAGATGAGAACAACCTCTGGATAAACACAGGGCCCAGTCCTAGGCCCAAGGCTAGGTCTCTAATAATTTATGAAAAGTCAGCAGGCTTCAATTTTATTCCTGTAATCCTTGGCTTACAATCATTTATTTAGTGACCTTTCAAAATTATAATGGCACTGAAAAAAAGTGATTTATGCCTGTTTTTCACATGACCATTACAGCATTCTCATAGTCACATGATCAAAGTTCAGCTGCATGGAAAATGACTCCTATTTAAGACAAACAAAATCAATGGGGAAGCCAGATTCATTTAACATCCGTGTTACTAATTTAACAACTGCAATGATTTACCTAATAACTATGGCAAGAAAGGTTGTAAAATGGGGCAAAACTTACTTATCAAATGTCTCACTTAGAAACAGATTGTTTGGGCTCAATTGTGGTTGTAAGTTGAGGACTAGCTATATTAATGGTCAAAAGACCATAATCAGTATAAAATAAAAATAATACAGGAATATTACTAAAAATAACTTAACTAAACTTTCATTCTGCCTAGCTCTCAACAACTCTGGGCAGCTTTAAATCTATCTATAAGCCATAACTATTAAAAAACAAAAATAGGATAAAGGAATATTAACAAATGCAAAATAAAATCAATAAAAGATTTAAGAATACTTAGTCAAGTACAATATACGTCCCAAGTTATTTATTCCAGCACTAGACTCAAATCCTCTTTACAATAATTGCCATTAAAGAAAATTTAGCAACCTTTCGGGTTATTTGCAATATAATAAATTTATAGCTCTCAGCATGTTTTACCATTAACAGTGGACTTTTTAAAAATTAATTCTACATACTATGTTATGCCTCAAAACTATACTGAATAACTACTTTTATGAGTCCACAAATAAACAATAAAATCAAAATATTATTCAAAAAATCTGAACTAATTATTTCACAAGGCTTCCTATGCTTGCTCCATTGAAGTATCATTACTTTTCTTTGTATTATGACAATATGCAGAAATATTAAACTAGTTTGCTCCCATAACATAAAATCCTCACCTAGCAACTTCAGGACAGGAACTATAATTAAAGTGCAATGGCTTCAGAACATTCTCTAAAAATATTTTTGCAATAGGAACCCGAGAGACATCAGAATACTCAATACTTGATGGAAGCTTGTTATTTATTAGGAGATAAAGAGATCTGTAGTATCCTAAAAGAAAAGGACAACTTAATAAAGGCAGTGTCAAAACATTTCTGCCGATTTATTTTAAAGTAAGCCATTCAATACATTTCAATGGGGTAACTGCAGTATTTGCAGTATTACTATTGCAGTAAGCACAGTAAAGCAATTAATAAGGTAGGCTTCATGGTTCGAGTTTAGAGCAAAATAATAGCCCAGTTATAAGCCTGTTTAACAGAGTTAATTCAGCCATACTCACTAGATATATACGATTACGAATGTAGCACTAGTCATAGTGAAAAAGTAATTTTTTTAAAAACTAAAAATTTAAAAAAATGAAAGCTAGTTATAAAACACCAGGAAGTTCAAAATATTTCATTATACAAGGATTACTAAAACATGCAGTATTTAATTTAGAAATGGTGCAGGAAATGACAGAATGTGATTCATTTAATTGCTATAATTTGCAATTATTACAAAGTATCTCCAATAAATATGTAGTTCAACATTCAGTATAGATCTAAAAGCTAATCACTATGCTTACCATTTTGAATCACGTAGTGCAAGATTTGTTCAATTATTGATGCAACATTGTTAGCATCTTGTAAAACAGGCAAATAGGTATTCTCAGACGAAAATACTTCAAGCATCCTCATAGGAAGTGCAACATTCAGACTGTCATCATTGCAGCTTTGTAGCAATCTGTAACAGAAAAGGCTATTTTACAAATTATAGCATTGTTTCCCTTGTAGTAATTCTTATAGAGAGTTAAATACATTTTCATACCTAATTTCTGAAAGAAACGTGAAATGAAATCAATGAAAATTAATTTCTACAGCAAAGCTGGACAATAGTGAATTGTAAGAATTCCCTTCATGCTAATCATAAATTAGTACCATAAATTATCTGAAGAATAGGGAATCTTAAAACACAAAGCCATTCTATGATACACCTATGATATTTCAAATTAACCACATGTATCATATTCTAAACCAAATTCATGGAACATATATTAATTAAAACAGCAAACTATCTTCATTTCTTTGCATATCTGTTTACCTGCAACAGAGGCCCAACAGCCTTTTTATCTGATATAAGCATGTAAATCTGTCAGGACCTTCAAGCTGCTTCACAAATTGAGAATTTTGTTTAATCAAATTTTGGCATATCCATATCTGGAAAGGAAAAAATCCACAAAGTAGGAAAATGCTCTAAAAACAGAAAATGTTGCTTTTTTAAAACCTTACAATAATGTTAATCAAACTAATAAGGACCAAATTTTAATCATAGTGTGGTTGAAATCTTCCATTCTTACTCTAAATTTCAGTATGTTAAAAATACAAAGGAAGATGAATAATTACCCAACATGAACATGTAATTCAGAATCATAAAATTCTAATTGCAATTAATAAAATTAGATATAAAAACATGGACAGTACAGGAAAAAGAGGATGCTTCCTGTTTCACTAAGTTCTAAGCTTCTTCTACATGGTTAGAACAAAGCTAGTAAACAAAGTTTTTGATATTTAATAGAAATAATGAAAAACTAAATAATGACAGGTTTTATTAGCACAGGCATGGTTTAGGCAACATTATTTCTCATTATTAAGTACAGGTAGCCTCAGGTTATGACAATTGAGCCCAAAATTTCTGTTGTTAAGCAAGATAGTTGCTGAGTTTTTCCCCATTTTATGATCTTTCTTGACGTTTTTAAGTAAATCACTGCAGTTAAGTCAGTTACATAGTTAAGTTAATTTCGTTTCCCCATTGAATTTGCTTGTCAGAAAGTCACAAAAGATTATCACATGCCCCCAGGACTACCACTGTCATAAATACATTCCAATTGCAAATCTAAATTTTGATTAAATGACCACAGGTATGCTGCAACGGCCTAAGTGTGAAAAAACAGTTACAAATAACTTTTTTCAGTGTATTGTAACTCCAAACGGTCACTAAATGAATGGTTACCTATATGGAGCTTTTGCATAGTTTTCTGAGGCATCCGAAAATTGTGTAAGCATTCTCATAGTATTTTCTGAGGCTCCAGAAACCCTGCAAGAGCAGATCCTTCTGGTATGACTTCCAAGGAGGTCCAGAGGGACCTCTTTTGTCATGGGAGGGAGAGGGCAGTGTGTGTCATGCCAGTAGAGTCAAGTTAGACATTTTCTGAATTTTTGACAAGTCAAGCCCAAAAGGTTCATTAACACTGGTACAGGAAGTACAAAGGAATCTTGGGAACCTTCACAGCATAAACATCATGAGTCCGCATAAATCTTCAAGTACCACCTTCTGGAGATGGCCAACCAATATTTTTTTTTAAATCCATAGACAGCTGGGGCAATCACCCCAAGAGAATATCAAAGACAATGGTACCTAGGGCTACTGAGAAATCCGGGAAAATGAAAAGGTTGTGACCCCTGTCTTTTTCCGATCAAAGAATATCTAACAAGCCAAAACCAAACCTACATTTGAACAACTGGATTAAGAAAATCCATTTCATCTAAGATGAAATGTCAATTATTTGAAGACTAACATGGTACAGTATTTTTCAAACCAAAAATAAAACAAAATGAACAAAGGAAGCCCTAGCTCTATCCACAAAAGGGAGAATGATGATTTTATATTTTTAAAAAATGTGAAGGAAGAGGTGTGGGAATGAGGAAAAACCCCAAATCAAGAGCACATAAAAAATAAATATAAACTCTAAAACAGGATTACAATCCAAGCTGAAAAAGAAAAAAAACAGCTCTGTGAATAGTGAGGCAAAGCCTGCCACTCTCTCAATGTCCCTGCTCTGCACCCCTTTTCTATAATCATTATACCAGGCTTCTTGCAACAGAAAAATTGCCTTCCCAAAGTCTAGCTCTTTTCTTGTTCAAACAGACAAGAAGTTACTTATGTATTACTGACACCTAAAATAATTAAATATGAGATTACAAAAAGTGAAAACTAAATGAATTATAACTACTTACCAAACGTTTGGAATCTTCATTATATCTATAGAAAAACAGAAGCTGGCGAACTAAGAGAGTCAGGTTTGCTCCAATGGCAGAGGAGCAACTTCCTCCAGATTGTGCTAAGTTAGCATAGCGATCAAATTCACTCCTCTGAATAGCATACTTAAAATTGAAAAAATAAAAGTAAAGCTAATGAAATCTTGTCAGTCATTAATTGTACAGGCAACATTTCAACAACTGCAAACTTCATTTACAGATTATTCAATTCTTACAAATATGAAAATGTCATCTTCCATATTATTTATTTTTTGTACCTTTGGCTTCAATGTTATGTATTAGGTGTTCCAATAAAAATTTGAGGATATTTGGATAACAGCATCAGACATAAATAATCTGCAATGACTGTGTAGCACTATTGTCATTTAATCAATCCTAGAATGGATACAATTCATCCAAATCCCATACACAAGCATGCAAGCTGCCTATGTATTAAAGGAGACAATCAGAGCTCATTTTATGTCAAAAAGAACTAATAATAAAACCAATCTGTGGAAAACTATTGTGATAGGTACTTGCTTTCTCATTTTACTATACTGAAATTAACAACAAAAATTCATTAATGTTGCAAAATTCCATCAAGTACTATTTTCTCCATGAACAAATGTTCTAGATGAAATCATTATGTAGCATTATAATACGATTCTTCACTTTTACAATAACGAAGATTCAGATGTTCAGGACTTCAGCTCCACTAATTCTTAGGCCCATAAGAATTCAGATGTTTTCTGCCTCTGCTAGTCATAAAAACTAAAAAGAGAGGCACCAAATCTTCCTGCACAATAGCAATAGCACTTAAGACTTATATACCGCTTTACAGCCTTCTCTAAGCAGTTTACATAATCAGCATATTGCCCCCCCAATAATCTGGGTCCTTATTTTACCGACCTCGGAAGGATGGAAAGCTGAGTCAACCTTGAGCCTGGTGAGATCTGAATTGCCAAATTGCAAACATTTGGCATCCTAATCACTGCGCCACCATGGCTCTTATAAAGATATAAAGCAATGCAATAAAAAACTATAGTGCAACTATAGAGATCTTGGAGTCCTGGTGGAAAATTACTTAAATATGAGCCAGCAATGTGCTGCAGCTGCCAAAAATGTCAATGCAATCCTAGGCTGCATTAACACGGGAATAGAACTAAAACCATTTTATAATGCCCTAGTAAGACCACAATTGGAATGCTACTTCCAGTTTTGGTCACCACAAAGGAAAGAGTGAAACAAAGATGATTAGGGGGCAGGAGGCTTAAACATGTGAAGAATGGCTACAGGAATTGGGTATGTCTAGTCTAGTGAACAAAGAAGGATTAGAGGTGCCATGACAGCAGTGTTCCAATATTTGAACGCTTCCCCAAAGAAAGGGGGGGGTGTCCCCAAACTATTTCCCAAAGTACAAGAAGACAAAACAAGAAGCAATGAGTGGAAGCTAACCAAGAAGAGAAGCAACCTAAAATTGAGAAATTTCATGACATGGAGAAAAATAAATCAGGTTGTAGGTGCTCCATCGCTGTAGACTTTGGAAAAAAGACTGGACAATCACTTGTCTGAAATTATACAGCGTCTCCTGTGTTATTTTACATCTGAACAATCTTTGTATATATCCATCATAGCAGAGCAAAACAAAACAGAATTGTTGCAGGATACAATTTAGGTCGGTCCCTAGGACCAGAGGTTTAGTCTTCTGAGCTTTTGAATCTGTGCTGGAGCCATCCTCGGGGAACTTTTCTTTACCAGAATAGTAGACATTCTGGTAGATACATTCTGATCCAGAATGTAGTAGAGAGAAGTTCTGGTAAAACTACTTATTGGAGCATGTCAGACTTGTGCTCCACCAGAATGTGGTACACATTCCAGTAGAGTACCAGTTTGACATCCCCAACATGGACCTGAAAGCTCAGAAGATAAAACCTCTGGTCCCAGTGACTGACCGAGATTGGATCCTGCAACATTATCCTGGGAAACGTATATTTGTACAGAACAGAAATGTTTTTGTATGCCAATAAATCATCTACAAGTATTTCTAAAACTTAACTGCAATATATAATTCTACATCCTGTACAGAACCCTCATGGTTGAAAAAGGCCGCCTGTTTCTTGAAAAGGAGAAATGGAAATTAGATAAGAGCTACTGTGCTCATTCACTGTCTCTTTCTAATTTATTAATATAATAAATTATTTTATATAATTATATTAAATATTATAATTATATAAATTGTGTAATTTAATTCTGAACTGCACAAAGTCTGCATGATCTGGAAAAAAGCCTATTATTAACAGGTAGAATAACGATTGTGAAAACTATTAATTTCATTTTAACATAATTTATTATAATCTACTACACAATATCAAAAATACTCAAAAGAAATTAATCATGAAAAAAACCTACTTGGTGTTTTCTGTCCCTGTATCCCCGAACAAAGGACTGTATAATGACTGCATTTTTCAGTCTTCTCCTTTCTTCCTAAGGGGATAAGTCAAAAGTCAATAAAATATTATGCACTCTAATTCAACAACTCAAAATGGCAACAATAGAGTGCCCACTATAGGAACTAACATCCTTAGTTTATTTCCTATTAGTATAAAGAGCAGTCCCTCACTTTCAGATACCAGACACCTAGAAACATTGATTCACAATATTTTTATACTGATTAAGTTGGTTCACAAAGAAATTATCCTCTTCCGATAAAAGATCAGGCTATGTTTTCAGATATTTACTCTGATATCAACTGCCTCTGAGATTGATAGTTCTTAACTAATCAACCAGCCTAGAAACTGGGAGACGCCGGAGTTATAGTTCCACCTTAGCCATGAAAGCTGGCTGGGCGACTTTGGACCAGTCCATCTCTCTCAGACCAAACCCACCTCTCACAGGATTGCTCTTGTGAGGAAAATAGGAGGGAGGAGTATAAGGTATGTTCACCACCTTATGTTATTTATAAAACTAATAAAAACAGAATATTAAACTTAATAATAAATATTTAATATTTATTAATATTAAATTAAATTCATATTAAATGAGTTGGAATGTCACATAGTTATATAATTAAATGAGTTGGAATGTCTCTATTTTTCATACTAGAGCAGTGATGGCTAAACTTTTTGTTGCTGCGTGCAGAAAGCGCACGTGCACACAATAGCACATTTGCGTGCCCACACCCATAATGCGATGCACACAACACATACCATTTCATACCTCTCACCCCTGCGCATGCACATGTGAATCCTCCATGCCCATTTTGGGCCCAGTAGGCCTCCCTGAAGCAAAAATTGGTACGGTAACCCCCCGCACCAGTTCATGTGGGCACGGCTCATCTCCTGCATACCTCGCCCCCATGCATGTGCAGCAGATACCCAAAAGTTAGCTGGCTGGTGGGAGTCACGTGCACACATGCAGTGGACATAAGGTGGGGCGACGGCTTGTGTGCCCACAGAGGTTTCTACATGTCACCTGTGGCACACATGCCATAGGTTCGCCATCACAGTACTAGAGGATGCCAACATGGGAAAACAGAAATCCCAGTAAGAATCTCATTCCTCTATTCTATAACCAAAATATTCATTTATCATCTTGATTTGATCTATTATTTATTGCACCATTATTAACTTCAGATGAGAAACACATGCAACAAGACAGACCACAGTAACAACGAGCTGCTGATTAATTTGAGCTGTATTAAAACAGAAGTCAGCTTCAAAAACAACTGATGTATGTTGTGCTGTATATACATAGGTTCATTAATTCAAGACCCAAATATAACTAGCCCTCAACTTACGACCACACTTAAGCCCAAAATTTCTTTGCTAAGCAAAGCAGTTAAGTGAATCACTGCAGTTGTTAAATGAATATGATCGTTAAGCAAATAGACTATGCTATAGACTATGCTGTTGAAAGCCAACTAGGAAGGATAAAAATGGTGATCACGATTCAATACAGTACAACTGTCATAAATACATGCCAGTTGCCAAATGCCCTAGAGCAGTGATGGCGAACCTATGGCACACGTGCTCACTCTGTGGGCTCCATTCTCCATAGGCGAACCTATGGCACACGTGCTCACTCTGTGGGCTCCATTCTCCAGCTCAGTCCACCACGACATGTGCACACACCTCCCCCTGGCCAGCTGGTTTCGGGGTCTTTGCCGCACTTGCGGGAAACTCACGAGCATGCATAGGGGCGATCGCACATGTGTGGGGGGAGCACAGGAGTGTGTGTGTGTGTGTGTGTGTGTGTGTGTGTGTGTGTGTGCTCTGTTTTTGTTACCAGGAGGCTTCAGGGAGGGCTTCCAAAGCCCAGGGAGACCATTTTTGCCCTCCGAAAGGCTCGACAAAAACCTCCAAAGCCTGGGGAAGGCAACCCTCCCATAGTGCAGAAGGCTGAGTAAGCCGCATGGGGGAGTGGGGTAGGTATTGTTGTTTGCATGCGCAGTGGGGGGAAATTGCACTGGGGGAGTGCGCATGATTTCGGCATGGAAGGGTAAAAAGGTTAGCCATCATTGCTATAATGGTCGTAAGTGTGAAAAATGGTCATGTCACTTTTTTCAGTACTGTGGTAACTTCAAACAATCACTAAATGAATGGTTGTAAGTCGACATCCACCTGTAACCATATTTCATATTTGAGGTCACTACAGCAATATTCTTACGTTCATTTGTGTTCATTTCTATTCTCACTAGACTGAATTTCTTTTTACTTTATAAACTTTGCACCATTTAAAGACGTGCTTATTTTTATCCATTCTATTCCTATAAGTGCTCAATTCAATGAAGTGACTCTAGGTTGTTTACACTTCTAAACCTATGGAGCAATTAAAATGACTTCCCAATGTTACCATAATTTTAACAAGATATATTCCTTTAATTTTCATCTAGCAGCTCCTTTTTATTGTACTTTATTTACATCATACCTCTCGTTTTCGTCTCTCCTCCTGTGTACGATGCAAAAGAGATGCCTTTTCTTCCTGGAAAAAAACACACATGATATTTATCTGAACCAATGCATTGAATTTTTATATAAACATCTTTTTAGAAGCTGTATGTCTGTATATGTGTATGTATATTTTCCCAACCCACAGAAAGGATTACAGTCATTTCAGTCTTTGCTGAACCAATTGCACCAGTAATTTCAGTTGAGTGAAAAATTATATTGCAGGTAACGTCACACATTTTTTGCAACTATATTAACTATCTATTGAAGTGGTCTCCAACCATTCTAGCTTGGCAGTCCAGGCCAACAGGGGCATACGAGTGGCAAGTACACAGGTGCGTGCATGCCCTCCTTTTGCACAAATGGAGCGTTGCACGCAATCAGCAGGCACTTGAGCTCATGTGCAAAACTCCACTCATGCAGGCAATGAGTGCTTGTGTTCATGCATGAAGCTCCATTTGCACAAAGAGTGCAGCTTTGCACATGCATGCTTGCCCATCTCTCCTGCGGTGGCCCAGTACTGAGCCACAGCTCGGGAATTGGGGAGCCCTGAGCTATTGCATTGATTTTAAAATGCATCTTCTGAAAATAGAAATGCTTGTTCTTGCAGTAGAGAAAACTGGGTTCACAAAGTCCTCTTCAATAAAGAAAGATTTTTTCCCCCTAAAATGTATGAAGGTGCTTAAGAGATTTTTTTTTTAGAGAAAAAGTATCAGCATAAAATTATTATTTCTCTTTCCATACATGGACCGCCTAGATTTGTACAATCCTGAATTCAAACCAGTCTTCTCTGCTGCACTTTATACTCTTCCTACAGTTTCCATGACAGGAAAAAGACACAGAAAACATTTCATGGTTTTAAACTTCTAAAGCAAATGTATTTGGGATGATACAATGTTAAAACACCTTCAAAATACTATTCAAATTTTAAAGAATGGGAGGAATTGGTTGCACTATTTATTATAATATTATTTGATCACATAATCATACCACTACTGATATAGACTCAGCAGAAGCAGTATTTTATCAACAAGGGACGCTCAGTAGAATATGTTTAGATGTCTTCCAAGCAACCTATATGCACTTTTGATATTAACCAGAAACCGATAAACCCCTGAGAATGTGGTGAAACTGAAATCTTTATTTCTCTCTTGAAAAGAGGTTCTACAGTATTATAAGTTTTTTTCCTTCAAAAAACCTTGCCACTAAGTACAAGTTACATTGGGAAATCAAAAAACACCCTGAAAGATGGCAATGGCAAATTGTCAAGAAATAGGCGTGACTTGTCCATTAAATCACTCAGCACTGAATTCAATCTGAAGATGTCTTTTTGTTCACATAGAACCACAAGCCTGTTGCTTGAAAGCATGTCATCAAGAAGTCAATTTAAAGCATGTAGCCAAGATTTCCTATTTTACTTTAGGGTCAAGATCATGGCCTTCCAGCCATTCACAACAGTGCTATGAGCCATAAGTCAAATACTACTATTTACTGCAAGCTGCCCATTTATAGCTAATCAAATCAAATCTTTATGATGGTCAGCATATGGCTTATTTTTTGTATACACAGTGAGATTTTGTCATCCCATGAATTATTTCAAATGAAAATGGGCCACCCACATTAGTCTGAGATTGTAAAAAAGATACTGAATGATGAGTCAGCTGGAATAGAAAAAAACTATTTAGGAGAAATAGGTTTTCCAATTTTAGTGCCTTATTCACAACTATTAATCTACTGTATCGCAGCAGAAGCTCCCTTTTTATTTTTTTAAAGATAGTCCTTTAACCCAGGTATCCCCAAACCCTGGGCCGCACCCTGTTGGGAACTGGGCTGCACAAGTGGCGGGCAAGCATGTGAGCGTACAAAGCTGCATTTGTGCAAGTGGCACAGATACACACAAAACTATTCCCTCTCCCCTCCACCTTTGGCACCGGCAGTCCACAGACCCAGAAAGGTTGGGGGGCGCTGCTTTAACCAATTTTTGTAGTTATTGTATTGTCTGAGCTCCAAATGGAACTAGTCCTTAACCTACTTTCTCCCAAACCAAAATTGAAACTGTTTTAGATTTGGATACTGCAGGAAGCCCTAAGCCACTCACAGCAAGTACAAGTGCTAGAAATGCTGGCACATCCACACTCTTCATATACCATGGGAGCATTGCAACTACCAACTAAATAGTTGGGAAAGTCTTCTTTTAAAAAGTACCTTCTACATCATATTATTTTACCGTATCATCAGTCCACACATCTTGCTATTGATCTCAGCCACATCAAAATATTATGATGATATGTTTTAGAAAGAACAGTATCAATATTAGCTTGTTTCCTGTCCTACAATAATGGCTAGGGTCATTTCATTATTTCCAAGCAAACTGAAATACAGATAGATCTCGACTTACAACAGTTCATTTAGTGACTGTTGTAAGCACTGAAAAAAGTGACTCATGGCCATTTTTTCACAACTATTCTGGCCAGGTGATCAAAGTTCAGACACTTGGGAACTGATTCATATTTATGAGTTGCGGTATCTCAGGGTCATATGATCACTTTTCGCAACCTTCTGAAAAGCAAAAGCAATGGAGAAGCCAGATTCACTTCACAACCACTTAACATCTTCAGCATTGACTTACGAATGTCTTCCGCCTTTTTTCCCACTTTTCTCGTACACTTTCTTTTTCCTTTTTCCCCTCCCTTAGTTCCAATTATTTTTTAATTTTCCTTCATATTTTATATTCTGATAAACTAATGAAATGTTGATATGACTAACTTAACAATTTCAATGATTCACTTAACATCTTCCAATTTCAATTCCAACATCTTCCAACCAATTTTGTTGTATTTAAGTACAATGACAATAAAGATTATATTTAACATCTGAGGCAAGAAATGTCATAAAGTGGGGGGAAATTCACTTAACAAATCTGGGCACAATTGTGATCATAAGTCAAGGACTACCTGTATGCATCAATGGCAAAAAAGCAATTGTACAATTCAACTGCCAACTAAAACCAAGATGGATTCAAAATCTTTTTTCCCCACAAACATTAATACAGAAGGATACTGTGAGAATCCAAAATGAACATTTAAAAATCTTTTCTAGTTTATTAATATAAATACTTCAATTTGTTTGGGTTCTTTATATTTAATGTTAGTTACATTTTTTCATTGTGCTCTTTAATTATTGGAACTTGCAGATCATTTGCACTTTCAGCTATCAGAATAGTGTCCCTTTTAGTGCAAGTTATCTTCTTCAATTTTTAAAACCATCCTCATCTTCTTCCAATGCAACTTTCCTCAATGCATATTCAGTATTTAGGTTAAATAAACAAGAGAATAAAATAAAATCCCATCTCCCTCCTTTGCTGACCAGAACCAAAGTCTCAACAGTTTGTTTGGATCGACCCATGTATATATTTTGTATGCTAATTATGCAGTGGCACGACATAAGCACGAACGTCAAAAGCACACCGACAAAACCGCGGCGCTAAAACCACAATGTCAAAAGCGCGCCGACAACAGCGCGCCGACAGAAGCGCAATTTAAGTTAAGGTAAGGTTTAGGGTTAGGTTTAGGGTTATTTTTAGGGTTATGTTACAGCGCGCTTCTGTCGGCGCGCTGTTGGCGGCGCGCTTCAGCGCTCATTCGTCGCCGCGGTTTTGTCACCGTGGTTTAGTCAGACGCGCTTCTGTCAGACGCGCATTTGTGGTGGAACCAATTATGCATGAGCACTTTTTTTAAGAAACCAGCATTACCTTTTTAGTATGATTGCATACAAGAATTGATGACAAACATATAAATCCATCTAATATGAATAAAAGATGTTATACCACTAGCCACTTTTTACATACTGATTTATTCTCATTCCACAAAGCGATATAGTATCTGTCTGATCTGATGAGGATGAAAGGATTTTTAGGTATTAGAGGTCAGTAGTAAATGATGGAATTAAAATTATTTAGAGGATTTATTACATAATGTATTTCTAATGGGCATCTGGTTCATGAAAGTGTGATTATACAACACTGCACTGAAGGTAATATTTACCCCAATTTCATTATATCTTTAATTTGTACACATTCAATTCAATATATTAGATTTATAGGCCGCCCAATCCCGGAGGACATATTATACATACCGCCTTAAAGCAGACTATTCAGTGTCAATTTTAGGTGATGATGGGTACATATGACATATGTGATCAGTTTACATAAACCAATATAGAACAATTGAATTTGTATTGTAGAGAAGTTATATTCTTTCCTATAGATAGCAATCATATAAGTAACATTCTTCACATGGACTGAAAAACAGGTGTTTACATTATGAGGCCTATCTCAGGGCTCACCAACCTTTTGAACCTCCAGGACCACTACATTCATAATTTTAAATCCCGCGGACCACTAATATGATTTTTTAAATGATAAATAGTATTTAGTGCAATATAAAATAACGGACCATCAAAATTTTCTTGCAGATCACCAGTTGGTGACCATTGCCCTAGGTGACTTCATAACAGAAGCCAGATTTGAAACAAGTTTTAACTGTGTCAAAGTTGAACCACACTATTTAAACACACACATCTAATGCAGATGACAGGCAATCTTGGTACTCTCAATAGGTCTCTCCTTTAACAACTGTAGTGATATGAATGGGCAGAAAAAACAGAGAAAACTCACTAAAACAGAGGAAATAGATCTCTTGACCTCTCTCTCTCTCATCAGCCTTTTTCAAACTGGTTTTTTAAAAAAACATTTAGAATTCAGAATTTCAACACCTTTTATTGTCTGTTGCTTAACAGGCAGAGCTTTTCAACTTCTGCCAACTTTGAGATTCCCTACGCTTCAACTCCCAGAATTCCCCAGCCAGCCTAGTGACTAGGACATTTTGGGAGCTGAAGTCCAGGCATCTTACAGTCAACCAAAGCTGAGAGAGGAACTAAGACATTTTGGAACAAATACTTAAAGTCAACCTGCCTAACCACTTCCCACCCACCCCCAATAGCCCATCAACGTATGTTTGTAAACCAGAATCTCCCCCCGCCCACCATCTCCATGAGAAAGGTCGGCAGTTCGAATCCCTAGGTCTCCTGCGTGAGCAGGGGGTTGGACTAGATGACCTCCAAGTTCCCTTCCAACTCCGTTACTAATAATTTAATTTAAATCCCCCCATAATCCAAAACATTTCCAAATACTCCATTCTCCCAGAATCCTGAGCAAAGCCCTTGGCTGACCAGGTTTTAAGCCCACCCAATTAAGGACCCTTTTCTAACTGCAAAGATCACGAGGCCGGTGAACTTAGAGGAAGGAGGGGAGAAGAAGCACAGGACCCCGACCCAGTCTGGAGAGACGATGCTTCCCATCGCCAAGCCTTTCACGGTTTCACTCAGCTCTTCCTTCCCCCGAAGAGGAAATCACCTCCGGGGAGAGAGGCGAAACGCAGCACAGCTCGGGGGCTCCGGGGAGCCTCTCCCTCTCGCTCCCCAGCCCCCGCGAGAAGCCTGAGTCACGCCGGCCTTTAGCGAGGCCTACCTTCTTGCTGGCTCCGCCGAGAGAGACCTTAGGCCTGGTCTTGAAATCCCCTTCGAAGCTGAACATGGTGCCCGGCCACTTAGCCGCCCATCCGGAGCTCGGCCCGCCCTCCTCAGCCGGACGGGGCGAAGAGCCGAAGGGATGACCTGACCTCGCTGGGGAGTCCCACCGCCGGCTAGCCTCGCCTCGTCGACCACCACGTCTCCGCCAAGTGAGGGCCCTTCCTTCGCTCCCCTTCCCGGCTTTCTTTCGGAGCACCCGGCCGCAGCAGTCCGGGACTATGAGGCTCGCGGGTCGGCCGCCGCGACTGAAGGGGCAAGCGAAGCACCCGGCGCCTCAAAGAAGATGGCCGCCGACTGCAGTTAGCACGGCGCGCGCCCACCCGGTCTGCGCATGCGCGTCTCTCTGTCTCCTCCCCACCCTCCTCCTCCCCCTCCCAACTTGAGGAAGGACCGCCTCTCGCTCCGCCTGTCGGACCGGAGGAAGAGCGACGGGAAGGCGGGCTTGGAAGGCGGGGCTGAGGCAGAATATTTTCGTAGGCCCCGCCCTTCCTTCCCTTTCCCCTCCCCCCAGCTTGGATGCTTGGCAAAGGCGAATGGGCTATCCAAGGCTCTAGACCTCATGGTGCGGATTTATTATTTTTTTAAAAAAACTTTCTCAAAGAGGAGTTTGATTTTGTTTTGCTTCTTTCTGGCAACAACCACACATCCGCCTCCTCCTTCAAAACCACACCTTGGTCCGAAATTGTGCGGGGCTTTCTGAGCAATACAGTTCTTAATTTGGCCGCCTTCGGCTTTGATTAAAAGTATGAGAGTGTGTATGTTGTACTTAATACACCTTATATTTGTCCACCTCCTGTTTGTGTAGTTTAATCTAGGTCAGTCTGTGGGGCCTCTTAGTTTAATTCAACATGGGCCTCTTCAGGTTGCCGTGATGGAAACGGGTTGAATCTGCACACCTGGAGGACAACGCATAAGGTGGCAAAGTTTTGGGAGGTGTTAAAATGAAATTATATTTCAATTACATGTGATGCTTTAAATTTAGAAGAAACATAGATCATAATTAAAATTATCTACTGTATTTCATCTATAAAATGTGGATTATTCTTTAGCATCTCTGCAAATTGCAACACCTAGCTGACTTGATCAATCTCCAATAGCTATGCAAATTCATAAAAAAAACAGGGTGAGGAGAAATCTCCAAGTTTCCCAGTTTGCACTTTTCACTGATATGCTAAAATCTTTGGAAACATCATTGCTCTTGTCTAAATGTCTTCAAAGAAGGGGAAATTTCACTTTATGAGGCAGCCAATTCTTAAGCCAGGAAATTCTTTCCATTCTCTAAAGTTTTAAACTATTATTTTTGATCGTGACTGAGAATTTCCTTCCATCTTCTGTTTGAGATACTTGCTGTCATCTCTGTCTTCCACCTTCTCTTCTGCAAGCTAAACAATGTGCCTTTAATCATTCATCATAATGAATTGCATACAATTTTATGACCTTTTTGCCACAATTGTTAAATGAATCACTGCTTCACCCATTTATTTACCCAGAAGCCAACCGAGAAGGTCCCAAATAGTAATCATATGAACAGGGACACTGGAACTATCAAAATATGTAAATAAAATTTGCCAAGGACCAAATTTTGATCATATGATCATGGGGCTTCTAGGATAGTCATTAGTGCAAGGACCAGTTATAGTCATTTTTTCAGTGTCATAGTAACTTTGAGTAGTTGCTAAACAAACAGGTGTATGTTAGCTTTGTAGCAAAATAATTCTTCATCCTGCACTGAACTGACTTGGATTGATAACAGTAATTATGTCCATGTGTCCAAAACATGCAGAGTTGAAATCAAGTAAAACACAAAAATTGTGTATATCAGGCCAGTCATAATTTAAACTGCAAAGAAAATAAGATTCTATTAGCTATAGGTTTAATCATTTCCTTCCATTGTTATCAAATAGGTTTTTTTAAATGGCAAAACTTGTTCTGGTCTCTGGGTCTAAGGCTGTAAATAAAATGAAATTAAATTGCAAGAAAATCTAGGCTGAGCAATTCTTTTTATGCCCCTATTAATTTACCTGACAATTTTTTTTTATGAGATCAACTGATCAGTGAGGCTTTCAGCTTAAGCACAATCCTTCATTAACGCTAAACCAAAGTTTAACAGTTCAGGCAGGACTAAATATCTGTTCACAGATGAAGAGGCCCAATACAGAATAAAAACACCTCAATGTTTGGGTCAATGGTTTTGGGAAAAGATAGGAGGTATATGTAGTCCCTAACAACATGTTGCTTAGCAACCATTCAAACTTAGAATGGACCATTCCAGGTAGTTCAAAGTTCCAACGGCTGTCCCTCTCCCTCACAGTCACATGATTACATTTTGGGCACTTGGCTACCAGCTACTATTTAAAACTATCTGTTGCATCCTGTAGTAATATAGCCTCCATTTTTAGGGGGGGGGTACTGGTTACTGGTGTTTACTTCTGGTTTCCAGAAAAAAGCCCACCCATTGGGTATAATGGATTCATCTGACAACTGGTATATTTGCTTTACTGACCACAGGGTTTGTTTAATTACTGCAGCATTTGCAAAAGACACAAAATCTGGCTCAGACTTGTAGTAACCCACTTAACAATTGCTGCAGCTTACAACCATCATCCCAGTCAGTCCTCAATTATAGGCAGTCCCCGAGATACCACCAGTCATTGAACTCTTTACCCTGTCCTCCAATCTCAGTCCCTTTTTTATCATTCCCTTTGCTAAATTTAGTGGATGCCTGGAAAGGTGACAAAATATGAAGTTATTTACTTTGATGAGTGACTGCCAAGAGGAAGGGAGGAAAAACTTTCGGCAGCTTGTTTGCGTTGAAGAGCTGAAGAAAAAGTATGAATGACTCCCTTTCGAAACCAGCTGGGATTCCTCTAAAGGCAGATAAGCAGCAAAGAGGACCCAACTTCTGCTGAATTGCAGTAAATTTAGCAAATGAAGGTGGGTAAAAGGCAGGGGTGAACCTTTACCTAAAAAGCATACAGAGCAGAAGGCAGAGGCAAAGAGCTTTAACACATAATGGTGGGGGAAGAATAAAAATTAATAGTTCTGTCCCACCTACCACCCCTCCTCACACCCCTTGTTTTCTTTTCTTTATTGAAGAAATGTGGGGTTAAGAAAATAAAAGTTTAGGAAACTTATGCTGAAGCGGGGTCCTTTCTTTGCATGCAGGCGGCTGGTTTCCCAAAAGATTCAGGAGATGTGCAGTCTCCAGAAGGCCAGCTGACCAGGGCAGGGACCCAGCCCACAGATTGGACCTCATTGGCCAAGCCCAAAGATTCATTTGGAAGCCTCTCTGGCATTGGAATGCAGCACTAGGCCCTAATCCAGTGTTTCCCAACCTTGGCAACTTGAAGATGTCTGGACTTCAACTCCCAGAATTCCCCAGCCAGTTGGCTGGGAAATTCTGGGAGTTGAAGTCCATATATCTTCAAATTGCCAAAGATGGGGAACACAGCCCTAATCTAATTTGGCTCTTACTCCCTGTGGGCTGTTTCTGCCTTTGCAAACATTTTGCTATTTTTCTGCTTCCTTTATTTGACACGGCTGGGTGATGAGCCTCCTAGGGCCTCCCTCGTGAGTGGGTTACCCCATTCATGCTTAACAACCTAATATAGTAATCCTCAACTCAACAAAACTGAGTCCAAAATTTCTGTATTTAACTGAGACATTTGTTAAGTGAGACATTTGCCTCATTTTACAACTTTTTTTGCCCCAGTTGTTAAGGGAATCACTTGAGGTGTTTAGTCAGTAATACGGTTGCTAAGTAAATCTGGCTTCCCCATTGACTTTGCTTGTCAGTATATTGCTAAAGGCAACCACATGACCCCAGGGCCACTGCAACAATCGTAATGTGACTTAGTGGCCAAGCATCTGGATTTTGATCATGTGACCATGTGGATGCTGCAACACCCATAAGTGTGAAAAAGATTATGTTGCTTTTTTTTAATGCCTTTCTAACTTTGAACAGTCACTAAATGAACTCTTACAAGTTGAGGACTATCTGTAGTGGCATCAGGGAGAGCAGAGGTATGGGTCGTTAAGCAAGGCTGTCTAAGTAATTGTCACCGCTTGCAACAGTAATGAGCAAGATCCATTGCAGTTATAGGTTTAGAATAGTTGGAAGGGACATTAGTATTCTTCTAGTCCAAACCCTCCTTAGGCAGAAACCCATTTCAGACAAATGGATTTCCAATCTCTTGGTCAATTGAATTCAAGAGGGGTTGGATTGAGGCCGTTTGTGAGAACGTAAGAACTCTAGGCTGATGACTTTTTTCACTCCATCCCCAATCTCTACCTGCTCTTCTCCTACAAAAACAGAGTAGAGTAGAGTAGAATGCAATGCAATGCAATGCAATGCAATGCAATGCAATGCAATGCAATGCAATGCAATGCAATGCAATAAAACAGAACAGAACAAGGGGAAAAATAGAATAGAACAGAATAGATCAGAATAGAAGAGTTGGAAGGGACCTTGGAGGTCTTCTAGTCTAATTCCCTGCTTAGGCAGGAAACCCTAAACCACTTCAGACAAATGGTTATCCAATATCTTCTTAAAAACTTCCAGTGTTGGAGCATTCACAACTTCTGGAGGCAAGTTGTTCCACTGATTTATTGTTCTGTCAGGAAATTTCTCCTCAATTCTAAGTTGCTTCTCTCCTTTGATTAGTTTCCTCCCATTGCTTCTTGTCCTGCCCCCAGGTGCTTTGGAGAATAGGTTGATTCCCTCTTCTTTGTGACAGTTCCTGCACTATTGGAAGACTGCTATCATGTCTCTCCCTAATCCTTTTTTTCATTAAACTAGACATACCCATTTCCTGAAACCGTTCTTCATATGTTTTAGTCTCCAGTCCCCTAATCCTTTTTTGCTCTTCTCTGCACTCTTTCTAGAGTCTCCACATCTTTTCTACATTGTGGCAGTCAAAACTGTATGCAGTATTCCAAGTGGCCTCACCAAGGCATTATAAAGTAATATTAACACGTCACATGGTCTTGATTCTATCCTTCTGTTTATGTAGCCTAGAACTGTGTTGGCTTTTTTGGCAGCTGCTGCACACTGCTGGCTCCTATTTAAATGGTTGTCCACTAGGACTCCAAGAGCCCTCTCACAATTACTACTATTGAGGTTGAGGAACCACATGTACAGTCATAAGTTAAAGACTATCTGTATCGCATCAATTGACAACATTAGTGGAATCTATTCATGTATTGTCCTGATCTGTTTTTCTTATTCCTGTGGTATTTTTAGAACTGAAGTGAAAATTGAAGCATATGAACCAAATTCAAGCTATATCACAGAAGTTAAAATTTGGGGAGATCTGTGGTTTTGTACTTTGAAGGTTGCAGACTTAATTGTGTGCTTTCATTAATAATTCCCATAAGCCTTTTAGCTGAATGTCATGTACATGATTAAGTGCATTCAAAATAGAGATCTCCAAAGTTGCAGAGTTATTTGGGGCAGTATTGGTGCATCAGATAAATTAATACCGATAATTGGGTCAAACAGGAATGCGATACTGTGGTTTCCACAAAAGGGTTTAGATGATTGATTGCCATTAATGTTAATTAATTGGATTTAATTAATGAGTCCTTTAGGCTCATTTACCATGCTCACTCAAAAAAAACCCGAAGGCTTACCAACCAGCAAAAAGTGGCATTTTGTGTCATTTCTCCTTTGTTTCATTTGACATTTACCAGTACATCTTAGCTTGGATTTTTAGATAAACTAAAATGCCTGTGAATTGATCCCTTTAGATGAACTGATTTTATGAGCTGCTCATTCCTTTTTGGGGTAACTATAACTTGTTTTATTACAGCCATGTTCATGAATTCTTTATTTATTTATTTTCAGATTTTGTAGCAGGATTGGGGTTAGTGCCAAGCAGGTATGTCTTCAATAAGAGAGGGGCAAAAAGGTCAAGATGGAAGTCAGAACTGTATAAACAAAACCCACCCCTTTTTATGCAGACACCTTGGAGCCATATTCAGGAGTGGAATTCAGCTGGTTCGGACCAGTTCGGGCAAACCACTTATTATGTGTTTCTCCGAAAATACGACCTGTCCTGAAACTAAAGCATTGCCACATATTTCAGATGGGCAAAAATATTCCCCCCCCCAAAAAAAAATCCACCCCCTGGACAACCCCCTCTGGCCAGGCAGAGCACTACTCGCCAACTTAGCAGTACCCCAAAGGTGCCAAGCCACAGAAACGAGGTGGGGGACAAAGGCGCTTGCGTTGCTTAGTGCTTTCGGGGTACCACTAGGTCGGTCAGCGGAACTGTACTCAGCTGAAGAGGGGTGGGTTGCTGGGCAACTGCTCTCTTGTGAGCGGGCTCCCGAAGAGTCGGGCACAGCCTCAGGGTCGAATGGCTGTGTTGCGCTGTCACAGCTGCAACACAGCAGCCATGGGGTGACCACGCTCCGAGCAGCCACCCGGCAACCCAAAAACAATGAGTGCTCCCCTTTAATAAGGCCAAGGGCATATTTCTTGAGACCCTGTCGTATTTTCGTGGAAACACGGTATGATTTTGCACAGTTTGGAGAATCGTTAAAATCAACCACCGACTAGCAGTGCCCCACCCTGCCCTATATATTATCTTCCCTTCACTACATGGTCCAGCTAATCTCTGTGCCTCACCTGGTCTGCTCACCAAAGGTAAGCATGCCGCCTGCTTGCCCTGCACTTCGGGTCGGGGACTAGGAACATGCTATTCCCTGGCTCTGTCCTTGCCCCGGGTCTCCACCCACATGCCACCATTCCCTCTGGCTTCAAGCTACCGGACAGTTCTTTCTTACTTAAAGTACTGCAGCGGAAATCTTGCAGCCATCCCTTGCTGAGGCTTAGTCACTTGTGGAAATGCTCCATGTAGCCTCCGGGTCAGCAGTTATTTCTCTCCGTTGCTGATCTTGCTGGGAGAGAGCGCGTCTCTTGTGCAATTTAGCAGCTGTGAGCCGCCGCTTTCCTCTAAGTCTCATCCAAAAAGCGCACAGCACAGAAAAGCAGCATTCAACATGGCTGCTGCGTCTCTGTGCTGTGTGCTTTCCAGATGGGACTTAGAGGAAAGCGGCGGCTCACAGCTGTTAAAATTGCACAAGAGACGCGCTCTCTCCCAGCAAGAGCAGCAGCGGAGAGAAGCAGCTGATGTCCTGGAGAGCAGAGATGGAGCAGAGCAGGCCCAGAAAGGCTGCTCAGTCAATCCTCGCCGCATGGCGGAAGCCGAACATGTCCGCATCAGCAAACCAGTTGTTAAATGGGTTGAATCCCACCACTGGCCATATTTAATCATAACGTATGCAATCTATAGTTTAGGGCTTCACAGTCTAAAGGGGGGTGTTCCTTGAAATTTTGAATATTTCACGTATAATGGTCACCACATAGAAGACTTCTTCTATGATTCAGGTGACCATCATTCATCATTCAGATTTTACTCTCAAAGACATAAGCTTTGTCTGATAATTTATTGGGTAATTAAAGCTATAATTATTTTATTTGTACAATGTTTATCGGTTAGCTAGAACTTTTTTAAAAAAAATTAATGTGTGGTAGCATTAGTAATTTTGTGTATCACCTAGATTTAGGTTTAAGATAGAAGCCCATACAAATATTTTAAATAAATTAAATGATGTACAAGGAACTTTAACTATTGTTCCTTTTCTAATCCTGATCTTGACTTTAAATTCTTTCATAAATTTTCTCCAATAGATAAATACTTTTATTACTTAAAAACCTATCTTTTTTTTCTTTTAAGTGTGAAAAAAATAAGAGTTGTTCTTATTTAAGTGAGTAGACAGTCATATACCAACACGTATGGTGAGAAAGTATGATTATTCAAGAACTTTGGATGTTAGTTCTTTATTTTTTTTGCTGAATATCAAATGTGTCTGTATCATTAATAGTATTAAATCCTTCTTTGACATTGTTATCCATTTAAAAGGATTCCCAAAGCCAAATCTGTCACCAAGAATTTATCACAGACTACATCAGGTTGCAAAACTTGAAAAAAATGAAGTGCAGGATCCCATCCAAGGTTGGTAAGGAACCTCCAAATTAAAGAAATCTTCTATTTATACCCCAGCTTCCATCAGAGGTGAAGGTAGCCACCTTCACACCAAAACTTATCCATCCAACAATAAAGCATTTCCGAATCAAAGGTGTTTATCACCAATGGAAGTATGGGACTGCACCCGTTGTACAGTTCATTTTGTATTAATACAAAGATATTTGAAAAGGATTCTGATACAATATTTAACACCTGGGCAGAAACAATGATTGATTTCAGAATGGTGGGAATGATTGAGCATTGAAGCTCCACCCATACTTAACTATGCACAATGTGAATATCCAAATAGGGGAAGGCTTGTTTACCCCCTGCCTTTTGACCATCAATTTCAGTGGTGGATTGCAGGCGGTACGCCCCGGTATGGGCGTACCGGAGCCTGTCCGGAGCACAGGGTACTGTTCCAGTACGATGCTCCAGAGGGCCCGCCCACCCACTCGAGCTCCTTACCTGTCCTTTAAGCCTTTGGTGCTTCTGCGCATGTGCATTGCGCATACGGCGCCTGTGCGATGCTCTGCTGGGCAGCTGGAGCATCGCAGAGGCTTGCAGAGATATCGCAGGCAAGTACGAAGCATGAACGCACTGCGCGCATCCATGTGGGTGACATCGGAGCCATTCCAACCGTACCGATTAGAACGGAATCCAGAACCCACCACTGATCAATTTGGACTAATAGTGTTCTCCATCAAAGACAGGGGTGGCTTCAAAAATTTCAGCAACGGATTCTCTGACAGTTGCAGGGTGGGCATGGCCATTGAGGGCATGGCCAAGTCAGCCTTCTGCATCATGGCGGAGTGTGTGTGTGCGTTTTCACCTTCCCCAGGCTCCAGAGGCTTTCCTCGAGCCACTGGAAGGGCAAAAACTGCCTCTCAAGGGCTCTGGAGCTACTTCAGAGCTTCCAGGAGAACCTTCCCCCCTCTTCCTGAGCCTCTGTATGGGCCCTGCACTTATCTCTCATCCAAAGGGGCCATGTGGAGACTGAGGGGAGGGGAAGGGTGGGCGGGTCCAGCCAGGGGTGGGATTTGGAGGTTCTCCGAACCGGCCATTACATTAACCACAGGTTCTCTCAAACCCATAGCAGCCCACTTCTGATCAAAGATGTTTATTCCTTTGAACGCTGTGTTTGAAGCCAGCCAAATGAATTTGCAGATGGTCCTCGACTTACAACAGTTCATTTAGTGAATGTTCACAACAGCACTGGGGGGGGGAAGTGTAACCATTTTTCACACTTATGACCGTTGCAGCATCTCCAGGGACAAAATTTAAATGCTTGGCAATTGCTTCATATATATGATGATTGCAGTGTTCCAGTCATGTGGTCATCATTTGTGACCTTCTGACAAGCCAAATCAATGGGGAAGCCAGATTCATTAAACAACTGTGTTACCAATTTAACAACTGCCGTGATTCACATCACAAATATGAATTTAGAAATGTTATGTTTATTTACTTCAGAACCTAAGCACAAAAGGCACCTAAACTTAATTTTAAACGAGAGGACAAATGGACAGGTCACCCCTTTTCTGAGGTTTTGATGATTTGGTCCTATAAAAGAGATGCTGAAAACCTGCCTTGGCTTTATAGGAAATTGCTCAACAGTTTAAAGCCTGCTAAAGCTCTGTAAAGTTGTAATTTTAAAGTCCTGCTGTAAATATATTAATTAAGGTGATTAGAATAATGCACCAGATTAATCATGTGCCAAACGCCACCGTGTCTGCTTCCCCAATTTATTAAGCTAATCCTGCTTCAGGGGAAATCAGATGGCAAATGTCCTGTTGCCTTTGAAGACTTCTCAGGAACCCAAGTGGCCTTTCTCCCCTTTAATTGCTCAGGGACCTTTTCCATTCTGCAGCTGACAACTGTCACAGCTGTGTAGCTCATTGCTTAACCTGCCCTTGACACTTTCATTGGTACCGAACAAGTCTGACTCTTCTCCAACCTGCTACCATCCAGAGATATAACCTTGCAGCATCCCAAATCCCAGCAAGCGCTACTTCTTTCTTAGAATTCAACTTATCTGAGCATGCTGGGCTGAATGCAAATGCAGACGGCGTGTTGTTAAACTGGGAAAGTGAGCATCTCATATTTAGATGCCCAGCTACTCACAATTACATGCAAAGGAAGACAGAATTCTGAACTGGTGTTTATAGATAAAACACCTAAACGTGTACAAGTAGTCCTCGACTTATGACCACAATGGAGCCCAAAGTTTCTGTTCCTAAGCAAGGCAGCTGTTAAGTGAGTTTACCCCAATTTTACCTTTTTGCCACAGCTACTAAGTAAATCACTGCAGTTGTTAAATGAATCATGTAGTTATTAAGCAAATCCAGCTTCTCCCATTAACTTGCTTGTTCAAAGCCGGTTGGGAAGGTTGCAAATGGTGATCACATGACCCTGGGACAGTGCAACTGTCATAAATACATGCCAGTTGCCAAGTGCCTGAATTTTGATCACATGATGGGTCATACAATAGTCATAAATGTGAAAAACGGTCACAAAATATTTTTTCCATTGCCATTGTAACTTTGAACAGTCACTAAATGATTGATTGTAAGGACTACCTATGCAACTTCTTGTTCTCCGTAATATATGCATTATTCCGTTCCTATTTTGTAAAGACCAGTTCTATTTTCTTCTACTTCAGTTCTTCTAATATGTGGCACTGCAGAACATCTGTGGAGGCTTTCTTGTTCTTTTATCTTCCAGATGTTTTACGGCGCCAAGTTCCAGGAATTCTGGACTGTGAGTCATACCATATGTTGTGTCAAAATGTAATTGGCCAATAGGTTTTGTTATATTATGTGAATGTCATCAGCATAGCTAGCTAATGATTCAACATGCCGTATGCAGAAAAGCTGAGGAATTCTGGGAATTGAAGTCCACACACCTTCAAACTGAAAAGGTTGAGAAACACTGGGATAGGATGTTGTGTGGATACAACTCTAGCGTTATCATTCTCATTATTAAGTTTCTTGAACCAGGAAAGATTCCATTGATCTGCCATCCCTGGAAATTACAAAAGGATTCCAAAGACATCAGGCATATGAAAGGTAGGATGAATGGCTCGTTAATTTTAGACTTAATTTTTTAAAGTGAGAATTGCTTCTTAATTTTAAACTGCTCTGAGAGGAAATAGCTTTTGGGCATCCTCCCAAAAGATAATATATAGGATTGTTGAAACTCATTAACTACAAGCTTAATGTACAAAACATATCCTGGGTAACAAGTGCCCTTTACACATTTATATGGTGGATCCCACTTTCACGTCAATAAATTTATATAATGGATTCCCATGCCAAATACTAATAACATGGCTGGCTAAAAAGTTACATAGTTTCTTATATTCCCTAGGTCAGCGGGGGGGGGGGGATACCTTAATAGTAGATGAAATTAAAGAAGATACTATTATATTCAGAGAGTAATTACGACTATGTGACATTAACCTTGAAAATGGTGTGCCTCAAATTTCTCTATAATTAATGTAATCTTACATTTGATCATTAATATAATGAAGACAACTTAAGGGTTTCAGAAGACCAGATAACTCTAAAGCTGCTTTGTTTTAGAATATAATTTAATAGAATAACAGAGTTGGAAGGAATCTTGGAGGTCTTCTAATCCAACCCTCTGTTGTTGAAGCAGGAAACCCTGTGCCATTTGAGACAAATGGTTGTCCGATCTCTTCTTTAAAACCTCCAGTGTTGGACTACCCATAACTTCTGGAGGCATGTTGTTCCATTGATTAATTGTTCCAATTGTCAGGAAATAATAATTTAATGTTAAAGTTTATAACATTAGCTAGCCATGTGCAGCAGCTGCCAAAAAAGCCAACACAGTTCTAGGCTGCATAAACAGAGGGATAGAATCAAGATCACATGAAGGGTTAATACCACTTTATAATGCCTTGGTAAGGCCACACTTGGAATACTGCATTCACTATTTGATGGTCACAATATAAAAAAGATGTGAAGACTCTATGTTGAGAGTGTAGAGAAGAGCAACAAAGATGATTAGGGGACTGGAGGCTAAAACATACAAAGAACTGTTGCAGGAACTGGGTATGTCTAGTTTAATGAAAAGAAGGATTAGGGGAGAGATGATAGCGGTCTTCCAATATCTCAGCGGTTACCACAAAGAAGAGGGAGTCAAACTATTCTCCAGGGCACCTGAGGGTAGAACAAGAAGCAATGGGTAGAAACTGATCAAGGAGAGAAGCAACTTAAAACTAAGGAGAAATTTCCTGATAGTGAGAACAATTAATCAGTGGAACAGCTTGTCTCCAGAAGTTATAAAAGCTCCGACGCTGGAAGTCTTTAAGAAGATGTTGGATAATCATTTGTCTGAAATGGTGTAGGGTTTCCTGCCTAGGCAGGGGGTTGGACTAGAAGACCTCCAAAGTCCCTTCCAACTCTGCTATTTTATCTTGATTATGGCTGTATGGAATTTTCAGATGGAACAATAGGCTACAGCAGGGAGACAAATCTGATGCACTTCAACTACTTTGACTAAAAAGATAATGATCCCATGATTCCAATTCAATGACAGGAGATTTAATCAATACATCCATGTACTTTTCTTGACAGTTATAAAAGAAGCAGTTTTCCTTTCTTTCTGGATGTTTTCCAGATGAGGCAACTGTCTTAGGATCTCCTAATGGTCTTTTATCCAGTAATCAAAAGCCCCAATCCTGCTAAGTTTGGGGAAATCTTAACAGGAACTATGTTCATGTTGATTTATGGGTTTGAAAATCCAGAACAAATATATGGTGTGGATCCCCCTACTTTGGGAAGCATTTGGCATATAATTGAAATGATTGTTGTAGGTCCCATTTGAAAAATGCTTTAATGTTATTACAAAATGTTTTTTCTCCTTTGCTGCAGCCCATAATTGATTGATAGCAATAATTTTTGACAGAGAGTGGATTGTATTTGTGCAATTTGAGAGATTTAGAAGCCAAAAGACAGCGCCTATTTTTATTCTTCGTTGGGATGACTGTCTTAATGGTCCTTGCTCTGCCAGTTAAATAATGAAGCTTTTCATCTGAAGAATTTTAAACGTTGTCTTTCTTGGACCAAAAGATGTCCTGAGTCCTGGCACTATTAAAAACCTGAGAAATTAGATTCTTTGTGTCACCTTGACAAACTTGCATAATTGGATGCCAATTGTCAGAATGACAAAGATGTGAATAATTATTTACTCAACCCAGAATTAATAACTGGACAATTTGGGATCATTTCTCAGATGCCGTACTCAATTTGGAAGCAGAAATATATTACGTGGTACAATAATGCTTGGTCTGAGCCAGACTGTAATGTCTTAACGTAACTTTCCAATTCTATTCTGAAGCTGTGAATATCTGAAAGGGATCCGATGTAGTCAAATGTTTTCCATCCCTGAAATCTTGTAGAAGACATGGGAGAAGTTAGACCATCAATTCAAATTTAAGCAGCTTAAAGAAGCTTAAAGCAGTTTAAGAACCTTCATGAGCTTAAACTGACTCAAGGTTGATTCACACATGCTTATTTTAGTAGCTTGTGTAGCACATAGCTTGTTGAGATTATTTGGTTTGGTGTTATTTGAAGCTTGCCAATTATGGTTTACAGGGTTTACAATTGTTTACAGGAACACGGTGGCTCAATGGCTAAGACACTGAGCTTGTCGATCAGAAGGTCGGCAATTCAGTGGTTCGAATCCCCGTGTAATGGCATGAGCTCCTGTTACTTGTCCCAGCTTCTGCCAACCTAAAAGTTCGAAAGCATATAAAAACTGCAAGTAGAAAAATAGGAACCACCTTTGGAGGGAAAGTAACAGCGTTCTGTGGGCTTTCGGCGTTTAGTCATGCCAGCCCCATGACCATGGAGACATCTTCAGACAGCGCTGGCTCTTTTGTTTAGAAACGGAGATGAGCACTGCCCCCTAGAGCTGGAAACGACTAGCACACTTGTGCGGAGAACCTTTACCTTTACTAATTATAATTTATTCTATGGTTTTAAACAAGTGATGCAATGCAATGTGTGAAATCAGTTCTTAGCTCCATTTTCAGCGTTTTAAGTCCAGTGGGACATCATGTACCTATAGTCCTTGACTTAGAATAATTCATTTAGTGACCATTCAAGGTTACAATGACACTGAAAAAAGTGACTTATTACAGTTTTTCACACTTACAACCGTTGCAGCATCCCCATGGTCATGTGATTTACATTCAGATGCTTGACAACTGACTCACATTTATGACAGTTTCAGTGTCCCGGGGTCATCTGATCCCCTTTTGCGACCTTCTGACAAGCCAAATCAATGGGGAAACTAGATTCACTTAACCACCGTGGTACTAATTTAAGAACTACAGTGATTCACTTAACAAATGTGACTAAAGTCGTAAAATGGAGCAAACTAACAAACCTCTCACTTAACAACATAAATTTTGGGGTTTGTTATGGTCATAATTCTAGGACTGTCTTTATCAAGCTCTCTGGATGGCAACAGAGCAGAAATCTTCTCCAGCATTCCAAATGGTTATGCCCTATTGTCTAGTGAAGATGATTCATAAGCAACAGTCCATGTTGGTGAATCAAAGGAGTTGTCAACCCTATAGTGTAGACCAGATGAGGAAACCAACTCCATAGGTTGACTACAGGTCTTCTTCTTTGGCCCTGTTAATCAGTAACGGTATTTGGGAATGACCTTGTGGGACAAGTGGAAGTGCCTGGACAACTGTCCTTTCATGTAAAAGGAATCTCAGCCCAGAGATGTAGAGGGGGGAGTGGGAAGCATTTCAGAAAGGACCCCCTTAATTTTCCAGAGAGTAAAAAGAGAGGAAGGGAGAAATGCTTTCAGACTTGCAAGATAGTTGCCAGTCCTTTGAGGCAGTCCACACAAGAAACACAATGATGAATATTAGCCTTTGCTTTATTGTTAAGGTTACATTAACAAAATTTTGCATATGGTTAACATGATATTATTTTTGCTATTTTTTTCTTCAGTTTTAATTTCCTTCCTTGTCTATGGAGATTCTCAATCATTCCATGGTTGTTCCAAAGGTGCTTTTTTTTTTCAAGAGGCAAGTGGACTTTCTGGTTTTTCTGTGAAGATGTTTCACAATGCAAAAAGAAGCAAAAAAAAAAAAAAGCAAAATGTCTTCAAAGAAAACCAGAAAATCCAGTTCCCTCATGAAAAAAGCAACTTTGGGATTTACTTCATTGCTTTGTCCTTTAATCCCCGCTTGGCTTGTGGTCACGTGCCTTCAATGATATGACCACTTAGTACCAAGGGTGGCTCATCACCTTCAAATATCATATAGGAATTATCTCATTTGTCTTGCCACCATTATTGTACTCCTGGAGCATCAAGTATCACTTATAGTTTGCAATAACTATGGCAAAGCTATGTCTTTCAAACCATATTGTCCCCCATCTAACCTGACGCAGCCATATCAACCAACTGGTTGGATTCTTCCTTTTTGTTTTCTTCCTTTTTGTTTTCTTTTCCTTGTTTCTGGACAAAAACATCCACTTAAGAATCAAAAAATCAAGATTTGGGGCACCAGTCTGCAGTTGAAGCTCAACATGCATCCCACAGTTCACACAAACATAAAAAAGGTAGCAGCTTCAATTGAATGCTCATAGCCTTCATCTTGATCTCTCCTTTGTAGATACCCCAAGGAAATATCATACAAATAACATACAATTTCTTTAGGTCAGTCACTACAGAGGAGAATTTGAGCATATTCTGGTGTCTTTCAATATCATTGCTGTATGAAAGGGAGTTTCATACAGCAATGTATCAATTCTTACACCTTTTCAATCAACTCTGGTTGAAAAGGTAAAAAAGGGTGACAGTACATAAAGTATCTGAGGTGTAGTGTAATATTATGTTGAGCAAGGGTAGTGCAGTCCAGGATTTTGCACTTTAATAGACCATTATGAAACATATGCATGTCGGTAATAAACTTGATTCTACATTTATTGGTTTGAGAAAAAAGTATGCTAAAGATAATTGGCTTCAATTATTGAATGTTTTGTGTAAATATGGAGCAAAATTTTGGTTGCTAAATGCATTAGTGCTGGTATGTGATGGGAAAAGACAAGCATTAGTATAAGTGATTGGGTCAGTATTAAGAAAGGAGTAAGACAACTATTTAGTTATGTATATAATCATAATAAAATCAGTCTATATATAAAACCTGCTCTAGTAAGGGTAAAAATCTAGCTAGCTATTGCAAAGAAACAGATACAAATTCAATATAATGAAGTGTGGTGCCACACTGAATGTTTTAATTGTATATATGTTGGTTGGAGATGTGAACGTGCATGTACTTTAATATGCAGACAATGCTGTGCTACGACTGAGAACCCAAATAATAAATATTTTATATGATGCAACAAGGATCATCAATCTGAAAATTACAATATGATAGACTAAGGTTTATTTGACTTATTTGACAGGGAAAATAAAATGAATCTTTGCAAATTATATATTAATGACAAAACCTAGAATTTTGAACGAGATGAATGTTATGTCTTGGTAGAATGTAACTAAAATGTAAAATAGCAATAGCAATAGCAATAGCAGTAGACTTATATACCGCTTCATAGGCCTTTCAGGCCTCTCTAAGCGGTTTACAGAGAGTCAGCATATTGCCCCCAACAATCTGGGTCCTCATTTTACCCACCTCGGAAGGATGGAAGGCTGAGTCAACCCTGAGCCGGTGAGATTTGAACCGCTGACCTGCTGATCTAGCAGTAGCCTGCAGTGCTGCATTTAACCACTGCGCCACCTTGGCTCTAAAAAAAATTAGGAACTTCAGATTCAATCTCTGTTGCATGGAATGACTGTAGGAATGACTGAAAAAATGGACGTTATCTTTCAAAGCTTACATACATATATCCCCATCATTTTTTTTCCTTTCAAGGTAAGCAACATTTTGTTATGTGCAGAAAATGTTTCTGTTCAAGGTGTCATATGGATATTTCAGAGGAAACATCAACTAATGAGCACTGAGTGAATGAATGAAATGAATGTGATAAAACTATAGGGTCAAAAATGAATGGATACTGAATGAATTTGGACTGAATGGAAAAATTAGCATCTGGTATGAAGATATATATTGAGGCAATGTGATCATATGGAAAGAATGGATTGTATCACAAAAAACGAAGGAAAAGTGAATGAGGCAAGAGTAAACAGGAGACCAAAAAGTCATACCATATGATATGAGAATCTCAGAAAGAGATGGGATATTCAAAGAACACAAGGAAATGTAAGAATCAGCATTATAGAAGCAAGAGTGGTTTCCAGGGATAGAAACATAGAAACATGTAGAGAAGTATAGTGAATGATGCCATTAGAAATTATATTTTACTACATTTTCTTCATCTTGTCTCCTGCCTTAATATTTTGGATTACTACTCCTTGCTCAATTTCTGCACTTCACATAATGTTGCTTATATTCAAGGGAAAAAGTATGATGGATGTGTGTGTGTGTGTGTGTGTGTGTGTGTGTGTGTGTGTGTGTACGTACACACACACACACACACAGAGTATATGCTGGTCTTGTTGTATTTGGGTCTTTTCCCATGTAAGATAAAAGATCCGAATACAACAAGACCAGCATACCTACACTTGTGAAAATCTACAAACACACACACACACACACACACACACACACACACACGTTATACATACATACATACATACATACATACATACATACATACACACACACACACACACATACACATATGCTATTAAAACACTGCTGGGAGGCAAGTAGTAGGATTCAAAAATTTTAACAACCAGTTGTCTGCCGTAATGATTTCTTCCAACAACCAGTTCACCTAGCTACTCAGAAAGTTAACAACTGGTTCTCCCAAATTGGTTCAAACTGGTTGTGTCTAAAAAAATGGTGCATTTGATAGATAAAGAACATTTACAGAATGACCTTCTTTACCATAAGAAAATGATGGGAGTTCTGCCCTTCTGCTTCCCTTAGCACACCTACCAGTCCAAGTAACCTTTTCCTCAAGCAGGCTTTCAAGGCAAAGTCAGGCCAGAGGTAGCCACCAGTTTTATTTCATAAACATTCTTGGGTGGCCCTTATGGGGACCAAACACCTTCTTTTAAATAACCGTTTTATTTATTTATTATATTTTATTCTATATTTATTACTTTGTATGTAGCTCAAGACAGAGAACACGTCTAATACTCCTCCTTACTCCTGATGAAGCCAGCTAGTGTTCGGCATCGACAATGCTCTTCCCTCCCGTGTGTGTGTGTGTGTGTGTGTGTGTGTGTGTGTAATAGCATATAATTAGCATCAGAATCATTATATGAACTCAACAACACAAGTCATTTTGGCAATAAGGTTCTTCATGCTGTAGTCTTCTCGGGTCAATTTACTGTAAAATTGAGCATAAAATTGCCAGAATGAGCTGTCCATGGTGCTGGTTCCATATCCTAACAGAAAGGAATCATCTCCTGGAAGTTTTGGTTTTAATCAATAGAAGTTGGAACTAGGAAGATTATAACAAGAACCGGGTAGAAATTAGTGTCCTGGTCCTCTGGTTATTTAATACTTGGGTCTGCCTCTTAGACCTCTGCATCCATCTGAAATGAGGAAGGGAAATGTCTGCCACTCTGTCTGTGATTCTAAATTCCACGCCAGTTCCAGCTGGAAATGGTATTAACTATATTTTCAAAAGCTATCACTTTATTTCCTCTTTTCTCCTAAAGCTTTCTGAAATTATAGTTGCCATAAATCTGACAATTTAGCAGGAGAGAGAACAGAAATTAGTTCTTGCCTGGCACTGCACTCTCATTCAACTGTTGAATTGCTTAGCTATTGGTCAGAAAAGGTCCTTTCCACATACTCATCGATATTGGTATCCAATTTTTCAGGGAATGTCTCTCAGAACATTAGATGCAAATCAAAAGATGTCTTGGAATGCAAGGCCTCTGGAGCCAGCTTATTACATCAATACATCTCTGCTTATGTCTACTGCTCCTGCATTCTTCTACCGCCACCAAAATAGTTCAATCAAATTTAGAATGATGGAATAGAATTAGAGTAGAGTAGAGTAGAGTAGAGTAGAGTAGAATAGAATAGAATAGAATAGAATAGAATAGAATAGAATAGAATAGAATAGAATAGAATAGAATAGAATTCTTTATTGGTCAAATGTGATTGGACACACAAGAAATTTGTCTTTGGTGCATATGCTCTCCCTGTATGTAAAACAACAAGATACAACATTTAATGATAGTCATAGGATACAAGTAAGCAATCAAATCATACTAGGAAACTATCAACAGGATACAAGCAACAAAGTTACAGTTGTAAGTGAGAGGAGATGGGTGATAGGAACAATGAGAAGATTAATAGTAATAGTAATGCTATTAGTAATGATTAGATTAGGAAAGGATCTCATTGGTTTTCTATTTCAACCCTCTGGCTGGGACAGGAATCATCACATCAAAGGACTGTCCAATGTTTTTTTGTTTGTTGTTTGAAAATCTCCAGTGACAGAAGCCTCGTAATGCAGCTTCATCTGCTGCTTAATAATTAACATGGTCAAGAAATTCCTCCTTTTTTCAAATTTGGATCTTCCTCTGTAAAGCTTCTGCCCATTGATGCTATCCTACCTTCAGGAATTATAGGGAAGAAAATATGGATTTAATCTCCATGACAGCCAATCAAGTAGTAGAAGAGTGCTGCTATTTCTCCTGTTAACCTTCTTTTTTGGACTAAACATACCATGTTTTAACCATTTTTCACAGAATTGCCTTCTGCCAAGCAAAATACAATATTACACATCTGGCCTTACCAGTACAGTATACAGCAATGTTTCTCAAAGTTAGCCACTTTAAGAGGTATGGATTTCAATTCCTAGACTTCCCCCATCATCTCCAGCCAGTCAACTCCAATTCTGGAAGAAACTGGTATAGGGTGAAATTTTCAATGATTGTCTGAGTGCAGTGAATTTAAATCATAGTTATAGATTCAAAGATCTCCAGTGTTTGGAATTCACCATTTAATTTCTTGTGTTAAGCATTCCCATGGTTCAAAACAGATCCTTAAGTGATATACTTCTGCCTGCAAAATCTTGAGACATGATCAATCTGGTTTAATCTGCCAAAGTCCACCACTGTGCTTCCCCATAGCAGGGGTTCCAGGCATGATACAACAACAATGCTTTCCAAAAAAAAGCCTTCAGTATATTATTCAGAGTTTTCATGAGACTTTTTTTGGAAAGACTATCAACAATGACTTGAACTCTGTGATGAAAGGAAGAATGGAAAAAGAAATAATAACAAGGATAATAAAGGGTTTAAATGTATCTCCTTTTACCATCTGCAGAAAATGTAACCTTGAGAGAGACAGATTGGCCTAGTGGTTAAAGTGTTGGCCTAAAAACAAGGAGACCATGAGTTCCAGTCCTACCTTAGATATGGAAGCTGGGTGATCAGGATTGTTATTGTGGAGAAGTAGGAAGAGGAAAGAATAGTATATTCTCCCCTTGAATAAAGTATAAAGTATTAGAGGCAGATGGTATAAAAATGTATAAAGATAGATCTGCTAAATGCTGGAAGTCATGTGGTTCATACTACCATATGTGGTGGACATGCCCAAAAGCTAAAAAATATTGAATGAAAATACATACTTGGTGGGGGAAAATGATAAAACAGCACATAGACTTGAAACCAGAGATATTTTTGTTGGGCATTATACTGGAAAAATATGATAAAAAGACTATATATCTGGTCTTACATATACTAACTGCAACCAGAATTGTATTTGCACAGCAATGGAAAAATGATGAGACTCCATCAGATGAGAATGTAATTAAGAAAATATTAGAATGCGCAGAAATGGACAGATTAATACTCACTATTAAGAATAAAGAAGAAATGATATTTTTTGAAATGGGATGTATTTTATCAATGCCAGACAACAGAAACAGAAGTCAGAAAGGAGGAGACATAAAAAGAGGAAATATTAATGTGGAGAGTTGTTAAAGAAGATATTAAGTATTATTGTTATTATATTATTATATTATCAATATTATTGTGATGGATACTACAACAAATATGTGGATTATGATTGTTTTAAAATAATTGTACCCAGATCACACACTGTTCAATGCAAATTAAATGTTATATAAATAAAACATTTTAAAAAGTATTAGAGGCAGATTAAAAATCTAGTAAAAAAATGAAATAAATTGATTTAATTCCATTTCCATAATTGTTCTTCACTCTACCCCAGATATACTGGGATTGCATATACTGGGTTCTCAGTTTCTCAGCCTGGGAAAGGAGTGAGGTAGGTTGCAATTCAACCTTTCAGAAGGGCGACAGATTAAAAACACTGTGATAATTGCTTGGATTTTATGTATTTATTTTTCAAACTGCTCTCCCTCCATTTACCTTTGTAAAGCTGGCTACATGGAGTATTAATCAAATGCCTCTAAAGTTATTTTTGCTACAGGTTTGTGTGCAAAAGGATTATGGCTCTGCAGCAATTTAATAGGGAAGGCTAATTACCTAGATAAACTGAAAAATCTTTGTTCATTTACAAATGGGCATCAAATGAAGATTCCATTATTGTAATATATTTACACTGTCAACTTAGCCTAAAAGGGTATTCAGAATTATTGAGAGAGCTTGAACCTTCCTGCCCACCTCTACAAACCATTAATCAGAGCAGTATATTTTACTAATCTAGTATCTCCATTGGAGTTTAAAGACTGAACTTCACCTGGGGTTTGTTATATAGGCATACCCTAGTATTAGTACTTTAAAATATGTACTGTGTAATATAATCTTTATGGCTTAAAAGTCATACAAATTGGGTACAAATTATGTAGAGCAACTTCCCCCGCCCCCCGTGGCACAATAAACAAAATAGCAATTCTAAATAGGCATTTTGGTATATTTATTGCTCTGCGGGGACCAAAGATGGATCTCACCTCACTTTGCTATACTGCAAGCAAATTATGTTGAAATCCTTCCAAGAATCAATGATACGTTTATAAATTCTCCAAACTGAACTTCTGGCCTCAAGTAACTTTGTCACAATAAAACATTAAGTGAGTTTTCTCCTTTCATTCATTTTGGAAATGCTTTTTTTAAAAAAAATTGGCTTACAGGAAGACAATTGTCAGTCTTTTTTCATTTCACCTCCATATGTTGCTTGCAGTACAAGCATGCATCAAATAATAAAATCACACCCCAGGGTATTGGATATGTAATGAATTTCTGCATGTGCTGTTTTATTCATTAAGTTGATTTATGAACCCTTAAAGTCCATGACCGCCTTCAACAATTTAAGGCTGATTGGTCTGGAGCTGCACTGGGATTGAGACTAACATCATTTAGAACAATTGTTTGGATACATCTGGGAATAAACAAATTTGGTTTAAAAGGTTTAGGTAATTCAAAAAAAAAGGGCAATCGGGATTTTTTTTAAAAAAATGAGAATACCTTTTCTCTGAACTAGGCAATAAAATTGGATGTGAACAGCCAATCTACTCTCAACTAAACAAACGGCTTCATGATGCATTCTGTTCCCAATTAGTTTCTTAAAAATATAATGGCAGCCACTGGAATAGGGCTTCAGAAAAGGTGACTATATACTAATCAGATACTGTGGAGCAGGGGTGGGTTGCTGCCGGTTTTACTACCGGTTCGCAACCCTTCGTGCATGCGCAGAATAATTTACAGTGAACTCCACACACGCAGTCACTAAAAACCAAAATGGTGGCTGCCCAATAATGGCAAGGAAACCAGTGCGAGGCGTGGCAGGCCTGGGTCGCTGCTGGTTCTGTGACCCAGCCCTGAATTCCATTACCGGTTCGGCCGAACCAGGAGCAGCCCACCTCTGGCATGGAGGAAATGTTGGTTAGTCTTTGAACCAATGTTACTTCTTAGAAATAACCAGATCATTTAACAACTAATCACATAATCATAACCTGAAGTATTTTCCTGGCTTAGATATGAAAGCCGGCTGGGTGACTTTGGACCAAGCACCAAGAAACTCTGAATTCTACTCCTACATTACATGTGAAAGCCAGCTGGATGACTGTGTGCCAGTCACTCAGTCTCAGCTCAACCCACCTCATAGCATTATTGTGGGGAAAATAGGAGGAAGAAGGAGTATTACATATGCTTGCTCTCTTGAGTTACATGGGTAATTTAAGTAATAAAGGCAGGATAAAAACAAATAAATAGCATTCTAGGATAAGGCCAAAATAGATAAATACCAGTAATTCAAGGAGATCAAAGAAGATGTGCTCAAAATGTTTTTCCCTAAGGGCCCTAAGTTTAAAAATCAACATTTTGTACAAAGATCAAAATTCCTTTTCCATGAAAAATTTTCAAGCAGGAATCAGTCACAAATCCAGATTAACACAAAAAAAATTAAAACTATTGAAATGAATAGAAGAGTCTTTACATTGAAATGTAAGTCTCCTCCAGTCCTAGGAAGATTACTCATTTATTTACAGTTTTAGTTATGTGACGTAATCTTGTATATGCCTACTTAGATATACATTCCTGCAACTGATTGTGCTTAGGTGCAATATAGTTTATTTGGTTTTCACCTTGCGATGGGCTCAAATTAACTATTAAAAAAGGTAGCCAGAGGCCAGCTGACTGAATTTGGGTTAGTCATTCTCTCTCAATCTAAGCCACTTCATGGGGAAATTAGAAGGAGGAAGGAGTATTAGGTATATTCCAACTTGCCCCCTTGAGCTATTTATAAAATTAATAAAGGTGGGATATACATACATACATCATTGGCATCCTTCAGTCTCAAACGACTATGGTGTCGTGCTCTGGAAAGAGGCAAAACTGGAGTGTCCTCTCCAGAGCACAAGGCCTGGGTGGATTAATATGTAGGATAGACTGTTACCCAAGCAGCAGATTCCCGCTCTCCACATCGCTGAAATAGTCTAATGGAACGGCACAGCCGATACAATTGGTTCCAGCTGCATCACAAGAATTACCAGAACATAGTTATACACAGTCACAAACTGCTTCCGGGACTCCAGAACAAACAAACAAACATACATGCATGCACGCACGCATGCATACATACTGTGCATACATACATGCATACATACTATACATACCTGCAGAATAAATGAATTAACTAAGAAGGATTTCTTGAAGAGCAAATAGCATTTCGCTATAATCATTTCTTTCCCCTTCTGCCTCTCTGCCTGGCTGTTGAATACCATCTGCATATCACATTCAAGGATCTTTCCATAACTTTAAATGCTGATGCCTTAAAGTGGCTTTTTGTCCATCCTGAAATCCTAAAATTGCTTTGCAAATCTATGTTTCAATATTATATTTATTTGTAATAATAAATAGAGGGTATAGCTTAAGAAACATCAGTGTCATTCTTTGAAAGTTGTAGTTTTGCCCATACATGAACCAGTTTCTACTTGTTGAAGAACAAGAAATGACAGAAGGAACCTGCTTAGCAGAAATGTAAAATGAATTCTGGAGAACTAGTTTCGCAGGGTAAATACAGTTAGAGTTAATGCAATAGTAATGTATTTTAATCTTATCTACTTTACAAATTTTCTCCCAACCTCTGGTGGACTGTATCATAAGTGCTCCGGCTACATCAATTACATTTCCATTAGCATTTCTGATATCTCTTTTGATATTTAGTATTATCTCAGTGCAGATGTAAGAAATGTCAATATTGCCTTTTCCTTCATTTTGCTAATCACATGATGTAATTTAGCAGGTTACGGCTCTTTAAAAGGAGACTGGGATATTTGTGCTGAGATAACACTTCCAGAAAGCTTGCTCTGAATGAACACCATGGCAAACTGTGCAAATATGCAAGGAGAACTGAGACCTGCTTGTGACTTCTGTCACTCTCTTGTGCCAATAGAAAACTATATTTGTTGCTCAGGGTTGAACTGTGGGGTCTTTAGTGCTCTCTAAGCTTGGCTGTTTTCTTGCAGACGTTTCATTACCCAACAAAGTAACATTATCAGTGCTAGAAGAACAAACCTCATCACCTTCTAGCACTGGTGGTGTTATCTAATTGGATAATGAAATATTTGCAAAAAAACAATCAAGCTCAGAGACTACCAAGGACACCACTCTATTGTATATCAAAATGTTGCCCTGCGTGACCAAGCAACTTGCTACTAACTTTAAAGTTCTGAAAAATATGTATCTTCCTCTTTCTCTATTGACTTAAAAGAAGCCAGTTTCCAGGAAACTAGGTAAGTCCCATTTACTCTGAATTAATTAAAATCTCCAGATTTTAAGAATGAATCCCGAATAACATCTAGGGTATTAGGAAAACTTGTTGATAATCTTGGTTCCAACTTTAATTGTTATCTTTCAGAATTCCTAAAATGGTGAAGTGCATGATGATTGGAAGAAGTTAAATTTTATCCTATATTCAGAAAGGAAGGATGTGGAGAATGTTGCTAGTAGGGAAGGTTCTAGAGCAAATTACAAGAAATTGATCATCACTCAACACGAAATTCTGTAATGACTAGAAGAGTCAGTAGCACTGTGGATTTGTCAATAGGTCTTGTCCAAATAACCTTACCTCATTCTTGAGTGGGCAACTTCTAAAACCGCCTTTCACCAAGAAATGTGAAATCCCAGTCATCTATATTGTTAGGACAGCTTCTCTGCTTAGAATTTAGAACTGGAATCAATAATTAAGAATAGAATTAACCCTAATAAGGTAGTTAGCATTTCTTCATCATGTGAACAAAACAAACCAGTGTAGCTGTGACTCTCATTCCATTAATAAAATGCCATCTGAAGAATGTCTTTGTGTGTATATACTGGTGGTATATACATTAATCAAGAAAACAGCTCCATATTTAACAGCTGCTGGAGATTTAAAGGCAAGTTTGGCATCGGACCTGGTTACCTGAGAGACCGCCTCCTGCCAATTACCTCCCAAAGACCAATTAGATCACACAGACTAGGCCTTCTCCGGATTCCATCTGCCAGCCAATGTCGGCTGGCGACACCCCGGGGGAGGTCCTTCTCTGTTGCAGCTCCGGCCCTCTGGAACGAGCTCCCCGTTGAGATCCGGACACTCACTACCCTTCTGGCCTTCCGCAAAGCAACTAAGACCTGGCTGTTCCGGCAGGCCTGGGGCTGTTGAGTTGTCCAGCCCCACTTCAGGTTTGTGACTGTTGTGTAATTTTAAACTGTTGTTTATTTTTTATATATCCCCCCTCCAGTGGTGGGTTTCAAAAATTGTTGGAACCTACTCTGTGGGTGTGGCCTCCTTTCTGGGAGTGGCTTGCCACTCATGTGACTGGATGGGAGTGGCTTGCCGCCCATGTGACCTGATATGAAATTATGAATTAGCACTTAGGTCGGTCCAAGTAGCTATTCAGAAACTTTGGCATTGAAGCATGCAAGTCTTAAAGCTGTCAAGTTACAACATCCTTGCCAGTGGTGGATTTCAAAAATTTTTGGAACTTCTTCTGTAGGTGTGGCCTGCTTTCCGAGTCCACTGGTGGAACCTCTTCTAACCGGTTCGGTAGATTTGACGAACCGGTTCTACCGAATAGGTGCGAACTGGTAGGAACCCACCTCTGCCCCCCTCCCTTTTATTGTAAGCCGCCCTGAGTCTCTTTTGAGAGTGGGCGGCATACAAAATCTAATAATAAATAAATAAATAAATAAATAAATAAATAAATAAATAAATAAATAAATAAATAAATAAATAAATAAATAAATAAATAAATAAGTAAGTAAGTAAGTAAGTAAGTAAGTAAGTAAGTAAGTTTGTTTACTTACCCCTCACTTCTTCTCAAGGTTAATTGTTTATATTTTCCAAAGACTATCAAGGTAATGTAATACATTCATTGCATTTATTTTCAAAAGTTTATTGATAAATTTCCCATCCTATGTCTTGAGACTTATTGTATAGTATCTATAATGGTATTAAACAGTCATCTGATGCTACAGTTATTAAATGTTTTCTACCTATTTGGTATCAACCTTCAGCCCTCAGTAGAAGTCTAATATCCAAGCTGCAAAACTAGAAATTTTAATCTTGTTCTTCTTTCATTCTTGGTCACCTCTGAAGCAAGAAAAGATCCTGTCATTGCTCAAACCATTGCCTTGCTCATTCATTCATTCATTCATTCATTCATTCATTCATTCATTCATTCATTCATTCATTCATTCATTCACTGATGTATTGATGCATTCATTTGGTTTTTATCCTGCTTTTATGAGTAAGTCAAGGCAGTGACCATCCTTAATATTCCTTCCTTCTCCTATTTTCCTTAGAACAACCACCTTGTGAGGTGGGAAAGGTGGGCTGAGAAAAATTGACTGTACCAAAGCCATGCAGTTGGCTTTCATGTCTAAGGTGGGACTAGAACTCACAGTCTCCTGGTGATCAGTCCAAACTCTCCCAGCCAGGTTTCATGTCTAAGGTGACAACAGAACTTACATTTTCTTGAAGTTTGGCCCAAGGTCACTCAGCCAGTTTCCATTTCCGATTTGGGACTAGAAATCACAGTCTCTCAGTTTCTAGACCAGTACCTATCACTGTGGCATGACCATTCCTGATTCAATAAACTGCTTAGAAAGGGCTGTAAAGTACTGTGAGCGGCATATAAGTCAACAATATGACAGTATGACAATAAAGTAAACTAAACTAAACTAAACTAAGTGGTAGGAGAGGAGGAAGGAAGGAAGTAGAGAAGGGAGGGAGAAAAGAAAGGGGGAATAAGGTAGAGTTACTACAGGCAGAAAGGATGGTAAATAAAGCAATCCAAACTGTATATTATGACCTATTAAATGAAATAACAAATGTATAAGAATGACGAATGTAAAGAAGAATAACAATTATGTGAATGTATACTTAAAATGGTATGCAACATAATAAAAAATTTAAAAAATTTAAAAAATTTAAAATAAAATAAGTGCTATTGCTATCTAAGCTACAGAGAAATCTGAGTGCTTTTTAAATCAAGCAAAATATGTTGGGGATTAACAGGAGGTACAGGCACCACTGTCAAGGCACAACAAAAATGTGTAGAAATTTAATTCACAGGCAATTTTGATTTGATTTGTTCGATCGTTAACAATAGAATTATTTCCCAGTTTTATATTATTGTATCATAGTTAAGTATCATACACAATTATGTATATGAATGGAGACAACACAGAGACACATAAAAATGTATAAAGTTGCAGATTTGTATGTTAACTGGCTTTTCCCATTGGGTCTGTTTTTTTTTTCAATCGGCCACACACACATTGCATGCTTCAGTCATATATGTCAAACAGATTTCTTATCCCTTCAAGCTTATGATAAATTGGAGATACTCCAAACCCATATTATGGTTGCAAAGGAGCAATTAATTGCTGCATTTATTAATGTTACTGGTTGGTTGATTGATTTACCACTTTTATTATTTTTATAAATAATTTAAAGTAGTGAACATATCTAACATTCCTTCTTCCTCCTATGTTCCCAGTTACAATCCTGTGAAGTGGGTTGGGTTGAGAGAGGGATTGGCCCAAAGTCACGCACCTGGCTTTCATGCCTCAGGGGCGACTGGAACTCACCATCTCCTGGTGATTGGCTCAAAGTCATCCAGTTGGGGTCATGCCTCAGGCAGTACAAAACTTCACACACTGCTAGTTTCCAACCTGGTGCCTTAACCACTAAACCAAACTAGCTCAAATTATACCAAATGTATATGTCAGCCTCTGCTTTGCTGCTGCTTTGGCTGCCATTGAAACGGGGAGGGGGGGCATGGTATTTGGGAGGGGACTACTAATTGTGCTGGAGGAAGATTCTGCTGCCTGTCTTACTGCGCATGCAGAGGAGGTTTCCCGCCAAGGCCAACGGCACCGACATTCCATCTTGGGGATGCCTTTCGAAGTTATCTCACACCTGACACTTGGGAGAATTATGATTGGACTGTTACTGGGATGCCAAGGGGTGGGGAATGGGTTATTCTATATATCATTTGCTTTCGCGCCTAAATAATCGGTCTTCGCTTTGCTATGCTTCTGTTCATTTATAATTAGTAAAAGTACACTTGATTTCTATCAATGGAGTCTTGTGGTTTTCTTTCCTGATTATCCAATGAAGGAGTGCTGACAATAAGCGAAGACTCACTCACACCCCACCAGGAGTTTTCAACCTACCGTGGGGGGTGTACTCACAAGAAGGAACGAAGAAAATGTCATTGTGAGCGAGCGATGAAGAGGAGACTGAAAGGGAAACTGCAGACCATTTTTACCTGAAAGGCTGGCTGGCCTAAGAGTAGAAGAGCCTGCGGTTCGCCCCCGATGGACTTTGCGAGTTAGGCAAAAAGAGGATTCTGAAGAATTGGATGCAGGAGTAACAGAAGGAGACTGAAAAAAAAACCAGTGGACTGGGAGGAAGCTATGACCGAGCAGAAGACCTGAGGGAGAGCGATGGAAAGGGAGCAAATGGAAGAATTTGAACAAAGGTACTCCATGCATAAATTTAGGGAGGGTGAAGAGGCCGAGGGAGGATGGGAGCAAGCAAACCCAGAAACAGCCTCCCCCGCCCAGCCATGGCTGCTGCCAGAGTCGCCCCCCCCCCCCCGAAGACGCAGAATGGCAAAAATCCCTCCCTTAACAGTAAAATATAACGGTGATGCCAAGAGGTTGGTCCTTTTCGTCATTCAAATTTGGAATTATATGGAAATTTATGGTCCAGATTTAGAAACCGATGAGATGAAGGTGAGAATGGTTTTACTTTCTTTGGAAGAAAAGGCGGCCGATTGGATGGTGAGCTTACACCAATGTAATTCCCCTCTCCTGAGGAATTTTGATGACTTTATGGCTGCACTGAAGAGGAAGTTTGATGATCCGCTGATTGTGAAACGCGGGAAGGTGAATTTTATGGCCCTAAAGCATGGAAATAGACCAGTGGCTGAATATGTTCAGGAGTTTCAACAGCTTTCATCCTATATGAGGGGGTGGTCTGAAGAGGCCCTCCTGGATCAGTTTGCATTGGGATTAAATGAGGACATTTACCAACAATGCGTTAACAGACACCTTCCCAGGCGAGTTGTTGCCTGGTATGAAAATGCAGCAGACGTTGAGCTAGATTTGACTAGACTTCAATGTGCAAAAGAGGAAAAAGCGGAGAGGTCGCCCCCCCCCCAGCTCAAAAAGCCTCATTTCGCATCAGGAGTTAAGGGAGGGGAAGCTCCGCCAGCAAGACCAAGCCTTTCACGTGCTTCCGTTGTGGGAAGGGAGGCCATCGCGCTGTGGATTGCCACGTTAAACTTCCCCCGACCGCCCCACCCCCTGCCAAATGGGAGGGGAAGGCAAGCAAGGCCCCGGGAAAGAAGAAGGAAGCTGCGTACGCTTCTGAAAATACCCCCCAGCGTTTCCAGCTGGAGGTGGAGGAGGAAGCAGACGTGACCACCAGCTCCTCTGATGAATCCGATGATGACGCCTCGCCTCGTTGGGTGAGTTCAAATAAAGGCCCCATGTTAATCCCAATTGAGCTAAGGGTGCCACCTGCTGATGCGACGGAGCAGCTTTCCGCTCTCTTCGACTCTGGCTGCTCTAGATGTATGATTAGTCCGGCAATGGTTGAAAAATTGGGCTTGAAGTTGAGGACTTTGAAAACCTCTATTGTTTTTTGCCAGATCGATGGGTCCATTGCAGGTGGGGGCCCAGCCCATTTTTACACTGAACCTCTAGAAATGAAAATGGGCACCCATTTAGAGTTAATCTCTTTTATTGTGGCACCTGGGATGGACAGAGCCCTTATTTTGGGACTCCCCTGGCTTCATAAATGGAACCCTCACATTAACTGCGCATTCGGACCAGCACAGCCCCAGACAGGGAGGTCAAAGCCTCAGACCTTACTGGCTCTGGCCCCACTTTGGCCGCCAGGGGCCAGGAGAGAATTGAAGGGGAAGAGATGATTCCAAAGGAATATTGGGACCTGAAAGGAGTTTTTAGTGAAAAATCTTCCAATAAGCTTCCGCCCCACAGACCCACTGATTGCTCCATCGAGATTTTGCCTGGGGTAGCGCTTCCAAAACCCCAAATATATTCTATGTCACCCAGGGAGATGGAGGAAATGAGGAAGTTTATTGATAAGAACTTGCAAAGGGGTTTCATTGAACCAGCCAGACCCAAGGTGGCTGCCCCTGTACTATTCAGAGAGAAGAAAGATGGCTCTCTTCGCCTCTGCGTGAACTTTAAGAACCTTAATTCAATCTCTTCCCAAAATCTCTACCCCTTGCCTCTGATGAAGGACATGCTGGCCCAACTGGGGAAGGGCCGCATTTTTACTAAACTGGACTTACGGGAGACATACTATAGGGTCTGGATTAAGGAGGGGGACGAGTGGAAGACTGCTTTCAACTGCCCCCTGGGTTGCTTCCAGTTCTGTGTAATGCCCTTTGGCCTGCAGGGGGCGCCTGCAGTTTTCATGCAATTAATTAATGAGGTTTTGCATGACCACCTCTACAAGGGCGCTATCGTATATTTGGATGATATCCTTATTTACACGCAAATACATGACGAACACGTCAAGTTGGTCTGCACTGTCCTAAAGAAACTCCGAGCCACGGAGCTTTATGCCAAGTTGTCCAAATGTGAATTTCACCAGGAAAAGATAGACTACCTTGGTTATTGTATCTCCCACGCAGGTGTGGAGATGGACCCCACTAAAGTCAAGGTGGTCACTGAGTGGGAGGCGCCCCGTACACGCAGGCAGTTGCAGAAGTTTTTGGGTTTTGCCAATTTCTATCATCAGTTCATCCCTTCTTTTGCCAAAATTGCACTTCCCATCACTAATTTGTTGAAGTCCAAAGGTGGGCCGAAACCCAAGCCTAGCAAGCCGTTGAATTGGACCATGGAGTGTCAAGCTGCTTTTGAGAAGTTGAAATGACTTTTTGCCGAGGAGCCGGTTCTGAAGCACCCGGACATGGACAAGCCCTTCATCATTCAAGCTGATGCCAGCAACGTGGCAGTGGGGGCCGTATTGCTTCAGACCAACGACCAAGGTAATTTGCAACCTTGTGCCTACACCTCTCGTAAACTCACGGACACAGAGAGACGTTGGGCAATCTGGAAGAAAGAAGCATTTGCTGTTCGTTGGGCTTTGGCCACATGGTGCCATTTCCTGGAGGGCGCTAAGCACCCATTTGAGGTGTGGACTGACCATAACAATTTGGAGGCTTTGAGGACTCCCAGGCGGCTCTCCGCTAAGCAGATGCACTGGGCTCAGCATTTCAATCATTTTAATTTCACGCTTAAGTACATCCCAGGGGGGAAGAACTTCATGGCTGATGCTTTGTCCAGACTCCCTCAATACAACTGCTCTAAGCTCAGCGTTGTCCAGCCTGTTGTTCCCACGTCAAGCCTTGCTGCTCCTGTTGTTACTAGACAACAGACACGCTCTAAGGTGGACGTGTCTCAAGATTTTCTTTCCGACCTCAAGAAGGCCCTTCCTCAGGATGATTGGTTCCAGCAGCATCAAGGTGAATGCACCATGAGGGATGATTTGCCATGGATTGGGGCGAAACTTTACGTCCCTGCCTCTCTTCGTCTCGTTGTTCTCCAACGGGCTCATGATTCCAAGTTGGCAGGGGACTTTGGATTTGTGAAGATGCTGCATCTGGTCAAATGGCAGTTTTGGTGGGTTTCACCACAAAACCGCAATGCCCTTATCCGCGCCGACATAAGTGCGGAGGCAAATCCACGGCGTCCGAAGCGCTAAGAAAAAAACGACCCTACCGCCGCGACAACAGCGCAGTGACAGAAGGGCATTCTACATGCTTCGTTCTTTGCCTCCAAAGGTAGCCCTCCTCCTCCAGCTGACAGCGGCAGCGGGCACGGGGCAAAGCGGGCTGCCCAGCAGCAGCAGCCCGTGGGAAGGGTCCAGCTCAGCCGCGGGGGGCAGCAGGAAGCGGAGGAGGACGTGGCACCGGCAGCGGCTGAGGCTCTCCCGGGGCCGGCGAAGCAGGCTTGCCCGGTGGCGGCGGCCGCCCATCCAAGGAGATGTTGTTGAGGAAGAAGAGGGCGGCCTGCCTCTGCCGGGCAAGCCCGCTTCGCCGGCCCCAGGAGAGCCTCAGCCGCCGCCACTGCTGTGTCCTCCTCCGCTGCCAGCGTCAGCGGCCCTGCTCGGGCCTCCCGCGAGCTTCCTGCTGCCCCCCGTGGCTGTGCTGGACCCTTCCCGCAGGATGCTGCTGCTGGGCAGCCCGCTTTGCCCCGTGCCCGCTGCCGCTGTCAGCTGGAGGAGGAGGGCTACCTTTGGAGGCAAAGAACGAAGTATGTAGAACGCCCTTCTGTCGCCATGCTGTTGTCCCCGCAGTGATGACGCGTGGTGATGACATCGCGACTTTAGCGACGCGATTTAATCTCCGCTATTTTGCGTAGCGCGGTTTTGTTGTGCCACGGTTTTGGTAGCCCTCTTTGAAGAAGGACATTGAACTTTATGTCACCAGCTGTCCCATTTGTGCGGCTGCTAAACGCCCGCCGGGGAAACCGCAGGGTTTGCTCCAGACTGTAGCTCGCCCTGTCACCCCCTGGAAAGAGATTTCTATGGACTTCATTGTCGAACTTCCTGAGAGCCAGGGGCACACTGTCATATGGGTGGTTACTGACTTGTTCTCCAAGCAAGTTCATTTTATACCTTGCCCAAAGATTCCTTCTGCAAAAGCCCTCGCTAAACTATTCATTTCTCACGTTTACTGTTTGCATGGCGTGCCTGATTGCATCATTTCTGATAGGGGCGTGCAATTCATCTCGGTCTTCTGGAAAGAATTTCTTAAGCGCATTGGCTCCGCCCAAGGCTTAAGCTCCGCCCACCACCCTCAGACTAATGGGGCTTGCGAGAGGACTAATTCTGTTCTGGAACAATATTTACGTTGTTTCATCAATTACCAGCAAGATGATTGGGTGGACTTGTTGCCGCACGCGGAGGTGGCTTATAATAATTCTGTACATAGCAGCACTGATTTCACCCCTTTCCGCGTTGTGTTTCGCCAGGACTTTGTTCCTATTCCTGAAGTTCCTCTTGAGCAGCCGCAGGTTTCATCCATCTCCGAGTGGAGTGAGCGTTTGCGGCATATTTGGCCTTTGGCACTTCGTACTTTGGATGCTGTGCATCGTGCGCATAAGAAACAGGCTGATAAGAAACGTGCTCAACCTTATCAGTATAAGGTGGGTGATCAGGTTTATCTATCCACAAAGTTCCTTCAAACTACACAGAAATCAAAGAAGTTGGGCCCTAAGTATGTAGGCCCGTTTCCCATCATCAAAGTCATCAATCCTGTTTCGATTCGCTTGAAGCTGCCCAAGCACCTCAACCGTGTGTATCCTGTTTTCCACGTTAATCTCACCTGCCCCCCTATTGATTGATGGTGAACAGCATTTTGAAGTTCGAGAAATTTTGGACTCTCGAAAACGACGGAATCGGATTCAGTACCTGGTGGCTTGGAAGCATTTTTCCTAGTCTCATGCCGAGTGGGTGGACAAGTCCCATCTCCAGGGCCCCCAACTGCTCCGCCAGTTCTATTCTGCTTTTCCTGACAAGCCCTAGTTGTCTCTCCTTCCTGACTTTTTCTCTCCCCCACCCCTATTTTTCTTTTTCTGTTTTTTGTTGTTCATCTGTTTGTTTGTGTTTTGTCGTTTTCCAGATCTGACCGCCTTTTTCCAGAGGAGGGCCGGATGTCAGCCTCTGCTTTGCTGCTGCTTCGGCTGCCATTGAAATGGGGAGGGGGGCATGGTATTTGGGAGGGGATTACTAATTGTGCTGGAGGAAGATTCTGGAGTTTCTGCTGCCTGTCTTACTGCGCATGCGGAGGAGGTTTCCCGCCAAGGCCAACAGCACCGACATTCCATCTTGGTGATGCCTTTCGAAGTTATCTCGCGCCTGACACTTGGGAGAATTATGATTGGATTGTGACTGGGATGCCAAGGGGTGGGGAATGGGTTATTCTATATATCATTTGCTTTCGCACCTAAATAATCAGTCTTCGCTTTGCTACACTTCTATTCATTTACAATTAGTAAAAGTACACTTGATTTCTATCAATGGAGTCTTGTGGTTTTCTTTCCTGATTATCCAATGAAGGAGTGTTGACAGTATATCTATGCAATACTTTTATTTTAATGTATAATAAAATTTATTTAATAATATACTCTATTCTAATTGAAATTACATGTGAATTAAATCCTATGTATAGTTGCATCAGATTCTGTAATATTCTAAATCTTCCCAGATAGGAGGCAACCTATAAAATCACAAATGTACTAAGAATTACAATCCCCTTCTCACCACCTTAATAGGATAAAATATGATATACTAATTTTTTCTAATCTTAAAAGACCTCACTTTTTGGACACCTCAGTCAGTTGTGACAGGCATTCTTATTCAGTGTTAAATTTATCAAAAACAAAATTATCTTGACACTCAGTGCCTTTTAAATTTGTTTTTAATCTTGCTCGTCTTCCAATTTAACTGGATTTTGCTGTGTTCCAAAAGGCACTTTGTCAAATCGTGGAATATTTATTCAGTGGTGGGTTTTTACATTGCTTTTTTTTTTAAAGACAAATATATGGCAGGTGGTCAAGAGCTGTTAGCCTGGATCACTGCTTATCTCATTCTTGATCATAGGCAGCAACATTTAAATAACATCCTTTTCCAGGTTTTGAACCCCTCTGAATGGCTGACTATGGGTTGTGGTCCTTTGGCCTCATCCAGCAGAGCAACAGCAATGTTCTAATGCTCTTTCTGTTCCAAGGGATTCGCTAACAAAGGTTAGTTAGATCAGTGTTTTTCAACCACTGTGCCGCGGCACACTAGTGTGCCGTGACATAGTGTAAGGTGTGCCGTGGGAAAATTACTTTATATATAGTCAATATAGGCACAGAGTTAATTTTTTTTTAACATTTTCTAATGGTGGTGTGCCTTGTGATTTTTTTCATGAAAAAAGTGTGCCTTTGCACAAAAAAGGTTGAAAAACACTGAGTTAGATCTTAAGGCACACAGTGAAAAATAGGAAAACAAAAAAAAGGAAAAAAGGAAATTACAACAGTAAGAAGGTTGACGTCAAAAATAATCTTTTACCCTTTTCCCTTTATCAAGAATGACTTTGTTTTTACTACTAAACATAACAAAAACTGGCGGGTTGATGGGTTCACTCTTCCACCTACCCTGCCCTCCCTCCCTCTTCTCTCTCTCTCTCTCTTTCTCTGTGTGTGTTGCAACCAAATTTCACTGCTAGCTGGCTCTAGTCAAGCAAGATAAGCATTCTCACATATACATTAGCTTTCAGGAGAGTATTTTCCTCAAGATCAGAGTCAAAATACGTTTCATATCCTTTAGCACCCACAGATAATTCTGCCTTCATTTTTCACAGTTCTCAAATTAGGAACAAAAACTGTTTTTTTTTCTATTCCCCACACCCACCCCTAATTTTTCTTGGCTTCTGGATTCAGCTTTTCAAGATAATGATTGTGAGCCACCTTTTTTAAAAAATGTGGAGCATTGCTATCTTTAATAATAAATATTTCTTCCTTAAATTTAGATGGTTTTTAAACCTTTTTCTTCAGGTAGCGATATCTGAAAATGCAATCACAAAAGTCAAGATGGGGGTGCAATGGAGTGTCACAATGCACATTTTTTTAAAAAAAAGACAAAACCAGGAACAATAACAGATTAAGCTTTGATCACAGCATCACAACCAACATCTTAAGTTCTTTTGACCCTGGCGATGTCCTACTTCCAGGAGATCAAAGAGAGGGGGGGAGGGAGGGGACGGGGCTAGAGAAGGAGAGAGAAACTGGCCCAAAATCACTCACTGCATTTGTACAGCTGAAGGTGCAGCAGTCAGGCAGTGTATAAATAATCACCTGTCTGGTTCCCAGTCTTTACCAGAGCCTCACATAGGTGGATACTAAAAAGATGCTGAAGTGCTTTTGCAGAAACACACGTGTTTGCAGCCAATACTTACATATGATGAATATCGAAGGGGCACCTGGAGAGAATGGCTTACACTCTTCTGAAAACCAGCACTTGCCAGTTTGACCTGCAAGCCACCCAACTCACAGAACAAGGAGGGTGAATATTTCAAGGATGTTTTCACCAGGTTCCACCCCCCCCTTTTCTCACTGACATGTGAGAAAGAGAGAAACGCAGCTAAACACCTAAGAAGCAGATTACACTATAGTTATGCTAACTGATTCAAGGTCGGCCCTAAATTGTTCCCACCTGCCTTCAGGGCCATTTCAGTGATGGTCAATGTTTAAATTTGCACGTCCAGATTTTGTCCTGGTTTTAAAACATTTTTCATATGTGTACAGTGAAGTAGAAATTCTCCTGCACTCCAATATTGGTTTTACTCTATAGGATAGGCAGCGTATGGAAGGACAATTTATTTCTTACGCGAATTGGTGCATCGAAAAGTTTCGTTATTGGGCATTTCCTCTTTTTTTAAAAAAGCCTCTGCGTTAGACAGAGGATCTCGTCGTCCCAATATTTCGATGCCTCCAACCGAGTCTGGGAAACTTCTTCAGACGCACTTTAGGTAGCTGTTATCGAAGATCCAGCCACGTGGTGACACGTATTTTAAGAATGCAAACGTATAAAATATTGCAGCGCCGGTAGGAATTGGATAATTGGAAATAAGAAAACGGAAGAGTACAATTAAACGAGCAGAGAATCGTGTTTTTTTTTAATTTAATCGAGGGACATTTATTAAGATTACAAGCTAAAAGGCAGAAGATAAGTTTAATTGACGTTGAATTAGATCAGGGAGAGCTCTGCCCCCATTGAGATCTTTTGTCTTGTATTTAGGCTAAATATCTTGAAATTATTTTTTTAAAGGCAGTAATCGCTGTTTTGTAGAAAACAGGAACCCTTTTCTAGGCCCGCGTTCAGGACATTTCCCCAGGCTCCGCTCCACTTCTCCCCGCCCCCGCCCTCCATCTCCTGAGAAATGCGCCTTTATTTGTGAATTGCAAAGTGAAATTGACAGACAACAGTAGATTCCGCCCACTGTCCGCTTTCCTGAGCTTTCGTGCCCTCTCAACACTGTAGCGCTGCATTACCGCATTTTAGTGCCCCGCGTCCTACGCCTAATTTATTGCAACAAAGAAGACACCAACGTCCTCTTAAATTGTCTTTTCATAATGAATACATTTAAGCCGGCTAATTAATATCCAAACTAACTCAATTTGTCAAATTGATTTGTATTTTAGTTAATTGTGAAACTAATTACCCACCCCGGACAAATTAACAGCTTTCTGGAAATGACCAGGGCTGAGGGGTTTTTTTATTTTTTATTTCCTTCCTGGGCTAGAAAACTCTGGGCTTCTCCCCCTCCTGCAGCTCTTGATGTGATGAATAAAAGTCATAAATCTAGATGATTAGTGCAGGAGAAGTCTAAATGGCTTCATATTTCATTTTAGGTTTAATAGAAATATCCATGCCCCGTTTTAATGAAATTAAATGGGTGGGGGGAGGTCAGAAAATGAGGATAGCTTATAGAGACTGTTAAAATAACAGGCAAATAAACAACACGAAGCTACACGAATGAGCCACGTTTGCTTCGTGGGTTGTTTTCTTCATAAGATCTACAAAATTTTCTCCAGGGCCTGCAATATTCCTGAGCGCCATATCGGTCCCATAACTACAGGCACAATTGCAAATTCCTGAAAAAAAGGCCAGACGTGTGTTTATCGTGACCCTTGATCGGTTCCCGAAGCGTCTATGCGGGAATCCAACGCGTCAAGAAACCTCTGGGTCGGAAGGCGTTGTAGGAAAGGGTACAGTGCAGCCAGATGCGGGCGGGGTTGGGGAGGCTAGTCCTCGGGTTGGAATCTAGTGGACAGAGTACGACACGCCGTGTAGAGGAGAATCTGCTGGTTGCAGTCATCGCTTCAGGCGAACGGGGCTGCGCGGTATTCCCGGCTGGGTCTCGAACGGTCCTCGAACGGCAGCTAGCTGTCTAACTTCTGGCACCCTTGGGAATTAGCTAAGGTCCTCTTCTCTTTCATCTTGTCACCAAGAGGATGATTTTTAGAATAAAGGGGAGGAAAAAGATCTAGAAGCAGAGGTGAAATCCAGCAGATTCTGGAGAACCGGTAGCAGAAATTTTGAGTAGTTCGGAGAACCAGTAAATGCCACCTCTGGCTGGTCCCAGAGTGGGGTAGAATGGAGATTTTGCAGTATCATTTCCCTGCCACGCCCACCAAGCCACGCCCACAGAACCGGTGGTAAAAAAAAACCCATTTGAATTGCCCCACTGCCTAAAAGGGATGGGAGGCGGTGAACTGGCTCCATTTAACACCGCCAACGTGTTTAACATCGCTTTTCCCCTCTGGAAAGCGTTGCTTAATATCCTCTTTTTGCGCAATCTAGCCCTATGTAGGTTTCCTCGCAAGGGGTACGGGTGCCTGAGAGCGCACCGCTGCAGATGGAGTCCTTGCTAAAGAAACCGCCTCGCCTCGCCTCTTCTTCTCCTGAACGGCTCACGGGCCTTAAAACCGGCGTCTCTGTTCAGCTAGCTGATCAGAGTGATCGACCAGCACCGGTCCAATTAAACTTCAGAGAGTCTCCAGCCCGATTCAAAAGACGCCTGGTGGTAATTTCCAGCTGTGGAACTACTCGTGTGTACAGTGACTTATGCATAAAGAGTACGAAGGCAGAGAAACTGAATTGCTGATCTTTTCTATGTACTTTTATGTTATTAAATGATCCAATACCAGATATGTATACTGGAAAGCTTGTTATTCGGTATGTGTCACGCACTTTATTTTCCCGGCTATCAAGACTCCAGTACAACATACACATACAAATGTTGACAAACATAGAGATACGATATTCAGATTATATGCCATCACGAATGTAGGTGACTGCAGTCTGACAACTGAGATTAATGCAATAAAGATCTTAACCTTAAGCTTTCTGGATATGTCGCCCTCCAGATATTGTACTACAAGCCCAGCACAATCCATGGTGGAGGACTATGGAGGAAGGAATCATAGGAGAATGTTTTAATTGCAACTATTACCTGTTTTGCACAGTCTGATAAACAAAGCCTTGCTTATGTATTTGCATGGTTTGGTGCGAGGGGAGGGGGCGTTTTGCAAAGGTAGGCATAAGGTGATAATGATAATCATGTTTGGCATTCTGTTTTATTTATTTAATTGTACCCCGTCTTTATTATTTTTACGAATAATTCAAGGCAGGGGACATATCCAACATACACATCTAACACACCTTCCTCCTCCTATTTTCCCCACCACAAGAATCCCGTGCGGGCGGTGAATTGGGTGGGCTGAGAGAGAGGGACTGGCTCAAAGTCATCCAGGTGACTTCCGTGACTAAGAGAGGACTTGAACTCGTGATCTTCTGTCTTCTCTAGTATGGTGCCTTAGCCGGCAAATAGTTCTGTAAAATCGGCCTTGTTGACCTTGAACGCACCTACGTATCACCTGAACCAGCAACTGTATTTCTGTTCTTCGTATGTAACCATCCAAGGTGAAACATCCCGAACTTCAGCCGAAAATGGAAGAATTGGTCTCTCGAGAAGACAGGTGTTAACACCTCCATCTTTTCCAGGATCGGCTTTGTTACCTGAAGTTCTTTAGCAGCTGCAGGAAAGGCGAACAACAAACGCTTCTCAGCCTCCTGAGGAATCAATGAAAAGTTTAAGATAAGATACCTGCTGAATGACCATTTCTTCGTTTACATTTGTATTTACGGGTAAACAACAAGCAGAAGCAGCAGAATCTAACACGCACGCATTCCTAGGGGGGAGGGGGAGAGGAAAAGCGCGGATTAAAAACACCCTTCAAAGCATTAGAAGTAAATATTGCGACGACAAGAAATAATATTTTAATCAAAAATTCAGGGGTTAAGGATAAAAGCTCCAGACTTCAACAGCCATGCAGGCGAATGTTCTCAGAATCAGGATTATTATTTTTCTGTCTCAGTGCATTCACAGAGAGATTCCGATAGTAAAAGTGTTTGGAGAACGAAATTAGGTGCTAAGGAGCTGAAGAAGCTTCTTGGATGAGAAGCGAAACGTCTTCAAAGAAAAACCAGAAAGTCCAGTTACCTCTCGAAATCAAAAGCACATTTGGGACAACTAAGGTGCTAAGTTTCCTACAGATTCCTTGCTATTAAAAAGGACAACTAAAACATTGATACACTCAAATTCCACAGCACTCCCCACCCCCACCCCAATTTGCGATGCCAAAAAAAATAGAGTTGCTGCTACGCGTTTTATGGTTTTGGACTTAACGCATCCCATCCCCCACCCCCCACCCCGATTGGCAGCGTCTCCAACCTTACGACCGGAGGAGGAGGAAAGCGGGTTCTAACAAACCGCTTCCCCACCGACCGCTTCCGAAAGGGTCTCGCGGATCCCGACCGCTGGGAAAGAAGGGCGAGCGGGTGAGGCGAGCGGGAGAGGCGAGCGGGAGAGGCGTTTCCCCGTGGAGCCCAGCGGGCCGGCCGCTGAAAGAGCACACCGCGGGGTTGGCACGACTAATTGAGTTTTGAGGAAACCGCCAAGGGAGCCCTGCGGGTAAGGCAACCCACTGCGTGGCTTCTCTCGGTTTGACGCCGGAGTCAAGACGCGTCGTGGGAACCTCGGAAGCTCTGTCAGCGCCTGCCTTATTTTCGCGAGAAACAAGCGAAGCAGTCTGTTCTGCAAAGCTGGCCGCCCTGCTGCCCGTCCCCTTGCCCTCCCTTCCTGGTTCACCTGCCTGGAACCATCGGCGCCTCTGTTGTCCTCCCGGCCGCGGAAACGGCTCTGGCGACGGTTCAGTCACCCTTCCCGGTGGCTACTTTGCCTGGCGCCCGGGGTAAAATGGCTGCGCTTCTGCCAGAAAGATGGGGAAGCGAAGCTGGAGGTCTTCCGCGGACTGCCGCACTACGATTCCCAGCATCCCTCGGAGGGACCGTGCCGAGCTCTGGGAGTTGTCGATGGACAACATCTGGAGCACTGGAGGGCCCTCCCCTCCCTGCGCCTGTTGGAAGGGAGACGCGCAAATTTGCATTTGAAAATGCGCGCTTCCCATCCAGGGACAGTTTCTTAAATTTGCATCTCTGCTTGTTATTAGTCTGTTGGCCACTTCGCTGTAAACAAGGGCCGATGGACCACTGAGGACCTTCCTGCTCGCCCTTGTTACACCGCTTCACAAGTTTCAATAGCCGCGCTGCAAAACTTCGGATGACCGATAGATGGCAACAAGGCTAGATGACTTTTTAGCTGTTTGCTGCCTCCTTGTGCTCCAGCTGATTTCTGCTTCCCATATCTGGCGGTTCGACAGGAGCTGGACTCCATTGAATGCTGAAATGGACCCCTTGAAGTGGTATTCTTAACCCTGGTTAATAAAATGGGGTAGATCCCCACATGGTTCCTTGGATTTGGGGTTATGTATTTATTAAATTTATACTATATTTATTTCAATTACGACATTACAATGTTTACGTTTCGGGTCTGGAATATGAACCAATGTGAATTGAAGCATTTACAGCATTGTCCTTTCAATATACAAGGTTTGTGCCCATTGTATGATTCCAGCCAATGAAAAGAGGATATAGAAGTACCATGCCACTATTTTCTATTATTCCTAGTCATATTTTTTTCTGAGCAGGATTGAATTGTGCTAACAGTAGCAATTAATTGCTGGCTTCCTGGGAATCAATCAACAATCAATTGGATATCCATCAATCTGTGGGTTTAAAGATAGATACAATGGAACTCAGAAGGGAAAGGCTGTTTCCACACATGGCATTAATTAAAGTATAGGATAAAACCTTCAGGTCAAGCTGGACCTATGTTGACTTTATGTATACATCCACATTAGCTTTCTTAGCTTCCCAACATTTTTTTGAATCCCCTAGTTTGCTGGGGTGGGGTCTCCGGTTCCAGGCCCACTTCCTCACCCTTGTCAAGATGTGACTTCAATTCTCTCAGTGGCATATTCCAGCCGTTGAAACATTCAAGCAATCTAGGGTAGCCCTGGACACTCTTCAGAAGAGGAACAGGCCGGGGCCATTAAGACTTTCTCGCCCATGAAAGGACCAGACTCTGACCTCAGGCCTTATGGTACAACCCTAAGCATCCAAATGATTTTCACCCACTTGCCACATGTGGATATTGTACAGAGAATTTCTTGCTTAGAACTGCAAAAGTCAACCATTGAAAAAGAATAGGCATGAGATACTGCATCAGAACTAAGTATTATTTACGACAAATTTGATACTGTATACATTTGTAAATATTAATATATTTATATGATATACTATACAATGTAGAATATATTAGAGAATATAGAAATAGAGCTTATGTAAATATGAATGTTATCAACGATAGTGATATGGACTCGTTGTAATGAGTGGAAAATCGTGTTTTGTTTTTTTAATGTGTTAAAAAAAAGCTTAATAAAAATCATTTTAAAAGAAAAAGAATTGTTTCCGGATAGCATCAACAACAACGAAAAGCCTTTCCTTCTCACTGTATACAGTTGCATTTTTGACTTAATGTGCATCAGTATATTCAACTCTTTTCCTCCCAGTAGTTTCCTTAGTAATTTTTTTTACAATCAGTTCAAATCGTTTTTGCATCTAGGGGCTCAGCAGAGCAATTCATACTGAATTCCCTCTCCTTTGATCATCTTAGAAACAGTAGCACTATAAGATAGGCTGCATTAACTTAAGGTTATATTTCTCGACCTTATCAACTTTAAGAATGTGAACTTCAGCTTCCAGAATCCCCCAGAGTGCATAGCTGGTTAGGAAATTATGGGAATGGAAATCCAAACTCTTTAAAGTTGATAAGGTTGAGAAGTACTCCCCTAGTGAATTCTCCTCCCAGACTGGGGTTTCCAAAGCCCAGCTAACGCCTCTTTACCATCTTCTTAACTGATGAAAGGGGGGGGGGGGGACACACTGATTTTGGTTTTTTTTAGGTTGTAGGTTTCCTATTGAGTGGTGTCATCGGCCGTTGTCCTTTATTGTTGATTGGAGTTGCACTATTCTTCTCACAATCCACAACCAGGAACTCGTTGAAATGGCATGCTGCCAAAAATCAAGGGACACATAAGTCGGACTTTCGGGGTGGGGGTGGGGATGAATTGAAAAAAAAAGGATGGGCTCACCATTATCCTACGTTTGGTGACCTCCCTGCGTGGCTTTTACAAACCCTGAGCAGAGGATCAATGCCAGTGGGAGTTCATAGCCCATGCAACTGAAGGGGGGGGGGTCGGATTCGTGGTGGAAGGCGAGGGCACGCGGAGTTTAATAGTGCTGTGTGCTCAGCTTCTTTCAAACGCACAGAATACAATGGTGGAATGGAGTATGTGAGATTCGCGACAAAGCTGAGCTCTGAAAAATTACAGATTTATGTGCCGCCACATTGTCGTCCATTCTTAGCGGCCACATTGAGAGATTGTCTCCGCTATGATCTGTCCCCTTGCCTGCTCTTCCTCTTGCTCCGGGCGGGCGTGGGGTCTTAGCCAGAAGGGAAAAGGCCTTCCTGCCCCGTCTTGAAAGTGGCCGACTCTGAATGGTCAAAACTCAGATGTACGAACGGGGGTCATCGGGAAGGGAACGGTCGTGGGTCGTGGGAATGGGACAAGGGTTCTGCAGTTATCTCCGTGTCACCGACTGCAACTAACGGGCAACCCTCCGAAGCGTAGCCAAAGACCGCTTCACAAGCTTCTTTGGCCGCTTAACACGGCCTAATTCCTGCCATTCATCGCCTCGTTTTCTGTACTCGTGTCCGCGACTCACACGCACGGTAGTCCTATAGCCTCTCTGCATTGTCTGGAATGAGGCAATGGGCGCAAACATTGCATGTTGTCACGCGACTCAGCTGCGCTTGAGTTCCCGGAGATTCGGGTAAGGAGGATTGTGTTTTGAGGACCTCAGTCCAAAACGGCCTTGACATCGCCCCCAACTCCCTTGAGCGGTTTCAAGGCCGCTTCTTTCATCAGCTGCCCAGCGTTTTTTTTTTTTTTTTTGGCGCGCCCCAGCTGTTGCGGGTCCCACAGGCGCGCGCGCACACACACCCATCCACACACGTACGCAGGAACTGCCAAAGGGGGACGAGCTGGGAAGAAACTTTTGCTACCCGGCTTGGCAGCGGCGGCAGCAGCAACAGAGGCCCAGGCGCCCAGTGGCGGATTACTGGCTCCCTGGTGCCCTAAACACTGACCATTCTTGGTGCCCCCCCTCCTTTGTACATACTGTACAAATCTTTTCTTTCTTTCTCAACTTCGTGGTGCCCCCTTGGGCCTGGTGCCCTAAACACGTGCTTAGTCTGCTCAATGGTTAATACACCACTGCAGACGCCGCTTTCCTTCTGTCTGACCGGGGTCCGACTTGACAGCCTCTCGTACTCCCGGCGGCTGAGCTTTTCTCCCCAGCTGCGGCGACCGCGGGGCTTTTCAAAAGTGAAAGCTGCTTCTATGATCTCGCGGCCTGATCAGTCGGGGCGAAAAGCGGCGCCTCAAAGGCCGGGGAAGAGAGCCAAACTGGCTGCAGTTTCTCGCGGAGAACTAACTTTTGCAGATGGCTCTGCTTTCCTCGGGAGGAAAATCGCCAGGGCGATCGATCGATCGGCCCCTTTGGCTCCCGAAGTTTGAAAGACAGAGCAGGGCGCGCTGCAAAGGGAGCTTTCCCCACAGGAAGCGGAGCTGGCCAGGCCCGAAGTGCCTCAGGCTGGGCGGCAGTTTTAAAGGAGGAGAAAGAGAAATCCCGGGAAGGTGGCAGCTTAAGCGGAGCCTTCTTGACACGAGTGGCTCTTTCTCCCGAGTTAGCGTGTCTAACTCGTAATGTCTCGGATAAGAAGCAGAGCGAGCCAAGCACTTCCTCTACCGAGCCCGGCCCTTGTTGGGTAGCAGCCCCTTCGCGCCTTTTCCTCTTTTTACCCTTCGGATGCTTGCCTCGGCCTTCGCTGCACCTACCAGGCGAAGCTCGGCGCCCTGCCATCCCGCCCAAAATGCAGCGCGCGGGGAGAGGGGTATGCCGAAGTCCCGGCCACTTGCCAGAAATCACGACCACCAGCGTTAGCCCAAAGGACTCCCTCTGCCCCGCTCAGTTGGTGGAGATCCTCGAAGGCAGGGGGTGGGGGGTGGGGAGAGCAAGAGCAGGGGAAGGGGAGCTCAAACACCTCGCCCAGCATTGATATGTTCATAATACAAATTCGCCATTTCATCTTGCTAACACCACCCCACCCCACCCCACCCCACCAAATACCCTCGCCTTTGGAGGAAATACGGAGGACCCACGCAAACTTTTCCCCCGACCCTTGCCCAGTTCGCTTTGTTGAATCCTAAGGCACTCCCGGGATGTTAGGATCCACTATGATCGACCATGCTCCGTTTGGTGCAAATAAGGTTTTGGAGCGTAAAAAGGGGCAATTTTGAACTGAGCGCGCGGCAGCCTCTAGAAAGAAAACCACCCTTCGTTGCATTTTGAATTTATTGCACTCATATTTTCACCAGGTTCTCATCTGGTAATGTTAATTTCAATGATCCGAGATGCTTTCACCAAATTAGGTGCAAAAAATGTAGAAAAGGCTCAGCAGTTTTGTCCCTGATCCCGCTTGACAATTTACAGTCTTTTATTAACACCGGACTGAGATAACAGTTGAGCTGAACTTTCTCTGTTCACCCACAAGTGGTTGGGGGCTAGCTAAATATAGAAGTCTTCATTTAGATCTTTTCCTTTTTCTCACCAACCTGCCGTCCAACAAAATCTCCAATCCCTTTCACCCCAAAGTAACTGCCCCCCCCCAACCAAGCTTTGGAAGGGAGCAGGAAGCCGTTTCGCTTGGGCAGGGCCAGAAGGTGCCAGCTTTGACAGGTGTGAGCCGCGGCCAATGGGCTGCTCCAGAGCCCAGCTCCGGCCACCAATCGGGTCCGCCCTCCCGGCAGACCAATGGGATTCTCGCCTGAATCTTCAAGGCCTCTGAATGCGCAGCTGAGGTGTCTCAGTAGCTCGTGCGGCGATCGAGAGCGGCTGTCGCGCATCCCGGCCAGCCGCGGGGTGTTTCTTCGGCTGGGAAACGCGGAGCTGCCTTCCCGTTTGCAAACGGAGCGCCAGAAGCTGCGGGAGCGACCGTCGGATCTTCGTCCTCTGGGCTATCTAGGCGTGCGTCGGATGGTCACCTGCACCTTGTGAGGCGGGAAAGCGCCCGGCGTGATTCTGGAGCCGATGGAGAAGTCCAAGAATTTCCGTATCGACGCGCTGCTGGCGGTGGATTCTCCGAAGCCGGCGGCAACCTCGACGGCTCAGACCTCTCCGCTGGCCTTGGTCACCTCTCTGTCCGGAGGGCCCGGTAACACCAGCAGCAGCTCCAGCTCCAGCTGCAGCCCGCCCTCCTCGGCCGAGGGTCACACCAGCGCATCGTCCGAGTGCCTGAGAATGGAGAGTCCATCGCCGCCCCATATCCTCAGCGCGCACTGCGGCTTGGTGCCCAAGCCCGGCTTCCTGACGGGTGGCGCGGCCGCGGGTGGTCCCCATCAGCACCCGCACGCCCACCCCCACGCCGCTCTTGGGCTTCAAGGCGGCGCGGGGCTGCACCCCCAGGCGGCCCTTTACGGGCACCCCATGTACGGGTACCCGGCGGCGGCGGCCGCGCTGGCGTCTCAGCACACAGCCCTCTCCTATTCCTACTCCCAGGTGCAGCCTTCGCACCCGGCTGCCGACTCCCTGAAGCTCGGCGCCGGCACCTTCCAGCTGGACCAGTGGCTGCGGGCATCCACGGCCGGGATGATCTTGCCCAAAATGCCCGACTTTAACTGTGAGTATGGTGTGGGGCCAGCGCTGGGTGGCTTGGCGGGTTTCCTGAGGGTGGGTGGGTTGGGGGAGGGCGAGTGAGACTGCCGGGAACTGTAGTCTTCCCAACGGATTTGGGGTCCCGAACTGGGAAAAGCTGCAGGGTGGAGCCTCCTGGCCTGGGGTATATCACAGCCCCTTTACCCGGAATCTGGGGGGAAAAGACCCCAAGCGCTGGCGCTTCATGCCAAGGCACTCCTTGGGCGCGCTAAGCCGCGCTGGCGATGCTGGATGCCGCGCGCGTGTCGGGTGTGTAGGCCGGAGGGACATATTTGCGGGCGCGCGTGCATCAGTTCCTCTACCGAGCAGCCTGGGGATGCGGTCTAAAATTCCACCACCCTGCCTGGGCTGGTCTCTCTTCTGTCGCCCCCCACGTGCGCCAGAGCTCTCTACCGGCTCGTTCGCAGGTGGGGGGGGGATAGTGGTGTGTGAATCACCCTTCGCCTCCCCCTTCCCCGAGCTACCTTCAATTGTTTGCCTTCCACGTGGGCTGGGCTACCCCTTTCATCGGCGTGATGGGAGATGTAGTCCCCAGGCTGGGGGGGGGGGGCACGGACAGGGGGCGGCCAGGAATGGGGGGGGGGTTGTGGTGGTAGTACCAGTCAGTGAACTCGTGAAGGCTCCTGACCGAGGCCGGAAGGCTAATTTGTTCCCCCAAAGCTGCTTGCATAGTAATGACCCAAGAGGCATTTGCTAGACCCCTTCCTTCTCCCACCCCTAGGGAGCAAAGGAGTCGAGGAGAGGATTTAGTTAGCATCGGGGTTTTGATCTCTTGACTAGGCACTTCCGAGATGATTGGTACCTATTCGACATTTTCAACCACTACCCTGGTGGTCAACCGATTTTTCTTCCGTGAGCAGTTCGTGGAATCGGAGATACGCCGGAGCACTGCAATTGGGCTGGATTCGGAAAGCCGGATTTCTGTAGTAAACGTTGAAAGCCGAGGTTTAAATCAGTCAATTACAGAATTCTTTCCCCCTCCCCTTAAAAATAATATATCCAAGATAACACGTATTAATTTCACAATTAATTTTTCTGTAGACTGCACTGTATATATATAGCTAAGTCGGAGTGAGGCCTCCTTTGCTTTTCTTGATATCTCTGTAAAGTAATAGTAATTACAGATTTCCCGAGGAGCCTCCTTCCTGACATATTTTAATTGTGCTGAAAATATTCCCAGCAGGTAAGGATAATTCCTCCCAGATTGTCCCTGTCTTTGTAAACGGGACTTTTTGGAAGACGGGGGGGGGAGGGGGGAGGAGGATCAAAGCAGGAGACAGATTTCCCAGCCACTGGCCCAGACTTCCATGGAAATCTTGGAAGAATAATGTTTAAAATGCCATAAGCGTAAAAAAAAATTATTCTAAGTAGGTCTAGATTTACAACTCTATTTTACTTTTTTTTTTTTAAAGCCGGTCTCTTCAACCGGTTAGCAGGAGGCAAGGATGTTGATAAAGGACCAATTCGTTTCGCCCTGAATTCAGCCATTGCTGAAATTTATTTTGAACGAAATCGGTGGCCTTAAGTCGGGCAAAAAGACGCTCGCACCCATCCCACTTTAAGATTCGAATCCGAGATTCGACTCTTAACGGTTCGTTCCCATGGGCCAAACGTCCATTTTCAAGAATGACCCTCGTCACAATTATGCCAATGACTCTCCGGAGGGTTATGGCAACTTAGTGGCATTTTTTTTTTATTTCAAAGCGCCTTTCGGGGTCTTTGCAATAAAAGACCCCCAAGGCGGCGAGGGTCGCTTGAGCGCCGCGGAATTCTCAGTTCCCCTGGAAAAAGCAGGGAGCGGCGAGCGGAATCTGCCCCACCGTGCCTTGCCTTTTGCTAGCTGAGCCTTTCCTTGGCAGGCTTGGCTCGGGTCTTTCCCCACTCTTTCCCCCCCACCCCCTAGGAATTAATTGAAAACTAGCTCCGATTTTCCCGCCAGCTCTTAGGGTCACTTCGCCTCGGACGACAGAGATGCTCGCGGAGGGACGCACCTTCAGGCCCCGCTCTAAGAAGAGAGCCACATTTCCTGCTCGCGAGGAAGCCGAGAAAGAACAAAGCTCCGGAGAGGCGGGTGCGCCTCCTGCAGCCTTTACTCACTCTCCAAAGGGAGGATCGGGGTGGTAGCGAGGTTGGAAGGGGGTTCCGGGCAGGGCAGGGCAGGGCAGTGGCCCCAATGGAGAGAACTGCCTAAAGAGGGTAGTCCGCTGGTTTAATTTTCCCTCTTGCGTGGGGAGGGGGCGCTTATATTTTGTTGGCCGCTTCCCCTCCTGGGGAGAGCACTTTAGTCTTTTCTTTTTTCTTTTTCCTTTTGTTTTTGTACAAAGGGAAAGGAGTTCGGAAAGTTGGCGAGGAATTTAGAGTTGCTTTTGAATTGCTCCATGATTCAGGGCGCCCAAATTTGATTTGATATCTTTTGGGGGCGCCCTGGCAATGCGAGGACTCAGATTCCTCTTCTACAGCTTCCAACTTCGATCCGCATCTCCGAAATCCCCATTTAGGGAAAAAAAATCCAATTCTTTCGAGTCTAAGGCGCTGGAATTTTTGATCCATCCTGAATCCTATTAGGGATCCATTAGGATCTGCAGTAATAATCTCTCTTGGGTGTAATAATCTTTTTTGGGCGACCACTACATCAAGTCTCACGGCAGCGAAGAGAGACGAAAGCTCTCCTTTTCTTCTAGCGGCGATCCAGATTTTCGCCAGTTCCCTTTCTAAGCCAAGCCTGCCTTCTCCTCCTCGGCTGAAGCGCAAGGCAGCCCCGCGCACCTTCAGCGGGGAAACCGTTCACCGGGGAGCGCATAGGGCTGAGCCTTTGCTAGTGAGGCCGCACTGGAAGGTCCCAACTCTCGGCTCTCCTTGGCGAAAGGCTGATTTGGAGATAACCGGAGATCTCCATTTGCCTGTGTGGGGCGTGTCCTTTTCCAAGTAGGAAAAGTTTACCGGATTGAGTAAGCCTCTTTCTCCCCTACATACACCTCCAGTGTTGTTTTTTTTTTTTAACTGGACACGAATTAAATGCCAAGGGATGGGTGGCGGATCTCTTACGAGCAGGAGTAGGGAGAGGAGGAAGTCGCACAGCGTCGGGATAGGCAATCGGCAGGCAAGGCAACCCACTATGTCAGTGGTCTCCAACCTTGACAACTTTAAGACCTGTGGACTTCAACTTTGCTGGCTGAGGAACTCTGGGAGTTGAAGTCCACAGGTCTTAAAGTTGCCAAGGTTGGAGACCACTGCACTATGTGCATCCTGAAGCTTCGTCAGGTTCCAATTCACAGCTCTCCTGGCCTTGGTTGAACGTGCAGTGACTTCAGTGCCCCGAGTTTGGCGCGGCTTCAAAGGAGAACCCGCTGCCCCGAGGACGTTGCAGTCAAAACACGACCAAGGGACGGTCAGAGAGAGGAGAATACGTCCTCTTGAATTTGCTTAGGATTGGGGGCAACCTTAAAGAACTACTCGAATAGATTTTCTCCCAGCTGGTTTCTTGTCCCATCCAACTGGGCTCTTCTGTTATTTCTCTTACGCCGCAGAAGCGGGAATGCAGCGCCCTCTAACGGCGCCGCGCTTCACCGCCTGCCGTGACTCACTTCCTCCCCTTTTTCGTTTTCCGACTCTTTTCCCGCAGCTCAAGCGCAGTCCAATCTTTTGGGCAAATGCCGACGGCCCCGCACCGCGTTCACCAGCCAGCAGCTTCTGGAGTTGGAGCACCAGTTCAAGCTCAACAAGTACCTGTCCCGGCCGAAGCGCTTCGAGGTGGCTACGTCGCTCATGCTCACCGAGACGCAGGTGAGTGTGGCTGCGTCGGAGGAGGGGTGGGTGGGAAGGGACGCCACCTCCCAGGGAGCTCAGCACCCTTCGCGTGATAGGGAGGGCTCTTTCCCAGCCCGCAGCTTTTGGAAGAAGTTTGAATCTATCCTAAGGGCTTTGGGAGGGATGTGGGTACTCCTCAACCTGGTACAGCGAAAGGAAACCCTGCTTTTCATTCACAACAATCAAGCAATTTCTTTAAAATAAAACTGTAAGAGACATTGGAGTTGCTGCAGAGATTCCTGGTGGCTGAGCCATTAGTTTCAATAGTCAAAATAAAAAGTGGGGGAAACCATCGTATTAATGCAGAAATTGGGCAAAGCTATGAGGATGGTGCTTAAATAGACACAATGGCCCGAGATAACAGACTTCTGTTTACATAAGTTTTGTGTGCTTATCAAAAAGAGTACAGGATGAATCAGAAGAGTGACATAAAATGTATCAATGGGGAAAAAAACTTCATTAGTTTGCCTTGTTCAAAGCAGCTTTCAGAATCCTGAGAGTTTTGATGGCTAACTTCAAACTAGAACAGTGATGGTGAACCTTTTGGTTGCCACATGCCAAAAGCATGCACGCACGCACAACAGCATGCATGCATATGCCCACACCCAATATGCAATGGTGTGTGACACCCCCCTTCTGTGTGCCCCACCCCTGCACACATATGCCTGACCCTGCTGCACTCCCCCTACCCTCCTGGGCACGCACACACTCCCCCTGTGCCCCATTTTGGGGTGCAGGTCCCCCTGAAGCCTCCTGGGACAAAAATAGGGTATGGGGGCCCATCCCCCCCAGCGCTCCCCTGTCCCCTGTGCATGTGCACATGATTCCTCATCCCTTGCGCATGCAAATGTGTCTTTTGCATGTGCAGGAAAGACCCAAAAATCAGCTGGCTGGTAGGAGGCATGCATGCATGCACAGTGGAGCTAAACTGGGGTGACAGCTTGCGTGCCCCCAGAGAGGGCTTCACGTGCCACCAGAGGCACATGTGCCGTAGATTTGCCATCATGGAACTGGAAGTACCAATAAGGAAGGCAGCTTTAAGCAACAACTCATGCTACCCAGCATAAGCAGAAACAGGCTACAGCATAAACATTCCACGAGAAAGTTGTCCAACTGGCATCATGGAAGGAACAAAAAACCTGAACCCAAGTTTCTCTTTCCAAGTTCATCAGGACAATCTACTTAGTTCCACACCACTGTTTAATAGCAATAGCAATAGCAGTTAGACTTATATACCGCTTCATAGGGCTTTCAGCCCTCTCTAAGCAGTTTACAGAGTCAGCATATCGCCCCCACAGTCTGGGTCCTCATTTTACCCACCTCGGAAGGATGGAAGGCCGAGTTAACCTTGAGCCGGTGAGATTAGAACCGCTGAACTGCAGATAATAGTCAGCTGTAGTGGCCTTCAATACTGCACCTTTCCAGAAGCTTAAATCTCATTTCTGGTTCTGGGGTATTCAGATAGTATGTAAACATAACTGCCAATCTCTGATTAATTAAATGTGCCTGAATTTAGCTTTCTTGCGGGACAATCTTTCCAAAACTGATTTCTTTAAATGTTCACACCCAATTCCCCACTTTCTGGCTCCCACCATAAAATCCATTCTAAACAAGGGGAGCAAACTAAGGGGAGACAAAATGGAGTGGAAGGAAAATAGACAGGAACTACATCTGGACTGCTGTGTGCATTTAAAAAATGGAAAAGGGAGCGTAGGTGTTACATTTCAATTCTTGGGGGAAAGTAGAATCTGAACAGAGGGAAGAAATGGCAGAGTATTTGATTTAAATTCTGGAGAATAAATTGCTTAAATTTAACAAGTTTGAAAGGGAATACACACACACACGCACACACACACACAGAGAAGGAACTTCATATCTGCCTTATGGGGGGAGGTCTGATTGTCCTGTCATATGATTTACACACTTTAGAGCAGGAAATTGTATATTTTAGGAATACTGCTGGCCGCCAAATTCTATCAGCTACAGCCAGCAAACCAACTTGCAGTGACTTCATTAATTGATTTTAGCATTTGCAAAACTGGACTCACAAATTTCAGTAAACCATCCTACAACCTAGCAGGATGTGTGAACTTAGGCATGATCCTTTCTAAATCATGTTTGTAGCTAGTTCCAACTGAGAAGAGAAGATCTATAGCTCAGGGTTGAATTCTGGGATTCTTGCCGCTTTGTCAACTTCATTGTTTGTTTGGAGACAAACAAACTAGGTGATATCATCACCAACCAACCGGCTTAAAGAACACTAATTATTAGTTAGTTTAAATCAAGAGAACAACCATGTTTTAAGGCAAGGCATGAGCCTAGAGGCAATCCCATCCAAAGCTTGGTATCCAATTAGCCTTGGTTTGATTCTTTCCTTTTAAAACGCTTTCCCTGGTCAAATTCTGATTGCAAATCTAGAACTGGTTCACCAGTGCACAGAATAGGTGCATCAAAGTCAAACTGATAATACATGTATGGTAAAGTCGTAAGGTAAATACTGCTTTGATGTATCCTCACTTTGAATGCAAGTATTGTAGCTAAGTATTGTGACACTCAGTGGCTCAGTGGCTAAGATGCTGAGCTTGTCGGTCAGACTGTCGGAGTTCAGCGGTTCGAATCCTTAGCAGCGCGTAACAGAGTGAGCTCCCGTTACTTCTGCCAACCTAGCAGTTCAAAAGCACATAAAAAATGCAAGTAGAAAAATAGGAGCCACCTTTGGTGGGAAGGCAACAGTGTTCCATGCACCCTCATGCCGACCACATAACCACGGAGACGTCTTCGGACAGCGCTGGCTCTTTGGCTAAGAAACGGAGATGAGCACCGCCCCCTAGAGTTGGGAATGACTAGCACACATGTGCAGGGGAACCTTTACCTTATTGTACCCAAACCAGAGTAGCCCAATAGCGAGGTAGAGAGAAAATAAATTTAACAAATAAATAATGAAATAAAATACCAATGGTCAAACTATCATTCCACTCCTGGTGGACCCATGTGATGGCCGCCTAAACCAAACTAGGTTATGAGAGCCGAGCCTCTATGGTTTATTCACTCAGCCACGGTGGAAGAAACCATGTCCTTAATCATGTATGAGCCCAGTCTGTTTCCCCTCCCTTCTGTAGGTGAAGATCTGGTTTCAGAACCGACGCATGAAGTGGAAACGGAGCAAGAAGGCCAAGGAGCAGGCAGTCCAAGAAGCTGAGAAACAGAAGGGTGGAAATGCTGAGCAAGACAAGGGGGCAGAGGAGGGGCAGCTGCTGCCAGGGGGGGCTGAAAAGAGCAATGTGGGGCGCCGCCTGCGCGGACTCAGAGATAGTCAGCCAGATGAAGGAGAGGAGGAGGAAGAGGAGGATGAGGAGGAGGTGGTGGAGGAGGAAGAGCAATATTCTAGGCATTGCTGTCCCTACCCCTCCCCTGACTGCTCTGATAAGGATGATGGTGGGAGGCAGCCCCAGAGCAGACATGGGGGAGCCAACCCACAGCTGCCCCAGGCTCAAACTCCTTAAACATTGGGGGCTGGCCACACTGGCTGCCCCCTTCCTACCTTGGATTCCAGCAAGAACCAGACCCTCTAATCCTCTGGTCCTTGCTGCTCCTCTAGGTGCCTTGGATTTCAGCTTCCCAAATTCCTAGTCTGGCTGGGAATGATAGGGCGTGTAGTCCAGTGCATTTAGAGAGCACCTGTTCAGGTAGGGCACTTTCACACTTAGTTTTTCAGTTGTGCACCAATTCCCAAGCTACCTTTCCAAAGTTCTGGCCCACAATCTGTCCCAGAAGAATTAACTTCTCTCACATTAAAGATTATTGTATGGGTGAGTATTAGGATGACTACAGAGAATTCCTTTGATACAACTCACCCGTGACTTTGGGCATCAGTTGTTTAGCCCTCAAAACATCATTTTGGTGTCTTTCAATGGACACCGAAGCTACATCGTTTTTCAGTGTTTGATGGGAAGATTACGGTGCCAGTTCTCTTATGTATACCTTGATGTAACCTTCACACTTCTCACGAACCTTTCAGCTTGCCAGCCACAGCCAATGGTCATAAAGAATTAAAGACCATTGCAAATGCCACTATTGTGCTCTGTTCCAATGCTTCTCTTCCCTCTCTTCCACTTCCATTCTATCAATGATGTGACGTTAAACATCATTCAAAGAATGAATCACAAGGTCAGAAAATGGCACTTGAAACTTTTTTTTTCTCTTGAGGTTTGATGTTCTTTAACTGCTATGAGAATGTTGTTGTTTATTCTACAACAAGCAAATTAAGAATGTTATACAATGATGGTTGGAACCACACAGAATCTTCAGAGGGCTTTATTATCTTTATTTTTATATACTGTATTTATATTTAAAAAAAAATAACCACTGCTCATGCACGCTAAATTATTAACCTCTCACTGTCTTCACTACACTTAAAATAAACAGTTTTATACTTAACCTGTGAAAGTTTACTAATTCAAAACAACTGGGTCTGTGCCTTTTCCAGTAAGGTAGATCATTAAGTTGGCCAACTCCTTTCTATATCTCCATAAAAAGGAAGAATTTGGAGGATAATGTTTCTTCTTTCACTATTGGAGAGGGGAAGAAACTATGGTCTACTTGCCCAGTAAGATGTAACATGAACACTCAATCATCCTCCGTTGATTTCACAATAAAATACATTTGGAGTTGAACCAAATTGGGAAGACTTTTCTTCATTCAAAAAATGTAGGTCAGAGAAATGGCCAGAAACAAATGAGATTCTTGAAGAAGAAAAGCATGGCAGGCAACTTCAAGAAGAGGTAGAGTTCATTTATTTTATTAGGTTTTTTTATTATTTCCAATTCCAAAAGAACGTTATGGCAACTCAAGAGCCCTCCAGATTATAATCAGTAGCCCCAAAGGTTCTTTTTCAAGAGGCAACTGGACTTTCTGGTTTTTCCTTGAAAGCGTTTCGCTTCTCATCCAAAGAGCTTTTTCAGAGCTGAAGAAGCTTGTTGGAGGAGGAACGAAACGTCTTCAAGGAAAAACAGAGAAAGCCCGGTGGCCTCTTGAAAAAGCACCTTTGAGTCAACCATGACCTGGATGGCTGAGACTCTCCATAGACATTATATAGCTAGTAGTTCCATTTTGACTTTTGTGTGCGTATTCCTCTCTTCCTCAGTCCATCCCCTTGACCCGAAGAAAGCAACTGAGCTATTAGTGGCCAAGTGGGGGAAATTAAAGAACCAAAATCTGTCTGCTGGAAGTGAGAAAGCAAGACTTATTAACTAGTTAACTGGAATGGGTGGGAATACTGGAAAAATCTTTCAAAAGAGAAGGAACAGACTCTTGAGAGCTCTGCTGCCTGATTCAGAAGAAAGTGCTAAGGGGGCTAGTGAGGCTTATGCTTCAATCAACACAGATTAAATAATCTAAATCAAAATAACCCAACGGGACCAGTCTGCTCCAGTGGAAGGGATCTGCAGTGGATCCCATCAGCTATGGAATTCCATCTGGCAGGGTCAAGAAGAGTTGTGATCCCCATCCTATGGAACATTCTACCACTGGAATTGAGAACTGTTTGAACTTTTTGGCTTTCCAGAAGGGCATTAAAATCTGGGTTTTGCCAGTTGTCTTAAGACCAGTGATGGGATTCAACCAGTTCGCACCTATTTGGGAGAACCGGTTGTTAACTTTCTAAGCAGCTCAGAGAACTGGTTGCTGGAAGAAATCTCCTTTTGTTTTTTCCCACTTTACAGGGCTAATCCTGTAAGGAAGGCAGGAAGGAAACATTCTGGTGTTGTTTCTAGCCTAATCTTTATTGCTCTGCTTACAGAAACTGCCTCTCCACTTAACCACTATTACATTGTAACAGCTAAGGTGAAGCACCCATCGGCCTGAGTGACATTGAGTTGGCCATGCCTACCCAGCTGGTCATTACGGCAGATAACTGATTGTTAGATTATTTGAATCTCACCACTACTTAAGACTCCAGGGAAGCACCCTCTGTTGGAGGGTGGTTGATGGGGAAGGAGAAAATCCCCATGGCATTCACCTCCTTGTTTTAGTTTCTTATGTATCTCTTCTTAATTTGAACTGTTCTCGTACTTATCTATTTAATGTTTTATGCCACTTTTTAAAATAATTTCTGTAAGTCACCCACGGCCAGTAAGATAGGCAGAATATAAATTTAATAAGTAATTAAGTAGAATAAAATAAGCCAGTATAAATATGCATTTGGGTTGTCCTGGGAAAACAGAGCCAGATTTAAAAGAAAGGTTTCCCTTTCCCTTACTTTACGGAGTTATTTTTAAATAACTTTCTACATTTGCAAAGGGGTGGGTAATATTTAAGTCAGTTGAACTCAGAGGGCCTTACTCTCTATCAAGTTGTGCTCTGAGTCAACAGTTTATTTAAAAGACCATTACGAAATAACAGAGCACATAATTATTTAAAAATATCCTCATTTATATCAGATTCTTTAATCATAAACTTCAATACTCTTAGATAAATTGAAATGAATTTGCTTCCTTGTCCTAATGACACCAATTAAAAAGTTGCCGCTGCTAGAACAGTTGGATTACAAGGAAGACAATTTAACATAGAATTGATTAGATTATCCAGGAAAGAATACTCAAATGGGATTAATGAAATGAGATAGGAGGAAAGCTACAACAGAGAAGTATCTGTCCCAGTGGTGGGATTCAGCCAGTTTGCACCTATTCGGAGAGAACCGGTTGTTAAACTTTCTAAGTAGTTCAGAGAACCAGTTGTTGGAAGAAATCTCCTTTTGTTTTTTCACCATTTTACAGGGCTAATCCTGTAAGGAAGGCAGGAAGGAAACATTCTGGTGTTGTTTCTAGCCTAATCTTTATTGCCCTGCTTACAGAAACTGCTTCTCCAGTTACCCTTACTACATTGGAACAACTAAGGCCAAGCGCCCTTCAACCTGAGTGACCTTGAGTTGGCCACACCCACCCGGTCACATGACCACCGAGCCATGCCTACCCAGCTGGTCATTAGGGCAGAGAACCGGTTGTTAAATTATTTTAATCCCACCACTGATCTGTCCCATTGCTTCTATGAAATGATTATTACAAACCAGCAGGCTCTAAGTATTTAGATGGCCCAAATAGGGGATGAATATAAATAGAACAAAACAGAATAGAATAGAATTATTTATTGACCAAGTGTGATTGGACTTTTTCTCTGGTGCATAAGCTCTCAGTGTACATACAAGCAACAAGTGATAAATCGTGATCATATTCATAAAATACAATCATTATGAATCATAGCATACAACGCTCAGTGGTAGTAATAAGATGTAGTAATAAAAACAATTAACCTAAATCATAAGATACAAACAACAAAATTAGTCAATCTTTTCTTTATGTACACTGAGAGCATATGCACCAAAGACAAATTCCTTGTATATCCAATCATACTTAGCCAATAAAGAATTCTATTCTATTCTATTCTATTCTATTCTATTCTATTCTATTCTATTCTATTCTATTCTATAGGAAACTAAAGGAATAGGTAATAGGAAAGATGAAAAGGATAATAGTGACACATGATGTCAGTGGGTTATCAAACCTACTACATAGTTTGATAACCCAGCTCATCCCAGATAACGTTGTATAACATTCAGCTCTTGCGCTGATTTGCAAATTATTCATTTGAATAGAGAACTTTAGGAATACAAATTAGAAAATGTGCCTAGCAGATACACAAATAAAATATTAAGGTACAACCCTCCCCATAAACAAGAATTTTGATTTAGTTAAGGCACAATGCTCTTTAGTTTAGGGGATTATTATTCATTGCTGTAAAAAAAAATAATCCACGTTTGCAGGACACAAAGAGTAAAAGCCACAGTTCATGGGTAAGTTGTATTTTTTAATTGCCTTTGATCTCTTGTAGACTTGTTGGAGAAATAGCAGGTTCCTACTAGATAACTCCTAATCAGGTGTCCAGTAGCACCTTCCTGACTTGCAAATACTATTAAACCAAAATGGTGGATTGTGTATATTCATTAAGAGGGCTTGAAAAGAAATGTGCAAACAGCCTCTGTTCGGACAAGAAATTAAACACAACTTATCCCTATTTTAAAAAAACACAACACTCTTGCATTTGCATAACTAGCCTGCCTTCCATTCTTACCCCATCCCACCCCATCTCCCCAATGTAAAAATTCCACATGAGTTTAGCCACTCTATGTATCTCATGAATTGCAGTGCATGAACACTTTCATTTAATAAAATGTGTTAGTTAAAAAAAGGTGTTGCTGGATTCTTGACCTTTGATTACTTGAAAACTCCCCAGAATGTCTGAAGAATGCTTTTAGCACCCCGGAGTCCTAGGGCAAGCCAAATATCATTTTCTGACCCTTATTTTAATGGACAAAATTTTATTTTCCATAAAGAGCAACTAATTTAACACAAATTGGACCTTACCAGGTGTTTGAAGGAACTAAATGAAGGAACTAAACCAACAACCCCCAGCCTGCCCCACGGTGAACCTGCTTGAGAAAAGTGTAAAGAGAGATTTATTTGGCTTGTGGGTGTGTGAACTATGTGGGGAGAAAAGGGGTCATTTAGAGGTTGTGTTGATAGAAGAAAGACCTATTCCAGGGGATGTGCTCTTCCTTAGCAATTGCAAAAAAGCCAGGAAACATTATTTTCATTACCAAATCTTACAATTCAGTGGCAGAAGGGATCCTGAGAAACTTGATTTATTCATGATGGCCAATGGAATCTGGATAGGCAAGCTGATGGGTGGATTTATGTGTCATCCTATACCATTGTTTATCTGTGTTTAGTAAGCTGCACTTGGCCAGATTTGCAAAAAAACCAAGAAAATCTACTATTTACACAACTTGTTTTTCCTTACTTAAAAGTGTTTTACCTATTTTTTTTTAATTTACAGTGACTCGTAACATTTTCACACAGCATGCCAAGCAAATATAGGAAAGGCTGATTCACATTTAATGTATTCTATGAACACAGATATTAATCTGTTGGTGAGATCCTATCCTGTCATTTCCCCCCCCCCCTTATCACGTTGTTAAAAGTTAAAAATGGCAGCAATTGAATTTTAGACGATAACAGCTTAACTGCAACTTTTAGTAGGGAATAAAATGGTGTTTTACATGCATGCTGATCTGCTGAAGTTTGATTTTGCAAATAGGTGGACTATACCAACACTTGAAAGATATTTTAGGTAAGAAAGCATAGTTGATCGGTATGGTCTGTTCTGTTATTCCATTTCTGCCACAGAAGAGTTTTTAGTTTAAGGGGATGAGAGGGATATCGCCATTTCTGCTTCATTAAAAATAGCAACCAAGAGTCTCAATTTGTGCTCTCTCATTCACTTATCTTGATATGTGAATGTAGCCTGTTGTGAAAAGAAAATCTCCCCTTTCTATTCCTACACTTGGTGTAGATGCTTTCCGGTCGTTGCCTTAATATCCAAGGTGAGATTTATGGCTTCCAGAACACTTCTAGAAATTCCTAAACCAGCAGATAATAATGAGAAATGCTGGGACTTGTAGTTCAGCAACATTTTGAACGTCTGTGTGTGTGCGTGCGTCCATTGAATGACAGGCTCACCTCTACTTCAGTTCTTTGATTTGCATAAACTGAGGTTTGTCTGAGAAACATCATTTACACCCTCAGTTTACTCAAGGGTTAATGCATGATATATATACCTTCCCACCTGGGCCTATTCATTTCCCTTTCACATTTGCTTAAGGGACACTTAACCTGAAACTGCCTTTGCTTATGGTGGAACTAGACAAAGGGGGGGGGGAAGGGAGGGGGGAAGGGAGGGAGGGGGCTTTCCTTCCCTTGGATCTGGGTGTTCAGGAGGGGACTACCCATCCATAAACAGAGGGCCTTGATTTACCACAGAAGCGCCATTTATTTTGGTTTACTCAGCTGGAGGGGAATAAAAGTCCTTATCTTGATACAGCCCCAGCTGTAAAGGCAGCTTTCTGCCAGCTAACACTGCAAACAAGGCATGCTAGGCAGAATCTCTCTCTCCCACAGAGGTCAGAGGGGCTGTCTCTGGGGCCAAGTGGTGTTGAAAGAGCCATTAAATAAAGCTGTGTCCAACTACTGTCTTCAGATATCTTGGACTCTTAATTCCTGAGTGGTTGGCAATTTAGGAAATGTAGGCTCAGAAGGTAGTCTGATTCTAAAAAAATATATGCCTTTTTAAAAATTTCTATTCCTATTGTCTCTCTGTGGGTAAGCTTTCTGTTTGGGGAGACTTTGGAGAATCTGAGTTTTATCAGACAAATCTTCAAGAACTCCAAGGTCTACACTTTTTCAAATTATGGAGCTACTTGAGATCAACATCTGATCCCTGCAGCCACATAGTATTTTTGATATTGCATTACAGGACTGACCTGTAAGAAAACACAAGGTCCATCCACCTCACATACCAATTGCATATGGGAAGCCCACAAAAAAGAAAACCCAAGGTTTCTCTCCCTTCCTATTGCTGCTGGTTCAAGGAATATGAAGGAGACACTTCCTCTATATTTGGAGGCATCACACCAGTGGACTTATCTTCTTGGAAGCTATGTACTTCTCTGAAATCAGCTAGATTAGAAATCATGGTGTTCTTCACTTGAGGTGTCAAAAAATCCATACAGCCTGAAAAAAAGTCTGAAAACCCCAGCTGTATTCAATTACAAGTGGTCAGGGAAAGAGGCAATTATCTTAATATATACTTATTATCTGTAATTGTAACAGCTGCTAGTTTCTACAAAATACAAGCCCACCGAGCAATTATGCTAAAGTACCGGTAATGAGCACTTTCCCAGTAGGGCAGCAAGGACACCTTAGCCAATCTCTGCGCTAGGAAAAAAGTAACCAAAAATTGTGTTAACACTTGCATGGGAGACCATCAGTGTTCTAACTTTCCAATCTGGCTAACTCCCTTAGAATTTCCTGATGTAATTGGCAGAAGGAATGGCCTTCACAGCCAAGACACTTGTCAGATAAAATCAGCCTGAGAATTGCATCTTGAGGCTTAGGTAAGGCCTCAAGATAATGCAATTTATATCTTGGGGAGTTTAGGCCTTGCAAAATCTGATTAGTATAAACTCGGTCTTTCTAAACTTTGGGCACTTGAAGATGTATAGTTTAACTCCCAGAAGGCTCCAGTCAGCTAGCTGGCTAGAGAAGTTTGGGAGTTGAAGGCCACTCATCTTCAAATTGCCAAGATTGAGATGCACTACTATAATCTTGTAAAAAGAAAAAAAATGGTACTGATCTGCCTGACTGGTTTTTTTAGACAGATATAACCTGAAGGACTGACACGGATTTGAAGGTGAATAAAAGAACAAAACTTGTGTGCCATTTGCCACCATTCAACACTTCACATGCTATTTTTGATATTGATCTCTTTGATTAAATGACACAGGTTAAATTTAGATATTGATGAGGCTGGAAGTTGCTATCTTTCTACATTATTTTCAGACAAAATTTTATTTGTTATTTCGCTTTAGGAGAATTAAAAAATAAATGTTACACCAGAAGCAATCAAATATTTTTGCTGAAAAGATGACATTTGTGTCAAAAAATGCTCAAAAGATGATGGAAGGAAAAGAATTGTAAACAAAGACACTGATGAAGAATGAATTGAGGAGGGGAGAATTACGAGTACAAATAAGTTATAGTAATAAGATGAATCAGTAATATAAAATTAGGTATTATTTTTATTAAAGTATTATATTATCATTCACTGTATGTGCAAAGTACATCTTTAAATTACACAGAAAGCTAATTTAGAAAAACAGTAGGGAATTTAAGTTTTTGCATTACAAACAAGATTAAAAGCAAGATAAAAATTTACAAAAAGAATAAAATGGGATGAGAAATATAAAATTAACTTGGCCATCCTTACTCTTATATATAAATCTAACTCAATGCTCCATGTGTAGCTTTAAAAGAGATTTAGTAAGAAAATATCAAGGAACATTTGAAATAAAATTTAATTTTTTGCCCAAAATATTCCAATGTTCATTGGTAATTTTGTCTTGTCTTTTTAATAAAATCCCTGATTATTTAAAAAGCATTTATATGTTCATATATTTCTCAATATATGCATATAAATCTGAGTATAAAACTGTAACTAGCTCCATGGTTTGGTGAAGTATTTATATAGAACAATGACATCTATATATCCTATGGCACCACATTACCCAACTACTTTCTCTACTTTTCATAAGGGAAAATCTGTAATATGGTCTTGATATTATAATTTCACTTTCGATTCTTTTGCTTTCAGTGTTTTAGTTACTAAATCGATTTTCTCTTTTAGCAAAGCACCTTCTTTAACATCTGCATGCGCTTGAATATTTTTCACCAAGAAATGCATAAGAAAAAGCTTCAAGCCTTCATGTAGCATCCCCAGTTTGGGATTGTCAGCCAACCTGGAAAATAAGAAAACCATGTTTTAAACAATTTGTATTTTCTTTTAGACAATGATACAACATCGTAATGGTTAAGATACTGGGCTAGAGTGAGTCCTGCCTTAAGCATGAAAGCCAGTTTGGTGATTTGGGGTCAGACATTCTCTCTCAACCCAATCCACCTCAAAAGGGTTGTTGTTGTGAGGAAAAGAGGAGGAAGATGTGTTGGATATGTTCACTGCCTTTTTACTTGTAAAAACAATAAAGGCAGAATGTACATGTAATATATAATAAAAAGCAATAGTTAGTCCTCAATTTACAAGATTCCATTTAGTGACTGTTCAGAATTACAACGGCATTGAAAAAAGTTATATTGACTTATAACTGTTTTTCACACTTATGGCTGTTGTAGCTTCCCCATAGTCAAATAATCAAAATTCAGATGGTTCACAACTGTTCATATTTATTATAGTGGTAGTATTCCTAGGGTCATGTGATGATCTCTTGCAAACTTCTGACAAAGCAATGTCAATATGGAAGCCAAATTCACTTAACAACCAGGTTACTAACAACTGCAGCAATTCACTTAATTGGAACAAGAAAGGTTGTAAAATGGAGCACAACTCACTTAACAAACATCTCACTTAACAATAGAAATGTTGGACTCAATTGTGGTCATAAGTCAAAGACTACTTGTATTAGATGAACAAGATTTATACAGGTAGTCCTTGATTTATGGCAACTGGGGCCAGAATTTCCACTGCGAAGCAAGAAGGTTGTTAAGTTAGTTGTGCTTAATTTTACTTTTTTTTTTGCCACAATTGTTAAGTGAATCATTGCAGTTGTTAAATGAATCATCATCGGTCATTAAGCAAATCTGGGTCCCCCCCCCTTGACTTTGTTAGTTTGGAAGCCTGCTGGGAAGGTTGCAAATGCCAATCGTGTAACCCTAAGATGCTTCAAGCATCATATACGCATGTTGGTTGCCAAGCCAACCTGAATTTTGATCATGTGTTTGTGAGGATGCTACAATGGTTTTAAAACTGAAGACCGGTCATAAGGGCCAGTGTAGCTTTGCAAAGTTGCCGTGGTAGCGCAGTGGTTACAATGCAGTACTGCAGGTTACTTCTGCTGACTGCAGGTTGCCAGCAGTTCGATCCTATCAGCTCGAAGTTGACCATTCATCCGAGATTGGTAAAATGAGGACCCAGATTGTCGGAAGCAATATGTTGACTATGTAAACTGCTTAAAGAGGATTATAAAAAAAGGTGGTGGGTTGCAGGCAGTACGCCCCGGTACAAGTGTACCGGTGCCTGCCAGGAGTACCAGTGCTCCGGAGGGCCCACCGGCCTGCCCATCATCCTTACCTGTATTTCAGCTCTTCGGCGCTTCCGCACATGGAGCGTAGGGCACCTGTGCGACGCTCCAGCAAGCAGCTGGAGTGTCGCAGAGGTGTCGAAGGAGGTAAGAATGCATACGTGTGTTCATGTGGTGGCCACCGGGCCCCGTACCAGTTGCACCGGGATCCGGGAACCCATCACTGTCTATAAAGCACAGTAAAGTGGTATATAAGTGCTATTGCTAAGCAGAAGAATGTCAGTTGAAGACTGCCTGTGTCACTATTTTATGGCTTGGTTAGTTAAGTTAGTTAAGCTCAATGCTTCCATCTGGGCTCAGAAGAAGAACAGAGATGCTGTGTAAACACTTGATGCAAGGTGCATCCAGGACTGTTTATTAATTTAAAAGCAAACAAACAAACAAGCACCCTTTTCTAATGATAAAAAATGGCACGAGAACCTCCTACTCAGAATACTTGAGAAGACTTACTTTTCAAATATATGGTTGAGATCTTCTTGTTCCGTTTTTAGGAATAACGCAGACAACACCCGTCTCAGAAAGTGAACTTTTGGCTTATCTAAGTCACTGAATTCAATCACCTAATTCAACAGAAAGGGAAGATCAGATCAAAGCAAATGGTCTGGATGACAGCTTTTCATGAAGACTCTCTGCTGGTGCCCAAATCAGCCCGATTCTTCCTAGGCTCAGCAGAGAAGGTGCTGTGCTTGCATGAGGCCCAAAGCACTCTTTCAAAATCATTTTCAAAGCATGCACACTCCTACCATCAACGTATCAGATTGTTTTAAAAATACGATCACTTAGTGTGATATAGCTAACATATGATGTACATTAATGAAAAAGAAAAGTCAGCAGTATTTTTCCTAAGCTGGCTTCAATTGCTTGAACTTATAGCAAGAATTTAATGTCCAATCATGACTCCATCATAAAAAAAAATCTCACACTTTATAACTTCTAGGAATGTGATAGAACTTCCATTAACTAATGAACAGCCATTTATTTAAACCTTAAAGTTATTACGCTCCGTTAGTTAGTGCAGGTAGTCCTTGACTTACAACCACAAATGGGACCGGAATCTCAGTTGCTCAGAGAAACAGTTTTTAAGTGAGATGTGATATGATTGCTTTGCTTGTTGGCCACAATCCTGGAACTCCCAAATGCACTTCTTAAATGATCTCACTATTTATTTATAAAACTTATACAGACAATCCATTTTATCTCAAGATAAAATGGGCGGCTTTCAATCATAAATAATAAAAACTACATAAACTAAAAACGTAAATAAATTAATATGAAATCCAAACACTTACGATTCAATTAAAAGACGGGAAGGACAGGAGCAGGATGGGGAGGGAGGTGGGGATCTGTTGTTAATCAAACAATCACCTCCACTGTGATGCTCTCCCATGGGAGCCCCAAGTTAACTAGCAGAGACAGCTCTTTAGGCTCCTACGGAAGGTCAGGAGGATTGTGGCTGAGCTCACACTGGGGGCAAGAGATGTTCCATAGGGCAGGAGCAACAGAAGAGGCCCGTCTCCTAGTTACTGCCTGCTGGAATAATCCGGTTGTTAATGAAAAGAGTCCTATGTAAGGTGAGGGTGCTCAGTGCCGTGGGGGGAGACTCTAGGAGGCCTGGCACAAGCCCCACATGTCTCTATGCTCAGGGGCTGAAAATCCAAGCAGAGTTTGCATGTGGCATGCGCCAGGCGTCCCCCAGGGTACCCAGCACATCTTATCTGACTGCTACATCTCTGCTCTGGTACTGAAAATCCTTTTTTTTTTTTGAAATCCAACTACGTTAATCATTTACATGTGCAATTGCTTAGAAGTGAGGGAATTTGCTTGAATAAATTTGAAATGGAACCTGGAATAGTGCTTTACAGGCCACAAAGCCCCCTTTTTGAGCCCATTGTAACTTTAAATGGTCATTAAGTGACTGGCCATAAGTTAAGGACTACATGCAAACTGAAAACCAGCACAAAAAAAGTATATGCTGACATTTTTCCTCTGAAATTTAATGAGTCATATATTTTGCCTTGACAGGAGGAATTACAAACAAAACCACACTATGCGTGAGCTTGAGAGCTGTAAATATTTAAACATTTTAAAAAATAATTTTATTTACCTTGAAGACAGTAAGAGAAAGCCATTTAGTCTTTAGCAGGTGAGTTACAAGATTAACTAAGTTGGAGAAAGCAGCAGCGGACAGGCTTCCCAAATCTCTGATTTTGTCCCAGATACTGAACTGTAATGTGATCTAATTCACGAAACAAAAGCAGAAAGCATTATATTAAAACAGCATTTCACCAGGTCCCCTAAGAGCATATCTAGAAGGATATGTTGGACTAGAAGACCTCAAAAGCCCCTTTCCAACTCTGTTATTCTATTATCTTTTATTTCACAGTTAAACTGACCCTGCTAAAAGTTGCCAAAGATTGACAGCCACAGGAAGCGAACTTTTACGAGGAGAGCAAGTCCTCCCAGTCACCATGAGGCCAATGAGTCACCATTGCTTCTGAGTGCAAATCAAGGTGCTGATAATCATAGAAAAAAAACCCTTCATGCCTGGATATGTGCAGGACTGCCTCTCTCCCGATTTTTCATGCCTATGCAATAATGTCTCACAGGTTTTGGATGTTCCAAGTCCACTAATGAAAGAAAGCCACCTTATGGGACTCAGCAGGCATGCCTTCTCTCCTGCAGTACCCCCCCCGCCAGGGGCCCCCAGAACCTGTCGGCTTTTGGGAGCTTAAGACCTCAGCTGCCTCTGGTTCAAATGTATGTGTAGTCCTGTACTAGCAATGGTGTAATACTGTAGATCTAATTTGATCAGGTTTTTTTTAATGTCCCAAAGATGGTTTCAATTATTTGCAGGCCACCCAGAATCATCAATAAGTATCTGGCTCTAAAAACCAAATAAATAAAACAAATGCATCACAACACAGGAGATATCTCTTCATTTCCAAGCGCTTTTCCTTCTCGCAAGAACTACCTATTATAAAAACAGGAGACAGCTATATAAAGGATTCAACAGCATCAAAGGGAAGAAGCTGGCTTTGTAGTGCTCCCTAGTCTCAAATTATATTTTCTCAGAAGGCTGAAACAGAGGTGAGAACACAACCTGGCCTTTGGTCTTTCTTTCCTTTAAAATATATTTAGGAATCTGAGAAGAGAGCTGAGATTTGGAGTGAAGGGGAAGACAGCGACCTTTCTGAAATTAGTCTGAAACCTCCAGCTGCAGAGATGCTGAGCATTTCTGCACACAAAGTATTGTGCAGCTTAGCTCTGTAGCTCTGTCACATCAGGGTCTTTTTTTTGGACCCGGGGAGATTTACAGACACATAGAAGCATTCAATACTTTTCTTTGCTTCTAGAAATTAATGACCTAAAATAAATATCTTTAGAAGCCATAGGCTTATTATTTGATAATATCCTTTCTATTCTCAGAATGTCAAATGTATAACTGGCCAAAAAAAAAATTAAATAAAACAAGTTTTGCACTCACCTGAAATCGCTTTTCGTATTCACAGAACTTGGCAGATAAATGCGCGTAGAAGGGATTATAAGTATTCTCTTGCAGGCAGCAATCTATGAGAATATGGACTATCTCTCTCTCCTGTTGGTCTTTAAGCCGAAGCCTAATTCAAAAATTGTCATAATGAAATCCCATTTTCTAAACTTTTTATACAGAAACATTCTAAAAATTGTTTTGTCAGCTTAAGAACTATTATGATTAATCCCTTCTAGGACAGTTTGGATCAGGGGTGTCAAACTGGATTGCTTTGAGAGCTGGATCAGCATTGTAGTTCTCCTCCAAGGGCCCCTGAGGGGGAGGGGAGATGGGACGGATACTTCCTGCAGCAATCTGCCGGCCGAAAATGGGCCATGGGTGTGTATGACCCCCACCACCTATGGCCCATTTCGGCCAGCAGAGTGCTACAGGAGTCCATAGAGTCCGAAAATGGGACGGTCCTTTGATATTTCCAGACCAGCCCTGTGGGCCACACCTAAGCATCCCATGTGCCTTAAGTTTGACACTCCTGAACAATCTAGTATTTGTCGATCAAACCTGGCAATGTGTAGCCTTTAGTTCCCAAAATTTCTCAACGAGTATGTAGAGAATCCTGGGAACTGAAGTCCACACATTTTAAAGTTGAAGACCACATACCTCAGTTGCCTAATTTGAAAACCCCCAACTTATCACTTGTCTGTGAGATATTTCTATTTTATTCTTGTCTATTTGGGTAATTTTTGATCTGTTGGATTTCATCTTCTTTCAGGAAGCCCTCTAACCGAGGAAGGTTTTTGACTATATATACTTAAAATGCATTGCCTATGGTTGGCTAGAAGTGGGTAGAAAGTGGATTTCCAGTTGACATCCTGGCAATAACAGACACAGGGAACAGGTTTCCATGTTCCCTGTGATGACTTCCCCCTGTTGGTGGGCTCCGAGAAGAGCCAAAGCAGCCTTGTAGGGGTGGTGAAGAAAAGAGGGGCGCCCTGTGTGGTTGAGGAGAAACACGGTTCTCCTATCTAACCCGAGTTTTTTCCTTCTCAGCCACATCAAGAAGAGACAGTTTAAAGAAGGCTGCCACAAAACTGGGACAACTGAAGAACAACAACTAAGACTGGTCCTGGAACAAAATAGGTGAACAGTGACTGGAACTGGAGGAAGAGGATTTCTTTTTGCCTTAAACTTAACCTCAAGGAATAATTTGGAACTATTTGCTCAGAATTATTTGTTAAAGCGATGTCTAAGCATTCTGAGAAATATCAGACTGGAAGAGGAAGACACAAGATAGAAAAATAATAAATTTTGAAATATATAGAAAATTGTACTCTTACATCAGGAAACTATGGTACTGGGAAGGCATTTTAAAATGCTGGAATTATTTACCTATAAAACTTATTCAGTTTTTATAATTGATTTATAACTAAAATGACAATTGCTGAGTGGTAATACTGAAATTTAAGTTGAGAGTGCCACCTGCCAACAAAAGCAAAAACTACAAGCCTGGAAATACTTATGAGAAGGAGTGTGAAAATATTTACTGGATTATTCCCAACTACCCCAGGATTACTAAAGATTTAAATATGAAAATAGGGAAGCTACTTAACTAAAGGGGCTCCTGAAGACTTTTGATAACCTCTGGGACTATTCAAATGGAATTGACTGTTTACCTTTGGGATATAAAGAACTGGGATTCGAATTGGAGATACAAGAAGATACCTTCGAAAGGGAAATAGGGGCATGGGAAGAAATCCTGGAAACTAGGCAGTGGTGGAAAGTAGAGGTGGGAAAAATACTAAGATTGAACAGCCAAGAAGATGTAGAAAGAGATAAAGATCTTAGAGAGGAATATGAGAGACAAATCAAAAAGAAAAAAAAACATAGCAATTAAGTTATTGAAGCGGGCAAGTGATGATGGATAGATGATTTTACGTTTTTGGTGTTGTTCTGATTTGCTTTGCTTTTCCTCTCTCTCTCCTTTCTTTTTTTTTGACATAAATAGAAGTTAAGATAGGATAGAAAGAAAATATTTTCTAACGAAGGATGATATGATGATCTCTTCTATAAGAGATAGAAATAAGAGAAAAGGGGAATATTAGTGCATACACTTTTATATAATAAAATAAGAGCAATCTTAAGAGAAAGCTTGTAATAATGAGATTGCAAATTTATATAAATATGTATTACTATTAGAAATAAATCAGTTGGTTGAAAGTAATAACTGTGACTAATGCTATTAGCTTTGTTTGTATTATAATGCATGGTACCCAGGTGCCACACTGTTCACATATTGATATGCTTAAAAAAAGAAGTGGGTACAAAGATTTTAATTGAAGAAAGAATGCAAGGGTTATAGGAAAGAGTCCAGTTTCATTCATATTTAAATATCCTCGCAATCAAAAGAACTGAAGAAAAAGCTCCCTTAATTTCCAGATTAATATTAATCACTCTGACAGAAAAAAGAAGTGGCAGTTACCAAGGAGAAACTATCTTCCAAGTTTTTCTAATTCCTAATTGAGGGTGTTGGGAATCTCAATCCAACTAATTATATAAATATAATCAGCATTAATGAGACCTCACTGGCTGTCTCAGCAGAAAGTCTGGCAGGAATGAATCATATTTCTTCTCGCAGAGCTGGACCACAAAAGAAAATCAGGAACAATTGGCAGGAAAAAGTCTTAACTTGGGCAGTACCTGTTCTGTCCAAAGAAGCCTGATTTAGCCTTCCTGTCAAAAGTTTGGCAGTACTAAAATCAATTAAAATGAAAAACGCTTAATACTACAATGCAGTGTAAGATGCACAGATTTTATATTTTACTGAAATGAACTACCTGACTCTTGTTAGAACATAAGTGCTCTACTTTATACTAAGCTATGTTTCAGTTAGATCAACTAAGTAAAACTTGCAATTTAGAACAAATGCCATAGAAAATTCACTGGGAGAGTATCTGTCAAAAAGATCAAAGAAATTCAATTAACTTCTAAAGATGCTTGAAAGTATATAGAAATAGATGTATAATCATGTCAAAAATCTCAATATATAAATATATTTGCAATTAATATTTTAGGTCTTTTACTGCTAAACTAAATATTACCAAAGCTTAGTCAGTGGCTTAATTTATCTGTAGCTACAGCTATAGCCTCAATTTCTTTATTTAGCAGATACTTCACAGGTTCTTACACAATAACACATTTAACAGTGCTTTGCCTCTTAATCTATAGATCTCCTAAGCACATTTGTGTATATTTCTTAACCATAAGCAAGTTCTCACATATGTAGTACATGAATATAAAAACTGGCCTAGCTGACCCAGAGTTTAGCTTAGCTGTTCTTAAGAGAAAACGTAGATCTCAGTCTTGCCTAGGCCTGGAGCTAATTTGTTGTTAGCAACATCACCCCTTGTTCTCGTATTCTCTTTCTTGGCCTCAAGCAGAAGAAATCCTGTTTTTTCTATCTCTTGCACCCACTATAGTTGTAGATTTTGTTGCGTTCCTGAAAATATCTTCATCTGCCCTGATGAGTACATACTTACTTCAAAAGTTTTTCAAAGGCATCCAAAAAATCTGCACTTGTCATCAAGATGCAAAATATATTTCTCCTGATATCAGTATTCATTCTCTGCTTACGAGCAAGTTTTAGAATCCTTGTGCTTACCTAAAGGGTTAAGAAGGAAATATTATGTAAATTATTAATATTTTATTTTTAAAAATCATGTATTTACAGGCAGTAAAGAGCAGGAACAAAGTTAACAGGGAGGCTGGTGTGGTATTAGCTTCTCCCAAGCTATGTATTATAAAGTAAGTTCTAGACAGGAGTTTTTGAAAAACAACTCCAGGTATGTGAAAGATCTGTTTTTCTGAACTATTCTTGAGAACTCCAACATGCCGATTTTTCTCCAGGCCATTTTGATGCAGTCATTCTTGGGGTGAAATAGAATGTAAGTTTTGCATGTTTGTAACGAACACAAACACTGGATTCATGTGTCATCTTAAATCATAATGTGATTTATTTGGTTGACTTTGGGTTAGTGTTTGTCAACAAATCATGGCTAAGGCTTCTCAAGCGTGCTGGTAATGGTGTTTTCAGCCAGATTTATTTATTTATTTATAAAATTTATATGGAAGTCTAACTCACAGTGACAGTTTACAGAAATATAATTATATAATTATTGCAGATGATTGCTGAGTGTTGTGTGGGCATTCAATAATAAATACAGCTGCTAGCTTTCAACATTTAGATTTGGAAGAAAAGCAAATAGGGATATTTAAAGAAAAAAAAAGTGGTTGGCGTTAAAAATAGGAAGACCTTATTCATTCTTTCAACTATGTAAGAATGCAATATTTTATACTTCAATCACCATTGAATACAATTTGAACAAATCAATTTCCAAGGAACTCTACCACCATCATATTCATTCATGATATTAAAATAAAACTTACTAGAAGAAAGAAAGCATAATGTATTGAGAAACTATTTAAACCATACTGCAAGAAAAATATTAGGGAACCATTACCTTTCCCACAGTATTATTTGTTAGTATTTGTTCAGTTTTGTTGCTGTCAATCATTGGAGTGCCACTCCAAGAGGACCCAACAATCCACCAGCGACCAACCCGATCAGCTGTGAGGAGAGATTCCAATGACACACGAAGTTGAGAGTCTTTTCCGGAACTACTATTGTGTGTCTGTAGGGGGGGAAAAAAGAGTGTTCACACCAACCTTTTCCCCCCTGTTTTTAAAAAAGATATTTAGATTGAAGGCTGATCAGTATGATTACTGTTCAACTTTCCTATATACAAATGTAACCAAAAGTCCAAGGCTGTGTTTGATTTGACCCTGGGCTATTTTAAAATAAATTAACAAAACAGTCAGTCGATTCAGCTCCTGCAAACTTAATTCTATTTTATTACAGATTTATGTTAATAGGTTCAAAATCTTCATTATACTAATAGTTCTTGTTTAAATCGTATTAAGAGAATACACATTTTTTTTTAAAAGGAACAAATATTTTCTTTACTTTACCAGTGTTCTCAGCAGTTTTCGTAATTTTTCAACAGGTTCTGGGTCATAACCAGGAATTTTCCTCATGTCATTATTTTTTAGTGCCAATACAATCTCCAACATAAAGCAAACCTTTGAAAAATATAACAGGCCTGCATTATTATTCCAAATACGATTTTCCCCCAATAGAGATATGAAAAAGAGAGTACAGTTAAGCCACTATTTTAAACTGAACTCCACAACTATATTAAAACTTTCCCAACAAAATAAAACATTTCATTGAGTTTCTTCTCCAGCCATTATTATTTTACTAATTTTAAAAAGTATTATTTAGTAGGGGATGTTCAAAGCTATAATGTACCTCAGTTTCTGATGACTGCACGGAAGTTATATTTTACAGTTTGGATTAATGTTTCTATTACACATAACATCCCTAAGCTTAGCCTTGTTTTTGTACAGTATAATCACTAAGAATTATTTCTTTTAAGTAAGTCAATGTCTTTTCGATGCAATATTCAACTAAAAAAAGACTAACAAGACTGATCCACCTTAACAAATGTGTTGGGAAAGGCCTGAAATAATGAAAATGTTGTATCTGAAAAGCTAAGTATTTACAATGAGATGTATTTTACATTTTCACCCATCTCATAAATAAGGTCATCCATGTATCACCAACTGTGTTACTAAAAGGAGAAATAAGATCTCCAGATTTCTTCATCTTGCTACTGGTCTCCCAACACACTTTGATGACAAAGAGATACAGCTTTAATATTTAATCACAGACAGGAAATAAACCCCTTCAAATTGTATCTCAGTAAGTACAAACTGCATTTTTCCCAATATAAATACATTAAAAATCCTGCCAAATTCTCCTCTTAATAAGAATGCTTTAAAACAGTGTTTCTTTACCTTGCCAACTTTAAGATACGTTGATGTCAACTTCCAGAATTCACAGTTAGCAAGTTGGCTGGGGAATTCTGGGAGTTGAAGTCAACATAACTTAAAGCTGTTAAGGCTGAAAAATACTGCTCTAGAATTATTTTTTAAAAAAATGTATTCATACCCTTGACTGGTCCTGGAATTGTTTCCCCAATTCATTTGCTTTTTTCTGAACCTCATTGATAAGTTCCCTGGTTCCTAGGGCATCTTCCTTCCTCAAGGAAAAGCCCACATTCTTCAGCAGCACGAGGATCAGTTCAATATCCTTCCCAGAAAAAGTGCTAACAAGCTTCTTTAAGATGTCAAAGATCAGCACTGAATGCACTACATAAAAATTATACAAATTAGCAATTAAAACCAGCAAGTTCTCGCATTCTTTTCCTTCGACTTCGCTTTTGTAGACATCATCAAATTTCCTCACCACGGTTTCCAAAAAATGAGCACCAACCTGGAATAGATTTACATACATGCAAATATAAAAAAATAGAGTTAAAGCATTGCCTAGTTACATCTTTATTTCAAAAAGTAAAACCTAACAATATACATAACTGGTGTTGTGGCCATAAATTGCTAACCAGAAAAAGGCATTTATCTTCAGCTTTGTAAAATTTATTAAAATCTACGAATTAGCGACATATATCAATAAAAAATAATATTTGTAGCTCAGTGTTGAAATGAGGGGGCCCGAACTTGACTGTTTTCTTGCAGGCGTTTCAAATTAGGTAACATCACCAGTGTAGCAACCTACTCTATTCAAATTTTTAGGATTTGCATAGATATGTTATTAAATATTGTACTATCCTATCATTGTACAGGTAAGCCTATGTTTTTTCAAAACTTAGAATGCCTTACAAAAAATACTAATGAGCACAGCATTGGACTGAAGCATTCCTACAGAGAAAAAATAGGTGGATAATTTTTTAAAATTAAGCCACAAATATGGAATTTGCTACAATTATGGTCATTTAATGAGAACCACCTATATTTGATACTATTTTATTCTTATTTGCCTCTCTATTTGCGTTTATAATCTGTGAAGTAAACTGATTGCAGGACTTCCCACTCAACATTTTCAGCTTTGTAACTTAGCAGTTCTGTCAGTAGCATTATATTTACTGTATTTTTCCTGTAAATTTCTTAAGTTCCTGTAATTGTCTTTCCTGTAAGAGTGCTTCACATTTGACATTTGAGGTAAAAGAACTGTTTTGATGAGTAAATTATTGCTAACCTAATTTAATAAAGGCTAGGGCTAGGAATTAGAGAAATGGGGGGAAAGTGACTTTTCTATCAATATGAAAAATCTTCATCTTTTCATCTTAGCATCTGATGCTTAAATAGCTATTCCTTGTAAACATTTTTTCTTGTATATTCTGCCAGTCTACTAAGCAGTATTCAAATCGCTCACATTTGAATGAAATCTTAATGTTTCAAAACAGGTACCAAGATAATGAATTTTATAGGTAGTCCTATAAATTTGTTTAGTGTCTGTTCAAAGTTACAATGACACTGAAATAAGTGACTTATCACAATTTTTTACACTTACAAACGTAGCAGCATTCCCATGGCCACGTGATCAAAATTCAGACGCTTGGCAACTGACTCACATTTATGACGGTTGCAGTGTCTTGGGGTCATGTGATCACTTTTGGTGACTTTTTGATAAGCATGGTCAATGGGGCAGCTAGATTCACTTAACCTGTTACAAACTAAACAACTGCAGTGATTCATTTAACAACTATGGCAAGAAAAGTCATAAAATAGAGCAAAACTCACTTAATAATTTTCTTGCTTAGCAACATAAAATTTTGGGCTCAACTTGGTCGTAAGTCATGGAGTACCTGTACAACATTACCAATTTGTGTATGACAAATTGAAGAATTGTGAAGAAAAGTTACCTCAATTCCCACAGTTTGATGAAGAACACTAACCAAAAGGACATGCTCCAACAGGAGTCTGGAAGGCACTGCTGATTCCATGACACAAGCACAGATAAGAATATCTGTTAATGTTTCATTCATATCTTTTCTACTGTTTGTCATATACAGTTCTTCCAACTGCCCGCTGATGGAGGCTAGATTTGATTCACTCAACCTAGTGGGAAGCAATCATATAAGAGTAAAATTAAAATCTGTATTCTCGTATTACCATTAGCAGTCCTATTAAATACTTCCATTACAGATATGGGTGTTTAAAGTATATTTTGATGTATGTTTTGGATTTTCCTCATTTTAATATGTAAATATGCATTCCATCTAAATCTGGTCTGAGCCATTTTTATGTGTTTATATTTAGTCCAATTTTTAAAAAAAAGTGTTTGTTATTCAGCTCTTCCTGTTGCATGGCATCTTTCTATATGCAGCCTAATACAGGCTTTTTAGTACACACTATTTACAAATATGAGATATTCTGTATGAAATGTTTACTCTAAAAATGATACAAGTAGTGCTCAGATTACAATCATTCATCTAATGATGGTGCTGAAAAAATCCGGTTCTCACACAACTCCACTGTGGTCATGTGATTGGGCCCTTGGCAACTAACTCACATTTATAACTGGTTTTAATGTTCTATGATCATGTGATTGCAATTTGCAGCTGTTTTCTGCAAGCAAAAAATACCCATTTAGAAAAATGAATTTGCATTTATGACATCATATGCTTAACATCCATGGTGATTCACTTAATGACCAAATTGCTTAATAACCATCATAAAAATGTTGTAAAATCAGGTCTGATGTAACATCAGAAAGGTCCTAACTCAAAGAGTACCTGTAGATGCTTAAAAAAACAATCATGACAAAACTTTGAGGATTCTACAATATGGGCAAAGATGCAAAGAAAGAAGATGATCCATAGCAAAGTGCATGGACTCAATTATAGTAGCAATTGTTCTGTTGGAAGATTTGAAGGACCAAGATGGGAACAGACCTCCCGGAAACAGTATCTCTCTATCTCTCCATCAATTTGTCAATTTTAATAGATTTGTATGCCGCCCAATCCCGAAGGACTCCGGGCGGCTTACATAAAAGCAGTTTAAAAATATTAAAAAAGATTAAAAACACAAGACAGAACGACTTAAAAAAACAAAACACAACATGCACTCAGTTTTAATGGGGCTGAAGTTCAATCAAGATCAACAGCCCCAGGCTTGCCGGAACAGCCAGGTCTTAAGAGACTTATGGAAGGCCAAGAGAGTGGGGAGGCCCCGGATCTCAGGGGGTGTATGTATGTATGTATGTATGTGTATGTGTGTGTGTGTGTGTGTGTGTGTGTATGTATGTATGTATGTATGTATGTGTATATATATATATATATAATCTCTCTATTAGATTTTTACAACCCCTGGTAAGCCCTAATTATGGGAGGAAGCTAACGTCACAAGAGTCCATCACGACAGAAACCCAATATTTTTACTGTTGCCTTTGTTATATTTGTGTTTTTTTATTTGTGCTGATAAATAAATAAAAAAAAACACAAATATAACAAAGGCAACAGTAAAAATATTGGGTTTCTGTCGTGATGGACTCTTGTGACGAGCCGATTGACAGATGATGGAAGCAGTTAGCTTCCTCCCATAATTAGGGCTTACCAGGGGTTGTAAAAATCTAATAGATACCTTTCACCCTGGCTTCGCTGATAACAGGATAAGAGCCTGTGGCCTAATGGCTAAGATCTCTGCCTGGTGTGCCTAGTATGCCATATAGCCCAGGTTCAAATCCCAGTAAGGGTATGGCTAGCTGATGAGAGCTAAATAGCTTGAAATAGATCTATACTAGTCTCCCTTTATTTATTTATCAGCACAAATAAAAACACACACACACACACACACACATATATGCTAACAGTCATCTCTGACTTGAAGGCACCTAAAGGATATAACTAAGTCTATATCCCTTAATGTCTTTAATTTCTTTGGATTATGTCTTTTCTTTGCTTAACATTGCTTTTGCTCCCCAAAGGAAATAGCAATGATGCTTATCTCACCTAAAGAAATTTCATTCTACTATTTAAATGTCATTTCACATAGTGCAAATTCTTCCATCAGGAAACCAATGAAATGCAGAAATATAGGATGCGAGATAACTTGCTTGCTAATGGAACTATGAAGCTTGCATTAATGAAAGTAACCTGTGCACTACTCATATACTGCCTTAGTTACTGTATTAAGCTGTGGGGTACTGAATATATAGTCCTCAACTTACAACCATAATTGAGCGCAAATTTTTTGTTACTAAGTGAGACATTTGTTTAAAAAGTTTTGTTCCATTTTATGACTTTTCTTGTCACAGTTGCTAAGTTGTTAAATTAGTAACATGGTTGTTAAGTGAATTTGGTTTCTCTATTGAGTTTGCTTGCCAGAAGGCTGCAAAAGGTGATCACATGACCTCGGACACTGCAACAGTCATAAATATGAGTCAGTTGCTAAGCGCCTGAATTTTGATCATGTGACATTAGGATGCTGCAATGGTCTTAAGGGAGGAAACGGTTATAAGTCCCTTTTTCAGTGCCTTTGTAACTTCGAATGGTCACTAAACAAATGTAAATCAAGGACTACATGTATTTGAAGGTTTTAGATAAATTAGATCCATTATTCATAAAAAACAGTGAAGATGATCAAGAGGTTTGAAGTCAAGTTTCATCAAGAGAGATTGAAGACCTTAAGAAAGTTTTGCTTGTAGAAAGAAAACAAGAGGATAGACTACACTTCCCAACTCATACAGAAGGCGTTCAAGATATTAGTCTTAAAGGAAGATTCTGGTTCAACGTTAGAAGAATATTTTTAATTGTAAAGAACAACTTGAAAGAGAAACAATTACCTAGAAACATGGTGAGTAGGATGCATTGAAGCAAAAGGTAGATAGTGTTGGGATTTATTTTGGATTTTTGCCTGACTAGGAAATTGGATTCTATTGGCCTTTTCAACTTAAGTTCTGATGATCTAAAGAAGGAGTGAAAACAAATCAGAATTGTGCAAATGAGATCAGGCCCCTATGCTTTCATGAAGTACGGAAATTAGCACAATTTCAGTATTACCTATTAATCAGACCTTTTACGGTTTTCTTCAGTCTTTCCAATTCTTCTTTCTTTTTGGAATCTATTCTCTCTTCGGAAATTCGCATTTGAGGTGGAACATACTTTACTGCATCTTGGTTAGGATTCTATATAAAAAAAGACAAACTTGTTTTATTAAACAAATTAATGATTAGCAATGAAAATGCATCTTTTTTTTGTACATTATCAGTAATGAGAATGTTAGTGCCATTCTTACATAACTCATATAACAAAATAACACTCCTAAACCTCAAACTTAACAAAGGTAATCATGAGAAATGCACAATCTCACAATGTGTGTGCCTAAAAGGTCATAGAGACACTGACTCCAATTGGAGTTCTCATTCATTTTACTCAGTTACTTTATTATTTATTCCACTTTTTCAAAAATATAAACCTCGAGGCAGCAAAAGGACCTACCCCTTCTATCTCATATATTTTTCCACACATCTCTGTAAGGTAAGCTGGGCTGAGAGTGTGTGCCTGATTCTAAGTTACCCAGATGCTTTCACGCCTAAAAGTAAAGGTTCCCCTTGCACATATGTGCCAATCATTCCTGACTCTAGTGGGCGGTGTTCATCTGTGTTTTCAGCATTGTTCGAAGACCTCTCCGGGGTTATGTGGTCGGCATGACTAAACACCAAATGGAATGCTATTTACCTTCCCACCAAAGGTGGTTCCTATTTTTCTACTTGCATTTTACATGCTTTGGAAATGCTAGGATGTAGAAGCTGGGACAAGTAAGGGGAGCTCACTCCGTTATGTGGTGCTAGGGGTTTGAACTGCCGAACTGCCTGATCAACACGCTCAGCGTCTTAGCCTAAGGGAGGACTAAAACTCCCAGTCTCCTGGTTTTACACCAGCCACATAATCAGGGCACTAAACTGGTTCAATACTTTGCCACTGGGGGTGTAAGGATCTTCAACCGCCTTTACTACCACTTCACCTCAGGCCTCCATGCTTGGCAGTTCAGTTTTTCAGCCATGGCAATATTAAGATTTGCCGATTTCAACTCCGAGAGCCCTCCAGCCAGCTCTTGGCTGGACTCCCCTTCTTCGCTTTCGCTTCCTTCCTCCGGGCTGGAATCCCCGGAGCTTCCCACTTCATCCTCATCCATCTCTCCCGGGCTCAGGCCTCCTCCTTCTTCTTCTTCGGTCCCGCTTGCTTCTCCCTCATCGCCATTCTCGTAGAGGCCTGCGAAAGCGGCCTCGGATTTCAGCGCTCCCAGCACGTAATCCAGCCCGTCCCGGGCGAAGCTTTGTGGCAAGGATGATGCCGCCGCCGCTTCCCCCTCTTGGCCGCCACCTGCTCGCTGCTTTTTGCGGCGCTTGTGGAGTCCCAGTTGCCGCTCCAGGCGACGGATCTCCCGATCCTCCGCCTCGTTGGCAGCCAGCAGGGCTCTTTTGCGAGTCGCGGCCGTAGCGGAGGGAGCTGACCGGGGCTGAACCTTGGCCGGCGGCTGAGCCTTGACCCGCGGCGGCTTCTTCTCCTTCTTTTCTTCTTCTTTCCGTTCTTCTTCCACCGGTGGCGGCGGGCTCCGCTTTCTAACGGAGGCTACCTTTGAGCGGAGCGGGCTCTTCGCTTCGCCGTTGACGATCAGCAGCCGCTTCCGCCGCCCTCGCTTCAACTTGCGCTTCTCTCGCTTCATTTCTCGTCGATTCCTGCGGCCGTTCCAAGCCGGCTGCAGAAGGGACCCGGAGGATCCGCGATCGCCACCGCCATCGGGCCCCACCGCGGCCTCCACGAAGTCTCTCACCGACAGCCCCAGTTTGTGGAGCTTCCCGATCGGCGACGGCTTCGTAGGCCTCCCTCCGCCTTTCCTCCTGGCGGACTGGCTGCCCTTAGCCGACGACGAGGAACAGGCCCCGTCCCGCTTCATGGCCCAGGCCGCGATCGCCTCACGATCTGGTCACACACTTGTCACACGTCGCGGCTCATGGGCGCCGCCATCTTCGGAGCGGGAGGCGGGGCTTAGAGCTCGTGAAAGAAGGCGTTTGGATGGCACCCCTGTTGGAAGGCTGAAGCCTTTGATCAGAGACCGTCAATTCTACAGCCTTCTCAATGATCGCTGGGAAATGTAGTTCAAAAGGCCTCAAGGGGTTATTGGGCTACAGCTTCGCAACAACCTGTTCTTTGCTCATGGGATCCTTTTTTTGAGCCCTTATGTAGCGTTGTGATCCCCCTCCCCCCATTAGATGGACGTAAAGGTTCTTTACAACCTGCTCTATTTATGCATCTGAAATAATGTTTCTCAACCTTGGCGTTTAAGATGCGTGAACGATAACTCCAAGGATTCCCCAGCCAGCATGTCTCACTGACTAAAGCTATATCACATAAAGATTATTAGATAGATAGATGGATGGATGGATGGATGGATGGATGGATGGAAGGAAGGAAGGAAGGAAGGAAGGAAGGAAGGAAGGAAGGAATACTTTTATTGGCCAAGTGTGATTGGAGGTTCCACCACAAAACCACGTTCGACTAAAGTGCGCTCGACGAAACCGCGTAGCTGACATCATCAACAGGGCGTCAACAGCGCGGAGACAGCACGCTGTAAACACTAAACCTAAAATTAAAACCTAAACCTAAACCTAACCTCCCTAAACCTAACCCTAAACCTAACCCTTAACCTAACCCTAAATCTAACCCTTAACCTAACCCTAAACCTAATCCTAACCCTTAACCTAACCCTAAACCTAACCCTAACCCTTAACCTAACCCTAAAGCTAACCCTTACCTTAAGTTGAATCGGCTTGCTTTCAAAGTGCTATTTAAAGCGCCCTTCTTTCTCCGCGCTTGCTGTTGTCGCCCTGTTGATGACGTCAGCAACGCGGTTTAATCGGGCGCGGCTTAGTTGAGCGCGGTTTTGTCATGCCACGGTGATTGGACATACAAGGAATTTGTCTTTGGTGCATATGCTCTCAGTGTACATAAAAAGACAAGATACATTCTTCAAGAATCATAAGGTACAGCACTTAATGATAGTCATAGGGTACAAAGAAGCAATCAAGAAACAATATCAATATAAATCATAAGGATATAAGCAACAAAGTTACAGTCCTGCATAGCAACAATGAGAAAACTAATAGTAATAGTAATGCAGCCTTAGTGAATAGTTTGGCAGTGTTGTGGGAATTATTTGTTTAGCAGAGTGATGGCGTTCGGGAAAAAAATGTTCTTGTGTCTAGTTCTGGTGCGGAGTGCTCTACATCATCATTTTGAGGGTAGCAATTTATGTCTAGGATGTGAGATGGCTGTAAATATTTCCACAGACCTCTTTTTAACTCGTGCAGTGTCGAGGTCCTCAATGGAAGGCAGGTTGGTAGTAATTGTTTTTTTCTGCAGTTCTGATTATCCTCTGAAGTCTGTGTCTGTCTTGTTGGGTTGCAGAACCAAACTAGACAGTTATAGAAATGCAGATGACAGATTCAATAATTCCTCTGTAGAAGTAAATTAGGGAGTTGAAGTCTATGCAGTTTAAAGATCTCCAAGGATGAGAAACCCTGATCTAAACTACCGTATTAAAAACTAAAAAAGTGGTACCTTGAAGGGGAGCACATGACCCTCTTGAAATACACTAATTCATTAGGCAGAAGCTCCCAACAATCCTTAGGAAAATGATTAGAAGTTTAGCCATGAAGGCTGCCAACCAGCCAAGCATATGAATTACATTGGTTCGTATAATCTTAAAGTTCAGACAGAGGCACCAAAGGAAAGGTTACCTTTCTATCAGCATTTAGTAAGATTCCAAGACTAATCTGCCGGGCTTAATTTTTTGCCATTTATTTGTTTAAATGTTTATATGTTTGTCAAAAAAAATCATTCTCCTCCTCTCCCTACTTCATAAAACAGGGAATATTGTGTCTCAGGCACTTCCTGTGGCCTCAAAAACCAGTTCTGGTGAGAAGGCTTTGAATTGTTCAGCACCCACATTGTTCTGTATAGCACAGTTAAGAAGATTTATTTATCAAACATACACACTGTCCGTCTAAGTGACTCTGACCAGCTTTACAAATACAAGTCATAATATCCACATAAAAACAGACAAATTTAAAAAGATGAAGTTGAGCTAAAAAGGTGGAGAGAGCAGCCTCAAACCACCAATCATCTCCAGGGTTTCTCACCACTATTGGATCCCCTTGCTAGTTGACAGATTCAGGTTTTAACTTTCACCCAGGAAGCCAATTTGAAGTGATAACTATAAGAGCAATCCTAAAATTAACCAGAAATTACTAAAATAACAGTTTGATTAAAATCAGCAATTGAGTTGCTAGTTTATTGATCATCAAGTTGTCACTAACTTGATAAAAGCCCATTTATAAAGATAGGACTTTAGCAACTGGTTATTCACTGTGGTGAAAGAAATGTCCTTCTGGGTTTGGCTCCAAGACACTGGAGACATGGAGGCTGCTTGGAAAGATGGTTTTAATGGTGGACAGGACCACATGGCTTGAGCCCTGAACAGAAAAGGTGATCACATGCTTCAATGTTGGTGGAGAAGAAGAGAAGGGCTGAGGGAGGTGCTTGCTAGGCTTTTTATAACCTGTTCAGTGCCACCTCTCTGTTTCCTGTTCCTGTGTAAGAAATGTATTCTGATTGGTTGTCAGACTCCCATGGGGCCATGCAGGGGCAACTCTCTAGGCTGCGTTTTGAATCCAGGTTTGGTTGAGTTCTCAGATGCCATGTGGTGAATTGGGGCCAATATTATCATGCTTTAATCCCATCCCCTGGAGCTGAAGTGGAGAAGCCTTTATTATGAAAAGTGGACTAGCTTGGCCTTCTTAATGGCCCATTGACAAAATGGGGATGGGCAGGAAGCTATCGGCAGCTATTCTGTCTTTTAAAACATGTTTCTTTCTTTTCACATCCAGAGAAATATTCTGCCTTTTCAATATTTCCTAGGATATTTCATTTTTCTGGGAGAGGGATGGGTGATAACTTCCTACAACTGTAAGAGGAGGAGTTTCTGCCTTTGTTGTACACTTTCTTAGCAAAGTTCTGCATCCAGTATTCTTTGTGGTTAAATCATGGCAGTTGTATAATCAATCAATCAATCAATCAATCAATCAATCAATCAATCAATCAATCAATCAATCAATGAATCCTTGTTCTGCATAGGCCAGCAAGCAACAGTAGAAGCAATGGGCTCAATTCAGAAGATTCTTTAAAGTTGTGCAGTACTGTATTTTTTGAACTATAAGATGCACTGGTGTATAAGGCGCACCAAAATTTTGAAGAGGTAAATAAGAAAAAAAAGTCCTCCCCGGCCCCCAGGAGCACCCTGCAAGTTTCAGCAGGGCTTGCAAAACATGGGGTGAAAATGGGCTGTTTTTCACAAAAGCGGAGGTGTTTTTCCCTTCCCCCAGCCCTGCTGAAGCCTGCAGAGTGCTGCTAGGGCCTGGGGGAAGACAAAAACTCCTGTTTTTGTGAAAAACGGCCCATTTTTTTTGCAAAAATGGGATGTAGGGGCAGGTCTTTGGGAGGGCAAAAATGCCTGTATAAGACACACCAACATTTTCATGCTCTTTTAGGGGGGAAAAGGTGCATCTTATATTCCGAAAAATATGGTAGTTTCAAATTTTTCTCCTAGTGACATTGCACTTAGGCCAAATCCCCAGTTGTCTGAAGATTTCCTTATTTTGCAAAAATAGAAAGCTGGATGGTAGTCAGTGGGGAGGGTCATGAAAGACCTCTTGAATTGTTCGGTCCTGTTCGGTATTAGTATGGGATATATAGGTAGTCCTCAACTTACAATAGTTCATTTAGTGACCATTCAAAGTCACTATAGTATTGAAAAAGGTGACTTATGTTCCTCATGCTCATGTGATCAAAATTCAGACATTTGGCAACTGATTCATATTTATGAACGTTGCAGTGTCCCAGGGTCACTTTCTCACAAGCAAAGCCAATAGGGAAGCCACATTCAACTTACCAACCATGTTTCTAACTTCACAACTGCAGTGATTCATTTAACAACGATGGCAAGAAAGGTCATAAAATGGGGTAAAACTCACTTAACAAATGTCTTGGTTAGCAACAGAAATTTTGGGTTCAATTGTGGTTAATCAAGAACTGCCTGTACATTCTTTTTTCTTGTAAAAAGCTTTTTTTATTTTTCCTTTCAAGTTCATTCTTAGATATACATTCTTATAATTGTTATTTAACATATGTCAATTCATATCATTTCCCCCCTATATATTTACATTTTGATATTTTCTTATTTCCCCTCCTCCTATATTAAAATCATGTGTCATCTGAGATACTTATTTCATGTTTTGTTCCTTTTTCTTTCTATTTATATCTTTTTTCAAGCCACTCATAAAATCGCCCCCATGTCCTGTAAATACACCGATTCCTCCTTGTCCTTTATTCTCAATGTCAACCTATTCATTTCTGCACAGTCCAATATCTTCTTTTATCACCTCCCCTTCTGATGGGATTTTGTCTGCTTTCCGTACCTGTACATTCTTTACCGTGGCTATTTTCTGCCTTCTGTGAGAGGCAGCCATAGACGAAGATCAGTAAATAATATCCAGAGCTCATATTCCAGAGCTCAGCTCCTTGGGGGGGTCAAGATACCAAATTAAGCCCCAATATTTGCACTGCAACAACTCAGTTCATATGAACTGAGTTTATTGAGCTGTGCATTCTCATGTGCTTGAGCTCTCTGGAGAGGTTGGGAGACTAACTAAATTTCCTTGCTTTCTTGCTCTATTTTTGACCTCCAAGTTAATGGCCTAAAGGTGAAATGGAAACAGGATCATGTCTAGCCAGCTTTCAGTCATCATGCTGGTAATTGCCAACAAGGAACCTAGTTGCCAGCTATCTTATTTGCATCCACGATAGTGCTGAGCCCGGGGTGGACGCAGTGTCCTCGGGCTTGTATCCCAAAGCTGTCATTTCTTGTCCTTCTGAACGCTGAATGTTTGTATCCTGTTCTGGCTGCAAAACTTTTAATAACTCATTAATTTTTAGAAGATGGTTTGTTAGCATCTGTGCCTTTCTCCTTTTTCAGTCATTACATCATGTATCTGAGGTGGCAGGCGCACTGAACAAATAGCTTTTCAGTTCCAAGACCAAATCCTTTATACCTAATGAATATTTCTCATTTATTGGCACAAAAGGTTCTGCTGATCTTTCAAAGTATTCAGACGTCGTATTTGTAACTTTTTTTTTTTTTTAAAAAAGAGCAGTTTCCTCATACAGAATTCCCTATGCATATATGGAAGCTGCCTTCCCAGTGTAGGGAGTTAGAACCCACCCTTCTCCTAGAAAAATGAAATATCCTGGGAAATATTGAAAAGGCAGAATATTATATTTCCCTGGATAAGAAATGGAGAAACATAATTTTAGGCAGGAAACAGACTCATTCTTAATAGCCCACAAAAGGCCTGAGCCAATCTATTCTACATAACAACGAGTTCCCCCCTTCAGCTCCAGGGTGATGGGATTAAGGCATGATAGTATTAGCACTTTACCCATCTCACCACAAGGACACATGGGAAGAAGCAATGCTCAACCAAACTTGGACTCAAAACGCAGCCTGGAGAGTTGCCCCTGCATGGCCCCATGGGAGTCTGACAACCAATCAGAATACAAGCTCAAGGGTCAAAGGCCAGAGAGGGCATAAAACCAGGGACTTTCAGCATCTCAGCCTCTCTTCTCTTTTTCTCCACCAACATTGGAGCATGTGATCACCTTTTCTGTTCAGGACTCAAGCCATGTGGTCCTATCCACCATTAAAACCATCTTTCCAAGCAGCCTCCATGTCTCCAGTGTCTTTTCCCCCACTTGGAACTGAACCTAGAAGGACATTTCTTCCAACACCAGGAAAAGACATGGCTATTTTGCAGAGTTACACATGGTGCTGTTTTGTTTCCTTCCTTGCTGTGCACACCATTTTAGGCATTTGAACCCAGAGCATAACATAACATTTGCTAGGTTGGCAGGAGCTGGGGTAAGAATGGGAGCTCACTGCAATGCATAGCGTTTGGGTCTCAAATCTGGGCTGCTGGCTTTCCATCACTGAGCCAATGTGCCACGGATGGTAATGGCTAGCAGAGCAAAATCTGCAGGGACTCCTTTACCTTTAATTTACCTAGCATTTTAAGGTTTATGATTCCCATTTTTTTGTGTTTCAGATTCAAATTAATTTCTGATCATCCAGGGGGATTGGGCAGAGTGGGTGTGGATTGGGTGCCACTAATTCCAGTTTGATTTGATGAAATGCAGGAAGGACAGGGGTGAAATGCTACCAATTCGGACTGGTCTGCCGAACCAGTAGTAAAAAAAAAATGCTACCGGTTCGGGTGAACTGGTACTTCCAACGATCAGCTGTGACGCACAATTTATATTAGCTAGAATCATTGGATTTCCTGCTTTCTAGCTAATCTAAATTGTATGGCACAGCAGATTTCCCCCTCCCCGTTTTACTTACCTTTGCGAGCGCATTCAATAGCAGGCTCTGCCCACCCATCCAGAGGTAATCACATCCCATTTTTAATGCTCTGCACATGCGTGGAAGTTCCTGAGCCTGTGCTCACATTTGCAAACTTGTAGCGAAGGTAAGTTAATTTCACTCCTGGACAGGAGCCTTGATTTACAACCATTTGTATGACCATTAAAAGTTACAGTACCAATAAAAAAGAGACATGCCTGGTACTCTCACTTGACAACCATCGCAGGTCATAAAATGGGGCAAAACTCACTTAATAACTGTCTTGTATAGCAATGGAAATTTTGGGTCCAATTGTTGTCATAAGTTGAGGACTACCTGTATAGATGTAGTCATGTTTTCCTGGATCCTGCAAGAGGAACACGGACAGATAAATTCTGGTTCTGGGGCAACTATGGTTGGTTTAATATGAGTGTGGGATATTGGCGTAGCTTTAAGTACCGTATTTTTCAGAGTATAAGACGCACCAAGATTTTGAAGAGTCAATTTTTTTTAAAAAAAAGTTTTTTTGCACTTTGCAGACCTCCCAAAAATGGCCCATTTTTTTGTCAAAAAAGGGGCATGCACAGCCTTTAGGAGGCTTATAGAGTGCTCCTGGGGGCTGGGAGGACCCCAAAATGAGCAAAAAATGGCCCGTTTTCTACTCATTTTTGCCTTCTCCAACCCCCAAGAGCACTCTATAAACCTCCTAAAGGCTATACATGGCCATTTTTGCAAAGGGGGTGGGGTTTCGGGAGGCCAAAAATGCTGTATTCAGACGCTCCCAGATTTTTACTCTCTTTTTTGAGGGAAAAAGGTGTGCCTTATACTCCGAAAAATATGGGTAGTTGATTTTTTTCTCAAGAATAGCTGAACAGATTAGTGAGAGACAAGTACAGAGAATGGAAGAAGCAAATGTAGTGCGCTTTGCTATTGAAATATAATTCTTTTGTCTGTGGGAAAAAATGCAGATTTGAAGCCTGGTTAGAAAAGTGTTAACAGACCAATTTCCGTGTTACCCACGGGACTGCTGAAAGCATCATAAAAGTTGTGACTGAAACCTAGCTTTTAAATTAGCTGCTTGTTAAAAAACAGAGTTCAAAAATACACAACAATAAATCAAGAGAGTGGCATTAATCAATGCCATACATTATAGGACTCTGCATTTCCTCTATGAAATTTATATAATTAATGTGCCTATGCCAAGGAGTGTAACTCTTTCTATTAGGAGAGACTTAACTTCAACCTGAAAGTTGACCTCACCTTGGAAACAATTTTCTGTATTATACTGCCATTTATAGGGTGGTTTTCATCAGCACAGGAGTGGTAAATGGTTAGAAAATGTCATTTTCTTCCCCTTGTCTTTTCTACGTTAATTGTTGAATTGATGGGTTTAGTTATATATGGGAAAATGTCCATTCCTTTTTACCTAGTGCTTAATGTCAACCCTTATTTCCATTAAACCCCATCCCTGTCTGTAATGCACATTTAGCAGCTATTATGCAAGATTATAGCAAGGGGAAAAGAAAGTCAAAAATTGAAGAAACAATAATGATCATAAGCCAGAAACCTTCAGCATCTTTCATTTATAGGCTTTTATCTTTTCAACTGGGAACCAAAACAAGATCTACTGGGTAGTTTGTTTGAACAGAAAGTGATTTATTTTTTTAAAATTCAAACAAGAAACATTTTTCAGTTTTTTATATGTCTTTTCTAAAATGCCACCTTTTATGGCTCTTTCTTAACCATGAGTAGGAAACAGAGTACATAATGAGTGTTTTAGTCAGCAGTTTTTTTGTTAGATTGGATTATAAAGACCCTGAAGATAGAGCCTAGAATGTGACTTGTTTTAAGAAAAACATAAGTGTTTTATTTCACGTTAATTGCACCAAGACTTGAAGTCATCCAGGATAAACTCTGCTTTCAAAGTTTGTACTTTCAGGAAGTCCTCAACTAAAAAATCACAATTGGGACCAGGACTTCCATCTCTAAGCAATGTGGTCACTAAATACCCAATTTCATGGCCTTTTCAGCCACAGTCATTAAGTGAACTTAGTTTTCCCTGATGCTTGTTGGTAGGCCCCTGGAAAGGCCACAAATGGGGGTGTCACCTGACCCCAGGATGATGCAATTATTGTATGTGAAAGCAGTTGCTAAGCACCCTGCCATGCCCTTGTCTGAGCCTGAATCAGCGGAGGAGGAGGATCTGGAGGTGGAACTGAAGAGAGATTGAGGGGGCAGCTTTGTTGGAATGTGGAAAGGAGCAGGCTGAGGCAGCCCAGGGTCCCTCAGGATTGGGACGGCTTGTTAGCAGGGAGGAACGGGAGCAGGATGACCTGTTGTAGCATAAGTACAGGTATGCATAGGCATGCTGGAACACATATGCGGGACCACAACAGCAGTAACGATTATTTCCATATAAGGTCAGTAACACAACTTGCTGACTTTGAGCATTATGTAGGGTCAGAGGTTTGTGTGGCAATAGATGATTTACTATACCATAGACTTGTATAACCATGATTGGCCTACATAGACCTTGCAACTCCACCTTTCTTTGTGTATACTCAATAAAAGAGGCCCCCGGACTCTGCTCTGGGTTGTCTCATCCCGAGGGAACTTGTGTCCGTGTCTTCCTTCATCATTGGCCTCATGGGTGACCCGCAGAGAAATCGCAATGACCGAGAGAGGGCAAGCAGTGGAAATGAGGAGTGATGGAGCCCAGGCGATGAGCAAGGACTGCCCACTCCAGATCCTTAAGCACGGAGAGCAGAGAGAAGGTGGGAACAGCGCAGGCCGATCCGATGACTTGGGAGGAGAGCGCTCCGCCCCTCTTCAGAAGGCACACCTGGGGACTGAGATTTCAGGAGATGCTGTGTGGAGGGGTGTTTGTCGGGAACAAATGCGGAATTTGTAGAGTTTTGTGTGCCGATGAAGGCATTGGGAATTTGCAGGACTGCTTGCTTCTTCATTGCTTTGTGGACTCATTTCCCTGTTCCTTTGTTTTGCTGGACTGCGCACAGCCAGATGCAGAGGTGGGTTTCTGCTGCTTCACCTCGGATCGGGAGAACTGGTAGTGGCGGCAGCGGGAGGCTCCGCCCACCCACCCGGAACCTTCTGCACATGTGCAGAAGCTTCTGCACATGCACGTGAGCATGCGCGTACTGGTAGTAAAATAAAATGAAACACACCACTGGACAGAGGTTGCCATGTGCGTGCACAAACACTTTGCTCTGGGACTTGTCAAGAACATGGGAGCATTTGGAGCATTAAAGGGCAGTTTGAACTCTCAGCTGGCTGTGTGGCCTTCATGCCTTGTCCCAAGTCATCACACACCTAGTTTGTGATCACTTGAATGCAGGCATGCTGCAATGGTCATTATAGTGAGGGCCGGTCATAAACCAATTTTTCCAGCACCATTACAACTTTGAACAATAGTTAAATGATTTATCATAAGTCAAGGACTACCAGTATATTTGTGAACATATTATTCCCTCAGTTCCTCCACCCAATTTGGTTTCCTTACCTGGCACACTTTGTTGATCTTCTCCTAAGCACTGCATTCATTAAGGCAGGGATTCAAAATTGGGGGTCCCTCAAGAGATTTGCAATCAAATTTTAGAGAGTCACACATTTATTAGACTGGCACCTGAAAAGCAGGACTGCTGTCATCAATTGTTCCTCGTTTTACCGAGTAAAGCAGAGAACAGTCAGAATTTTCTGCGATTTCTGCAAAATGGATGTGGAATAAAAAACAACTCAAGAGAATAGTTGGAAGTCTCAGAGAATAGAAACGTTAAAAAACCACCGACAGAAAAAAGACCTAGTGGTCCCCTGAACCTGCCCATTGAGTTTGTTGCTTTCTTGGTAATTTATTAATTTGCTTTTTTTTTTTTTTGATTTTTATGTTTTACTCATTTTTATTTTATTCTAATTTTTTATTTACATTTAAAAATTTAAATATATGCGTAGAAAAGACGATGGGTATGTGTTTATCCCAAGCAAATTTAAACTCAGCTGCTGATGATTGAAACCAATGGAAGTTGGTTCCAAGCATCCGCTACTCTTTCTGTGAGGTGATACTTTCCAATATTACTGATGAAAGAAATGTCCTTCTGGGTTCGGCTCCAAGTGGGGAAGAAGACACTGGAGACATGGAGGCTGCTTGGAAAGATGGTTTATTGGTGGACAGGACCACATGGCTTGAGTCCTGAACAGAAAAGGTGATCACATGCTTCAATGTTGGTGGAGAAGAAGTGAAGGCTTTTTATAGGCTTGGCTTTGCTAGGCTTTTTATAACCTGTTCAGTCCCACTCCTCTGTTTCCTGTTCCTGTGTAAGAAATGTATTCTGATTGGTTGTCAGACTCCCATGGGGCCATGCAGGGGCAACTCTCTAGGCTGTTTTGAATCCAGGTTTGGTTGAGTTCTCAGATGCCATGTGGTGAATTGGGGCCAATATTATCATGCTTTAATCCCATCCCCCCTGGAGCTGAAGTGGAGAAGCCTTTATTATGTAAAGTGGACTAGCTTGGCCTTCTTAATGGCCCATTGACAAAGTGGGGATGGGCAGGAAGCAACCGGCAGCTATTGTGTCTTTTAAAACATGTTTCTTTCTTTTCACATCCAGAGAAATATTCTGCCTTTTCAATATTTCCCAAGGATATTTCATTTTTCTGGGAAAGGGCTGGGTGATAACTTCCTACATTACTTTTAAACTTTTCTTCTTCCAGTTTGAGGTTATGCCCCCGTGTTCTTGATATTTGCTTAGTATTAAAAATACAGGTACTCCTTGACTTACAACAGTTCATTTAGTGACCAGTCAAGGTTACAGTGACACTGGACAAAGCAACAGGATCATTTTTCACAATTACAACCTATGCAGTGTACCCATGATCATATGATCAAAATTCAGATGCTTGACAAAATTGGTTCGTATTTATGACTGTTGTTGTGCCCTGAAGTCACCTTTTGCGACATTCTGACAAGCAAAGTCAATGGGAAAGCCTGATTCACTTAACAGATGGGTTACTACCTTATAGACTGCAGTGATTCACTTAACAAATGAGGGAAGAAAGGTTGTAAAATGGGGCCAAACTCATTTAACAAATGTCTCACTTAACAGCACAAATTTTGAGTCAATTGTGGTTTGTAAGTCAAGGACTATTTGTACTGCCTTCTAGAATCTTACTCACACGATGTAGAAAAGATGTGGAGACTCTAGAAAGAGTGCAGAGAAGAGCAACAAAGAGGATTAGGGGACTGGAGACTAAAACATATGAAGAACGGTTGCAGGAACTGGGTATGTCTAGTTTAATGAAAAGAAGGACTAGAGGAAACATGATAGCAGTCTTCCAATATCTCAGGGGTTGCCACAAAGAGGAGGGAGTCAAACTATTCTCCAAAACACCTGAGGGCAGGACAAGAAACAATGGGTGGAAACTAATCAAGGAAGGAAGCAACTTAGAGCTGAGAAATTTCCTGACAGTGAGAATGGAGATTTTGCAGTATCCTTCCCCTGGAGTGGAATGGGAATGTAGATTTGGGCAGTATCCTTCCCCTGCTACACCCACAGAACCGGTAGTAAAAACATTTGAATTTCACCACTGGGTCTGACTAAGGCCCTCTACAGTGGGATTAGGATCTCCTCTTTCCTGCTGGTGATCCCTTTAGTGACCTCAAAACAGATTTAAGAATTTTGCAAAACCAAGCAAAGGCAGAACACAAAGAATGTTGAAGTTTCGCTTATAGTAATATGATATTGCTCAAGATTTTGTAATTTTGACTTCACGACACGTGGAATGAGAACTGCGAAAAATACAAATTTGTGTCAGCCTCTATTTTGCTACTTGCTTTCGGCTGCCATTGAAATGGGGACGGGGGGAGGCATGGTATTTGGGAAGGGAAGTTTTAAGTACAGGAGAGATTGTTGAAAGGGAGTTTTGTTCTCACCTTCTACTGGGCATGCTGGAGAAAGTGATTGGTCCCGCCAAGGCTAACTGTCCTGCATACCAACCTGATGATGCTTTTTGAAGATGGAACTCACATGACACCTGAGGGATTTGCAGATTGGACTATGGTTACCAGGGGGAGGGGGTTGGGTCACATATTGATATCTATGATTTCATGCGCTTTTGCCTCAGATCTTGCTTTGCTTAGCTGCTATCTTTTCATAACCAGTAAAAGTACTCTTAATTCTGCGAAATGGAGTTAAGTGCTTTCTTTCTTGGTTGCTGAGGGAGGCTGGCTTGACATTAAGCAAGATCTCACTTTCGCACTCATCCCAGAGCTAACACCTTCTGAGGGGAGTGTAAATAAAACCAACCTTCAAAAGAATGTCCTACCCAGGAGGACGACATGGGGGCAGCTGCATCCTCGTGTCCTTTGGAGATGGAGCGGAATTTGGAGGAACGATCCGTCCACCCCAGGTTGTCGTTGGGAGTGGGACAGAAGTATGACCCTGAGGAAATTCCGGTTGGAGTTACCACAAGGCGATATTGGCGACCAGCAGCTGCTTGGCAGGACACCGATGAGGAGAATCTTATGCTCTCCCAGGCTATGAAACTCTTTCAAGAGGCTTGGGAGAAGCGATGCTTGCGCGAGAGCGGTCCCGAAAGAGAAGCTGATCTCCCAGAACCAGAGGAGAGAACTACAGAGGCCCTGTTCTGCCGAAGGGGGGCCTGGGGGCAGACAGTGGAGCTCATCAGGATGGAGAAGCCCCGGCACCAGCAGAAGCAGCCGCGAGAGCCCTTCCAAGAGTGGGAGCCCCCCCGCAGATGCCAGATGGCAAAAATTCCTCTGCTTGGTGTGAAATTTGGTGGGGAATCAAAGGACCTAGTATTTTTTCTGGTCCAAGTCTGGAATTTCATGCAATTAATAAATGAAGTTTTACATGAACACCTGTACAAGGGCGTGATGGTCTGCCTTGATGACATCCTTATTTACACGGAAACATGTGAAGAACACATGACCTTAGTACGATCAGTACTCAAAAAACTCCGGGCCGCAGAACTTTATGCCAAGTTGTCTAAATGTGAATTTCACAGGAAAAAATTGATTACCTGGGCTACCGCATCTCCTACAACAGCATCGAGATGGACCCAGCAAATGTCCAGGCTGTCACTGAGCGGACGCCTCCTTGCACCCGCAAACAATTACAAAGTTTTTTGGGATTTGCGAATTTTTATCGTCAATTTATCCCCTCATTCGCCAGCATTGCTCTGTCCATCACAAATTTCCTAAAGTCAAAAGCCGAGACCAGATAAGCCTTTGAATTGGACTATGGAATGTCAAGCCACTTTTGAGAAATTGAAGCAAGTATTTGCATCTGAACCCATTTTGAAACACCCAGATATAGATGCACCATTTATCGTTCAAGCTGATGCCAGTGATATGGCGGTGGGGGCAGTATTACTTCAAACAAACGCTGATGGGAAACTGCAGCCATGCTCGCAAACTGACAGAGACGGAGAGATAATGGTCTATATGAGAAAAGGAAGCTTTTGCAGTCAGGTGGGCTTTGATGACCTGGCGACATTTCCTAGAAGGGGCTAAACACCCTTTTGAAGTATGGACTGATCATAAAAATTTGGAAGAGTTGAAGACCCCTCGTAAGCTACCTCCTAAACAAATGCATTGGGCACAACATTTCAACCGGTTCAACTTCACCCACAAGTACATCCCGGGGGGGGGGGGAGAACTTCATGGCTGATGCTTTATCCAGACTTTCACAATACAACAGCTCAAAGCTGAATGTAGTTCACCCAGTCATCCCAGTAAAAAGTCTTGCTGTCCCAGTGGTTACCAGAAGCCAGAGCATTTCAAATTTAGAGGTCACGACGGACCTCATATGCAAACTCAAGGAAGGCCTTGAGTCCGATGCCTGGTTCAAATGAATGTACTATGAAGGATGGCTTGGGTAGAGGCTAAATAGTACGTTCCTGCTAACCTGAAAGCTATTGTTCTTCAATGGACCCATGATTCGTGAATGCCAGGCCATTCTGGTTTTGTAAAGACTCTACATCTGGTTAAGAGGCAATTTTGTTGGCCTTCGTTGAAAAAAGACATTGAGTCCTACATAGCCAGTTGTCTAGTTTGTGCTGTCACAAAGCGCCCGCCAGGAAAGCCCCAAGGCCTTCTCCAAGGTGTGGCCAGTCCTGAGGCCCCATGGAAGGAGATATCGATGGATTTCATTGTTGAATTGCCAGAGAGTCTAGGAAATACCATGATTTGAGTTATCACTGACCTGTTTTCCAAACAAGTTCATTTTGTACCCTGTTCTAAAATCCCATCAGCTAAGTCATTAGCTAAGTTGTTTATTTCACATGTATACCGGTTGCATGGAGTACCTGAATGCATAATTTCGAATAGGGGGCTCCAGTTCACCTCCCTCTTCTGGAAGGAGTTTCTGAAGTTAATTGGCTCTGCCCACCATCCTCAGACTAATGGAGCTTGTGAACGGACTAATTCTGTTTTGGAACAATACCTCCGGTGTTTCATCAATTATCAGCAAGATAACTGGGCTGAACCGTTACCACATGCTGAAGTGGCATACAACAACTCTGTGCACAGCAGTATTGGCTTGACCCCTTTTAGGGTTGTGTTTGGACAGGACTTTGTATCGATTCCTGAATTACCTCAAGAAAAACCACAAATTTTGTCCCTCTCAGAGTGGAGGGACCAGCTTCGTCAAATTTGGCCCATGACCAACAAAGCGTTGGAGGCTGCTCGCCGGGCACACAAGAAACAGGCTGACAAAAAGAGGATGAAGCAATGGGAGTCCAAGTAGGAGATCGAGTGTTTTTGTCCACCAAGTTTCTCCAAACCACCCAGAAATCAAAGAAACGGGGGCCGAAGTACGTCAGTCCGTTTCCTATTGTGAAAATCATTAATCCTGTTTCTGTACAATTGGAATTACCAAAGCATCTTAACCAGATTTATCCTGTGTTTCATATAAACCTCTTGAAACCAGAGCACACTTCTTCTTTTCGTGCGCCCCTACCTGCACCCCCTGCCCCGCTTCTAATTGAAGGAGAGCAACATTTTGAGGTTAAAGAAATCTTGGACTCCAGGAAACATAGGAATCGAATTCAGTATCTAGTCTCCTGGAAACATTTTTCCCCCTCCCAGGCTGAGTGGGTTGATAAATCCCATGTTAGGGCTCCTAGACGCTTGCGGAAGTTCTATGCTAAGTATCCTGATAAACCTTGATCCTATTTGACATGTACATTTCTTATGTTGTCTTGTTTCTACTGCTTTATTTTCTTGCAGGGATGACTTCTTTTCCTGAAGGAGGGCCGGATGTCAGCCTCTGTTTCACTACTTGCTTTCGGCTGCCAGTGAAACGGGGAGGGGGGGGGAGGCATGGTATTTGGGAAGGGAAGTTTTAAGTACAGGAGAGATTGTGAAAAGGGAGTTTTGTCCTCACCTTCTACTGGGCATGCTGGAGAAAGTGATTGGGCCCGCCAAGGCTAACTGTCCTGCATACCAACCTGATGATGCTTTTTGAAGATGGAACTCACATGACACCTGAGGGATTTGCAGATTGGACTATGGGATAGGGTTACCATGGGGAGGGGGTTGGGTCACATATTGATATCTATGATTTCACGTGCTTTTGCCTCAGATCTTGCTTTGCTTAGTTGCTATTGTTTCATAACCAGTAAAAGTACTCTTAATTCTGCAAAATGGAGATAAGTGATTTCTTTCTTGGTTGCTGAGGGAGGCTGGCTTGACAGTTTGATTCTAAATAGCAGAAGGATATAAGAACACATTGCTAACAACTGAAGAGCAGTAAGATGTTTATTTTAGTTTTATTAATTTTGCAGACCCTTCTGATTGTAGGTCACAACAAATTGAGAATACCTTGAAAACACCGATGTACCGGGCCATTTAATATGCCTGCTGAATAATTCTATGATGACTAAGAAACAACAAATGGAACGTGGATCAGTTAAATAATTCAAATGTAGAAAAAGAATATGTCAAAAGAATTATTGACTTATTTATTTAATGCCTGTGCGTTAAATGTATTACTAAAAATGCTGAACTAGGAGAAATAGAAACTGGAATTAAAATTGCTGGTAGAAACATTAATAATGTCAGAAATGCTGATGATATTACTTTGATGGCTTGAAGAAAACCTACGGAGTCTCTTGAACAGCAAGAAAAGCCAACCCAATGCAATTAAGCATAGAAGGTCAGACAGACCAATCTCCCGAGGCTCAAAAATTCACAGGGACAGCACATTTTTGTAAAGAATAGAAGGCAGTTGAAAAAAAAAAGCCAACTGAAGATGACATGGCTAAATAACATCACTGATGACACAAGCATGAGCTTGCAAGAACTTAATTATAGAAACACATTCCTGGTAAAATGATGCGTCTTGGGAGTTGAAATCAAATGTATAACTAAAGCATAGGAAGCTCATCCTTCCTGTTAAAATATGATTTCAAATTGGATTGTTTTACTATTTAGTTCCCACAAAACAAATCTATTTTGTTAGGTTACAAGATTTCATTTGATACATTTATTAACGTGTAATTATTCAAAAGTTGCAGATTTATTTCTTCCCCAAACTTTGTTTTACCAGGAAAACTCAGCATGCTTGAATATTTAATGTTATCCTTAGTACTGATATAGAACTTCTCTCAAAGGGTTTCTTTTCTGATTCATAAACTTCATAAAGGTGGGCTGACATCTACATGAATGGAAAAACAAGTCTGTTGGCCATAAAGAAATGTTTATCAGCCTAGATGACTTTAGGTTATCTGGACTTCAACTCCCAGAATTCTCCAGCTAGATAATGCCCCAGCCAGAAGCCTGGGAGTTGAAGTCCAAAAACCTTGAAGTTGCCAAGGTTGATAAACATCGCCATAAAAAGGGGAAAGGCAAGAGCAGCCAAGAAATAATTAGCTTTCTTAAAGCCTATAACATTTCTTCTGCAAGTTAACACCATTCTGATGCTTTTTTTGACAGCAAAGAATTGGTCATTATTATAACATTACTCACAATTCAGTGGTGGGTTGCAGGCGGTACCCCCCAGTATGGGTGTACCGGTGCCTGCCGGGAACACCGGGTAGCATTCTGATACGTTGCACTGGAGGGCCTGGCCATCTGCCCGAGTTCCTTACCTGTATGTGAGCTCTTTGGCGCTTTCACGCATGCACACAGAGTGTACAGCGCCTGCATGAAATTCCGCCAAGCAGCTGGAGCAGAGGTAACAATGCATGCATGCGCTGCACGTGTTTGCGCACGTGCTACGTGCGTGCATATGGGGGACACCGGGCCTCATTGCACCGTACCGGTTGCACCAGGATCCGGAACCCACCACTGTCACAATTGCAATGTAATTCTAAAATAACAGGGTTCACTTCTTGACAGAACAGAAGACAATTGTGTCTGAAACACTTTAATTGAAATGACAATTGTAAAAGGATACTCCTTGATTTATAATCACTCATTTGGTGACATTTAAAGTTACAACTGAAAAAAAGTGATTTACAACCCGTCCTCACACTTTCCACCATGGCTATATCCCCATGGTCACATGATCAAATTTGGGGGCTTTGCAACTGGCATGCATTTATGATAATTGCAGCATTCTGAGGTCACACACGATGGCCATTTGTGATCTTAATGAACACATGATTTACTTAACAACTCCAGTTATTTTTCAAGAACGATAGCAAAACAGGTTGTAAAATCTATAAAAAATCTAAAAAAAAAAATCTATAAGATTCACTTGTCCCAATTGTGGTTATAAATTGAGGACCACCTCTAAGTTATCCTGGTACCCATGCAAAATCTGTACACTACTGGCCCTGTTGCAAAGAAATAATCAACATAATGCATTGGTTAATGTGGCCTGCATATTTACATATAACCATAATTTTTTAGCTCTAATGACTGAGTGGACCTTATCCATGCTCTAATTCTCCCAGACGTCAGTATAAATGTTTCCTGTGGATTAAAACAAATCTATTTCCATTCTGGGAGAGGCCCAAGTCCTTTCAAAAGTCTTTCTCAAAAGAAATATGAAAGTAGCAATAACATAATGGGCCGCAAGGTTAGAGTCCCCCATTAAATCTCATTTCTCAATAAACATATGCAGATTAAACTGAGATCATGTACAGAGATTGTTGTCAACAGTGTGATTGATGCCTTGCTGTGAAACCAGAACTTCCTCTCTTATGAGAACACATATCTTGGAGGGCAATGTGTACAGTGCACTAACAATTGTTAGAGGCCTTTGTATTCTTCCCAGGACAGTTGCAGAGGTCTATGTCTCACAGAGAATAAGCCTTGTGTCCTTCAGGGAGGCCTCTGATGAAGGTATCTCATGAAACTGCCAACTGCCAATTACGTGGCTTGGAGCCCAACAAATTTTGCATTCTTATCAACGCTGAAAATTAGGTTTGAGTCCACGTGAGCGGTGGGGAACTGATGGTTTATGCATTTGCAACCCTAATGGAAGATAATACAGCGATATGTTGATCTGGCATGTATTTATAGAATAGAATTAGAATTAGAATAGAATAGAATTCTTTATTGGCCAAGTGTGATTGGACACACAAGGAATTTGTCTTTGGTGCATATGCTCTCAGTGTACATAAAGAAAAATAAAATAGAATACATTCATCAAGAATCATAAGATACAACACTTAGTGGGTTACTAATAAGCAATCAAATCATACTAGGAAACAAATAAAACTATAAAATTTAAAGATACAAGCAACATGGTTATAGTCATAAGTGGGAAGAGATAGGTACTAGGAAGGGTGAGGAGAATAATAGCAATACTGTCTTAGCAGGGCTGGGTTTCAGCCGGCATTATTGCCAGTTTGCTTGTGGGGGCGCTGGATGTGCGCTGTGCGTGCATGCACAGTTCAATGGAAATTGTTCTGTGCATGCACAGAACTAAAAAAAAGAAAGAAAAGATGACAGCGGCAACAGCAGCAACCGGGGAACTGATTCGGGGTCAGCCTGGATTCACTGCCGGTTCTGTGACCCAGGCTGGCATACCACTATTGGTTCGGCCAAACAGGGCTGAATTGGTAGGAACCCACCCCTGAGTAGATAATATGACAGTGTTGTGGGAATTAGTTGTTTAGCAGAGTGATGGCATTCAGGAAAAAACGGTCCTTCTATCTAGTTGTTCTGGTGTGCAGTGCCCTATAGCATTGTTTTGAGGGTAGAAGTTGAAACAATTTATGTGCCAGGATGTGAGGGTTCTGTAGTTATTTTCACAGCCCTCTCTTTGATTCGTGCAGTTATACAGGTTTTCGATGGAAGGCGTGTTAGCTTCAAAAACTCCCACCTTCCATGTAAAACCCACATACGTGGGTATGAGATATTGCAATATCCATATTTTTCTTGCAGTCTTAGAGCTTAAAGGGAAGGTGGGCTAGATATTCCATTCTACACTTAACCATATGTCAAAATAACAAGCTGAAAAGATGGCCAGAAGAGAGCATGTTGGAAATTGAGGAATCTCATTAATATCCATTTAGATATAGGGAAAACTGCGGGACTCAACCATTTGATGCTCTCTTCAGATCAATTCTGACTACTTAGTGCAGTATTTTTCTCAATTTCAGCAGCCTTAAGATGAGTGCACTTCAATTCCCATAATTCTTCAGTCAGTATATGGGGTGGGAGGATAAGTCATTAATTAATATTAAGAGCTGTGGTGGTGCAGTGGTTAGAATGCAGTATTGCAGGCTAATACTGCTGATAGCCAGGAGTTCGATCCTCACTGGTTCAAGGTTGACTCAACCTAACATTCTTCCGAGAGCCGTAAAATGAGGACCCAGATGGTTGATTGCAATACGCTGACTCTATAAACCGCTTAGAGTGGGCTGTAAAGCACTGTGAAGAGGTACATCAGTCTAAGTGCTATTGCTATTGATTGATTGGAATACGTCTTCGCTAAACATGGTTACATTTAGATATATCTAATTTGTTTAATTCAATTTAGGCCAATTCAAACTGACTCTGAACAGGACACAATATAAGACCATTAAAATCCAGTGCAAACCAAAAACAAAATGTGACCTCATCATTACATACAGACAATGGCACATATAACAAAGACACATCCCACAAGGGCCCCATCCATATCAACCCATGGCCTAGGGCAGCGATGGCGAACCTTTTTTGCCTTGCAGGGGGGTCATGTGCGGGCGTGCGGAACCCATAATGCAATGGGCAACACCCCCCCTGTGCACATGTGCTCATGACAGGCGCGACCCCCCCCATTTTATGCATGCTTTTTTGCCATCCCCAGGCTCCAGAGGCTTTATAGGAGCTTGGGGAGGGCAAAAACAGCCTCCTCCACCCCCTGGAGGCCTTCCGGAGGCTGCAGGGACCTTCAGGAGGGCAAAAACTAACCCTATGAGCATACCGGAAGTGACTTCCGGTTTGCTCGTAGGGCCATTTTTAGTCCTCTGGAGCCTTCAGGGAAGCCTCCTGAAGGTCTTGGAAGCCTCTGGAGGGCTTCAACTTACCCTACGAGCAAACCGGAAGTCAGTTCCTGAACTTCCGGTGTGCCCATAGGGCCGTGTTTTTTTTTTTAAGCTCCGGAGGCTTCAGGGAAGCTCCTGAAGCCTCCGGAGGGCCTCCAAGGGGGCGGGGGAGGCTTTAAAAAAGGCTGAACTTGCGTGCCCTGACAAATGGCTCCACGTGCCACCTGTGGCACACATGCCATAGGTTCGCCATCCCAGGCCCAGGACAACAGTTGGCAACTCGCCGTTCTAGAGCCACATGTGGCTCTTTCATCCCTCTGCTGTGGCTCCCTGTCACCGGTCAGCTCCACAATTGATAGGGCTTTTGGTTAGGACTGGTAGAGGAAAAAGGACATAGTGCTAGGAGGGGGAACAGGACTTCCGATTGGCTCTAGAATTGAATGGGGGGCTTCCAGTTAGGACCTTTGTGGTTCTTTGAGTGTTTAAGGTTGCCGACCAGGTCTTTAAGAATTATGGAATGCCAGACCCAAGTCCCAGGACTGGTCACTAAGATCCTCTTGAATTGTTGTAGGTCAGTTGTATGGCACCACAAAAGCAGGAGAGCTCAATGTTCGGTATGTACTCCTTATCAAAGGTACTTTAGAAGTGATTAAATATCTGCCTTAAGTTATTCAGAGTTTCTCCTTCCGAAGCAACATATCCTGCTTACTCAGCTAATTCTAGCAAATCTTCAATTAAATTCCATCAGTTTCTCCCTCAATATATCTTTGAGTGCTTTGGAATGAGTCACAGTCTAATTCAGATCTCCTTTTATAGCAATCTGACAAGAACCACACCAGCATGTCCTTTGCCTTTGGCAAAGTCACAGATGTGTCCCGACCAAAGGATGCGCCTTCCAGAAGGAACTATAAATGGAGGAGTTGTGATACGGGGAATGCAAATGTGGAATGCAAATGTGTCAACAATCTTTTAAGACATCCTGTCCTTTAAGTAAAGGCTAGGTTGTGTTGGCTTAGTCCAAAAAGGCTGGCCTTCAAAACTGAAGCACATTTCGCTCAATACAGACACATCTTATATGCCCGTGATGGCAAACCTATGGCACACGTGCCCAAAGTGGCACTTGAAGCCATGTCGCCTGGCACCTGCAGCCTTGCCTATTTATCTTCCTGGTATCTCCCGTGCATGCATGTGTGATGATCAGCTGTCCTTCATGTGCGCGGAAGTGTCAAAAATCGGTGGGTGCATGGGCATCAGCCAGCTGATGTCTGGTGTGCATGCACGCCATAACCCAGAGGTTCAGCTTTTCTGGAGCCCAACCTCTTTGCATGCACGAGTGCCAAAACCCGGCCTGCATATGCGCTCCGGCCAGCTGATCATTGGGTGCACATCCATGCTAGAACTTGAACGTTTGGCTTTTTTGGTGCGCGGTCCCAATGAGCGCACATTTTGCACATTGTAGCGAGTGCCAAAAAGGTTTGCCATCACTGTTATATGCTGTCCCAAGATGTTACGAGTCACAGTTTGTTTAGTCATCACGGTTTTGGAATAAATCACAATTAGCTGTGTTCGTGCAACAAGGTGAGTTGTGATTTATAAAGCCCATCATTTATAGGCTGGCTAGATTCATATGGCACATTAAATTTAAACAATTATATGATAGTGTTATTGGATGTCTAAAGGTTAAGATTTTCCCTCCCCAGTTGAGTCCGACTGTTGTGCTCATCTCCGTTTTTTAGTTGAGGAAGCCAGCAATGTCCAAAGACATTTCTCTGGTCATATGGTCAGCATGACTATAAACCTGGGGCACACAGAATACTGTTGACCTACTCTCATTTCTGTGCTTTCAAACTGCAAGGTTTGTGAGAGCTGGGCAAATAACAGGAGCTCGCCCCATCATGTGGCAGTCAGGTCTCGAACCTGGGCTGTCAGCTTTCTAGTTGGCAACTGTTGATCCATCACACCCTCTATTTCAGGGGTGTCAAACTCGATTTCATTCAGGGATGCATCAGTGTTGTGTTTGACACAATCCTGGAGGGCATCGCCAGCTTGACATCACTCATGTCATGGGCACCTGTGGTAGCCAAGTGTCAAGGTGGGACTTTCCTTCCTTCCCTCCCTTCTTTTTCCTTCCCTCTTCATTCTCCTTTCTTCCCCTCTTTCCTTCTTTTTCCTTCCTTGCTCTCTTCCTATCTTTTTCTTTGTCTTTCCTTTTCTCATTTCCGGTCCCTTCTTGATGCTCAAATGCAAAAGGGGAAACATTTTGTTTTGTTTAAATTTGTTTTGCTAGCCCTCTGCCAGAGAAAAAGGACTCTGGACCTCTGTTTTCACTGGAAGAGGGCTGCAAAAGGCGGTTGCAGCCGAAAATGGACCTTGGGAGGGCCGTGTACAACTCTCCCAAACTCTGTTTTTGCTGGCAGAGCAGCCCCGAGGGCCTGATCTAAGCACCTAACATAAACATTTTTAGACCTAACATTAGGCTGGGTTTAGAGATCCAACAGGGACGTGCAGTCACTAGAGGCAGGGGAGGCGTGGCCTCACCAATCATGAGGAAAAGGAAGGAATTTTAAAGAATTTTTAAAAAAATAATTAAAGCCAAGGTAGTTGCTACCAGATTCACAGTGACTTGGAACAGTGCTTAGTGTTAACTATAGGAGGAGGCCAGAGAAATAGGGGCCTCCTGTGCATAAGCAATTTTTCGCCTTTTAAGAGTTAAGCAAGGGTTAACAAGCAAAAAATTTCATATGCAAAGGAGGCACGTGTTCTCTCGCCTCCTGTAGAGGGCATTTTTAGAGGCTTTTTAGAGTTCTTTGGGAGCAACTAGCTCAGTCTGACTCAGAGCTCTGGCAGAACCACGTTGCCTTTTCAAACACACACACACACACACACACACACACACACACACACACACACACAGCTAGATAAAAGTACATAAGCCCAGCTTCACTGATTACAACGTGATTCACCTGCAATCAAAGGTTCCGGATCGGAAGGCAGCAGGGGAAGGGGGGGGTATGGCAGAGGAGCTGCTTTGGAAAATATATCCAATCCAACTTCTCTGTTTGTGTTTGTTTGAGAGTGAGTGTGTGAGTGAGAGAGGGATCCAATTTCTCTGTGAGCGTGTATCTGTTTGAGAGAGGGGGGAGGGAGGGAGATGGGAGAAAGGAGGGGGAGGGAGAAGAAAAAATGGGAAAACTTATTTTGCAAGGGGGAAAAATGCAGTCGTTTTAAATCGGAACTGAGCATGCCTGGCTGTGGAATTTTGGGAGTTGAAGTCCACAAGTCTAAAAAGTGCCTCACCAGCCATAAAGCTGACCGCACGTCACTGAGATCCAATAGAGCAGGGGTGTCAAACTCAAGGCCTACGGGATGGACCCGTCCCGTGGGCCTTGGGTTTGATACCCTTGCTCTATTGGATCTCTAAACCCAGCCTAATGTTAGGTCTAAAAAAAGCCATCGGTGAAATCCTCATAAAATGCTAGAGCTGTGCTGGCTGGAGATTACGAGGAAATCCCAAACATCTCTGTAATCTCTGTGATGAGGATGACAAACACAATCTCCTCCAACTACAGGTAGTCCTCAACTTACAACCATTCATTTAACAACCGTTCAGGGTTACAATGGTGCTGAAAAAAGTAACGTACGGCAAGTCCTCAGAATCACAACCATTGGAGGGTCCACATGGTCACGTGCTCACAATCTGAGTTCTTGGCAACTGGCTTGTATTTATAATGGCTGCAGTGTCATCCTAGGGTTGCGTGATCATCATTTGTAACCTTCTCGTGGGTCTTCCAAAAAAGCAAAGTCAATGGGAGAAACTGGATTCTGGTTTCTAGTGAATACTCTCCACAGTGAACAGTGGATTCACTTAATGATTGTCTGTTCGCTTAACGACTGCAGCACAAAATGGTAATAAAATCAGGTCTGTTGTGCGTTGGCCACGGTTATGATCTTAGTGGGCAGGCTCCATTCTGGTTGTAAGTTGAGGATTATCTATGCTCCCCTTGCTGTTAATCCATTTTAGTGGAAGCAAAACTTGCCCACACATCAAGGGATTTATTTAACATTTTCATTTCCACTGGAATTGCAGTTTATTTCAGGGCATTTTTGCAGGAGCTGCATGTCTACTTCATATCATGTATGATGTCCAGATTCAGGAAGAAATGTACCATTTAGTTGCAAAGAACCATGCTTCAGTTCTTTTAAAATCCTTTATAAATTGTTCAAATCAACCCCCCCCTTCCAAAATCCAGGCAAAAATTGCAATATTAAATATAATAAATCTTCTGGTTGTTCAGCATCATATAAAAACTTATCTGTGACGTGTAAACTCATTTGCTAAAAAAGAGTTTGAATGTGTAAAGGGAAGTTTTCTTTAAGCCTGTCAGATAATCAGACACATGAACGATGGGAAACTGAAATGATGGACATAAATACTCTTTTTTTGAATAGAGACCAGAGATTGATTAATCTGTCTTCCTCAGCTGAAAAGATAATTATCACGATAGCAATTGGCCACAAAACGTGACCAATAATAATAATAATCTCTCTCTCTCAATATAAATATAAATATAAATGGCTGTGTGTGTGTCTATGTTCAAGCATAACTCTCGAATGCCTTGAACAATTTCAACCAAACTTAATATACAAATACTGAATATGGAAACAAATACTGTGGGGGTAAGACACCCCTAACACCCTTCGGGGTGTGTGTTCTGTTATGCCATAAATGGCTTCTACCGTACTGCCATAAAATGGTTTCTAGTGTACAGTGCCATGGTAACTGCTTCACAGTACTCCACAAAGCGGGCCCCTCTGGTAAAGGAGACGAAATCAGGGGTTTTCCTGTCTAATACAGGATTACGATAAATACCTGGGCAATGCCGGGTTAACAGCTAGTTATCCTATAAAAAAATTAGGGCGACGATTAGAATGTTGTTGAATAAGTCAATTACTTTTCCCCCTTCCTTTTAAACATGTCCAGTTCCTTAGAGATTGCCTGGATAAGTGGACGAGAGTCCCTGTAATTATCTCTTGGTGAAGCTTTGCCTTTTCCTAGGGCTGAGAGAAAGTGACTGGCCTAAACTCATCCGAGGATCTTCATGTTGAAGGTGGGGCTAGAATTCACGGTCCCCCACTTTTTATGTCATTTGCATAAAGCCAGTTTCTTCTCTTTGGCTTCCCCCCACCAAAAAAAAAAAAAAAAAACAAATTTTGGGGGTTTCCATGTAACCCAAATTCTTGAGGAATTTGATACATGATGAACTCTACACCAAATAGAAAGTTGTAGGTTTGATATAAACTGTCCAGAGAATTGCTTAGTACTATATCCATGCTACGGTATGTCTTTGAGAAGGCCTATTCTCCTATATCTCACCCCAAGTGTCTAATTTATTACGTTGTTTTGGAGAAAAGCATGAAATAGGCAACTTTTCAAACAGACACTCTGCTCTGGGCTAATTATTACAATTGGTGGGTTCTTGTAAATCAAGGTGCAATTGGAAAGTATTGATATTGATGACAAGTTGGCTGGTTTATAAGAGTCACCTGACTTCTGTGCCCTTCAGAAGACCTCTACCTCTTCTGGAACAGGAGATTTTTTTTTTAAAAAAAAAACCCAGAGCAGTAGGTTAATATATGTGCAGAGAGAATTGAGGTTTGAACAGAATATTGTTAAGGTAGCCAACCTCAATCTGGTATAGATGGAATTTGGCTATTTCGACAGGGAATCGAAATTTTGGGAATTGAAATCCAACATATTTTAGAATAGCTGCTACAAGGATGATTATGTTATGGGGAGCTTGGTGCTCTCTGACCTTGGTTGTTTTCTTGCAGATGTTTCATTACCTAACCAGATAATAACATCAGTGCTATAAAGGAGTTCACAAACTCCACAGCCTTCTATTACCCTAATTGTTACCCTAAATGTTTGCAAGAAAACAACCAAGGTCGAAGAGCACCAAGGACCATACAGTTCAATCATGATCTGCACATATTCTCTATTGTGGTATCATCTTTAGTGTTATTTTTGATTTTGACAATACAACATTGGAGATGACATCCATAGTTTGTGTTTTAGGGAAGTATACTTTAACTGAACTAGAATATTTAGAATAGAATAGAGCTGGAAGGGACCTTGGTAATATTCTAGTCCAGCATCCTGCTGGAGCAGGAGAACCTATACCATATCAGTTAAGTGGCTGTGTAGCCTCTTCTTAAAAACCTCCAGTGCATCCACAACTTCTGGAGGCAAGCTGTTCCACTGGTTAATTGTCCTCGCTGTTAGGAAATTTCTCCTTAATTCCAGGTTGCTTCTCTCCTTGATTAGTTTCCAATTATATCTTCTCTTTCCTCTCTTTCGTTTTCTGAAGTGGATTGAAGCACGCTAGTTGCACAGCTTAGTTTTCCATAATTATAAACACTAATAACATAAGCTAACTGGAAAATTATTTAAGCTGTTCATACTAAACAAATTACATATGCCAACATTAAACATGTGTTTCAATACATGCCAAGTTTATAAACTGTTAGTCAAATGTTCCAATTATTCTGCAAGAGAATTCACAATGACAATTCTTAAGATTATCCTCTTTGCACCTTTAAAAGGTTGTCATTTTAAATTTATAGATTTTTAGTACAATTGTTATTGATGGGATGCATTTTCCATGCAATGGAAATTTAGCGGGGGAAAAAAACATGGAAAGGGCCATTTTGCTTCAGAAAATGTACTATAAATCTCATTTTTTATGATATTTGAAGCTCTTACCCTGATGACTTCAGGGTCAATTTCCAAAGGATTGTGCATCTGAAAGCAAGTGCAAAGATTTCTCTCTCTCTCTCTCTCTTTTGGCATGGGAAGGATTTTTAAAAAAAGAAATGCTAGAGAAATCTCATTGAGAAGCTCAGCATTTTAGAATAAATATACTAAAAACACAATTCTGAATTTATGTGAAAACTTTAATCAATCATACTTGGGAAAGAGACCTTGATTTTTTTTTTTTTAAGAAAAGACTGCCAGAAGTGATTCTAAACTACTGAAGGCAGATTGTATTGTTAAAAGAAATGTCCTTCTGAGTTCGGCTCCAAGTGGGGGAAAAGATACTGGAGACATGGAGGTTGCTTGGAAAGATGGTTTAATGGTGGACAGGACCACATGGCTTGAGCTCCTGAACAGAAAAGGGGGGATCACATGCTTTAATGTTGGGTGGAGAAGAAAAGAAGGGCCCGAGGAGGGGCTTGCTGGGCTTTTTATAATCTGTTCAGCCCCACCTCTCTTTTTCCTGTTCCTGTGTAAGAAATGTATTCTGATTGGCTGTCAGACCCCCATGGGGGCCACAGGGGCAACTCTCTAGGCTGTGTTTTGAATTCAGGTTTGGTTGAGTTCTCAGATGCCTTGTGGTGAGTGGGTAAAAGCTAATCATGCCTTAATCCCATCATTCTGAAACTGAAGGGGAGAACGTTTTATTATGTAAAGGGACTGTCTTAAGAATCTTAATGGCCCATTGACAAAGGGGGATGGGCAGGAAGCTGCAGGGAGCTACTCTGTCTTTAAAACATGTTTCTCCCTTTTCACATCCAAGGAAATGTAATATTCTGCCTTTTCAATATTTCCTAGGATATTTCATTTTTCTGGGAGAGGGCTGGGTGATAACTTTCTATAGTACACAGTGCAGTAAATACACGGCCTTTGTATTTTTAGAGTCGGGCAAGAGTACAGGTAATCCTGGACCTACAACCATTCATTTAGTGTCCATTCAAAATTACAACACTTAAAAAAGTGACTTGTGACTATTGCGGATTGCCATAGTCATCTGACAAAATTTCAGGCGATTGGCAACTGGCACATATTTTGCAGTGTCCCAAAGTCAGGGCAAGCAAAGTCAATGGGGAAGCCAGAGTCATTTAACAACCTTGTTACTAATTTAAACAATTGTGGTAATTTACGTAACCACTGTGGCAAAAAAAGAATATACGGTTGGAAGAAATGTTCACCTGGGTTCAGTTCCAAGTGGGAAAAAAGATGTTGGAAACATGGAGGTGGCTTGGAAAGAAGGTTTATTGATGAACAAGATCACACACCTTGAAAATGCTGGGCGAAGGAAAAAAGGGCTTTATGCCCTCTCTGGGCTTTTGAATTTGAACTTGTATTCTGATTGGTTGTCAGACTCCCCTGAGGCCACGCAGGGATAATTTTGTAGGTTTTCTGTGTCCCAGGCTTGGTTGAGCCTTGCTGGTTGATGATGTAATGAAAGGGCATTGGGCAATTCCTCCCATGGCTCTGCCTGAAGGAGGTAGATCTTTGTTATGCAGCATAGACTGGTCCAGGCCTTAATGGTCAATTGGGGAAATTGTTTTAGGGGAAATATTCTGTCCTTTTAATTTTTCCTACAATATTTCATTTTCCCAGGAGAAGGGTGGGTGCTAACTTCCCACAATAAATTGGGGCAAAACTCACTTAATAACTGCCTTGCTTAACAATGAAAATTTTGGACCCAGTTGTGGTTGCAAGCCGAGGATTATCTGCACACATCCTTCCCCACCGTGGCACGACAAAACCGTGCTCGTCAAAATAGCGGTGATAAAATCGCGTCGCTAAAGCCGCGACATCATCACCACGTGTCATCACCGCCGCGACAACAGCGCGGCGACAGAAGGGCGCTTTAAAACAGCGCGGCGGCAGAAAGCCGATTTAAATTAAGGTAAGGGTTAGGATTAGGTTTAGGGGTTTGCTTTAGGGTTAGGTTTAGGGTGAGGGTTAGGTTAGGGTTAGGTTTAGGGTTAGGTTTAGGGTGCTGAGTGCTTCGGAAGGCGCAGATTTGCCCTCCGCGATTATGTCGGGGCGGATAAGGGCTTCGCGGTTTTGTGGTGGAACCCTTCCCCACTTCTCTGATTGCTAAGCTACACAATCAATTCATATTTTAAAGCTATGACCTTCATCTTGCAGCACTCATGCCTGAAAGATGGGACCAAATTTTTAGATTTCCTTCTTTTATGTCCATCCTTTTTTTTTGTTTTGTTTTTGTTTACAGCATCTCACCAAACAACAAACCTCCAGAAAATCTGAAAGCCTACACTCATCTTTGGGATACTTAAAACACTTCACTTGGTGACCATTTGAAGTTACAACGGTACTGAAAAATGTGACTTATGACCACTTTTCACACAGATGACTGTGGGAACGTCCTCTGTGGTCATTGATTTACATCCGGACCCTTGACAACTGACTCACATTTACAACAGTTGCAGTATCCCAGGGTCATGGGATCACTTTACAACCTTCTGACAAGCAAAGTCAATGGGGAAACCAGATTCACTTAACAACCGTGTTACTAATTTAGCAAATGTAGTGATTCACTTAACAAATGTGGCAAGAAAAGTCATAAAATGGGGCAAAATTTACTTAACAAATTTCTTACTTAACAACATCAATTTTGGATTCAAATTGAGGACTACGTGTATTTGAATTTGGACAGTATTATCCTGCTATAGATATTACATTATTTTCATGGATCAATACATTTATTACTGCATGTATTTTTTTCCAGTGGAAAGTTTAAAATGTATGACACTAAGTTTCCATTGCTTCTTCAGAACTGAACTTGCTGATTATAAAACACTAGCTGATAACCCAGCATTGCCCGAGTATTTATTTATAGGTGGAAAATGTCTGGACCAAACGTAATTTCAATGTTGGATTCCCCCCCCCCCCTTACCAGAGGGAGCACCCTTTTGGAGTACTGTGAAGCCGTTACCATAGCAACTCCAGTGCCCTACATAGTAGAAACCATTTTACGACAGTACGGTAGAAGCCATTTTAAGGCACAACAGGCTGAACACCCCCTCCCCCCGAGGGTTGTTAGGGGTATCTTACCCCCACAGTATTTTTTTCCAAAGACATCTGTTTACCAAGTTTGGTTGAAATTGCTTGAGGGGTTCTAGAGTTATGCTGGAACACACACACACACACACACACACACACACACACACACACACACACCAAAGATCAGATTTGATGAGCATTTAGATGAAAATTTTCAAGGAATTCTTGAGCCTGTAGATTAGACTATGAAATTAAAAAACAAAACAAAAACTTAACAGCCCCTCGACTTACAACAATTCATTTAGTGACCATCTGAAGTCACAGTAGTACTGAAAAAGATGACTTATGACCACTTTATGGACTTATGACCATTGCAGCATCTCTATAGTTATGTGATCAAAATTCAGGCACTTAAGAGCTGGCATGTATTCATATCAATTGCAGTCTTGGGGTTATGAAAGCACCAATTGTAACCTTCCCAGTTGACTTTTGACCAGCATTCAATGGGCGAAAGAAGATTCACTTAACAACTGCAGTGATCCACTTAACAAGTGTCATGCTTACCGGTGGAAATTTTGAGTTCCGTTGTAGTTGTAAGTTGAAAATCTGTTTAAGCAATAGACAAACATCCTGTGATAATATGATTCAGTGAATAGAACACCAGCACAGGGCTGGATTTCTGGCAACATTACTGCTGGTTTAGTGCGTTTGTGTGTGCAGTTGCCTGTAAATAGGTGTCGTGGCAACTGGGGAATCAGTTTGGGGGCGTGGCGAGCATGCCGTCCCTACTGGTTCGGCGACCCAGTTGCATTTCCATTACCGGTTGCACTGCACTGGTGCAAATTGGTAGGAACCCACCTCTGTACCAACAGCAACTATATCAAATATGCTTAGCTTTTTATTAAGCAGCAAGAACCGGTAAAAAATATTTGGGAAGGGCCTGATAGCTTACAGATGGGCCAAATTAAAATATAGGCACATTACAAATGAATGTTCATATAGAAAAACCAGAGCTTCATTTGCTGGGCTTTCTTTACTACAGTATCTTCAATATTTTCAATATATCAAGATGGAATTATATATTTGTGGTGGCTTGAAGGAAGCTGCAATTCAAAATGGTACTATTAATCATTTTGGTTTGTGTACATTGGTTGGTTGGTCCTGTTTAGTATTTAGATCAGGGATTAACTGGACAACCCAAGGTTGAATATTATACTGGAAAGTCAAGAAAGGGCAGGAACATATCCTTAAGGGGGTCACTTTGGTGCAGTGGTAGGTCCGTTAGGTCCGTTTTTTGCCCTTCCCAGGCTTCAAAGGCTTTCTAGGAGCCTGGGGAGGGAGAAAATGGCCTCCCTGTCCCCTGGAGGCCCTCTGGAGGCTGGAAATTGCCCGTTTTCTGACTTCCAGGTTGAAGCCTCCAGAAGGCGGAAAATGGCGGAAAATGAAGGCCAAAATCAGCTGGCACATGCACACTGGAGCTGACAGGGCAACGCCTCATGTGCTCTAAGAAATGGCTCTACATGCCATCTGTGGCATACGTGTCATAGGTCAGCCATCACGGGGCTAAGGTGCTATGTAATAGAACCTGGAACACTGAATTCTAGTCCTTTGCGGGCCTGGAAACTGGTTGAGTTTGAAAAGATTAACTCATGACATCTGGACCAAAGTTTATTGTATTATTCAGTTGGAATAAACCATATTCTTGCCATAGTTTCTGACTCGCTGCCTATCCAAAATTTTCATTTGACTGAAAAAGTTACATGGATGGGTAATGGAACATCTCAGTTTTAATGAACTTTGGTCCAGTTGCCATGATTTAATCTTTTTAGATACTTTTGGCCTGGATGATTGAATCTTCATTTACGTGGTTGACTTGGAACTCAACCTATATCATAAAATTGTTGTGGTCAGGAAAGTAGATGGAAGCGTTATACACATTGTCTTGAGTTGTTAAAAAAATAAAAGTAGGATACAAACGTAGTGTTTTGTGTATATTGCCAACAAACTGCACCTATGTGTCTACATCAGTGGTGGGTTACAACCGGTACACTCTGGTATGGGCATACCAGTGCCTGCTGGGAGTACTGTGTACCGTTCCGGTACGGTGCTCTGGAGGGCCCACTTGCCCGCCTGCGCTCCTTACTGGTATTTGACCTCTTCGGCACTTCCGCGCATGCGCATGGAGCGTATGGCGCCTGCACGATGCTCCACCGAGTGTTATGGAGGCGTTGCAGAGCATCGCAGGAGGTGAGGACCCATGCGTGCATTCATGTGGTGGACACCGGGCCCTGTTACACTGTACTGGTTGCACTGGGATCTGGAACCCACCACTAGTCTACATCATATCAAAAACTCCTAGTTGGGGAACAATTTTACGTACTGCAAAGGTTGGGCTCACAGGCTGTGCATGCTATAAATCAACCTACTCATATTCAATATTACAATGAGCAACACCACAAATATAGGTAATCCTCAACTCACAACCACAATTGAGCCCAAAAGTTATGTTAAGTGAGAAATTTATCGCGTTTTGCTCTGTTTTACGACTTTTCCTGCCACATTGGTTAAGTGAATCACGGTAGTTGTTAAATTAATAACTCGGTTGTTAAACGAATTTGATTTCCCCATTGACTTGTCAGAAGGTCGCAAAGGGGATCACATGATCCCCCCCAGGGCATTGGAACCGTCATAAATGAGTCCGTGGCACGACAAAACCGCGTTCGACTAAAGCGCGCCCGATTAAACCGCGTCGCTGACGTCATCAACAGGGCGACAACAGCGAGCGCGGAGAAAGAAGGGCGCTTTAAATAGCGCTTTGAAAGCAAGCCGATTCAACTTAAGGTAAGGGTTAGGTTTAGGGTTAGGTTAAGGGTTAGGTTTAGGGGGGTTAGGTTTAGGTGTTAATTTTAGGTTTAGCGTTTACAGCGTGCTTCTGTCTCCCCGCGGTTGTCGCCCTGTTGATGATGTCAGCTACGCGGTTTCGTCGAGTGCGCTTTAGTCGAATGCGGTTTTGTGGTGGAACCAAATGAGTCAGTTGCCATGCATCTGAATGTAAATCATGTGACCATGGGGGATGTTGCAATGGTCATAAGTGTGAAAAATGGTCATGTCACTTTTTCCAGCTGAAACTACAAACGTTTACTAAATGAACGGTTGTAAGTCGAAGACTACCTGTCAACAATTAACATTAGTTCCCTGTGCCTGGATTTGCACATCTCTTGGTCCATAAATAAGCTGTGTGTTTTTTATGATATGGTGGTACTCTATGCTACTTTTTGTGTTGTGTACATGTGTTGCTCTTTGTTAGTCCACTTGAGAGTAGCCTTGACTGAAGAGGCTTACAAATTCACAAATAAATAACAAATTTTGTCAGCTTTTGGCTTCGCGTATCACAATCCTCAACTAATAAATTTTACCCTCAATCTCCCAAGTATTTTCCCTACAGCGAGCAGGGCAGACTTCCCTTCCATTGGCTCTTCATAAAAACAGAATCCCACTTTTTTTAAAAAAAATATTTTTAAATTTTTTAAAAATGCAAATAATACAAACATAGTACATATCAGTGGTGGGATTCAAATGATTTAACAACCGGTTCTCTGCCCTAATGACTATCTGGGTAGGTGGGGCTCAGTGGTCATGTGACTGGGTGGGTGTGGCCAACTCAAGGTCACTCAGGTTGAAGGGTGCTTGGCCTTAGTTGTTACAATGTAATAAGAGTTAGGAGAGGCAGTTTCTGTAAGCAGGTCAATAAAGATTAGGCTAGAAACAACACCAGAATGTTTCCTTCCTGCCTTCCTTACAGGATTAGCCCTGTAAAGTGGGAAAAAATAAAAGGAGATTTCTTCCAACAATCGGTTCTCTGAACTACTTAGAAAGTTACCAACTGGTTCTCCCGAATAGGTGCGAACTGGCTGAATCCCACCACTGGTACATACATATACATCTAAATACAAAAAAGGAAAAAATACAAATATTACAGTGCACCCCTACCCCCGGAGACCATTTCCCCACCTTATATTTCTTTTTCTATAACAACTAAAAGGTATACAATATATTCTAATTGTGTCCTTATCGCCTCCAAAACATATTCTTCAGTAGGTTTATTCCCTTTGCCTTCCACCAACACTGTTTTTATGAAATCCCCCCATATTTCATTATACTTGTTTGCTTTAATCATCCCTTTTTAAAATTTAATTTGTTGTTAATTTATCATTTGTTGCCATTCCCCATATTTCATTATACCACTCATTTTTTGGAATATCCCAATTTCGTCCCCAATATTTAGCCATCACAAATGCAGCTGCCATTATCAAATTTACAATCAATTCCTTTTTGGTTCCATTTATATCCTGTTTTTTCCATCAGCAACAGTAATGCAAACCTTGGTGACACATCTAAATTTACATTCAGCAGTGCACTAATTTCTGTAAACACTATGTCCCATATTTTTTGTGCACTATCCTGCAACATATGTTTATATGTTCCAACCTCTTTCTTGCACTTCCAACAAATATTTGTATATTTACCATCGCCAGAATCCCACTTTAAGAGCGCTGGGGTTATGGGTGAAGTTAATTCAACCGCCTCTGGAAGGTGACAAAAACTTCGCCTTTTATAAATTTAATATAGAACATACCTAGGACTAAGTGTCCTAGTGAAGTAATAAAACCCCTGATAATTTTACTAAGATTTTTAAGAATGACGTTACAAAGGGAAGAACAGGAAATTAGCTACATTGCGTAATAAAAGATGTGCATGCTTCTAGGTCTGATCTTTTCTTGTCTGTATTTGATTATTTATAATAATCCCTCAGTATTATCTGCATCCTTAAAACATTTTTTTGAAAAAAAAAGAGCGCCTACTTTCAGCTCCCCGCCGAGCACCGAAGCTCCGCCTCCTTCCTTACTATTGGTCCTCGGCGATGATCAGCCCCCTCCCACCATGAACAGCGATTCCTCCCCCTTCGAGCCTGACCAGCCCACGAGCCGCTGGCGCCCCTACCGCTTGTCAATGTCTGCGCAGGCGCACTTCTCCCGTGAGGCCGCTCTCCTCAGCGCTCTCACTCCCCGCCGCAGCAGGGCGGACTGGCACGCCCCGCGCGAGGGAGGGGGCGGGGCGGGGCGGCGTCGGGACGTTGGGACTGCGCGCGGTGCTGCCGCCTATACCGCGGTGGTTGTTGTTGTTGTCGTTGTCGCCGCCGCGGGTGGCGTGTTGGGCCCGAGCTTCCCGACCTGAAGAGGGTCCCGATCGCCAGGCGTTGCCCACCGGCCATGGTCCCTCGCTTCCCGCCTGAGAGACAGGAGGCGCGGGGGCAGCAGCAGCGGCCATTGCTGGAGGGGGCTGCCCGGCGAGTGCTATGACAGGATGGACGCGGACGAAGTGACCATCCGCGAGCAGAACTTCCACAGCCAAGTGCGGGAATACACGGTGCGTAGTCGCCCCGGAACGGCGGGCCACGGCTGCTGCTGCTGCTCCGTTGCGCTCCTTGTCACCGGCTGAGGCGGGGGCTGCGACCCACCTGAATCCCCGGCCTGCCCGCGTGGGATGAGAGGGGGAGACCCTTTCTTGCAAAACACCCGTGGCTGGTTTTGGCTTTGAGTCTTCCGTTGTCACTTTAGGTACTCTTAACAGAATAACAGAGTTGGAAGAGACCTCGAAGGTCTTATAGTCCAACCTCCTGCTCTGGCAGGAAGCCATATAACCATTTGAGTCAAGTGACTGTCCAGTCTCCTCTTAAAAGCCGCCAGTGATGGAGCACCCAAAACTTCTGGTGGCAAGCTGTTCCACTAGTTAATTTCCCTCACTGTCAGGAAATCCCGCCCATCTTAAAGTTGGTTTCCCCATGCTGGCTGGGAAATTATGGGAGTAAAAGTGTGCTTAATTCCCCATCCGCCCTTTAAAGTCACTTTCTCTCTTTCCTCCCCTCGTTAAGAAAACAGGTTCAGCACCACTTGTGCAAAGTGTTTATGGTGTTTTTTTTTTTAAACCCTGGAAGTTAATAATGCAATGTTTCCCCTTGTGTGTATTTTGTGAGGACAAAATGCAATAGGAATGTGATTACTTGTTGCCACTTCTACTCTCTGCAGGTCAAGATATCTATTTCCATGCTCTGGAAGCTCGGGAGAGAAGCAGTCAAAACAATATAGAGTTCAATAGTTTCACACTTTCCCATTGAAGCCGGTAGAATTTAGAGTGGAGGATTGCAATCCTCCCAACCCAGTTTAGCATCGAACAGATATTCTTTCAAATTATAACCGCAAGTGAGCACAACATTTCTGTTGCTAAGTAAAACAGTTGTTGAGCGGGTTTTGCCCCGCTTTCATGACCTGTCATGCCACAGTTAAGGAATCACTGCTGGGTGGTTATTAACACGGTTATGAGTAAATCTTGGCTTCTTCATTGACTTTGCTTGTCAGAAGATCACAAAAGATCACATGACCGCGGGACTTTGCAACTGTCATAAATACATACCAGTTGCCAAGCATCCAAATTTTGATAAAGTAACCATAGGAATGCTGCAAAGGTGGTAAATGTGAAAAAAGGGTCAAAAGTCACTTTTTTCAGTGTCGTAACTTTGAACGGTCACTAAATGAATGGTTGTGTTGACCTACTACCTTTATTTCTACTAGTTTTAAGACAACATGGAAAATTTTACTATTGATAAACATTTCGCTCACAAACATAAGTATAGTAATTAAACTTTTGCCACAAGTGACATGCTTAGATGTGTTTGTGGTACATATGGAAACTAAACGTGGTATATACGATGAAATCCTTTAAACTCTTATACCAAAATTATGTGGTGGATGCTATATGTTTGCAGCCTTCAGTTACTTATAAAGTAATAAAGATGGGATAAACAGCTTTAAAAAAATAATTGTAAACATGGGAAATCTATATAGTACTAGGAATGGGGAATACAGATTACCAGATATTATATTGCAATATTATGCCAGATTAAGAAAAGTATATATTAATATATTATGTAACTTTATTTTTATTTTTTAAATCAAATTTAGAGACCGCCCATCTCACTGAGTAACTCTGGAGAGTGTACAATTAAAAGCTGAAAATCATATAAAGACCATCCTTTTAGTAGGGGACACTTAAAACAGGAGTGTAATAATTAAAATGAAAAAAGCTAGATAAGCGCCTCAAAGCACTAGCTAACGCAAAGATAGCCTACTTCTCTCTGAGCCCCAAGCAAATAATCAGGGCCATGTATTCAAACTCTTCTGAAAGACCTCCATTTTTCAGAGGATATTCCAAAGGACAGGAAAAATTGCAGAGAAGGTTCTCTTCCTATACCCTGTTAGTCAAAATTGGTTCCTGAAAAGATTGGCTTGAATTCTGGTTTCATTTAATATCTATTTTTCATCTTGGTGTTAAACTACTTTATAATATTATGTCAAACTGAGTCAGGTGGTCATCATTTAACTTAATCCTACTATCGAAGTAATAGTCCACCCATTCTCTTATTGGCACAATTGCTAAATGTGACTTTTTGTTTCCATATTATGCTTGTAGCAGATGCATTTCATTAGTTTGATAGGATTATATTATCTTTCACATTTCTTTCACATTTCACATTTCATCCAAAAGAGAACTATAGATATAATCCATTTTTCTTTTTATTATATTTATTTGTAAAAGTCTAGGCCACCTATAACATTGTATATTAGCTTTTACTAGCTTCCTGAATTTTAATAATCCCATATGTTAATCACTACAGGCAGTTCTCACTTAATAATGGTAATTAGGAATGGCAACTCTGTTGCTAAGTAACACAATGATCTATGTTGTGTGATTGCACCAACTTATAATATTAGTTGCAATAGTTACACCTGGTGTCATTAGGTGACTCTTGTACCTGGCAGTATCCTGCGGTCATTTGCTACTTTCTATTAGCTTCTCCATTGACTTTGCTTGTCAAAATTTTTCAGTGAAGGTCAAATAGGATGATTATGTGATAATGGGATATTGCAACTCTCAAAATTGTGAGCTGGTTGCCAAATGTCCAAAACACAATCGTGATTGTGGGGAGAATGTAGTGTCCGCAACTGTGAGGGCCTGTCATAAATCCCCCTCATTTAGCATCATCACGACTTTGAACATTTGTTGAAAGAGTGGTCATTCAATTAGGATTACCTTTATACCACACTGAATGATATGACCATCAATTGCAAATGAACATAATTTGTCCATCTTCCTGCTTTGATATTGTATGCTCTAAATCAATCTCCTAATTCCTGTGTACATTGAGTTTTTAACTGTAATGTTACAGTGAATTATTCTCACTGGTTTGTGGTATCCAACTTTGCATTGTTTCACTGTAGAGACAGTACATAGTGGATTACATAAGCTTTTAAACAGCTATATGAGATTTTTCTAATTCATGATGTCATTTTTTGCCATATCTTATTAAGTCAAAAGGAAGAATCTGTAGTGCTTTCTAGTGGACTAGTCAGTGTAGCCTGCATTCAAGTTGTAGCTATGCATTTCTTGGTGAAACACCAAGTGAGCAAAACATAAAAAAAGTCAGTCCCCAAACTTCCGGTTTGTGCGTTGGGTTGTTTTTTGCCCTCTGGAGGCTTTAGGGAAGCCGGCCCAAAATGAAAGCCGAAGTCAGCTGGAGCTGACAAGGCAACACCTCGCGTGCCCTAACAAATGGCTCCATGTGCCACCTGTGGAATGCGTGCCATAGGTTCACCATCATGGGTCTACCCTTTGCTGTTGCACTTGAGTCCATCTGCTTTACTGTTGGTCGGTCTCCTATTCTCTTTCCTCCTATCTTTCTTAGCATTCTAGACTTCTCTTGAGCTGGGTCTTTGTGTTATATGTCCTAAGCCTGCAAATTTGAGCAAAATCATTTGTGTCATGAATGGTAACTCAGTTGATTTTTTTCACTGATCTGCTTGTCGGTTTTCTTAGGTGTTGATGATATTCTCAGGGACCTTCTCCAAAATCAAAATGGAAAAGTGTCAATATTGTTTCTTTCTTGCTGCTTTAAAATCTAACTTTCATTTTTTTTTAGTGTCACGAGAAATTTCCCTGCACAATTTTGATCTTTGTAGGTTTAGACACATGTGAATATTTTTTTCCAAGGCCTTTGAGGCTACTTTATCAAGTGCTAGTCTGCAGTGTATTTCTTGACTGCTGGTTCCTTTACTGTTGTAAATCAGTTCTAAAAGGCAAAAGCTACAGCCATTTCACTATCTTCACTATCAATTTCAAGGCTGGATTGCTATACTTCTTGTATTCTTGTATGGACTGCACCAGTAGAGGCTAAACCAATTTTGTTTCATACATGCTGTACAATAAAGGCTTTGAAACATAAACCTATACCTGTTATCATTGGTTTGATCTTTTTCTTTCATTGCAGTCTGATTTTTTTCCCCATTGCACTCCTTGACTTTTATTACTAGAGCTTGCAGTTCATTTGCAAGTTATCAGTTATCAGAGTAACATCATATCATCACTACAGAAGAAATTACTGATGTTTGTTCCTCCAATTTTAAAATCACAGTCATCTTGTTCTAATCCGGCTTCCCTCAATATATTCTGAATAAATTTGGGGAGAGTATGCAACCATATTTATACTGGTAACTATGTCTCACTCCTTAGCCAAGCTGGAGCCAGTCTGTTTCACCATGATCTATGCAGTCTATGGTTTCCTTGTTTCTGTATATATTTTGCATGAGCAAGATTTTCTGGGATTCCTACATTGTATGGCTTGATATGGTTGATGCAATCAAAGGCCTTTTTCATAATTGATAAAACAGACATTCACTTCTTTTGGGTATTCTTTGACTTTCTCAATCATCCATTGTGCCTCAGCAATAATATCTTTTGTTCCTTGGCCTTTCCTAAAACCAGCTTTAACATCTGGCATCTTCCTTTCTATATAGAGCTTTCATTTATGTTAGTTGAGCTTAGGCATTATTTTGCTATCTTGTGAAATTAAGGATATTGTACAGTATTGTTGTTTGCATACTCTGTTGCGTCTACTTTCTTTGGTGCTAATATATAGACTGATTTCTATCAATCTGTTGAGGACTATTATTCTCCAAATTCTCTGGTATTGTTGGTTTAAAATCTTTACAAATTATTCTGCTGCTTGTCATATTTCTGTGGAAATGACATCAGTTCCAATAACTTTCCAATTGGTAATGATTGAAGTGCTGAAATTGACACCTGCTGTATGGAATTTTAGAATACTCTTTCCATGTTTGTTGAATTGTTTTAAAATCGGCTCTTACTGGTCCACTAGTTTCTTATACCCTAACAATTTGAGGTAGGAATTTATTTTTCAGTTTTTAGATCTTTTGGAAGACCTTCTTTGTTTTTCATGTTTGTTTCCATCTTCCAGTGCCATTACAGCTATTGAAATAATCTCTACGATCTGTCTGAAATTCTTTGTTAAGTTTCTTCCCGAGATCTTTATTTTTGTTGGCTTTTGTTTCTCTTCTCAGCAATTTCCACTCTTGTTCTGGCATGTGATTTGCTTTCTGTTTCTTAGTCTTTGGCAGCTTTTCTTCAGATTCATCCTTAACAACTTTGATTTCATTCCACAATTCCTCTAGTCCACTGTCCATGAAATTCAGGTCTTCTGAGCAGTTCCTGATGCTGTCCTTGAAAACCTTCCTACAGCACTGCTGCCCAATTTTGGAGTCTCTTCATTTTAACTGTGCAGATAGGTATTTATTTTTATTTGTTTATTTCTACCCTGCCTTTATTATATATTTTTTTACAAACAATTCAAGGTGGGGAATATATTTAATTTTCCTTCCTCCTCCTGTTTTCCCCACAACATCCACTCTATGAGAGGTTTGAGGTGTGAGAGAGAGAGTGACTGGCCCAAAGTCATTCACTGATTCTCAATATGACTTCAGGGGACTACTAGTTTATATAGTGTTATCATGCATTCTTTGCTCATCCCTCCTAGGGATGTCATTCTTTCCCCCCTCCCCCCATCATGTGATAATATAGCAGGACTTTCTTAAAATCCTTAAAGTGAATATAGCAAGAAAACTAGAGGCTTTTCTTTTGGGTTTAATGGAAAAAGATCTGGAAAAAATTGGAACTCTGATGTTGTATACTTTATTTAAGACTACTTTATGCACAGAAATGGAAGGTCACCTCAATGGGTGAATGGCTGCAAAATGGATGAATCGATAGATGGCTGCAAAAACTGATGGAGATGGCTAAATTGACTGTTTTGATTAAAGAAAAAAAATACAAATACCTTTATTTCTACCTAGAAACCACTTTTGGACTTTGTGCTTGAGGTGGAAAAAAATTGAAACTTTGATTTTGGTTTTACCGATTAGATAAATGTGTTGTTATAGAAATGGCTACTTTATATTATTATGTAAATGTAAAAAGTTGAGGTTAGATGTTAGTGCCTTATTTTATTACATCAAGGAGTCGGAAGTCAATGCATTTTTTTCTTTCCCCCTTGCTTTCCTCCACTATCCACTTCTCTTTTCCTTTCCCTAACTTCCCTAATATTTTCTTTGTATGCCGTATTGTAAACTCATAAAAAACTCATATTAAAAATGAGATAACATAGCAGAGCTTGTGGAAGATTGATATTTTGCCATTTCATAAATCCCATTGCCAGGGTTGATTCAGTTCTCTTGTGCAGACAACAAAACACCCTTCATTCAAATCAACGTATAAGTGATTAGCGTGTAGTTGTTTTCTTCTAAGAATGACTCTGAAGTGAAGGGTGTTTTGTTATCCTTAACACTTTCTTTTTAGAAATATGAAGCATGTTAAAAGGAAAGAGTTTTGTGATTATTACCCCAGTTTCATACAACTGCATCATTTTCATTCCACACGATTTGGGAAATTAACTTTATTGCTCATGCTCTCTTAACTGGAAAGGAATGTACAACACATTTTTTAATAATCTTACAACACTTTTATAATTTTAAAGTTATTGACTGATAACAAGATGCTTTGATAAAATTAGTTTTCCAGCCATGTCCAGTCACATGGAACTTTTTTATTTATATTTCAAGCCTACCTTTCAGTCTAGAAGTACATGAAATATATTTGTAAAGTCTATGGTTTTGTACAGCAAATCTTATTATTTGTTTACTTGGGCAAAATACTGTAGAAATGTAGAAATACAAAAGGCAGAATAAAGAAATAGGCAAGGTAAAAATATTAGTTTGGTTGTTGCGAAAAGTCTCCAAAGCAGGGGTCACCAACCTTTCGGACCTCAAGGACCACAAAAGTCATAATTTTAAATCCCGCAGACCACTAATATGATTTAAAAAAAAAGATAAATAGTATTTAGTGCAATATAAAAAATGCAAATAATTTTTCTGTGGACCACCAAAAGAAGCAATAGTTGGAAACTAATCAAGGAGTGAAGCAACCTAGAACTAAGGAGAAAGTCAGTGGAATGACTTGCCTCCAGAAGTTGAGGGTGCGCCAGTACCTGGTTGTAAATCTAGGACTATCTGTACAAAACACTAAAGAGTAAAAATACAGAATGCAGAATAAAAAAAATAGGGTTGGGCTGAAAGGGAGTGACTGTGCAAAACTCACCAAGCTGGCTTTCATGCCTAAGGTGGGCCTAGAGCTCTTAGTCTCCTGGTTTGTAGCCTGGTGTCTTAACCACTATATCAAACTGTCTTTGAAGCTGTAATGTTTTTCATTTATACCTTCTAGAATTATTCTCAATATTTGTAATTTCAGTTGAAATTTTATTTTTAAAATTTTATTATGAATACTATGATGTATTTCCTTTTAATAGATTTATTTATTAAATTCATATGACCACCCATCTCACAAGAAGTGACTCTGGGGGAATGTATAACAAAAAGTAAAACATGTCAAAAACAAACATTGAAATAAAAGCATACAAGAGATTAGACCAGCAAAGGAGCCACCTCAAGACCTCCAGACCTGATGACATGACCAGGTGGTGAGGGACTTCTAGAAAATAAGTAGGAATGGAGAAGATAACATTTCAGGAGGGATAACGTTCCATTAGGTGGGTACCATGCCAGAGAAGATCTGCTCCTGGGGCCGATCTTGTATTGACAGCTTGCCTCTCATGCCATATATGATGGGATGAGTAGATGTAGTTGGGATAAGATGGTCACTCAAATAACCTGGTCCTATGCTATGAAGAGTTTTAAAGGTCAAAACTAGCACCTTAAATTGGATTCAGAAGCAAACTGGCAATCAATGCAGCTCTTAGAGTAGAGGTGTAACATATTCTGTTCTAGAACCACACATAACTTCCCATGCCACTGGAAGTTTCCAAATACACTTCAAGGGCACCCCCATGTTGAGCATATTACAGTAATCAGGTGGTGACTAGGACATGAGTGACTTTTTGGGAATGATTGCATGTGATCAAATGTTCCTTTTTATTGGGCCTTTTCATCGTCTATTGGTACATGATTTGCCCATCTTGGTAATAATTGGAGTTACGTGACATTTGTAAAATATTTTATATCAAATTTTCATCAGATACCTTTTGAGTGAATTTTGATTTTCTTCCATAATTTTTGCCATTATTCCATTGTAATTCCTTTTTTTGAAATTTTGCATCCAATTTATCATCTAGTTTTTAATATATTCCATCTCGGTTCATATCTCAATAACAATTTATAAATGCTTCCCAATAGATGATCTTGATTCTATATAAGACTTTTATTAATGATAGTCTTTCATGTTTCAAAATAGCTTGATAAACAGGAAGATTATTCATATTTTCCTCATGACTCCAGCAATAGGGCTAGTGGCGAAGAAACTTAGGTTTATTTCCCATTTGTGTGTAGAATAGGCTTCCTGTTTAGGTAGCACAAGAACCGGTTATGTGTAATTATGCTGAGAGAGTGGTGGGTTGTCAGAAGAGTTTTTAGAGGAAGGTTGTAGCATTTGTTGAGTCTACATGCATCTCCAAATCAATAACTGCAGCAAGGGGCATTGAGTTAAAGATAATGTACAGTTTGGCATCCAACCTCCAACTCAAATCCTTTAATTTGAATAATAATTATACAATACAATACAATACAATACAATACAATACAATACAATACAATACAATACAATACAATACAAGAATTGGAAGGGACCTTGGAGGTCTTCTAGTCCAACCCCCTGTCTAGGCAGGAAACCCTATACTATTTCAGACAAATGGCTATCCAACATCTTAAAAACTTCCAGTGTTGGGACATTCACAAGTTCTGGAGGCAAACTGTTCCACTGATTAATTGTTCTAACTGTCAGGAAATTTCTCCTCAGTTCTAAGTTGCTTTCTTCCTTGATCAGTTTCCACCCGTTGTTTCTTGTTCTACCCTCAGGTGCTTTGGAGAATAGTTTGACTCCCTCTTCTTTGTGGCCCCCTGATATATTGGAACACTGCTATCATGTCTCCCTTAGGCCTTCTTTTCTAGACATATCCAGTTCCTGCAACCGTTCATATGTTTTAGCCTCGAGTCCCTAATCATCTTTGTTGCTCTTCTCTGCACTCTTTCTAGAGTATTCACATCTTTTTTACATCATGGCGACCAAAACTGAATGCAGTATTCCAAGTGTGGCCTTACCAAGGCATTATAAAGTGGTATTAACACTTCACGTGATTCTATCCATCTTCTATCCAAGCCTTTCTTCATTGTGAGCCTTAGCTTTCCTCACTTCATCTTTACAGGCTGGGCTATTTGCTGATATTCTGCCTTAGTTATGTCCCCCACTTTCCACTTTTTATATTTATTCTTTTTGTCTTTCAATTTGTCAGAGAGTTCTTTATGTAGCCATGCTGGTTTCTTTTGGGAGCTGTTTATTTTTCTTCTTCATTGGTATTGTGAAAGACTGGGCTTTTATAATCTCGTTTTTCAAAATTTCCCAAGTTGTTTTCCCCTTGAGGATTCTCATCCATGGAATTATTCTCAAACTCTCTATGGGGTTATTGAAATTAGCTCTCTTAAAGTCCAATACTCTAATTTGACTTTGTTCTACTACTTGTGTTTGCTTAATGTTCAATTCCAGTATTGCATGATCACTTGCCCTCAAAGTTCCTGTAGCTTCAACACCTTCTATCATTCCCTCTCTGTTAGTGAGAATTAAGTCCAATATGGCTGATCCCCTTGTTCCCTTCTCTACCTTTTGGGAAACAAAGTTGTCTGCTAGGTTTTTAGGAACCTGTTGGATCTTCCACTTGGTGTACAGTTTGTTTCCCAGTTGATGTCAGGATAGTTAAAATCCCCCATTACTATTGTGGTGTGCTTCCTACATACCTTAGTTAGCTGACTAGCAAAAAGTTCATCTACTTCCTCTGCTTGGTTGGGTGTCTTATGGCAATGTCATTTCCCCCTCCTTTAACATTGACCCAGATGCATTCAAGATAGTTCTTATCATTGTTGTGCTCTATTTCTGTAATTGTTTCTGAAGTATATGTTGGACAGAGATTGTCCTTTACTTTCAAAATGGAAGAAAAATCTCCTTTGAGTCTTTTCAGCTCTCTTCCCTAACAGTAATATATTCCATGAACAAAACAGGATCCAGATAACATTTTTCTATTCTCTCCTTTCTTGAATTTAATAATTTTTTCTGCTAAATAAATAAAGTGTTAGGAATTGGACTTCCTGCAAACTTTTAAACTTGCCTGGATTAATCACTGTCTACTAAGATGAAAAAGAGTGAACAGAGATGGAACAAGTTAAAATCACTGTCTTCTAAGCACATTAGAGGTAGAAATGTCTAAGTGTAGATACTCCAACCCTGCCTGGGTTTGCACAATTTCATTTACAAACATTAAAAGTGAGAAGCAAATGATATGCTAAGCAGAAACTAAGTAAAATACATTATGGCTTAAGATGATGTATAAATCCAATTAATATGCAATTTGTTTTTTGCTATTATAGAATTACTTTTATCATTATAGTTATTACATTAAATTACATGCATTACATTATTAAGTACTATAAGTACTATAAGTGGGATCAATCCTAGTTAAGGCACTTTTATGACAATTTTAAATGAATTCCCAAGTACAGCTAGGTCTCCTATTATGTATGTACATATACATTACATTAGTGAATGCAATGCTACAGCTATCTAGCTTTATTATTAAAACATTTACACTGCCTAATAGCTGGAGCTCTCTGGATGATTTACATTTAAAAATACAATCTGAATATAAGCATATATTTTGAATAAAAGCATATATTATAATATAAAATACAAAATTAAAAAACCATATAAACTAGGTAGCAATGGTGGCATTTAAATTGCTAAGAATTAATATCAAATTAAAAATCAGTAAAAAGGCAATTATGTACATTTTGAATATATCTCCTCATGTTTTTTGTCATCATATCTTCTTTGTTTAGATTCATAAAAGCTGCCTTACCCAGACCTTGTCTGTCTGAATGATGGATGAGTCAGTCCAACTTAAAATATGGGTTAATATGAAACAATTGCTAACATGTTCTTATCTGTAAAGCATGTAGTGAAGTACATAGAAATGTATATCTAGAGAAGCATCTCATACCTCTTTTAATGGAATTATACAATTCAGATAGAGAGCTAGTTTTTATGCATCAGATATTAAGTTATTCAGGAAACAGATGGACTATTTCAGCAATGAAAGCCTGTGCATTTTTAAGTAACAACTGTCTTAACATATCAAGTTGCAAATTGTCTTAAGCCTTCCATGTGAAAGCTAGAATATAGAGGATAACCCTTCTGAAAACTATTCAGTGGTTCTGAAACTGAAACTGTAATTCTCAGCCAGCATGAAAAGCATTGATTAAAACAACAACCACTTTTAAAATAATACCGTTAAATGTCCACATAGAAAATGGAATGTATGTAAAATGTAAGAACCCAGTAAAAAAACTACACTTAGAATTGAAATCATTGAAGTCTGTCTTTGTTGTTACCTAGTTGTATTGAGATACACCTATAACAGGTTCCCAGTTGCTTGTAGCTTCTTTACATGCACTTCCATGTAAAGTGCACTGCAGTAGTTTAAGAGTAAGATGATTAAAATATCAATGGTTAAACCAAGAATCAGTAGCATTGTCTCATAACATAAATTTGGGTAAAGATTCTTTTGGCCTTGGTTGCCACCTGTCCCTGTACAAACCTGTCACTCCAAACTGAACAGCCTATTTGGAAGGGTGCTATCCTGTCCAAGGCTAAGCTGAAAGTTCCTTGGAATTACTTAGTGCAGCACCTACAGCCACTCAAATTTCAGACACCCACCCCCCAGCCTCCTAGCAATATGACAGGGCCTCAACCACATCATTTGCCAGTTTAAGATTAAATTGTTCAACTGGGTGTCATCAGCATTACATGGTACTAGATTCTCCTAGGCGCTGCTTGGAGTGTCCAAGCATGAGTTAACTTCAGCTTGCTGCCCAAGGACTGAGTTCAAAGTTTGTGTAGCCACGCCTCTTGCTCCCCTCAAAGGCTCAGTTTAAAAAACAGTCGCCCTAAAAGGATGCTTTTGGGGAATTCCAGTCCTTGAGCAACAAGTTGGACTCTCCAAGTCAGTGTAGTGTAGCCTTTATTATTTTTGTGTTCAGTTAGGTTAGATTCCTTTATTGTTTTCTTCCAATCTGTCAAGGGGCGCAATGTCCTAATACTGACCGACAACATTGCCACAAAGGCATATCTAAACTACCAAGATGGCACTCGATCTCAGGCCCTGATGGCAGAAGCGGAAGCACTGGGCTGATGGGTAGAGCATCACCTAGCATCGCTGCAGATGGACCACACCTCGGGGAAGAACAATGTGGCGGCAGACTGGCTGAGCAGGACTACCATCAACAACTCGGAGTGCGACTCCATCCATCGTTGTTCCGTCAGCTGCCGCAGAGGTTCAGCCTCCCGAGGGTCGACCTGTTCGCCACCCCGGCCAACACGCATCTTCCCCTGTTATTTGCCAGATTTCAGTGCCCCGACACGGAAGGGACAGACGCCCTACGAAGTCGCTGGCCTCTCGGCCTCTTGTATGAGTTTATGCCTCTTCCCTTGATACCATTGGTGATCAGGAAAATTCTGGTGGAGGAAGCGGAAGTGTTGCTCGTAGCACCATACTGGTCAAGGCGATCCTGGTTTGCCGACCTTGTCAGCCTGTTGGTGACCAAGCACTGGTGCATACCTCAGGAGCAGATCTCCTCAGCCAAGGGGCCATTCAATATCCAGACCCCCAGTGGCTGCAGCTAGCTGTTTGGTACTTGAGGGGGACTTCCTGAAGCTTAGCAGATTTTCTGACAAGGTCATCCATGCCATCCAGGTGTCCAGGCGGCCCTCCTCTGTCAGAATTTACGAGGCGACTTGGTCTGCTTTCTCAACTTGGTGCCAGTCTCATCACATTATTGCCACTTCCGCAACCATTTCACAACTTTTGGATTTTCTCCAGGAGGGCTTGGACAAAGGCCTTGCGCCCAACATGCTCCGTCGGCAGACAGCAGCCTTGGCCACCATCCTGTCCATGGACTCACATCTGTCCCTTAGTAGACATCCTCAGGTTCGTAGCTTCCTCAAGGGGGCTACCAACCTCAGCCCTCCTACAATTCACTGCTACCCAACCTAGGATTTGCCCGTCGTCCTATAGACTCTGACTGCTGCTCTGTTTGAACCGCTTTGATCCATCGATTTGTGTCACCTGTCTCTTAAGACCGTCTTTCTTATAGTTGTCACCTGAGCCCGCACAAGCACCCATCAAGGAGATATGCAGGGCTGCGACATGGTCGTCAGCATCTCCTTTCGTGAGGAACTACAGACTGGATGCCTTTGCTTCTGCGGAGGCTTCCTTCGGGAGAAGAGTTTTACAACGGGTTATCGCGACTCCCACAGGCCTGGACATTTCTTCTTCCCACACTGGGACTACATAGCTTGGGTATATCCCATGTTTGGATATTCCAAGCAGTGTTGGATTATCTGAATGGTCATTCTCTAGGCGCTGCAGGAGTGTTCAACCCTGCCCTGGGGTCGCCCGCGTGTGCGTGTGTACCAACTTTGAGGGCATAGAACATTAATATATATAGCTTCCTTTTGGAACTTATTCTTGTTTTTTTTTTAACTGTGCCTCTGAGGGGACCAAGAAGCGTGGCTACACAAACTTTGAACTCAGTCCTTGGGCAGCAAACTGAAGTTAACCCATGCTTGGACACTCCCGCAGCATCTAGAGAACGACCATTCAGATAAGCCAACGGTCATTCTATGTTGATGAATAACTTCATGGAAAAGTTGAGTAGCAAGAATTTTAGATTGCTCTTTCCACTATCAATATTGACTGGAACTCAACTACAGAAATACCAGTTCAAGTGATGTAACAGTTGTATTTGAATTGCACCACAAGTTCCTATTAATGTTGTTTCTATGTTTGCTTCCTTTTGCTACAGTGATCAAACTTCAGACTCTTGGCAATTGTCACATATTTATGATGGTTGCAGTGTCTTGGAGTTCTCATTGTTCCTATCACCCATCTCCTCCCACTTATGACTGCAGAACTGTAACTTTGTTGCTTGTATCCTTATGATTTATATTGATATTGATTGTTTCCTGATTGCTTATTTGTACCATATGACTATCATTAAGTGCTGTACCTTATGATTCTTGATGAATGTATCTTGTCTTTTTATGTACACTGAGAGCATATGCACCAAAGATAAAATCCTTGTGTGCCCAATCACACTTGGCCAATAAAGAATTCTGTTCTGTTCTATTCTATCCTATCCTATCCTATCCTATCCTATCCTATCCTATCCTATCCTATCCTATCCTATCCTATCCTATCCTATCCTATCCTATCCTATCCTCTTTTGCAATATTCTAACAAGTAAAGTCAATAGGGAAGTCAGATTCACTTAACAACCATGCTCCTAACTTAACAACTACAATAGTTTAATTGACAATCGTCGCAAGAAAGGTAATGGGGTAAAATTCATTTAATGTCTCACTTAGCAACATAAATTCTGAGCTCAATTGTGGTCATAAGTCGAGGACTACATTAATTTTATAAAAGCATTTTTGTTTTAAAATTTGTTCCATTCTAATATTTTAAATTGTTGCTTCAACTGTGAAACTTTCTCTTTCAGATCTGTTTTCTTTTGTTTGCGATATTGTATATTGTTTCCTACTTCATTATCAGAAGATACAAGAGGAAAGCAGGTAACTTTTCATATTCATATATTTTCTATAATAAATTATAAGTTAGAAAGGATACATATTTATTTATGGAATAAGTATTTTACTATAATTGCATGTAACCAAACAAATTGAATCACCATTTTCTTATCTTTTCCCAATCTGCGTTTATTTCATTATGAACCCTTTCAGTTTATTAACTTTTTAAAAATAATATTTTTTCTAAAATATATTTGCTGGGAAACCACACTGGGGAATTGATGTTGTGTTTATATTCTGCTTGCATACATCCCAATAGAGTTAGAGTCAACCTGTTTTTCTTAAGTAATTCATTTATATCATTTAACTTACTTTTTCATTTATATATTTTAATTTAAGTTATAACTTTAGACATGACGTAAGTGTCATTTATAAGCTATTTAGATAGATACTTATCTCACAATCAGGGAGTCACTGTTTCTGAAACTTCCTATTAACTTACAAGTTCCTGTTTGCTATGGGGGACAAATTCTGTATACTTTTTTATACCTTTAAGAGAAAAAGTGGAAGCAAAAAAACTTTGCAGGAGATACTCAGCCTGTTCCAGTCTTTCTATTTTTCAGGCCTATACATGTTGTTTTCTACATATGGCCATAATGGAACCTACCCATTGCTATTGTATATTGTAACAGTGGTAAATTGGTCATGCTCAATTTTATGACTTTTTGTAGTGTGTGTTAAATGAACCAATGGTTCGCTATGGGTGTGATTTTTCCTGAAAACCAGAAGTGCTAGGTTTTGGCAAAATTATCATAAAATACAATCACATGGCCAGGGTATGCTGCAAATGGCCCTAAATGTGACCATATTGGCAAGGGCCCAAAATTAACTCATGTGACTGCGAAGGAGGCCCAACTATCAGAACTTTAAATAAGTTCCTTTTATGAGTCAGTTGTAACTTTCAAGGACTACCTGTATTGGAAAATTGAATTAGGATAGCCATTGCCCATTTAAACTACAAAGCATTTTGCATGTATGCCTACTGTTGACAAATTGTGTACAACTCTATTAGCACACTAATGTGGCTGGGTGGAATCAAGCAATCTCTTGCAGTGTTAGAGGAGCTTAAAGAAGTCCTTGTTGTCAGTCTTATGAGTAGAACAGGAAACTGACTCCATAGGTATACTACAACCATACTTTATGTAGGCTATGGAAATAGAATCTTGTTAGTTTACCTGTGTTTTCTCTTTCCTTCCTGTTACTCCCAGGGAGTTAGAGTGGGTCAGTCCGAGTCTCTTTTTTACTTTTTTCTGCTCTAGGCTTAATGCAGGCTTCTTCTGGACCTGTGGTTCTAATGTCTTCTTCATTCTTCGAACTCTTTTCATTAGCTTGCTATATGTATACTTTGTGCTTAAATTATCCAGTTTATCCTTTAAAAAAATACCTTCATCTCCTAAAATTAAGTTGGTTTTCTCCATTGGGGGAGAACTTTGGCTTGCCTGAGCCTTAATGAGTGAAAAGGAATTGTTTTGCGCCACATATAAAATATATAAGCATGGTCAGCCAGATGTCTAGACTGGATTTTATCCACCTAGTGTGTCCTCAATGACCTGGGATAGGCAGAGGTTGTTGTTTTATGGCATTAGAGGTATCATTGCAGATGTAAGCTGTTCTAAATAAAGCTACCTTTTGCAATTGACCGATGGTGAATTTGTCAATACCGATGGAGTTTAAGTGGTGCTTCAGTTGTATTTGAATTGCACCCCAAGTGCCTATTATTATTGTTTCTACATTTGCTTTCTTTTGCCATTGTTTCAATTTCTATTTGCAGGTTTTTGTATTTAATTATCTTCTTCACTTCCTTCTCTTCTATTCTGCTGTTTCCAGGTACTGCCACATCCATTATCTAGACTTTTTTCTCTTTGTTATTGGCAAGTCTGGTGTGTTATGTGACAAATGCCTGCATGTTTGAATTCTAAAGCCCCAGAGTAATTTAGGGTTGTTTTCTGCAACCAGAATTAGCCCCTCTGTCTCTTTCTGTAACTTTTCTGCCCTTAGCCATTGCCAAGTCTTGCTATTATCTGCTTTACCTGTTTGTTTTTAATATACTAGTCATGTAATACTTTATCTTCTATGTGCTGCTTGGAGAATCCAAGCATGAATTCAACTTCAGTTTGTCTGCCCGGTGACTGAGTTAATTTTAGAGTCTTTAGCCACACCTCTTGGCTTGATTGCCTCAGTTTTTCTCAGCTTAGTCAAGCCCATAGTAGTGACTTAGACTCTCTCCTCAGTCAATGAGCACAGAAATTAAAGTTATTATCTTGGATTCTTCAACCATTTCTTCATTACAGCAGAAGATTTACTCCATAGCAGCAGTTTTTTGTTTTTTTTTAAAAAAGACTTTGGATCTCTTTGACAACTCTTGGGCAGCACCTCAGGTTCCCTGCAGCCTTGCATGAGGCTCAGAGCCAATAGCGTGGAGCTGTCAAAACTCAGTTTGAAGTTTAAAGGCACTCAGAGTGGAGCTGCTAGCAAATTGGCTAGTGAATGGATCGGGTGAGCGTCGGCTGAGGTTCCCGCGGGGGCTCCGGACAACAAGGGAACGAGGCTCAACGCTATAGAGACCGCGGCCACCATTTGGACATTGTTTTGAGGCAGCCACCATTTTGAATAGTGAGTTTGGCAGGCCATTTCCAATATTCAGTAAGCTTTCCTGGTCTATTAGCATCAGTGCATCTTTTTCACTGTCCATCAGATATTCTTCTAATACCTTTTTTCTTCTTCAATCATCTGAATATACTTGCAACATTTCATGGCCACCTACAGGTGAAACTCGAAAAATTAGAATATCGTGCAAAAGTTCATTTATTTCAGTAATGCAACTTAAAAGCTGAAACTAATATATGAGATAGACTCATTACATGCAAAGCAAGGTATTTCAAGCTGTGATTTGTCATAATTGTGATGATTATGGTGTACAGCTCATGAAAACCCCAAATCCACAATTTCAGAAAATTGGAATATTACATGCAATCAATAAAACAAGGATTGTACATAAAACAATATCAGGCCTCTGAAAAGTATAAGCATGCATATGTACTTAGTACTTGATTTGGGCCCCTTTTGCAGCAATTACTGCCTCAATGCGGCATGGCATAGAAACCACCAGCCTGTGGCACTGCTGAGGTATTATGGAAGACCAGGATGCTTCAATAGCTGCCTTCAGCTCTTCTGCATTGTTCGGTCTCATGTCTCTCATCTTTCTCTTGGCAATGCCCCATAGATTCACTATTGGGTTCAGATCAGGCGAGTTTGCTTGCCAATCAAACACAGTAATCCCATGGTCATTGAACCAGGTTTTGGTGCTTTTGGCAGTGTAGGCAGGTGTCAAGTCCTGCTGGAAAATGAAGTCAGCATCCCCATAAAGCTCGTCTGCGGAAGGAAGTGTGAAGTGCTCCAAAATGTAGATGGCTGCGTTGACCCTGGATTTAATGAAGCACAGTGGACCAACACCAGCAGATGACATGGCTCCCCAAATCAACAGAGACTCTGGAAACTTCACACTGGACTTCAAGCATCTTGCAGTGTGTGCCTCTCCATTCTTCCTACATACTCTGGGTCTTTGGTTTCCAAATGAGATGCAAAAGTTGCTGTCATCAGAAAAGAGGACTTTGGACCACTGAGCATGGAAAATGAAGTCAGCATCCCCATAAAGCTCGTCTGCGGAAGGAAGTGTGAAGTGCTCCAAAATGTAGATGGCTGCGTTGACTCTGGATTTAATGAAGCACAGTGGACCAACACCAGCAGATGACATGGCTCCCCAAATCAACACAGACTGTGGAAACTTCACACTGGACTTCAAGCATCTTGCAGTGTGTGCCTCTCCATTCTTCCTACATACTCTGGGTCTTTGGTTTCCAAATGAGATGCAAAAGTTGCTGTCATCAGAAAAGAGGACTTTGGACCACTGAGCAACAGACCAGGTCTGTTTTTCTTTAGCCCAGGTAAGACGCTTCTGATGTTGTTTGTTGTTCAGGAGCGACTTGACAAGAGGAATACGACATTTGAAGCCCATGTCCAGAATCTGTCTCTGCATGGGCTCTTGATGCACTGACTCCAGTCTTAGTCCACGCCTTGTGAAAGTCCCCAACACTTTTGAATGGCCTTTTCCTGACAATCCTCTCCATGCCGCGGTCATCCTTGCTGCTTGTGCATCTTTTTCTTCCACACTTTTCCCTTCCACATAACTTTCTATTAATGTGCTTTGATACAGCACTTTGGGAACATCAAATTTCTTTTGCAATTATCTTTTGAGGCTTTCTCTCAATGATGGTTTTCTGTACATCCCATGATTGTGATTCCTACTGAACCAGACTGAGAGACCATTTAAAGGCTCAGGAACCCTTTGCAGGTGTTATGACTTAATTAGCTGATTAGAGTGGGACACTTTGATCCTAGAATATTGCACCTTTTCACGATATTCTAATTTTCTGAGATTGTGGATTTGGGGTTTTCATGAGCTGTAAGGCCAAATCATCACAATTATGACAAATCACGGCTTGAACTATGTTGCTTTGTATGTAATGAATCTATCTCATATATTAGTTTTACCTTTTAAGTTACATCACTGGAATAAATGAACTTTTGCACGATATTCTAATTTTTTGAGTTTCACCTGTATTTTCCTAGATAAGTAGAGTTCGTTAATGTTGCTCTGAGGATGCAGGACATAATTCATTGTCATTATTTTTCTACTTTTCCTATCCAGGGCTTTTAGTTCTACTTCAGTCCACTAGTCCAGCTGTGTATCTAATGACTGAAATATCCCAGGTGTTAATTGCCTTGATGGTATTTCATCCACTGAATTGGATCTTCTTCACTCTCTTGATGTATTTACTTCTAATCTTTTTCTTGACTTCAGTTGCACGATGTTGTCAGCTTGAAAGGTGTTTGTGGTGATCATCTTGATGCTATTTCCATCTTGATTCCTTCAATTTTCACTTGTTTTTCCCCATTTGATGGCAAGCGTAGCTCATTTGTCTGTCTAAATTCCATTCCAATATCTTGGCTGTATATATGGACAGTGCTGAGCAGTAATTCTGTGTCAGATGACGTTTTTCTATACAGCTTCAGATCGTCCATGTAAAGGAGGTGGGGTAGCCTGGCAGATGTTTGGGTTGTTTGATGGTCATGGCCTGAGTTATTTAGTATTGTTGACAGAGGAACAGTGTTCCTTTATTTTTTTTAAATATATTTTTATTACAATCTTGTGAAGCATATCCCTTACATTTTAGCTGACTGCTTGAGAATCCCTTGCAAGAATAATCTTGCTTGTTAAAATGCATAACTAAGACTCTTTTTAGATGCTGCAAATTTCTTTTTGCTGGGAAGACTTTGCATCTGATAAGAAATGAGTTGGGTTACCAAATTAATACTTTAGGTAGCTTGATTTTATGGTTGTTTGCAATTGATTATCTTATAGATGCAGTATATATTTTAGGGAGTAAATTAGCTTTCTCTTTCTGATCACTAAAGGTAAGATTTTTAAAAACATTCTATTGAATGACTAGTCTATGAAACAAATACAAGGAAAACATATAATCAGGGATTTCTTTAGATCTGGACCCCCCATGACAGTTCAGAAATGTTCCTTTTGAACTCTGGAGGACAGCTACATGATATAAAATAACAGTGTCCCAAAACCAATTTATAGGACATAATTTTAACTGATATATTCTTTGATTTGTTAAATTATCATTTGATAAGGTAGACCATAACCTACTACTAGATAAAGTAGAAGGATGTGGGTTAGACAGCATCACCACCAGATGGATTCTTAACCGGCTGACCAACCGCACTCAACATGAGTCCTCAATGGAACTGCATCTTCATGGAGGGAAGTATGCAGTGGAGTATCCCAAGGCTCTGTTTTAAGCCCAGTACTATTCAACATCTTCATCAATGATTTGGATGAAGGAATAAATGGGAACTCATCAAATTTGCAGATGACACCAAGCTGGCACGAATAGCCAACACTCCAGAAGACAGGCTTAAGATACAGAAGGATGTTGACAAACTTGAACATTGGGCACTATCTAATAAAATGAAATTCAATGGTGAAAAGAGTAAGGTTCTATATTTAGGCAACAAAAACGAAATGCACAGGTACAGTATAGGCGTGGCACGACAAAACCGCGAAGCCCTTATTCACGGAGACATAAGCGCGTCGCTAAAGCCGTGACGTCATCACCGCCGTGACAACAGCGCGGCAACAGAAGGGCACTTTAAAACGGTGCCGCGGCAGAAAGCCGATTTCAATTAAGGTAAGGGCTAGGATTAGGTTTAGGGGTTTGTTTTAGGGTTTGTTTTAGGGTTTGTTTTAGGGTTTGTTTTAGGGTTAGGTTTAGGGTTAGGTTTAGGGTTAGGTTTAGGGTTAGGGTTAGGGTTAGGGTTAGGGTTAGGTTTAGGGTTAGGTTTAGGGTTAGGTTTAGGGTTAGGTTTAGGGTTAGTTTTAGGGTACTGCGTGCTTGGAAATGTGCGGATTTGCCCTCCGCGATTATGTCATCGCAGTAGGGTCGCGTTTTTCCTTAGCGCTTCAAACGGCGCGAATTAGTCTTCGCGCTTATTTCTCCGCGGATAAGGGCTTCGCGGATTTGTGGTGGAACCCAGTATAGGTGGTACTTTGCTCAGTAGAAGTAACTGTGAGAGGGATCTTGGAGTCCTAGTGGACAACCATTTAAATATGAGCCAGCAGTGTTCAGCAGCTGCCAAAAAAGGCAACACAGTTCTAGGCTGCATAAATAGAGGGATAGAATCAAGATCATGTGAAGTGTTAATACCACTTTACAATGCCTTGGTAAGGCCACACTTGGAATACTGCATTCACTTCTGGTCACCATGATGTAGAAAAGATGTGGAGACTCTGGAAAGAGTGCAGAGAAGAGCAACAAAGATGATTAGGGGACTGGAGACTAAAACATATGAAGAACGGTTGCATGAACTGGGTATCTCTAGTTTAATAGAAAGAAGGACTAGGGGAGACATGATAGCAGTGTTCCAATATCTCAGGGGTTGCCCACCTGAGGGTAGAACAAGAAGCAATGGGTGGAAACAAATCATGGAGAGAAACAACTTAGAACTGAGGAGAAATTTCCTGACAGTTAGAACAATGAATCAGTGAAACAGAAATTGCTTTCAGAAGTTGTGAATGCCCCAACACTGGAAGTCTTTAAGAAGATGTTGGATAGCCATCTGTCTGAAACGGTATAGGGTTTCCTGCGTAGGCATGGGGTTGGACTAGAAGACCTCCAAGGTCCCTTCCAATTCTGCTATTGTATTATTGTAAATGAAGAGTTTCAGTTGTATTTTCCCTGGCCTCTGTCTGTTGAAAAGATAACCAAGATTTTTGTGTTATACTGCCACCTAGCTACCAAATTACTTCGGTGTTTTGCTTATATTTCATGAATAGTTCCGTGAATGTGATGCCACTAGTAAAATAAGAATTCAAAATAGCTAATGTAATTTACAGCTAGGTTACGTGAACAAATCAATATATTTTAAAGAATTTAATATTAAATTCTATTCATGAGTATTTAAATGTAGTTTTCCTTCTTCATTGTATCAGAGGCATGCTTTACTTTCTAAATGTCATCACAACATATATATTTTCCTCCACACGGATATGCAAGATTTGCAAACCAGATGTAAGATTTTGAATAGTGACCATTGAATATTGAATGTTTCAAATTTATGGATTAAAATCAATGAGAATAAATCAGGTTGTATTTGAGCAACTGTCTATTCTTTTCGATGTGAATTAAAACATGCATTGCCATTCTCATTTTAGTGTATGTAATCTGCATTGAATTGCTGCTCTTTGTGATGAACATTTTTAAGTCCTTATAATAGTATCTTTTAATTTACTCTACTGAATGATAGAGTATTATGCAATATTATATGATTGTCCAAGGACATATAAGCAATTCTCAAGTACTTAAGGCTAAGCAGCTTCCAATTCCATTGCTAAGCCTTTTAGGAAAGAACATTTTAAGGCAAAAATTGGTGGAACATCAACTGTAGAGTCCTTTGAAAGATAACAGTAAGATGCCCCTCCCCCCTGCAAATTACCATCAATTTGAAATTTGTGAAAGAACAGCCAAATACTAGAATGAAAGATAAGTACATTTTTAATTTTGATCATGCTACATATTCTCTTTGCCAATTGCTGCTACAAGACAAGAATTAAAACCTTTAACAATGGCCATGGTACCAAATGTAATCTAAAATATGCATTTTTTTTTCAGATGAACAAGAGGATGAAGATGCTATTGTCAATAGAATTTCGTATGTATATCTCAGTAGATTTCAGAACTATGCAAATATAGCAATTCAAGAAAAAAAATTATGGTTTAGGATGATAAGCATTGCTGATTATAGTAGTTCTGAATGTTTACATTGTTTGGAACACATTTCTAAATAAAGCACAATACTAGCATCTATTTCCATAGCTATTTTGTTTACATTTATCATCATCTTCTTTTAATGACCCCCATAATCCCTTGGGTTCCGTCTGGGCAACTGAATAGGTGTGAGTATTTACTGGCCAAATGCCCTTCCTGTCGCGAATGCGGAGTTACATTCACAGATATATTCTTATCATGCCCAGAGAAAGAAACATCTGCCTCTACCGAGGATCAAACTCAAAGCCTCCTGATCGCGAGGCGAGAGCTCCACCTCTAGGCCACTGCACAGCTCACATTTGTGTGTAAACAAAATAGGTATATGAGGAGCATATGTGAAGATAGCTTGTTCTTCCCAGGTTTAGTTTTATTTAAGTCAATTTTTTTTAAAAACAATGTGATTTAGGTACAAAAGTTTTAATGAGAGAGTTCTAAGTTTGATGCAGATTATCTTAGAAACTCAAAAGGCTTGGAATATGGAATGCACTTCTAAAATTATTAGCCGTTTATTGATTTTTATGTAAAAATATTTTATCTATCTCTTTACCTTAATGAAGGTAGATAACAGTTCCAATAAAAATTATGTAATAGTTAAAAGAAAAATAAATAAAATATATGTAAAAAATAGTGAAAGTTCATCAGATGCCAGTCTTGTCTTTTGGAGACATATTCAGCCCTAAGTGAAAATTGACTTTTGTCCATATTCTCTATGGTCTATATCCAACATTTGAGGGATTTTTTTTTTTTACACAAATAGATTGTTGAACTATGCAGGTTCATTTGGAAATTACATATACATAATCAGTAATGTAATAATAGATGATAATGTTTAGTTTTTTAAAACTAAATCAGTAAAGTGTAAATTATAATATTTAGTTATTTTTAATTATTTTTTTTAAAAAAACTGTTAAATTGCATTTTTGTACAAACTTTTTTGGTGATTGGATAAAAAATTGTACTTCCTATTCTTTAGAAATAATGACTGGCATTATGTTGCTGTACCTGTCAAATTTAACCCTCTGGGCTAAGACCTTAGGCCTGCAATTATTTCCCTGCTGTTTGCATGGTAATCCCTTCCATCAGAATGTGAGAAACATGTACGAATGGCTATTTAGTTAAGTGTAATATGATCATGCATTATCCTATTGGATTATTAATGGACAACAAACATTGTCTTTTGGAAGATTTGCTTGAACTACAGTATGGTTTTGGTTCTGATATATATTTAAATTTGCCAGCCTTTATATGCTAGCTATAGCAAAAACACTAATTTATATTGATTATATACCTTTCTGAAAATGTGAAACTTAGTTTGGTAATATACAGTATCACAAATATAACATGAGATCCATAGTTTAAGCTTTTTTCCTGTTTTATAAAAATGAAAGCAATTAAGTTTTATGCAAACTTTAGACAGTGAACAAGATGTTATAACTCAAAACTATTAGCAAATTAGTGAAAATAGCTACTTCCTTCCTTGCCATTTCTGACAGCTGTTTGTCATGGTCATTACCTTTCATTGCAAGAACAAGTAGTTTTTCTATGATAACAATTTCCCTATCTGAATAAGGTTCATGTTTCCTTGCCTATTATGGGAACTGGCTTTCCCCCCTTTTCATGTGACTAATCATTCAAATTTTGTTATTATCCTAAACCCTAAACTTAAAACACATTTAGAAATTTAAAAAATCTACTTCTTATAATCAGTTTTTGATAATGGAATATTTAATAACTGAGGTGTTTTTATTTTCTGAATTCCATTATTCTTTGTTCTGAAACATCTATGAAAATGTCTTGATTATCACTACCCTGTGGGTAAACAAGGTAAGAACGGTAAGAGGAAGGAAAATCTCCCCTCCCCATTTTCAAGCCGTTCGCAAAAATGCCTCATTCCGAACCTTCAATCCTGCAATCCTGGAATATGCTGAAGGCTCAAAATGGAACGTTTTTACAAACCGTTTGAACATATGGAGGGGGATATTCCCGCCTCTACACCTGTTCTGAAGGTCACAGACTGAAAACAGGATAAGAGACAAAATCCTCCCTCCCGCATTCCTGCAATCCTGCAATCCTGGATAATGTGAAGGCTTGAAATGTGGCATTTTTCAAACCTCTTGAAAATGGGGAGGGGGGATTTCATATCTTATCCTGTTCTCAGTCTGTAATGACCTTCAGAACAGGGGGAGAGGGAGGAATATCCCCCTCCCCATTTTCAAGCCGTTTGCAAAAATGCTCCATTTCAAGCCTTCAATGTGAGTATGCAGGTGAGAAGCGACCTCCTGTAGGCATTAAAATCCATACACTGGGGACGTCGGAAGAAGCCCTGCGAGGAGACACTGTGCCAAAGTGCAGGAAATCCTCCCCCCAACCTGCAGATCGTCCTTTCAAAGAGGAGTTTCACCAGGACGAAGAGGTGGCTGAAGGCAGCGTTTGTGTTGCCTTCATCCTGGTGAAATTCCTCTTTGAAAGGACGATCTGCAAGGGGTGGGGGAGAGTTCCTGCACTTCGGCAGCAGTGTCTCCTCGCATGGCTTCTTCCGATGTCCCAGGTATGTTGATTTCTGTCCCTCCTTTTCCTGTTCCATGGACGGAATTGCGAGCTGTGACTGTCACCGTTAGTCAAGAAGGGCATGAGGCATTTGGGTTGTGTTGCTTGGCCTCCGGCTTCTTTTGCAGCTGCAATTGTCTGCAAAAGCAACCGGAGTTTGCTGGAGGCAGAGGCCTGAGCGGCACCCGCGAATCAGCTGTTTTGTGAACAGAGCGGCCCAACTGATCTGATTAAGGGACCAATGAGCCCTGAGGTGACCGGAGAAGCGAAGGGCTTCCCCCTGTTCTGACTAAACCCACCCCTTCACTAGGGCTTATTTTCAGGGGAGGGTTTATATTTTTGCCCACCGCGAAAATCGCATGGTCTTAGTTTCAGGACATGTCGTATTTTCAGGGAAACACGCTACTCAGTACGTCCCTCCATATTTTTCTGTTATTTCGAACTGTCCTCCCTTCTACTACATGGACATACTCCTTCAAATATGGTCTTTTGTCCTTCAAACTTCTCTTTCACCAGCTCTCTTCAACCATAACTTTCTCAGGCTTCCCCTTCCTCTTCACTCATTGATTCCTCTTTTATGCATTTGTTTTGCAATCTGATCTACATTCGTTCTCTCTATTTGACCACACCACTTCAATGTATTTCTTTCGTCCTGGCCCCTCATTTTTGTATTCACCTCACATTCAGTCAGCACCTAATAATTTCAATCCTTTATCAACTTGTGTTAACACAGATTTAAATACTCAGTTCCCACTGCATTATTCAGTTGATTTTATGTTTCTTCTGAAAAACACAGTTCTCACTTCCCTGTGGTTAAAAGGGGCACAATATACAACCATTTTTCCCCAACAAAAATTCATTCTTTGAACCACCAATGCACCACCCACTACTTATCTCCAATCTTTGCACTATCTTAACATTTGTCCATCTGTCACCCTGTCTTTAATAAACATTCTACCAAGGTACACTAAATTATCTATTTGCTCTGGATTTTGTCCGTAATAAACCAATGGCAATCCTCAATTTCTCTGAAACCCACCATAACACTCAGTTTGATTTTTAGTGTGGAAAACGTACATCGAGCTTTCCAAATTTTGCTTATTGTTACCCTTTTCACCCTTTTGATTATAATTCTGTGAAACACACCATCCCAAGCACACATTAAATCAACCCCTTTCTAATTTCTCCATTTGGTATTGTGCCTTTCCCATTGCATATGGAAATAGAACAGTATTCTTTATATTAACAGGCATAATATAGTCTTTACATATATATTAAATGTACACAATCATTCCCATAAGCAAACCCCATTAACAGTTTCTGTATGTGATTTGAATTGCGACCGCATTATTTTTTAACAATGACATCCAGTATTTTACTGAATATTAACATGGCATTTAATTCAGTTCCATTCCATGAGATATCACTATCATTCCCTTATAATCTCTAAAATATTCTTTCAAACATTCCCAACTTTAATTTCTTTAAATAAATAAATTGACAAGGGAGCCAGCTCTTCCCAGGTTACAGCAATGTAGATCACGTTCTTTCCAAGGCGATCAAAGGAGTGGCCACGTATCTATTAATTCAGGAAGGAAATCCAGAAAACAAATCTAGAATTTAAAACTTTACACAGGCTCTGATTCCTGTATGCAGCTGCAAGCCATTTTTTGTCTATATATCAGTGGTGGGTTCCTACCGGTTTGGACCGGTTTAGCCAAGCTGGTAATGATTTAGTGGCCTGGGTCACTGGAACCAGTTAAGGAGTGTGGCAGGCCATAGGTGCTGCCCTCTTGTTTTTCAGTTCTGCGCATGTGTAGAATAATTGTAATTGTATCGTGCATGCACGAGCAGTGCACATTAAGTGTTCATGTGCAGCACACACACGAGCGAACCGGCAGTAGTGCCTCCGGAACTCACCCCTGCTATATATGACACCTTTCCTGGCTGTAAAAAAGATACACGCATTATCTAACCATTGTGAGTCTTCTATTGAGTAAGTTCAAAGCTTGAATATGGAACTATGATTTATATCTGGGCCAAGGATGAAGTATGATCTTTGGATTTGCCTGCCTCTAACTATTAATGGAAGGAGATCCTTCATCTATACTAGACTAAAGATTACATTGTGGCTACAAATATTTTGCAACCTGCTAAATGTCAGTTATGATACCAGTGTCCTGCTTCAGTATTAGAGCTAGACCTTGAACCAAATGGAGGCATTTTTCAGCTAACAAGAATAGATTTCTAAGAGTGTAGATTCTGAGATATATGTTTATTGTAGAAAAGTCATGAAGCCATTACTAAATAACTCTCTGGCAACTGTTGTGTATCAAAAGTTTACAGTAAAGAAAATCAGGGTTCAAAATATTCTATTTTTCTCAAAATATTTTCAAAATGAGTTATTAGAAGTGTTCTCAGACTTCTTTGATCAAACAACTTTCTGATATCTGTTAAGATCTTTTCATTCCTTAAAGAATTGAATCCTTTTTTCTTCTCACACAGAAGCCTAAGCATCTTTGCACATATGAAATGCGGTGCTTGTATAGATTCTCCTTAAACATTTTTGAACTGGGCATAACTAGAAAATACACTTGCATGTTTCTTCCCCCATATAGAAAACAAACCATTATATTTTAATCCTATCAAGCTCTTGGAGCAAAACCGGTAACTTCAAAGCTACATACATTCAGTTCTTTGAGTTCCTGCAATTCTTCTGGTTGTCTTTCTAGAAGACAGCTACAATTCTAGAAGAATTTTGTTGCATACAGCTCTCAAAGGCTCACCACCTCTGATACACACTACATAAACATGACAAACTAAATAGATAGATAAGTAGATGGATGAATGGATGGATGGATGGATGGAGAGAGAGAAAGAAAGAGAGAGAGAGAGAGAGAGAGAGAGAGAGAGAAGAGAGAGAGAGAAGATTATTCATATGCCCACATACCCACATATATTATATGACACAGAGAAACAACACAGTCTAGTTTGGATATTTACATGTACATAGTGAGAAAAACAAATCTTGGGAGTTTACCAGAGGGAACAAAGCTGTTAGAAAGTGATGAATAGAATCTGAAAAAGATTAGCACCCATTTGCCTACAGAATAAGCTGCTGAGATCCTTGACTTTTGAGATAATGTGTCTGTTTTTGGGGGGATTAATATGCCCAGTTCTGGTCTTCTCCAGTAGAGGGAGTGCTTCCATTAACTCTGGACAGATATTTCTTCCTTGAGCTGGCTTAGTATGTGGAGAACATATATTTTTAAGTACAGAATTTAATCCTGTAGGTGAAATATAGATAACTATATGGTGAACCAGCATTTACTAGGCTATCAGCCTCATAGGATTTTATTTTTTAACATAGGTTCAATTATATTTGTAGAATAAAATTCTTCAATTGATGTAAATTATGCAGCATTTATTGTACTTGAAGCATAATAACTTACTCATTCTTCTAAATAAAATATCTAGTTAAACTTCTGTTGGTTTTAAAAGTGCTCCATAGAGACTAAAAATTCTGCCTCTCTGTGTTTCAGGCTGTTCTTGAGCACTTTTACTCTTGCAGTTTCAGCGGGTGCCGTGCTCCTCTTACCTTTTTCAATAATCAGCAATGAGATTCTGCTTTCTTTTCCACAAAGTTACTATATCCAGTGGTTGAATGGTTCTCTAATTCATGGTTAGTATAATGTCATGTAATATTACTGTTTTAATATGTAATATGTTATAGCTTGTGATTGCTTTTAAAGGTTAGATATAGGTAATCGTCAGTTTACAACAAAGTTATAGCGGCGCTGAAAAAGTGACTTATGAACTGTCCTCACATTTATGACCATTGCAGCACCCTCCTACCATGATCAAAATTTGGCCACGTGGCACCAGTATACATTTCTGAGAGTTGCAAGGTAGTCTGTGGTCCATTTGATCACCATATGTGGCTTTCCTGGCTGCTTTACAACATGCAAATCAATGGGGGAAGCTAGATTTGATTAATGACAACATGAGTCACTTAACAACTGCAATTATTCACTTAAGAGCTGTGGCAAAAAAATCATAGAATTGGGGGAAACTCATTTAACAATCATATTTCTTAATTCTGGCCCAACTGTCATCGTAAGTTGAGGACTACCTATATATGATTCTTATCAGACAGGCACGGAAGACAATTGTGAAAATAAAGTAGACTAGAAACACATGGCACCTGGAGGATGTTTAATAAATGAATGTTGTGTGGGATCTGATTATTTTAATAGAATTTGGAAGCTGTATCAGGAAATTGTGTGTGAATTTTCTTAATAACCAATAATATAGTTAGCATCTTGAAATACTGAAAATGAACATTATACAAAGTTTGAATACAGGTGTACTTTGGTATTCATTGTTAATTGGTTATGAAATAACTGATACAGCTATTATTCAACTTGGAATTGTTTTCAAAATCTTAAGAAATGTTTAAACCTAGTGTACATGAGTTTGAACCTGTAGAATTTAAACAAAATCATATTGTAATGATTGTGCCATTTCTATATACCGGTAATCATTTTGAAGCCCAATATGTGTGTTGTTTTAAAGTAACGATAAAATGGAAAGACCTCACACCATAAATAGGTTCAGCTTTAAATCTCAGTATACAAAACAAAGGGGGGAAAGGGGGGAGATTAAAAAGCCCTGAAATTCTAAAAATACATTTGCCAAATATTAACGTTTCTTTTTCTATTTCATGTGTGTCCAGCAGATGGAGATAGAATATAGTACAAATTGCCCATGGACGTATACCTTTTCATTCCTCAAAGTATTGTAGGCAAGGCTGAGGCTTTATCAGAGCTGGTGAAATGTTTAATTTCACTTTTTCTTAGTAAGAAATATTTTAATCCGATATTGCATCAGACAGAAGCTGGCCAGAATTTTGTGCTTATTGATAAAATCCCAGATACACTGTAGTTTTCTCATTAGACTGATTTATATTTTTCTCTAATACATTCAACAACCCTTATCTCATTTTGTCCCATCATTGTGTTACACATTCTTTTGATGTTAAATAACTATCTTCAGAAGATTGTTATGGTGGTTCAAAGATAGGTATGTAAATCAGTGTCCAGATTTATGAATGTATCAGACATAGTATAAACCAGATTACTCATGCAGGATATTCTCTGAAGGATTTTTTTCATGCATAGTTTTTGCCTAAACTGCTTGTGTCACAATCTTATTTAGAACTTTAAATGACTCACCAGTAGTAACTTTCAAATAATCAGGCAATGTTTGATAGATGATAGAAAGATTAACATTTGCATTTGCCATTCAGTCTGATACATAATATCCTTTAAAAATTATTTGGGAGTATGGGAATGTAAAAGAGGCAGCTGCTTTGTCTTTAACGCAACTCCTTAAAATAGCTTGCATTTGCTTTTGGAAACCTGGAAAGACTTGCACCAATTTTGAAACACCTTGAAACACCCCATGAAGCATACATAGCTGTAATATCTAGAATCTTAAATCTTCAGATCAGTGAATATGTCAGGTCAGAAGAAATTCTGTGATTCTGCTGCTAACATATTATGAAAGCTCGTAATCACCAAGCACGTCTGGTCAGCATTTGAGAATGCATTTTAATTTATGGATAAATACTTTACATGGAAAAATACAGCTACAGAACTAGAAAGACCATCTAAAATTGCTGTGTTTACATCTTAAAAGATCATCAAGAGAAAAAAAAATAATTTTTTTCTGAGATATGTTTAAAATTCTACTGTATTTGAGGAACAATATATTGACATTTTTCTTTTCTTGTTTTGTTTAGGTTTATGGAACCTTGCTTCCCTCTTTTCTAATCTTTGTTTGTTTATATTGATGCCCTTTGCTTTCTTCTTTCTGGAGTCAGAAGGCTTTGCTGGCTTAAAAAAGGTGCGTAGCTATTATATATTCAGTGAATTGGATATCAGAAATACCCTGTGATGGTGTGGGGGGGTACTTGCTGCTTTCTTGGTTGTTTTCTTACAGATGCTTTGTCACAGTATTGGTAACATCATCATCATGTCAACATCTGTAGAGATTCTCAGTCACCCAGGCCATGGTTGTCCCAAAGGTGCTTTTTCAAGAGGCAACTGGCCTTTTTTGTTTTTCTTTGAAGGTGTTTCACTTCTCATCCAAGAAGCTTCTTCAGCTCTGACTTGGATGGTGAGAAACAGAAGGATTTATATTTCTTGCAGACGACTTGTATTCTTTTAGAGAGTCACTGAGGCCACTTGGAGGTTTAGCTATGTCCTCAGGGTCATCTAAGTAATGCAAATGGGTGTGGAACCTTCTTGGAACTGCTGAAAGGACTTTGTTGTGGAGCTGTGCTTTCTTCAGTATGTTTTCTGCCCTGTGTCGCGTCACTATTGAACACAGGCACAGGCTGTTGGGAATGAGACTGTGTTGTTTGCACCTCAAATTGAAGCATCCTGCAGAAAGCACAGCCCCACAACATACTTTCAGCAGTTCCAAGAAGGCTCCACACCCATTTGCATTACTCGGGTGACCTCTGAAGACACAGACAAATCTTCAAGTGACCACAATGACTCTCTAAAAGAATACCAATGACCAGCTGTCTGCAAGGAATATGAATCCTTCCATTCCTCACCAGCCAGTCAGAGCTGAAGAAGCTCCGTGGATAAGAAGAGAGACATCTTCAAAGAAAAACCAGGAATAACCATGTCAATAGACACATTGACATAAAAAATAGCTACATACCATGCAAAATAGACAATCAACAAGCCAAAAGAGATACAAAAGACCAAAATACCTTCCCATCAGCAATCAGCATCCAGATGAGCATAGATTTAACTCCAAGATTAACATCATAACAACAATCAATATCTCAGTCAAAGAAATGCCAATCAAGCCAACAGTAAACAGCTCAACCAAAGAACTTCCAAGATCTTTCCCACCAACACTGATGTGGGGGGTGGGGGGCACCAGAATATGAACTGACACAAACCTCACTCCTAATTGGTATCGATGATGATACCTAATTTGGGTAATGAAACATCTGCAAGAAAACACCAAAGTTCAGAGAGCACCCAGGACACCCCCCCCATTTCAACCCTGAGCTATGAATATTTTCCTTTATTGATCCCATATGATCACTGGCAAAGCTTTATTTAAAAAAGGGAAGGATCTTAAAAATCTGTGCTAAAGGTACTATGTTTAAGCTAAATGTAATAGAATTGGACCTTAACAATACAGGTAGTCCTCAATGTATGACCACAATTGGGACCAGAATTTCTGTTGCTAAGAAAGACAGCTGTTAAGTGAGATGTCAAAGTTTATGACTTTTTTGGCATGGTTATTAAGGGAAGCACTGCAGTTGTTAAATGAATCACACAGTTGCTAAGTAAATCTGCCTTCTCCTGCTGACTTTGTTTGTGGGAAGCTTGAGTGGGAAGATCACAAGTGGCTGTCATATAACTTTGCTTACATTAGAGTTATGAATAAATTGCAAGTATTTAATTATTTTTAATGTAGTTTCTACTATTGAATAAGTATATGTAACAGTTTGAAAGGGGGGAAACATGTATAAGTATGAATCATTAAATAGGACATGAATGGAATGTAATCTTTCTAATCATGTTCTCCCAATAACTGGGAGTCAGACAATTAATAGTACAGGTAATATAAGGAGACTTTGGTAGTAAGTACATTCGCAGCTATGCAGCACTCAGATTTTAATGGGCATTAACTTGAATAATAAATTCATAATTTGTGACTATTACATGTCAGTTTATTCAAAATGCAGTCAGGCTGAATTTGATCCTATTTTCTTTTTTCCAGCATTCATTTAACCTTGTCAATTAGAGTTTCCTGTTCGATTTTGATAATATATATAATAAACCACGTGATCTGATTTATCCTAGTTCACTGCAAATGTACAGTTTGGTGAGACAGTACATTGTTTGCTTCTTACCTTTTTACTCTATTCAAGTAGATAAAAATAATCAAGAAGTCTTATTTTATAATTTCCAAACCAAGATTTCTGATTTAAGTTCGTAATCAGTCTGGTACTCATAAAGCAACAATAAATCTCAGCAGCACACATTTATTCTACTGTTTTTGAAATGTTTGATTTTCTGTAGAAGTTTTCAGTTACATCAAGAAATCAAACAATTTGGCAACTAACCTGAAACAAATCTGGGAGAAATCTAATGTGGAATCAAATTCTCTATACTGTTAAAGCACGAATCATAGCAAAAACAGCAGGAGATATGAATGGGAGGTCTTCAGATATGTTTTCTTATTTATCCTTTATCCTTGCCAATAGAAATGATTTTTATTCCTTTCATGAAAGGGTTTCTCAAGAACACGAGAGCCATGCTGAATATCTTTAAAAACACATTTAGTTCACTCTAAAATTCTGATAGCCATTATACTAAAGCCCACAAATAGGACATGAATGGAATGGACTCCCAATAACTGGGAGTCAGGCAATTAATAGTACAGGTAATATAAGGAGACTTTGGTAGTAAGTACATGCGCAGCTATGCAGGGTAGGTAGATGCAAATCCCTATATCTGAAGTTGGACTCTAGGGAAAAGTTGGATGCACTAATTGGTGTACAGGTAGTCCTCGACTTATGACCACTAGTGAGCCCAAAATTTATGTTGCTAAGCAAGACAGTTAAGTGAGTTTTGTCTCATTTTATGACCTTTCTTGCCATAGTTACGTGAATCACTGCAGTTGTTAAGTTAGTAACACGGTTGTTAAGTGAATCTTGCCTTTCAGAGCCAAGGTGGCGCAGCGGTTAAATGCAGCACTGCAGGCTACTTCAGCTGAGTGCAGTTCTGCAGTTCAACTGTTCAAATCTCACCGGCTCAGGGTTGACTCAGCCTTCCATCCTTCTGAGGTGGGTAAAATGAGGACCCGGATTGTTGGGGGCAATATGCTAACTCTGTAAACCGCTTAGAGAGGACTGAAAGTCCTATGAAGCAGTATATAAGTTTAACTGCTATTGCTATTTCCCATTGACTTTGCTTGTCAAAAGATTGCAGAAGGAGATCACATGACTCCAGGCCACTGCAACCATCATAAATATAAACCAGTTTCCAAGTATTTGAATTTGACTGTGGGGATGCTGCAATGGTTGTAAGTGTGGAAAATGGTCATAAGCCACTTTTTTCTGTGCCATAGTAACTAAACATTCACTAAACAAATGATTGTAAGTTGAGGACTACATGTATTGGCTGTCCTGTAGCTCAGGGGTCCCCAATTTGTGTGCAGTGGCCCACTAGTGGGCCATGAGAGATTTTCAGCTGGGCCACGGAAACAGCTGATAAGCACGGCACCTTCCCCCGCCTCCTTCCCCCGCAGTTCACAAAGCCAGAAACTTTGGGGATCTCTGCTGTTCGGGGCATTTCAATCTTGCTTTTTGGTGATGGATTTGTGAGTTTTTAAATGCTAATTAATGGTGTTCATTCATTATAACATAAGATTCTTCTAGTGCCTCATATCGATCCCTTCTGCCAATTTTTTAATATATTTTTTTAATATAACATCAAGATTCAGATATAGGAATTGGTTACTCATCATGGATAGGTGTAGTATTTGCTTGAGAAATCAAATTGAATATGGTTCCCTCTAGGATTTTAGTCAAAATATTCTGTTAATTCAAGTTGAATATTTTTGGCCTAAGGGGGTTGGTTTAATTTGCACTTTTGAAAAAAGAGATTTAATTGTGTCCCCCCCCCCCCCAACCACTTAGAAAAAAGTGTTGCTTTTATAGTGTTGCTTCAGTACTCAACTCATCGTTAATTGGTTCCAGGAGGTGCAATGAGTACCAAAAATAATGAGTACCAAATTTCCCCCCCCATAAGGAGTAATGTAGTGAGTCACAAGGCAGCCAACACTGACAATAGCGATACATTGAATACCAAACAAACAATGACTACTGGACAAAATTTTCACCTCAAAATATGTACAAATTTGATGAGTTTCAAAGCAGTTGAGTACCACGGTACCACTGTAGTTCTATTTGACCAATTGTGTCTACCCTGTAAAAAGATGGTGATATGGGGCTTTGAAGCAAAAGATTCTTTCCTAAGCAGAAAGTATCTTCTGTAGATGGAAGAGTTTTATCGCTTATACTAGGTTATTTGGCAAAAAAAGAAAAAGTCGAAGCAGATTTCTTCTGCCTATACAAATGGAAGCATAAGAATTCTAAATAAATCTAAGAGTTGTATGATGGGAACACTTGGGAAATTCTTATGAAAGTAATTTTAGAACTGTGTTGCGTCATGCATCCAGATATATCAGGGTTTGGTACCCAGTGCAAAATGTGGATTGAGAGCTTAATCAAGAACATCAAAAGAGAATGCTTGATAGCAATTTTTAAAATTAATTACCCTGTTTCCCTGAAAATAAGACCTCCACGAATAATAAGCCCAATCGGGCTTTTGAGCCCATGTGTTAAAATAATCCCTCCCCTGAAAATAATCCCTCCCCAAAAATATTGCAACACAGCAGCAGCCATGAGGTGACCATGTTCGCCGCCTCCTGCACCTCAAAAATAATAATTCCCTGAAAATAAGGCCAAGTGCTTATTTTGGGAGGTCAAAAGAAACACAGAGAAACATGGTAAGTAGGCCAAATGGAAGTGAAGAGGCCAATCTATGAAGCTGAGCAAAATAACAGCACAATGAAAGAGGAACAAATATTGTTTTAATATACTTCTATCTTGTTTCACAGTTTCAAATTGTTCTGGTTTATGTTCCTTTTGACAAACTTACATAAAAGTGACTGTACTGTATTTTATGACCAGATGGCTTTGTCCCCTTTTCTAGCTAATTCGGATCAGGCCTTCAGTATTAAAGAGACAGAAAGACAAGTAGGAAGTCAAAAGAAATGTGTCTTAATGACGTTTCATTGCATTCCTTCATTAGGGTTGCTTATTGTCTATGGAGATTCTTAGTCATCCAGGTCATGGTTATCCCAAAGGTGCTTTTTAAAAAGGCAACTGGACTTTGTTTTTCTTCGAAGACATTTTGCTTATCATCCAAAAAGCTTTTCCAGTTCTTGGACGAGAAGCAAAACATCTTCAGGGAAAGACAGAGTCCAATTGCGTTTTGAAAAAGCACTTTTGGGATCAGGATTGCTTGTTTTTCGCCATTGACGATCCATAAATTGCTGGAAATAAAGGATTAAGGAAGTGCTGCTTAGTGTTAATGGCACATAGATGTTCGTGATAGAGCACTGTGAATGAAAAGAAATCAGATATTGAAGAAACAAAAAGGAAGAATCCTGCTTGGAGTTCTTAAAAGAAATTTAGCTTGCACAATATTTTGATCTTAATATTTGTTACAAAAAGATACAGCAGTATTTCACCAGGTGCTGCATCTCAACTAAGCCTATCACTGGTATATTTTCTACATTGAATTCTCAGGATATTTTTTGTTTAAAAATAGCAATAGCACTTAGACTTATATACCACTTCACAGTGCTTTACAGCCCTCTCTAAGTAGTTACAGAGTCAGCATATTGCCCTCAACAATCTGGGTCCCCATTTTACTGACCTTGGAAGGATGAGTCAGCCTTGAAACTGGATGGCCTTATATTTTAATATGGAAGTGACAGACTGTTGTTGAACAGATACATTTATGAAAGCACAGAGTATAAAATTAAGGTAGCATTTTAATAAGCCTGGTGGCAAGGCTACTTCACAATACGCAAAAATACATTTTAAAACCTGCTACCAGGTTTTCTGGAAAATAAGACCCTGTCTTATTCTTTTTTTCCCCTCCAAAAGAGACATTAGGTCTTATTTTGGGGGCATGACTTCCACTGCCTCATTTTGCAGCAGTTGCCAGCCCACTTCTTCTGCGGCTGCTTGCCGCCACTCATGTGCAGCACCCCCTGGACTCTGTTTCGCTGTCAGAGACCTCTACAGCTGATAAATTAGATCTGGATTGACGCGCATGGCACCCCCTGGCCTTTGTTTCACTGTCAGAAGCCTTTGGAAAGGCCTCTGATGGTGAAATGGAGGTCGGGGAGCGCTATGTGCAAGCAGTGGCAAGCGTCCACACAAGAAGTGAGCTGGCGAGGTGAGACAGGTGTTGGGTGTGGGAACATGTTGATGTTGTATCTTCACTCCACTGGCTGCAACTGACCTAAGGTAAGGGGGTGTGGGGCACGTAGGGCAGCTCCACACCCCATCCCCACCCTAGCTTGATTGTTACCTGTGCACCTCACCCCACCTCGTGCAATTAGGTGCAACAGCGTGGAGGGTGTCTTAACTAGAGCTTATTTGGCAGTGGGGTAGGGCTTATGTTGGGCACATGTAAAATCAAGCTAGGTTTTATTTTTGGAATAAGCGTTACTTTGGGGGCAAAACTCATTTAAAAAATGTTGCACTTAGCAACATAAATTTCAACCATGGTAGTGGAGTGGTTAGAATGCAGTTTTGCAGGCTACTTCTGTTGACTGCCGGCTGACTGCAGTTTGGCAGTTCAAATCTCACCAGGCTCAAAGTTGACTCAGTTTTCCATCCTTCCACGGTTGGTAAAATTTGGACCCAGATTGTTGAGGGCCATGTGCTGACTCTGTAAAACGGTTTAGAGAGGGCTATAAAGCACTACGAAGCGGTATATAAGTCTGTTATTGCTATTTCTATAAATTTGGGCTCAATTATAATCTCAACTTGAGGACCACCTGTACTTAACAAGTTGATTTGGAGCCCTTCTGTTAGCATTTTGGCACCATAAACTTTGGACTGGGAGTTCTGATGTGAGTTGGTTGTCTTTTGTTCTATAACAACACATCTCTTCAACTAACCAGAACTAGAAACAGTGTTACCTTGGCATCGTTTATGCACCTCTGCTAATGTACAGTGGGAATAGAAGTTGAGGTTATGTGGGTGATTCTTTTATATATAAAAAAACTTGCTTTCTGGATTTTGTAATGGCTTTTTTGCTTGATACTATTATATGGATTGGATAACTTTTTTTAAGCATTGTTGTAAGAAAATTTGTAACTGAAGTTGTCATAGTGTACATATTAATTTTCAGAGTAATTTGCTATTATAGGGAAAAAACTTTATTATTATTATTTGTTTGAAATTCAAAGTATTGCTTGCTGATATAGCTGTCAAATTGAATGTCTTAATGAAAAAAAGCCTTTGCGAAACTAATATGATTAACTTCAATGGAAATAAATAGAAATAGTATAGATGATACGTATTAAGGATTGTAACATATTTTTTTCTCCAAGGTATTTCAATTTTAGTTTAGTTTCTCAAAAATGCACATTGAAAGTGAGTATCAATATATTATATGTCTATGTTTGTGTCTATTTCTTGTTTACTATGTGTATTTTTTTTAAAATAGGGAATCAAAGCACGTATTTTGGAAACTCTTGTTATGCTCATTCTTCTTGCGTTGCTTATTCTTGGAATTGTATGGGTAGCTTCAGCTCTCATAGACAATGATGCTGCAAGTATGGAGTCCTTATATGGTAAGAAAATCTTTTCTGTGTTCTGCTTTTCTAAAGAAAGTTAACTGAGTGGCCATTAGACAAAACAAAACTGTTTTTTTTATAGGCTAACTTAAATTCTAAGCTTTTAAAATATTGTTATTTCTTTCCATCTTATGTTTCACTTGGGATTGGATTTGAGCTAATTGCTGCATGGGATACAGTGACTATTTATTTGTTTCTTAATCTCAGAATCGAAAATATCATAAATTGAAAAAATGTAGGAAATGCTAATGAAAAGGTTGTAATCCAGTTGAGGGCAAGGGAAAATGTTTTGGTTTTGGCTAGAAGTTGAGATTAGCTCTTCTGGATGATATGTATTTCTCAGAGAGATTTATTTTCTGATTTTATAAAAAAAATCATTTGAAGTGACAGTGATTGTCTTCAATCAACTATATTTTTATTAACAAGAATGTTGTTGCATATTTGAGGCTGGTAAATAGAATAGATTAACACATTCTTTTTAATACTTTCATATATATTGGATGAAATAATGTACTAAATAAAGTATTTTTTTATTTCAGATCTTTGGGAATTCTACCTCCCTTATTTATATTCCTGTATATCTTTGATGGGGTGTTTACTACTTCTTCGTAAGTTTTTCATACATATATTAGAAATAATATTTAGTGAGACTTTTTGGCCTTCCAATGCAGGTGTCAGACACTTGCTATTTTCTGTGTGAAAATACTTTATTCAGCCTTAGCGCCCTGCAAAGCATTTGAAAGAGGCACTTTTTAACGATTAGCACAGTGAAAACATATCTCTACAACTTGCTGAAAAAACTTTGTCTTTTGGTAGAATTAACTGGTTTGATGACATCTCCTAGTTATTTGTACGTCTGTTTCCGTGCATTGCCATTTTGTTGGTGGCTGTACGTACAAGTTGGTCAAGGTGCAAATACATGTGGATTGCCAGAGGAAACTTTTGAGACAGTTGAAAAGATCTTCTAAGGATGCGGTTGTTTTAAAATTTCAAAGCGAGATTCTTCGCAGGAACTGCCATACTTCTAAGTATTTGGCCTAGTCTGTAAAACCTGGGTTTTCTAAAATGTATTGCTTTAGCTGTCACTGATAAAAATACTTATATTCTTTTTAAATAGTTAACTCATTACTTCCAGGGTTTCAAAAATTCCTTGGAATATAATGGTGTGAAGCAGCTAATAATTCACCTAGCTTCGTATGATTCATGGTGAGTTTAAACACTCATATCCTTCCTTCAGGCCATAATTATAAACTTGATACCTAAAAATCAATCATAAAATAAATTACACACACACACGTCAGGGTTCCGATGGATGCCACACCACAGTAAAGTTACTTAAAAAAAACTAAATGAAGCCATAAATAAATAAGTAATAAATAAATCAAATGAGGAGGAGGAGTAATATTTAAAATTCGGTTCAGCCCAAATGTATGTTGGACTGGTAGTAATGAAATCCTAAACAATAAAGGAAGCAATATAAATCACCTCAGACAAGAGCCTATGTAGCCTCCAGCCGAAGGCCTCTAGTAAAGTGAAGCCTAACATTTCACTGGGTCATTGGTTCCCAATTTTGAACCACTCTTAACCATTCTTATATATTATAGAAATTATTTGGAATGTCTCTTTGTGTAGCTTAAATCTATTATTCTGTCTTTTGGATCAAGAAAGAATAGATTTTAAACCTTTGTAGCAGTATTTCGTAAAATGTAGCCTGAGGCCTCCAAGACCCCCTCAAGAGTCCTGAAAAGTCAAATTTATTTGCCATATATTGAATATATTTGCAAAGATATAAAACAATGTCTCTTCTCATATTTTATTTGTTAAAAAACATGTAGGGTTTTTTTCATGAACAATATTCAAGTTAATATCTATTTTATCTTGTTATTTTTACATGATTCAACATGTTTCTGTGAATGAATCAATTTTAAAATTTAAAATGATAAGTCTCAATAAATGTAATACATATAAACAAAAGCTCTTTGGTGGTCCTCCATAGGTTTTAAAGGTAGGAAATAGTCATGAGAAGAAAAGATTTAAGAAGCACTGTAGCATAATTTTAGGTTTTGCGAAACAGCTTATCCCTGCTCTCATTCCCCTCTTCTAACCTAACCATTCTTGTCTCTTTCCATTTTTTTTAGTCATGTGTGTATTAAGCATTAGACACCAAAATATAACATTATAATACTTACGTCAGTGTATAATACCTAGGTCAGAATAGAGAAATTCTTACTTAATACCAAAACTACGAAAAGCATGAAATAAGAAATATAGAATGTAAGATAGTAGAAACATTAAATGATTTTAGTTTACAACAGTAAGTACATAGAAATATGGGAATTGTCTCTTGTAAGTTATCAACTCCAGGTAGATTTCACACACTATATCACAATAACAGTAACTTCTTATAAATATGGCAGGATTAATAAATGGTCATGTTTGATCTGTGCAAAGTGACATTTTTAGTACAAAGAAAAGAAGAGCACTTTAGATATGTCTGACACTTTCGACAGGTTTGATAGAGTGAACTTGCCCAGGTTCATCATCTGGAAAAAAATTGAATAAAATAAAATTAAAAAACCCTCAAAGGTCAAACTTGATGGACAGCTAGGTCTTTTTCTACTGTCAGTTTTCTATACAATAATACAATAGCACAGTTGGAATGGACCTTGGAGGTCTTCTAGTCCAACCCTGCCTAGGCAGGAAACCCTATACAGTTTCAGACAGATGGCTATCCAACATCCAACATCTTCTTAAAGACTTGCAGTGTTGAGGATTCACAACTTCTGGAGGCAAACTGTTCCACTGATTAATTGTTCCAACTGTCAGGAAATTTCTCCTCAGTTCTAAGTTGCTTCTCTCCTTGATTAGTTTCCACCCATTGTTTCTTGTTCTACCCTCAGATGCCTTGGAGAATAGTTTGACTCTCTCTTCTTTGTGGCAACCCCTGAGATATTGGAACACTGCTATCATGTCTCCCCTGGTCCTTCATTTCATTTCATTTCATTTATTTGGTTTGTATGCCGCCCTATTCCCAAGAGACTCAGGGCAGCTAACAGTAAAAAGGGGACGGGATACAAAAAATAAAAAATAAAAAATAGCAATTTAAAATTCACCAACAGTCATAACCCCGAGTGGGGCTGGATAATTCAACAGCCCCAGGCCTGCCGGAACAGCCAGGTCTTAGTTGCTTTGTGAAAGGCCGGAAGGGTAGTAAGGGTCTGGATCCCCACGGGGGAGCTCATTCCATAGGGCCACAGAGAAGGCCCTCCCCCGGGGGGTCGCCAGCCGACATTGGCCAGCAGATGGAATTCGGAGGAGGCCTAGTCTGTGGGATCTAATAGGTCTTTGGGAGGTGACTGGCAGGAGGCGGTCTCTCAAGTAACCAGGTCCAATACCATGTAGGGCTTTAAAAGTAACGACTAGCACCTTGAAGCGTGTCTGGAGTCCAATGGGCAGCCAGTGCAGCTCTCACTGCACTGGCTGCCCATTGAGGATAGGTGTAACGTGGGTGTACCGAGGTGCACCCACAATCGCTCGAGCGGCTGCATTCTGGACAAGCTGAAGTCTTCGAACACTCTTCAAGGGCAGCCCCATGTAGAGCGTGTTACAGTAGTCCAGTCTTGAGGTGACGAGGGCGTGAGTGACTATCCGAAGGGCCTCCTGGTCCAGATAGGGTAGCAATTGGTGCACCAGGCGAACCTGGGCAAAGGCCCCCCTGGTCACAGCTGACAAAGGATGTTCTAAAGTCAGCTGCGGATCCAGGATGACTCCCAAATTGCGAACCCTCTCTGAGGGGCGTATAATTTCACCCCCCAGGCTAAGTCCTTCTTTCTATTAAACTAGACATACCCAGTTCATGCAACCGTTCTTATGTTTTAGTCTCCAGTCCCCTAATCATCTTTGTTGCTCTTCTCTGCACTCTTTCCAGAGTCTCCATATCTTTTCTACATCTTTTCTTTTCTTTTCTACATCTTGGTGACCAAAACTGAATGCAGTATTCCAAGTGTGGCCTTACCAAGGCATAATAAAGTGGTATTAACACTTCACATGATCTTGATTCTATCCCACTATTTATGCAGCCTAGAACTGTGTTGGCTTTTTTGGCAGCTGCTGAACACTGCTGGCTCATATTTAAATGGTTGTCCACTAGGACTCCAAGATCCCTCTCACAGTTACTTCTACTGAGCAAGGTATCACCTATACTGTACCTGTGCATTTCGTTTTTGTTGCCTAAATGTAGAACCTTACTCTTTTCACCATTTAATTTCAATTTATTAGATAGTGCCCAATGTTCAAGTTTGTCAAGATCCTTCTGTATCTTAAGCCTATCTTCTGGAGTGTTGGTTATTCCTGCCAACTTTGTGTCATCTGCAAATTTGATGAGTTCCCCATTTATTCCCTCATCCAAATCATTAATGAAGATGTTGAAGAGTACTGGGCCTAAAACAGAGCCTTGGGGTACTATGTTTCTATATACGTCCGAGTTTTCAAAGATGAGTTGTTTGAAATCCAAGATGTTTTATATTATATTTTTGTGGGGTACTTTTTTCTATTTTTATTTTATTCAAATATTTTTATTCAAATAAAATAAAACTTCAAATACAAAACTTTATTTTTTTTCTTTAAAAAAGGCAAAAAAAGATTAAGAACAAGGTATTTTTAAAAGTACATTAAAAAACACACATACATTATTCCCCTCCCCCCTGTTGAATACTGATTAATTACAAGAATATTTTTGTGACATACTTTTTAATTAAAAATCCAGGGAACTGACCTGATGTTGCATATCAACTGATCTAACTACTGTACCATTGCATGGTGAATTTAAAATAGATCCTTCCATGTTCAAGAAGATAAAAAGATTCAATAAACAAATGAAGTTAATTCTGTCATCAAGCTAATGTGAACTGATTTTTCAATACCTTCTTTGGCACTAATTTTTTGCATTTGAAAACTGAGGTGAACGAATTTATTTGTCCCACCACAGGGAAAACTGCCTTCATCTTATTAGTGACTAATATACAATAACAATTTAATCTATCATTTTATCTTTTTCCTGGAACTATTTTATGGAATATGCTGTTAGACAGTTTATTGGTTTGGTAAAAATGTAAATTAGATGTAAAGTATAAGGCTTAATCCTAATTATAGCTGTGTATTTAATATGCTAACTCAACTTCTTCAAGAAGATCTGAGGTATTTAGCTTTAAAAAAACTTGTAATTTTGGATAGTGAATCAAATATGATAGATAATATGTCTGTTTGTCTACAGTTTGTACACCAGTAGGACTTTCCCGTATGTTTACAGTGATGGGACAATTGCTTGTAAAGCCAACAGTAAGTACAGTTAATGTTAAAATTATTATCTAACATATGGCCCTAAGTCCTTTAGGGCAGTGGTCTCCAACCCTTTTGGCTCCATGGACCAGCAGTGGCGATGTTGGCAATGGAGGGGGAGGGGATAGTTTTGCATGTGCAACCTAGCTCCTGGGCATGTACAAATTAAAACTTGCATGCTCACCTATCGCTTGTGTGGCCCGGTTTACGCAACATACAGAGTGAAATTGCAGATATTATAGCAAAGTGGTTTTTAAAAAGAACTTAATTTTTTTAAAAATCCTTCCTGTTTAGTTTGATTGCTTTAACTTTGAATGAGCCCTGTTTAAACAGGGAAGCTTGAAACTTTACACAAATGAAGATCAATTCACATTGATCATATGTGTGTGTGTGTGTGTGTGTGTATGTATGTATGTATGTGTATGTGTGTGTGTGTGTATGTGTATATATATGTATGTATGTATGTATGTATGTATGTATGTATGTATATGTGTTTTTTATTTGTGCTGATAAATAAATAAAGGAAGACCATAATTGGGGCTTACCAGAGGTTGTGACACTATATATATATATATATATATATATTAAAGACTACTTCTTTTTCTCTCTTATTCATAGTAAATTGTATGCAATCTTCAAATATTTTATCTGATATGTTATCTGTATATCTGAACATAGATTCTTGAAGACTTGGATGAGCAGATATATATTATTACTCTAGAAGAAGAAGCTATAATGAGAAGATTAAATGGTAGGTATGTTTAATACAGCCTGGCTTTTATACTATTGCATTTAGGTGTGATGGACATTATGCTCCAACATTTACAGAGGATGCTAGTTTCCGAAATCCTGAACACCATAAATTTGGTATCAGTTTGGAGCCAGTTTGGCATGGTGGTGAAGTTGCTGGCCTAAAAATTAGGAGAATGTGAATTCTATTCCCACCTTAGCCATGAAATCCCACTTGGTGAGTTTGGGCCTGACTCTCTCTCTCAGCCCAACTCACCTCACAAGTTTGTTCTTGCGAGGAAAATAGGAGGTGTCTTGGCCACATTGAGTTACTTATAAAGTAATAAATGTGGGATAAAAAAACCCCAGGTAAGAAATAAATAAGAAAGAATATTCTCCTTTTCAGCATCTGTGTAATGACTGATTGTAGCCCAGGCATATTGTATTATGTCCGTTCTTTTATAATTAAATATTCCAAGCCATTATAAACCAATATAGTACAAAATGAATAGCAAATTAACACGAGAAACAAAATTAAACAGAAATTATAAAAATCACTGGTAATAGGTTATCTTTTACTAGTACTTTTTGGAAGTCTTAGTGGAAAATAAGTGCAATATTGAATCATAACAAATTGTGAAAAGGTTTGCTCTGTAACTTGCTTATATGCAGTTAAATCATTCATTTTGAGTAAGCTAAAAGCAGAATTCTGCAAATGGTAAAAAATTATTCATTTTTCATGCATTTTAACATTTGATCCTTGGATAAAGTTTAAAATTATTCTGTGGCAACTTTTGGAGGTGCTCTGGAAACCACAGTCCATGCAGAATGATGCCATAGGGTAGAATATCTTTTGTTTATATGTCCTGAGAAGTAAAATAAAGAATAAAAAAAAATGTATAAGATCAAACTGAGAACATATCACAGATGTGAAATCATACCTTGGCAGAAACTCAGATTATACTATAAATAAAGGATTGCAGTACTCCCTCCTCTTGAGAAGTAGAAGGAATGTTGGAAGTAATTTTAATAGTTTTCTAGCCAGTAAATTAGAATCCAGTCTAATTCAGTATTGTGTTAATAGGAATCAAACTGCAGAATCCTGAATTACAATTAATTGTATGTTTTAAAATTTTTACTTTTTAACCATAGTATAGGGAATTAGGAAAGTGTGTACTTTTGAACTTCAAATTTCATATAATTTTATTGGCACAGGAAGTTTGGGGAAGAAAAATTATCCCTGCAGTGGTTAGTCTGCATAAATTGTTTTGTTATTAAAGAAATCGGAGAGAAAATGTGTTTCTTCCGTATTGTATTTCAATACCCACGTCATTTGTGCACATAAAGAATAAAGCTCAAACTTTCTTTATATTAAAAAGGAAAAGTTGCTTTTAGCTATTAGTTTTCCTGAATCCCAGGAGACGGGTGGAGCAGGATCAAAAATTCTTATTTGATCAAAGTTATTAGCTCTGAAGGTATTCTAACCTATGTAAGAAAGATGAAAGGTGTTGTTTTTATTGCACACTAGTAACAGTGTAATTTTGAACTAATTGGAGTTGAACTGCCAATCACCTACAGGGAATGCAAATAGATACTCCTACAATTTCCTTTGAGGTACTGAAATATTATGTTGGGACCGAAGAAAAACAAAATAATACTGTTAAATTGACCTTAAATGAGCTGCTTTGTGGTTTTCTTGGAGAATCCCTTCTAATTTTTCATGACTAGTCTGAACAAGTTCTGTCTACCAGTTTGATTTATTGGCCAGACAATGCAGTCATTAAACTTTTGAGCTTGTTTGAAATAAAGTTGAGAGCCCATGGTGCTTTGTATTACTTACATTCAATAATTTGCTCCGTCTTCCAGAGATGTGATTTGATTGCTCTAAAATGTTGCTTCGTTCTTTGGAAATTTACCAGGATTAATTCTACATTGCTATCATTTTTGGAGGTGTGGAGGGGTTAGTGGATGTTGTAAGGGTTATAATTTAAAAAAAGTTAAGATGAATATTAAGAATCCCATATAAGTGGTGAACATGTAAATTTAAGGCAGAAGCTCACAGTTGAGCATCCAAATATTTGGATATATAAAAGAATGAATTTAGTTACCATATGAAAAGTGATTTTTGTTTAGGTTTGTTTGAAATTTCAAAGAAGTCTCAAACTTTTTTTTTGTCAGGATTTTTTAAAGCAAAAGTCATTTAATTAAAAAACAACAACACTGGGCCACACTTTCTGGTAGTTTAGAAATGGCTAAACAACTACCAGAGCATGTACCCTAGTTCTTTTTTCTTTTTTTAATTAAATGAATTTTGCTTATTTGTCTATTTTCCACCACATAACAAAACCACTTCCTTTAGCCCATAACTTTGTTTCATCTTAAGAAACTGTATTGTAATGGGAGTGAAAACTGTCATTAGAGTGCAAGATTTATACTTTACAGGAACATTTTCCTTACCATAGTCTATTTTTTCTTTTGTAGTTAGCAAAATGGTTGTGTACTACTGATGGAATATTTTAATAGAGATATTTTTTTTTGGCACAGGAGGATTTTCTGCAGTGGAGTATAATACAAAACAACTTGAGCAGGAATTGAATAATGTGAAGAGCATGAAAACAAAATTAGGTAATTGCTTCATTTGGGGGGGGGTATCTACTGTGCTTTAGCTTGGAGTAAAACCTCTTTTATTTTTGAAAATATCAGAAAAAGTATTATCTGCTGTTCTTACAAAAAATACTTTAGGCATATATTGTGGGGGGAAAAATCCTTTTAGTGTAATAAGGTGGACCAAGGTGGACCAGATCTGGAAACAGATTCCACAAGAAGACTAGAACTCTGCTATGTTGACAAAGTCTTGCAAATCTTTGTCTCCTCTTCTTACACCTGAGGGAATCAGGGAGTTTTTCCCCTCTAATGGCCCCTGGATTCCTTCTCCAAAGACATTTCCATGGCTCTTTACACCAGTATATTATTTTTATTTTGAGTACTGTTTCCTTATTTATTTATTTTTAAATCAGCATCATTTCTAACAGTAATGAGGAAAGGTAAAGGAATCCCTGCAGATTTTACTCCACTAGTCGTTGCTGACTATAGGGGAGGTAGTGCTCATCTCCGTTTGAAGGCCATTGAGTCAGCTTTCAAAGACATTTCCATAGTCATGTGGTCAGCATGATGTCACGGAGCGCTGTTACCTTCCCACCGAAGTGATGCCTATTTATCTACTTTCATTTGTATGTTTTCGAGCTGCTAGGTTGGCAGGAGCCGGAGTGAGGACGGGAGCTGACCCCATCGCATAGTGCTCAGATCTCGAACCTGGGCTGCTGACTTTCCAGCTGACAAGCCCAGTATGTTAACCACTGATGGCCGCCATGCTGTCCATAGTAATGGGATATGTGTAAAAATCAGAGTAAAATTATAGGAAGAGCCATGCCATGGCACATCAAAGAGCTGCTTAAGCAGCATTCTGTGTCTCATGTTAGGCTTTAGAAGACATTGAGACCACCACAGACATCACAGGAAGGCTTCTTTTTTGGTCGCTTTTCTCCTACAATCTGGAATTTAGAGACATAATGCTTCTGATGCTAGAAGTTTCCTACAAGCTTATCTTTCATACATTAGTGTTATTTCCCCATTTTAGACAGTAGCCACCTCATCTTATAATTGGCCCTACCAGGAGACATTCTTAATCGACTTTGTGTTCTATTCATATTTGTACTAAAGTGTTGTGTTTATTTTTACATTTTTACTATTATTAAATTCATTTGGTACCTATCTTGGGGTTTGAGACATCTCAGTTTTTACCTGATTTTGCAAGGAAGAATTTTTATGAAAAGGTATATTAAAAAATAAATGTTCTTGGGATGTTAGCTTTCTTCATACTGTCTGTGGAGATTCTCAGTTATCCAGGGTCGTGGTTGTCCCAAAGGTGCTTTTTCAAGAGACAACTGGACTTTCTGGTTTTTCTTTGAAGACATTTTCACTTCTCATCCATTCCATTCCCCACCATCCAGTCAGAGCTGAAGAAGCTTCTTGGATGAGAAGTGGAAACATCCTCAAAGAAAAGCCAGAAGGTCCAGTTGCCTCTTGAAAAAAGCACCTTTGGGGTTTTCTTCATACTGTCTTTCTGCTATTACTTACCTCTATTTGTAAATAAAATAATTTAAGTCAGATTAGAAGAAATTCAAGGTATCTTGTCTCTTGTTGAGGTATTCCATTTTTGATTCCAGTCCAGGAGACCAGATCTTTGAAAGATGTTCCATTTAAAGTGCTCACATTAAAAAAAAAGTGAAACCTTATTAGTGGAACTAATAAGAACTTTATTTAAAAAAAGAACCTTACTCAACTTTGGGGAGCAGATTTTTTCAGAATAATTTATTTAAGCCTTTACTACAGTTCTTTTCAGGCTTGACAACTTTAAGACATGTGGCTTTCAATTCCCAGAATTCTCTAGCCAGCATGACTGTCTGGGGGATTTGGGAGTTGAAGTCCAGACATCTTAAAGTCACCAACGTTGAGAAACATGGCTTTACTACTTACGCTGGGGAGTGGGAAGAATGTAGTGCGTAGTAGATGATCTGGTGCTGGCAGGATAGGATGTTTGAGCTGAAAGTACATAAATAGGCCAATTTGCTTTTGAAGTTTTAGTGGTCCATCTCACAGAATACTTGGACTGCTTTTGGTTGTTTGGCTAAGATTATGGCTACAGAGCTTCTAATTTTAAAAGGATTGTATGTATTTGTCTCAAGCCACCATAACATTTTCTCCTGTTTAAAGAGCGGCGGAAAAAGGCCTCTGCCTGGGAAAGGAACCTTGTGTATCCAGCTGTAATGATCCTACTGCTAATTGAAACGGTAAGCTCTAATTTCTTTACATTGCTTAAGACCCACCTGGCCTCTTGAAGATAGTAATTTATTCCAGGCACGTGTCTGAATTGAGTATCATTAAAAAAAAAAAAAAGGAATTGCAGTTTGTCTCTTCTACGGTGTTTGTTAAATCTCAGGAGTGTTCAAGCCAATTGCTGCAAAATGGAGCAAACGGTTTTTGCACAAGCCTGCACCCATGCTTGGATTTTTTGCTTCTTCTTTTCCAGGCAATCTCAGTGCTTTTAGTTGCTTGCAATATTCTGTGTCTCTTGGTTGATGAAACCGCAATGCCGAAGGGATCACGGGTAAGGTCTTTTCCTTTTGCAATATCACTAATGGCAAATTTGATCACACGGTCTAGTTTACCACACTTAACAACTAAATTTCCCCAAAGAAATTTAGTTGTAAGTGAGCAAATTTGCAGATTTGGACCCTGAAAACCTTTAAAAAAAATAATAATCTGCACATGCAAACACTATTTTGGTCTTGTGGTTAAGCTTAGACTGGAAACGAGGAAACTGTGAGTTATATCCATCTTCAGGGACAGAATCCACTTGGGCCACTCTTAAGCCACTCACTCTCTCTCAGCCCTGGGAAAGAGGCAGTGACAAAACATTCTGTCAATCTTTGCAAATAAAATTGCATGGACTTGCCAGGCCGTTGCCAGAGTCAAGATTGATGAAAACGAACAAACAAAAAACGGAATATAATTAGCTACCTGTCTGTGGAGTTTCTCAGTCATCCAGGTCATAGTTGTCCCAAAGATGCTTTTTCAAGAGGCAACTGGACTTTCTGGTTTTTCTTTGAAGACATTTCACTTCTCATCCAAGAAGCTTCTTCAGAAAGTCCAGTTGCCTCTCGAAAAAGCACCTTTTGGACATAATTAGATTCTAGTATCTAATTAGGGGAACTGCTTTTAAAATTTCTCTAGTTCCCTCACAGCATTTTTAATCATCAAATTATTTGAATTTTTGTCGAATCCCCCCAAAACTGTATTCTGATATAGCTTCTTTAGGTAAAATCCCATTTCTAACGCTGAAGCTTGCGATGATTATTATTGCCTCAATATTAGCTAATAAAAAATACAAACGATACACAATTGAATTGTCCAAGGTCATTCAGTCTTTTAAAAAAATGAGTAAAAGAATGGCATTCTCTGTCTAATACCTTTTTTTTTAAAAATTCTTGCAGGGGCCTGGCATAGGAAGTGCCTCTCTGTCCACATTTGGTTTCGTGGGAGCAGCACTTGAGATCATTTTGATTTTGTATCCTTTCTTTCATGAGGCGTGCTTGTCTGTTAACAAGTATTCTGTCTAATTTTCTAGGAGGCTGCTAATTTACTAAGATGCCTGCTTAGTACAGAGAAAACAATAGGCCAGCTATTCCCAGGCACTCAAAGTGGATGTTCTTTCTCTCTTTCCCCCTCCTCCTGCATACTTTGCCAGGCTTAAAAGACCTTTAGGACTCTGAAACTTGCATTCTTTAGGAATTCTTTTTTTCCTTTAATTCTCACAGCTATCTTATGGTTTCCTCTGTTGTTGGCTTTTATAGCCTACGTATTTTTGGAGATTTTACCCCCAGGAAGGATGACACAACTATGACAAAGGTGGGTGAAAAAGCCTGAGATCCCGTTTTCTCCTCCCTCTTCTCCCATTTCTTCTACCAAAGTAAACCTGATTCTGTGAGAGAGTAATTGCATTCTGAACAGTAATTAGTTGTTTAAACTTTCATCAACAAACTTTCTGCTTAGTTGGGATAGCTTGGAATGCGTCGGAAAAGGCCTGAAATTGCAGCTAGGTAGCCATAGAAAATCTGATGAGTCATTCTCCCACGCCCTTTTTTGGTGTGTGTATGTGTGTCACTTGGTTACTACAAATAATATCAATAGATTCCTTTAATTTGAATGAATTAAGCGATTCTATTCAGCAATTCTCAATCTGAGACTGCTTTGACTTTCAGGAACTTACACAATTGTAACCAACAGTTGCATACATGTTAAAAAGAGAGATCTTAAAAGTAGGTTTTCATAAATAGGGGAACATTACAAACAAGATGAATAGGAGCCAATTTCTTTTCCTCTTATTTTTTTTTCTGTTTAAAAAGGCATTCGAAGTGGCGGGGGAGGGTGAGATTTGCTTTAATCTTTCCAGGAATTCTCAGAAATGGGAAAGTAAACAGCCGTACAGAAGGCCCTTGATTAAACCAGTTGAGCAGTGCCATTATGTTTGCTCGGCCCTTTTATAATACAGCATTTTGAAAAAAAGAGAAATGGTAAGCCACATATTCTTCAGATTTTTCAATTTCTTTGTATTTAGAGCTCCTCTTGAAGGGAGATTTCAGCATTTTCTGATTCTTTGAAAGAATAATGCTATATCAGCTCCTGTTTGTTTATTGTAATTCTTTACATCCTTTAAGACAACAAACATTCTTTTACTAGCCTCAAGATTGCGCTTTGGAAAACAAGAGCAGTTGGTAAATTACTGCCTAGCTATAACCTGCCTGCCTTCCTTATTCTCCATCATTACATTAATATAATGTTCCTTGCATAAGCACCTGCACAAATGCAAATTTGGCTTAGAGGCCAGGTAAGGGCAGCTGTACACTCAGTTTTAAAGACTGGAGTCCAAAGTTCAATCAGTATCTATGAACATTATTAATTTTGCTTAGTTTTGAACATGCAAGCGAATGGTTTCTGGGGTGATGTTTGTGTGATAGAAGTTGTGCTTGCAGGCTAGGACATAAGCAGCCATCTAAAACGTTTCTCCATTGGGCAATATAGATACAACTTGTGCCCCATATGAAGGTGTGCAATTGCCTTCCTTGTCACAGCTGCCACTGGCTCTTTCACTCTAAGTCCAATATTGCCTCATCTGTCTTATCCCACTGGGATTGGGCCACCCCATCTGTGATGGCAGAGGAGGCCTGCTATGGACCCCATCACCCAGGGAATTCTGGCTGGCACGGTCCTGGAAAAGGGCCTTCTCTGCTCTTGCACCTGCCCTCTGGAACATCTTGCCCTCCTTGGATGTCCATGCCAACCTCCTGGCCTTCATTAGAGCCTAAACACCTGGCTCTGACAGTTGGCTTGAGGCTCCAGAGGAGGGGCTTCATGTTGGAGGAGGTTGATAGATTAATATCAGACCCCACCTCCCTCCTGCATACCCCACTCTCTCCCTCCCAGTATCTTAGGTATTGCATTTTATATTATTATATTTTTGTAGTATTTTATTTAGGGCATTTTATCTTTTAATATTGTAAGAGTTGCCTTGTAGTAAGTTGGGCAGCCCATAAATTTGATAAATAAAATAAAAGTTTTTATCCTGTTGTGAATTTTTAGAAAATTTGATAAACCTAGTTTTACACTATTACTAGTAGAATGCTGCATAAGCCAAGGGGAGTTGAGGATTTGATGGTGGACAGAATGAGATAAAATATTGCTTTATATCTTCAGTTAAACATTGTCATTGTTATTTGGCAATTAGAAACTATTTGTTTCAACTGAAATAATATTTTTTTTGTCTCAACAGATAATTGGGAATTGTGTATCTATCTTAGTCCTCAGTTCAGCGTTGCCAGTTATGTCAAGAACACTGGGTAAGGTTACAATCAGTCTTTTTACAGAATCTTGAACAAATTTAGATATCCCTTTTAAAGAAAGTACACTTTTAGAGAACAAAATGCTAATACTGAAGGGGGTACTTAATTATACAATTATGTTGCAGTTTGTAAAAAAAATTTCAGACTCAGTAATTTAAGTATATGAATCTTATCACCATGGAGTTACAGATATATAGACAGTTAATTTTTCCAATTTTGGTCCTGGTAAGTCCTTTGAACTAGTAGCAATCTAATTTGGCCTTGTGGTTAGGGTATTAAAGTATGAATGGCTAAGCCTGAATGTTAGTTCTGACTTGTGGAATGCAATAGCTAAGCTGGGTTTGATACCCAAATGCCACGCTATGGGATGAATTGTTATTACTCACTGCAGCTCCTGCCAACGTAGTACTATGAAAGCAGGCAAATGTGAGTAGATAAATAGGTACCACTTTTGCAGGAAGATTACTGTGTTCCATACTTTTGTGTTGGCACATAATGACGGAAACATCTTTCAGACAACGCAAGCTCCCTTGGCTAAAAATCAGAGATTAGCACTGCTCCTTTGAGTGGGCACAACTGAAGAAAAATTACAAAACCCTTTAGTTCTCTCTTAGGCATAGAAGTCATTAGTGTATGATTTCAGGCCAATGGGGGAATAAGCATTATTGTTACCGCTGAATTATGGGTTTGTTTCCTGTCAAGGTTTTATGAGTGTTTGGGTTAAATTGTTATCTTGTTAAATATTAGCTACATTGGTCTCTCACCTTGTCAAAAACTGAAATCCTATAGATTCATGGAAGTCTTGTTAAGATTTTAGTAAAATTTATTTTATATTATTTTTTGTGCCGAACCAAATATCAGAAATAAAGTAGGAAGTAAAAGCATACGAAAACAACAGTTGGAAAATAGCAAGGTTTTTGTGCTATAGTTGGAACATACAAGACAAAAAAATTCATTTCTATAACCCCTAATCCACCATAGAGAAAAACATCTGAGACTGATTTAGTCTACTTCTGGAAAACTCATTGCTTCTGGAGCTCTCAACTATTCTTCCTTTACTTATTTTTTGAAATCTTTTTTTGTATTCTTTATTGTTTTGCATCTTTGGTCACTGGATGAGAGGAAGGAAATCTTGCCTTACATTGATGTCAATTTCTCAAATATAACACTTTTTGCAAGTAAATTTCTATCATAGGCTGAAATCCAATACATTAAAATACCTAGTCTCATTGCTGTTTTCCATCCAATTTTGACTAACCATTCAAAGAGCGGTCAGATTTTTATCTCAAGAGAACCACGGCCTGAGCTGATTAATTATCTCTTCATGTACCCTTAGCAAGTCTCTGTTGACCATTGTTGCCAGGTGAATAAAAATTTACACAGCCACAGCTGCAAAGCCTGCACCTTGCTGATCTCAGCAGCACAGAAATCACAGTTGTGATCCTTTCTATGAATGCTTATTGGATGTCGTGCACATGGTGGTATCTTGGTCCTTGGTCTCTTCTTTGATGAGGTACTAAAAAGCTGAACCCCACTGAAGCTTTGTTTGCCAGGTGTGTCCTTCAGCAAAATAGTGCCTCCTTCATAAGTCTGTTCCCATCCTGTTGAGGACTACTGTGATAAGCACTGGCTAAAGATATTCTTTATGAATCGTAGGGAAAGAAACATTGGACTTACTGTGAAATGGAGTGCTTGAATATTCCCCGTCTTAGCAAAGAAGATTTTTTATTGTTTTTGAATAGAGAATTATCTCTACAGTGTCTGTCTTTCATATCTGCATCACTTTTCAGTCCCTGAACTAGCAGAAAGGCTGCTCTCTTGTGCCACCTAGGGACTGCAAAAGAAAATACTCAGTCCTGCCTGTGAGAGAAGTGGAAAAAACAATCTATGATCTGTCAGTAAAGATCCTTCCTTCCTTCCTTCCTTCCTTCCTTCCTTCCTTCCTCCCTCCCTCCCTCCCTCCCTCCCTCCCTCCCTCCCTCCCTTCCTCTCTACTTTTTCTTTTTCTTTCTCTCTCTCTCCCTTCTCTTCCTTCCTCCCTCCCTCTCCCTCCCTCCGCTTTCTTGCTTTCTTTCCTTCCTTCCTTCCTTCCTTCCTTCCTTCCTTCCTCCCTCCCTCCCTCCCTACTTTTTCTTTTTCTTTCTCTCTCTCTCCCTCCTCTTCCTTCCTCCCTCCCTCTCCCTCCCTCCGCTTTCTTTCCTTCCTTCCTTCCTTTCTTCCTCAAAATTTCCAAAATTTCCCTTTTAATCCCTTTTATTCTTCATTTATTGAATGCAGAATTAATCTTTATAAGCATTTATAAGCATCAGAGATCTGACAAGATCTTTTGGAAGATAATAAGCTATGCAGATTATCAATATTTTCCTTTATGCTCTTTCTTGGCCCGGTGGACTATCTCATTCAATTTTATGAAATAAATACACTCACTGCTGTGATATTGGTTTTTTTTTCCTAGTTTGGTAGACAGTATCTTTGAAGTGCAGTTTAAAATAGTGATGAAAAGGAAAAATTAGAGCGTATAAATACCTGAAGTTTAAATTTGCTTTATCAAATTTTATGTGAAGAGTTATATTCCATGTATTAGATTGTTTTAAAATTCCTAAGTATCTGTACAAACTTTATGAATATATTCTCCCCTCACCCTCTATTAGGCATCACCAGGTTTGATCTCCTTGGAGACTTTGGAAGGTTTAACTGGTTAGGAAACTTCTACATAGTATTGTCCTACAATCTTCTTTTTGCTATCATGACAACCCTGTGCCTGGTGAGAAAGTTCACCTCTACTGTTAGAGAAGAACTCCTCAAAGCATTAGGTAATCCACTTTCTCTTCCTTTTATGATAGTATTTTTTTTACATTTATACACTTGAAATTGTGCTAGAGGTTACCAACGTGGTTGTGCTAGGAAGACTGATTAATTATTAAGTTCTTTGCTGTTCCCTGTATAAAGCTTGATTTCAAATCTGTTTATTGTCTACTTGATAGGGAAATGCATAGCATACATTGAGTATGTGTGCATGCACACATTCAAACATGCGCTGGTGCACACACACATTAATGCACAGAGTTTCTTTCTCTTTACTTTTCAGAAACAAATGGTAACCTTTATATCCTCTTTCCACCAGGTAGAAACTGCTCGAAGCAGATAGTAATAAAATAAAATAAAATAAAAAATCAAGCAAGGCAGATAAACTACATCAATAAAATTAGTAAAGATAGTAAAATTCATTGTAGTATTTAGCACTCATAACCTTAAAATATTGAAAGTCTTGGTTAATTAAGTTTTTAGCCCCACAGTTCTAATGAAACTGGGAAGTTTGTTCCACGATTGACTCTGCTGTGGAGAATGAAGAATAAACTTAATGAATGTATCCTCAGTCCCATTTACAGTTTAAGAGTCCAGAGTCTTCTGTAAGCGAGTTGGGGTCTTTTTCACCTCATTTTGGAGATGGGCTGTTCCACAATGTAGGAGCAACGGCACAGAAAGCTCTCTTCCTAGACCCCACCAATCAATTATTATCAGTTGAAGCTGATAAGAAAGTCCTCCATCTGACTGATATTCTGTGATTACCAATGTCAGCACTCAGCTTTAGGGTTTCCAGTGTCACTTTTTTAGATCCATTGTCAACTTAGAGGATTCTGCCAGCGAGTGGAATTTCACTATCACCACCATCATTGATCAATCAGTCATAATCTAAATACATGCTGCCTGATTCCTAGTGATATTAGGTGCTTGGGCAAAACCACTGTCTTCCCTTGACCTTCAAACTGGGTCATACCCAAATAACAAGCTGAAAAATGAGATGTTACAGGCCATCATAATACTGTCTTCTCAGCCTTTAGATCTGAATCATTATCATGTTGGCAGGAAGTGGGCCTAAATAGTTCCTAGCTATTTCCTGTGGTGCATCTGCATACTAGTTAGCTGCATTGATGCCTTATGAGATCTTAGATCTTACATTTTTGTGTGAGAAATTAGTTTAGTCTAAGTACAGTGAAATTTGTAACCAAACTCTTTATTCAAAAGAAATCAACTAGTAACACCTCCTTGAATATGAATGTTTTGCTGGTAGAAGAAATCATATTTGGGACCAAACTCAACTCCAAAAAGATTCATGCCACATCTGCTTAAGAAATTTGGCATAATGCAAAATATGGCCATTCCTAAGGCCTTGAAAATTCAGTTGGCTCAAAATGATTTTTCAGATAACTTTGTCTTGAAATTGACCAATAGCCAATTTAGCTGTTGCGATACAAGGTCTCAGTAATACTCTCTAGAATCTGCATTCAAATTATTTTTAAAGATAGCTAATACAGAACATGCTATAACCTACAAGCATGCTCTTACGTTTCCTGTCAATATTGGCAATATTGCCCAGAACAGGACCACAACATAAAAAAACCCCAAAGAAATAAAAGGTAAGAAAATAAAATAAAAGGACATGTAGCTAAGAGAATCACGTGGTTGTTAAGTGAATCTTGCTTTCCTTCAGTGACTTTGCTGGTTGGAAGCCAGCTGGGAAGGTGGGAATCACATGACCCTGGGATGGTGCAAATGGGAATCACATGACCCTAGGACGGTGCAACTGTCATATGTATGTGCCAGTTGCCAAGTGTCTGAATTTTGATCATGTGACTTATGTGGATGCTGCAACAGTCATAAGTGTGAAAACTGCCCATGTCCCCTTTTTCAGTGCCGTTGTAAATTAGAACGGTCTCTAAACAAATGGTTGTAAGTTGAAGACTAACTGTACTCACTTTTATATTCAATCTGCTAACATCCACTTCCCTCTTTATTCTTCATCTGTCACTTCTTTTTCCACCCTATTCCTCATTCACATTGAATTCTGATTCATATACAACTCTCACCTCCATATACATTTATTAGTAATAAATTACTTATATTTAACAGGGTTCAATCATCCTTGCCCCTTTTAAATTCTATTTTAATTTTTTTTTAATTCCTAGATGCTGTTTTTATATTTTAAGACTATTGTACACAAGCCAGAGCCCCTGTCTAAGGGAAGAAGGTTGTTCAAAAATGTGAAAATAAAAAAAGAATAAATAATAAAAGACATGTATGCAGCATGCTCTTATGCACCAACATTTTACGTCTTAAATTTTCTTTAACTATTTCCCCATCTTTAATATATTTTCTACAAAGGTACTTGAAGTCATCTACAGTATTTACTCTAGGTTTTTAAAAAATCATGTATATAGTAGTCCTCAACTTACTCTGTTTCTCTGAAAATAAGACCTCCCTGGATAATAAGCCCAATCGGGCTTTTGAGCACATGCGCTAAAATAAGCCCTCCCCTGAAATAAGCCTTCCCCGAAAATATTGCACCGCAGCAGCAGCAGCCATGAGGTGACCACACTCGCCTCCTGCACATCAAAAATAATTAGACATCCTCGAAAATAAGGCCAAGTGCTTATTTTGGGAAGGGGAGATGTGTGTCAAAAGAAAATAAGATCCTGTCTTATTTTCAGGGAAACACAGTACAATTGAGCCCAAAATTTATATTGCCAATTGAGAAATTTGTTGTGAGTTTTGTCTCTTTTTACCATTTTTCTTACCATATTTGTTAAGTGAATCACTGCAATTGTTAAATTAGTAACCCAGTTGTTAAGTGAACCAGACTTCCTCATTGACTTTGCTTGTCAGAAGTTTGCAAAAGGTGATCACGTGACCCCAGGACACTGCAACCGTCATAAATGTGAATCAGTTGTCAACTATTTGAATATAAATCATGACCATGGGGATGCTGCAACAGTCATAGGTGTGAAAAATGATCATAAGTCATTATTTTCAGTGTTGTAATTTCAAATGGTCATTAAATGAACTATTGTAAGTTGAGGACTACCTGCATATAATTTGGAGATGTGACTATTCATAGCTGTCCATTACATCATTAATTCTCTATTATTTGTTATAATGAATCAATCATGTTTATATTTATATTCCTTTACCTTTCCTTTGTCTGTATGTAAATACTATAGACCTGGTTTTACTATTTGAAATAAGCAGATTCTTTTCTAAGCAGATACTCCCAGTGCCATTCTCCCACCTTATTCTGTCTCCCCCCCCCCCAAAAAATCCATTTTGCCCACCTAAGAAAACAACCCCTTTTCATCCCAGTGGGAAAGGCAGTTTTAAGTTCATTTAGGTAGTTGTAGATTATTCCAAAACATATCTCTGGTGGTTCTACCAATACTACTCAACTTCATGCTATCACCAACCTATGGATTTCATGCACTCTTTGAGATGCATTTTAGCTCTTTCATTTATAACTAACAGAGAAACAGAAATCTTGGAATCCAGCAATGGTGAACCTTTTTTGGCTTGTGTTCCATAAGTGGGAGGAGCGCCGAGGGGTCGTGCGTGGGCGTGTCGCACCCATAATGCAACGTGTGACCCCCCCCCCAAGTGTGCATGAGAGGCACTCCCCCCATTTTTTACATGCTTTTTTTGTCCTCCCCAGGCTCCACAGGCTTTATAGGAGCCTGGGGAGGGCGAAAAGAGCTCCCCTGCCCCCCCTGGAGGCCCTCCGGAGGCTTCAGGGACTTTCAAGAGGCTTTCCTGAAGCCTCCGAAGGGCAAAAATGACCCTACAAGGGTTTGCCTGTAGGGTCGTTTTTAGTCCTCTGGAGGCTTCAGGGAAGCCTTCTGAAGGTCCCTAAAGCTTCCGGAGGGCTTAAACCGACCCTACGAGCAAACCGGAAGTCAGTTCCTGAACTTCCGGTTTGCCTATAGGGCCGGTTTTTCGCGCTCCGGAGGCTTCAGGGAAGCTGCTGAAGACTCTGGAGGGCCTCCGGGGGAGGGGAGGCTCTTTTCGCCCTCCCCAGGTTCCTATAAAGCCTCTGGAGCCTGGGGAGGGTGAAAAGTGGCTTTTAAAAAGGCTGAACTCAGCTGGCCAGTGCTCGCTTGCGTGCTGGCCAGCTGACAGGGCAATGCCTCACGTGCCTTGACAAATGGTTCCGCGTGCGACCTGTGGCACACATGCCATAGGTTCGCCATCCTAGTTCTGATCCATCCCCCTTCTTTAAATGAAACCTTATACATCTTACACTTAAATTCAACTTAATTCTGATAATTCATCTTATATTTCCTTGCCTGCATGTAGTATTTCTTCACCAGAGGATCAGAGAAACAAACACACACACACACACACTTTACACCATAGTCACTGGATGGACCTATTGATGTTGACTTCTCTTGGCCATGCCTCTAGTTAATTGTTGCTTTCACCTAATGCTTTTTTTAAGACGGGGAATTAGCTACCTTAATTGTTCCTGTGCCGTAAGCAGAGGTTTTTCTCTTGATAAGGGTTGTACTATGTTCAAGTTACTACTTTGGTTTTATTATGTGCAGTGCCAGTTAGGAATGAAACATAAACATTTAGTCTCTGTTTTGTAGGTTTAGATAAACTGCATCTCTCGCACAACGCAAGAGACTCCGAGTCAACAAAGTCATCTGTAAATGGGCATCAGAAAACACTGTGAATCACAGTTGGTGGAAATGAGTCAGCTTCCTGACATTCCTCTCACTTCACTGTACTTGTTTTCTACTGCTCTTACTTGTTTATACCTTGGATCCAGGTCGATGCAGAAGAAATCTGGTTGCATTGGACCATACTCTTCTTGCTTGGATCGATCTACTTTAATTTTTCTGTCAACTGGAGATGTCTCTTGAACATTCCTCTTTGAACAGACCTTCATACAGATTTCTGAATCCAAGGACAAGAATCTTCTGCATGTAAATATATGGTTGAAGATGAATTTCGGAGATGAGCTTGCTATCTGAAAATGGTAAACCTCTCCTCAAGATGTTGATTCTTCCAGTAAGATGCATTTTGAAAACTTGTGAGAGCATAATAAGGCTCAGGATCAATACATTAATCTACTCGTCAAATCAGTTTGCACTATGATTGTATCTAAGGTAACAGGAGTTCTTAATTCTAAATGGTAAACTGTCTCATTTTTTGCTAGGGAAAATTTCCTTTGCAAACCCTGATTATGCAATAACATAATCTTGGAACTACAGTGCTAAATCTGAGCCTGGGAAAAAGTAATTGTAGATTTATGATCATTATATGTATAATCATGCCTAAAAACGTGATTGTCATACTCTGCTAAACAATACGAACTAAAATGTGTATAAAATATACATACATATAAACTCTGAGAAGGAAACAATTGCACCCAATTTTCACAAAGTTGTCTTTAAATGATGCCCATTCCTATGACTGATGTGTATTTTATTTTACTGAACAAGGTATTTTTTTCATTAGTTCTTTTCAGGGTGGATTTGATTTAAATCACGTCAATTTAAATACAATATAAAAAACCAACTCGATTTAAATCGTAATTTTTAAAGAGGAACTGTCATTTCTGTCCCGCAGTGGCTCTTCCTCTGACCTTTTGTTGACTCCCCATCAGTCCCAATATTGCAGAATATATAGCCTCATGCTACATAACAAAGCTCCATTTCATTATGAATAAAGCTAAATTATTTATGTACCTGAAATAGAAAACTATCTTTAGATAGATTTTTACCCCAAAAGCATTTTATTAAAATAAATTTGATGAAAATAAAAAAAAAATCTGATTTGAATTAAAAAAATCTTATTTAAATTTCAAAAATCAATTTTTATCCACCCTGGTTCTTTTAGTTGTTCATAGGTGTACACGTGTCTACTTTTTTTATGAACACAGAATTGAGCTAGCATTTTGCTTAGTTTATAATATGAAAACTTAAGATTCTTGTTCAGGGTTTTAGAAATGGTATAGTTGACACAGCATGCAGTTGGATAGTGTTACAATGTTGAAGTTTACAAAATCCCGTGAAGTTGTAAAAAAAGGCAGAAGGAAGTTAAGCTGCATTTGTTTACTAATGTATTGAGTCGAGGCAGGGAGATGGTGGAAGACCACTTGGTCCAATGGAGTTGATCCTATTCTCTGTATAATCATTTGATCAAGGATAGTTTATTGGGACTTTGTAGCTTCATTTCTCTTTGTGGAAAATCTGTTGCTGTTAATCTGTTACTGTTAATCTCTGTAAATCTCTGTAAACCCAAAGCCTCAAAATAGTCTCAAACACATTGCACAATGTCCAGATATTTAATTCAGGTGTTTTGGATTACGATGTTGCTAATTTCATAGGATTCATAAACATGTTTTCTATTAATTCCATTGATTTACCACTATGGAGTTCTTGGACATCAAAAACTTGTTTCTTAACTTTTATACTGTTTCTTCTATTGATGAATTTTGCATTATTTGGAAGGTAAGAATTGTAGCAAATATATAATAGGAATTTTTCTAGCATAACCAATAGAAGTGTGAAATAAAATACTCAAAAGGAAGATTCTAAGAATTTGGAATGAATTGCACTGATGGGTTATTTGCTACAGTGAAAGCTGTAGCAAAATTAAGTCATTGAAATGATTTCAAATATTGAACTATCACAAGTCGAAATGGTAATAATCACTTTTAGGTCAGTTTGGCCCCCTTTTCATGATAATATTCACATATATTGTTAAATATGAGGAGCTATTGTGATTAAATTAATTTTATCTAAGTAAGCCGAATTCTTGGAAATCTTGGTTTAAGGGCAACATAAAAAGAAAAATATACTCATTTAGTCATGGGTGTGATTTAGGATCTTTTCTCCTTGTGGGGTTGAAACTGAATTTTCAATTTTCAGCAAGTTCTTAGAGTAATTTTTAACAACAAATAAAGAACAATAGTAATTCTCAGTGGAAGAAGCATCTCCTACATGGACACTGATTAAAGGGTCCATTGCTTCTGAGTACAAATAGTTACCCTGGATTAATTTATATTAATGATACTTAAATTGGAAGAGATTCCCCTTAAAAAAACATTTTACTGTTGAGAATTTAATCTACTTGGATGTTTTGTGATCAGTTCAATTTTTCAGTCCTTGTATTGACATGTATTTGAATATTCTGCCTTTGCCTGCTCTGCATCACACCTGTTTTCTAGTATAGAAAGATTGCATAGAATCTCCTTTTCAAAATGCTGTTCATTATTGTCTCCATACACAGATTTATGATAACGTTATTTTGAAAATGGATGTTAGATAAGTGGCATCAAAAAGATATATATATATATCTATGAGCTCCTTTGTTCTTGGCTTTGTCTGTGTGAAATGACCTGTTGTAGATGACTTTGGAAATGACAATTTTTACTTACAACTATGCTTAAAAAAAGGTCAGAAAAGACATTATTTTGGTTCATAATTCATTGAATATAGATAATGCATTCCTAGCGGTTTGACTCTTAGAGTCAAGTAACCGGTTATCTTCAGGTATCAACCTTTGCCTCATTTATTATGAGGCTTAAGCACAAATATGCTTTCCTTAAATGTACTATAGTATCTATCAAAGCAGACCAAAATATGCAAAGCCAAGTGTTTCAAGTGAGCCTTTGGCTTTCTCCATGATAGATTGATAGTACAGTATGGACACATTATGACAGATCTGTTGATACAACTTGAGCACATCTTTGCTATTCACCTTTTAAAGCTAAGTTAAAGTGAATATGGGTTAAATCAGCAGTACAGATGAACTAGGACATTTGATTTAATTGGATGTAATGTGAGACCCTCACCCTTTTTTATTCACACTTCTATACATTTGCCTGTTTAGTGTTGATTAAAGTATTTGACAAGACTTCTCTGTGACTTGATTCTAAGGAGTTTTATTGAAAACAAGATCTATAATTGCATATGAAGAGTATGAAGCTTGGAGTGTGCATCATGTTTGCATACTTAACAAAGTGTTAAGTAACAAAGCTGCCATGTCCCAATTCACAGGTATTTATATCAAAACAGTATTTGTCCTTGCTGATCTACAGTATTTGATAAAGTTCTTCAAAGAAATGTGGGTTATTGGTTTTGTAAAATATTAATCTTTTTTCACATAAGTGAGGCCTCTTTTAGGGACATTAACAATGTCTCTAAAATCTTACCATTTCTAAAACTCTTCTGTTAATTAGAGATAGGTAATAATGTAGTGTCACAAGACCATATGCATATCTCTACCTAATTTCCCAAGTTTAATAAATACATTTTTCTACAATCAACCTGGGCCTCAGGAAACAGTAATCTATCTCCTTTTGCTGACACAGAAGAATGTGGGGTGGGGAGGAGATACAAGAGTGTGCGGAGAAGCAGATACCAAGAGAAAAGGGTTCTTTGGGTGGGTGGGGGAGATAGGCAATCCCATTCAGCTTCAGCTTCATTCACCAGTGGCATGCAGCTTCTAACAGATTATCCTCAAACCCCTGATCAAAGAAAGCATATTGCCTATTTCAGGCATAAATGGACTGAACAAAACCCATGTGAGAACAGGGGGTACTCTTTGTTATTGAGACATTTTGCGAGGAGAGTTCTTCCAGCTGTACTAATGCAATTCTTGCCTTAGCCTGAACAAGTATCAGGATTATAGAATCTTGCAAGTATTGTAAAAAAAAGAAAAAAGAAAAAAAAAGCTGAGCTCCAGGCAAAGCATCTCCACCCCAAATAAGTTAGTGGTTTCTTCAGTTAATTAATCCTACCCCCATCTTGAAATATGATCTCACTGTTCTCCCATTAAAAAGGTCTACAAGAACTTGCAAAAAGGCTTCTCCTGACGTCCAGGAGAAGAGCCCCTATTTTTCACTTCCAAAATCAGTTCTTTTGCTCATTACCAGCTATGTTCTTTGGCTGTTGCATAGAATTAAGAGGAACACCTCTTCCCACTTCCCAAAACAATCCATTAAAATACACATTGAGCAGAGGGGGCAGTGAAACAGTCAAGAACTTTATGGAAAAATCTCATCTCTGTCTTGTAGAGACACTACATCTATAGCAGTTGTTCCTAACCTTTTCTTGGCCATGCCCCACCTAAGCATCTCTAAAATCCTGATGCCTCCCCCCCACGTGACATATAATTCTTACTTTACTCAAACAGTGAATTCTACTCATGTGGAGGAAGCCTAAAAGGCCGCTAACTTGGTTTAAACAAGGTTCAAATTGCCCCCATTAAAAATCAAATTGCCACCCTGTGGGGCGTGGGCCCCATGTTGGGAACCACTGATCTGTAACTACAAATACACAGATAAAGAACATTGGTCATCCAAAAATGATTTCCACCAGGAAACTAGCCAGAATTACAAACCTTTGCAAAGCATTATACAATGCATCAATTATTCTTTCTATTGCCTTTAGCTAATAGGTACATACAGAGCCCTTGTTTTAGTCGACAGAAGCCTCACAAAACGAGAAGGGAATATTACATGTTCAGCTTAGCTTAAAATTTATGAAGAAATGTTTTGTTGCAGTTGGTTCTCCAGGTTTCTCCAGGGATTTGGAGCTTTTCTCCCTTTCTGACAATTCATTGGCACCTGTGGGACAGTCCATGCATGCAAACGTTCAGTGGAAGTGACACAGAACTGGAATCCCACCTGAATGGCTGGAATAAGTCTAGGGATAGCACTTCCTAGGTTTTCACACATGTGCACACATCAGAAAAAAAATAATTTGTGTATCCCCCCCCCTCTGAAATGCAATTAAAACATATTTAGATATATTATTTCTACTAAGGCCTCCTACAAATATATTCATAATTTTACGTTAAATTGTTAAACGTTAGCTGAGAATTTTCTTCTGATAACAGGAACGGCACAAAGGACAGATAGGTCTTTTCCGTAAAGAAAACTCTTCAAATGCTTGAAGACAGGTACTATGGAACATGTGAGAGCAGGAGAGCAGAGCTGTCTGACGGGGACATGACTGATAGACATTTGGGGAAAGTCCATCCTGAAGCTGAGCTGGCTGCATGAGCGGCATAATGCAAATAGGACAATCAGAAATATCTTGTCGGAAAGCCTAAAACAAAAAAGATTGGGAAGGTCAGAGAATGCAGTGTGTGTGAAGCACCAAAGCTGCTTCTATGAATTTATTATGTCTTTTATACTTTGGGATGATTAATTCTGGTTACAATAATTCAAATGCTTCATTTGTTCACAAACTAAAAAATATTTTAAATACAAATAGAGTTTTAAGATTAAGATTTAGTTTATTTGTATGCCGCCCTTCTCCGGGAGGGACTCAGGGCGGCGAACAACTCAAAAGGGGAAAAGGGGATACAAACACAATACACATAATTAAAATACACAAGAGTCATACAGCCATACAAGTCGAGAGGGGAGGGGAACTCATCAACCCCAGGCCTGCCGGCACAGCCAGGTTTTGACGGCTTTCCGGAAGGCCTGGAGAGAGGTGAGGGTCCGAGTCTCCGCAGGGAGTTCATTCCAAAGGGCCAGAGCTGCTACAGAGAAGGCCCTCCCCCGGGTGGTAGCCAGATGGCATTGGCTGGTAGACGGAACCCGGAGGAGGCCGACCCTGTGCAATCTAACGGGTCTATGGGAGGTAATTGGCAGCAGGTGGTCTCTCAAGTACCCAGGTCCAATACCATGAAGGGCTTTATAAGTTACGACTAGCACTTTGAAGCGTATCCGGAGACCGATTGGTAGCCAGTGCAGCTCACAGAGGATAGGTGTAACGTGGGTGTACCGAGGTGCACCCACAATCACTCGCGCGGCTGCATTCTGGACGAGTTGTAGTCTCCGAATACTCTTCAAAGGCTGTCCCATGTAGAGCGCATTGCAGTAGTCCAGTCTTGAGGTCATGAGGGCGTGAGTGACTGTCGCGAGTGCCTCCCAGTTCAGGTAGGGGCGCAACTGGTGCACCAGGCGAACCTGGGCAAATGCCCCCCTGGTCACAGCCGACAGGTGATGTTCTAAGGTCAGCTGTGGATCCAGGAGGACTCCCAAGTTGCACGCCCTGTCTGAGGGGCGTAAATTTTCACCCCCCAGCCTGAGTGATGGAATACTGGCCAAATTCTTGGGAGGGAAACACAACAGCCACTCGGTCTTGTCTGGATTGAGTACAAGCTTGTTAACTCCCATCCAGACCCTGACAGTCTCCAGGCACTGGCACATCATGTCAACCGCTTCACTGAGTTGGCACGGGACGGACAGATACAACTGAGTATCATCTGCATATTGATGGTATTTTATCCCGTGCCGTCGAATGATCTCACCCAGTGGCTTCATGTAGATATTAAACAGAAGGGGGGATAGGACCGAACCCTGAGGAACCCCATATTTCAGGGGCTAGGGGTCGACTTCTCTCCCCCAACTAACACCGACTGCGACCTGTCCGAGAGGTAGGAGAACCACCGAAGAACGGTGCCGCCCACTCCCACCTCTCGTAACCATCGCAGAAGGATACTATGGTCGATGGTATCGAAGGCCGCTGAGAGGTCAAGGAGCACTAGGATGGAGGAGCGACCTCCATCCCTGGCTCTCCAGAGATCATCGGTCAGTGCGACCAAAGCGGTTTCCATGCTGTAGCCAGGCCTGAATCCCGACTGAAAGGCGTCCAGATAATCGGCTTCCTCCAAGGACCGTCGGAGTTGAGAGGCTACCACTTTCTCAACAACCTTCCCAATGAAAGGGAGGTTGGAAACTGGCCGGTAGTTGTTCAAACTAGCTGGGTCCAACGATGGCTTCTTCAGGAGGGGTCTCTTTACAGCAGGGGTGTCAAACTCAAGGCCTGGGAGCTAGATCTGGCCGTTGGGCTGCCCTGGAAACAGCAAAGGACTGGCCCGTGGTATCTCTGCCAGTGACAATGGGGCTGTCAAGCGCCATGGGCGGCCCTCCTGAGCTCCATTTTCACTGGCAGAGAGTTGCAGGAAACTTGCAGCTAAAAATGGAGTTCAGGAGCCACCACAAGCACCCCCGACATGAGTGACATCAAGCTGCCCATCCCTCCTGAGATCAAACAACCCTGATGCGGCCCTCAATAATTTTTTTGAAACAATTTTTATTTATTTGTTTTTCAACAAGGACAAACATAAAAATAAAAATAAAAAAACATCTTCCATTACAAATTGTAGAAAAAGTGTCAGTTGGTTACAGTATTTCCATGCATCTCTTCCATAGTCACCACCTGCTTTTCATATCAAATCGCATATTTTAAATTCACCTATATTCATGTATATCACAATTATTATATCTCAACCTTAATTTGACTATAATTGTTTTTACATCATGTTATATATAATATTCAAAATCTAGAATAGGATTATGATAACATTCCATTAAATCATCCTAAAATCATCCAATCACAATACATCTTTATAACATTCTAGAATAAAACTTTTAAACCTCCTCTCATAATCTCCATGTGTTTATATAAAATTTCATATTATCAAACTAATATATCTATATGTATTGTTATCATTATTAATCATTATTTAACTATAGCTATTGTCACTTCATTTTATATATACTATTAGTAAACTAAATTTAGCTTAATTTTTTATTATACATTTTCATTGCATCAACCTGTATCTTTCCAGTAATAGTCTTATATCTCTTGCCATTTGTAGCATTAATGTTCTAGTTACTTTCTTAATAAATCATGTATAAACTTCTCTTGGCAACATGTTATTCCTTTCGTATCTCATAAAAGCTTGAAACCCAACATCTGTTCTTTCCATCAGCTTATCTTTGGTTATCGCTAGTGCTTCTGTCAAGATTTCTCTCCTTATCTTCGTCAATTTTTCTCTCTTCCTCTGTGCTTTAAAGTCTGGGGTAGAGTTCCAATCCATCTATCTCCCCTTTCCATATTCTGCTCTTGCCATTACCAACCACGCTCACTTTGTTGTCAGTATCCAGTTTTCTTATCTCTTTGCTCATTTTTTTCTTCCATCTTTTGAACTCTGTCCTCCACTTTCTTCATTTGGTAAACATCCTCAGTTTTTTCATCAGATTTTTCTGTTTTGTTTTCCATATTCTCCAATGTCTTTTCAATTCTCTCTGTCACAACTAATAGATTTTGAATTTCAAACATAATCATTTGCAGTGTTACAGTTTCTTTTTCCTGCTGAGCCATTCTTTCAATTTTGCAGACATTGCCACTGTAAGGTTCAAGGCTATTTTAATAAACTTCAAACAGGTTCATTTATTATCTTTCAAGTCAAAATGTTGTCTTCCCTCCAATAGCTAGTGATAGAACTTCCAAAAGGCACATGTATAAACAACTTGTGCTCTTCCTACTATCACTGTTAGTAAACAAACTGAAAGAACCTTGAATCTCAAATGACCAAAGAGAAAGAAGAAAAAAATAATGTATCCAGCCTTCAGCCTCTAAGTGGCAGTGTAACTGCTTTTCTTCCTGTTGTTACAACCCTCTTTATAATCCTTCTTATTATCTTCCTTATATTCCAAGCTTGAAAGAAAAAAAACCTTAAATGGAGATCAAAAATCAATCAAATCAAGCATTATAAAAAAGGATAATAGGTATAAGCAAAAGTGAAAAAAGAAGAAATAATTAATCAATTCAGTTTAAAAAATAGGGAGCCCCTGCAAAAGTTCCATCAGTGAAAAAAAAAATTAAAACTGGATAACACACTAAGTTCAATGCAGATCAATCTCGCCGCCTACAGTCTTCTGTCTTCAATCTTAACTTAAATTTTTTTCTTGGGTAGTCTCTTCCTCTAATAATAAAATTTTCTCAGCAATTTGACACACTTTCTCTTTCCGCTTTCTTCCTGTTCCGGAGCTGACCCAACTTCAGCAGCTTCATTAGTTGCATTTCTGTCACCAGAAAAAAAGGACTATTCCTGCATCTTTCAGGGACTTTGCGGTGTCCCTGAGATCAGCAGGAGGTGCCCTTCTCAATCACTGTCTCTGTGGGATGGTTTAGGTCCAAATGGACCGTCCAGTGGCATAAATTCGACTGCAATCTCGGAGCACCAAGATTGCACGTCGAGCCCTTGCGACATCAGCTCTCCTCCCCTCCCGTCGGCCCTCAATAAAATTGAGCTTGACACCCTGGTTTACAGTTTTAATTCTTGGCCATTAAAGTATTAAAGCTGAACAGCAAAAATAAAATACTGAAGTAAGGTAAAAATCACATCTGTGCTGCTAAAGCTAAATTGGGGTATATGGCAAGAATCAACAACTGTCTTTGTTAAGCAAGCAAAATACCCAGCATTATATACAAATGTGATTTAATGGAAGGAACGGTAGACTTGAATCAGAAACAGCATTAGTCTAACTCCCGATTCAGCCACAAACTTATGTTAGTAACCATTGTGGATCCTCAGACCATAACAAAATGCTCATTCAGCAATTGTTCAAAGTTAGTATGGTGCTAGTTTTACAATCAGTCTTGGAAAGTGTAGCCATAACTAACTAACTAACTAACTAACTAACTAACTAACTAACTAACTAACTAACTAACTAACTAACTAACTCTCTCCCTCCCTCCCTCCCTCCCTCCCTCCCTCTCTCTCTTTCAGAATTTGGGAGTTTGGCAACTGATGCACATTTACGTTGGTTGCAGCATCCCATTGACACATGAACATGATTTGCAACCTCCACACCCCCTTCCAAAAAAGAAAGGCAGTGGAGAAGCTGGCAGGAAGTTGCAGTTGTAGTCACACAACATTGTACTTAACAACCACAGCTAGAATTTACATAAGACGATGTGACCACATACCATTCTACTTGGTGCTCTCTGAGAGCTTGATTATTTGCTTACTCAAAAACCAACCTGAATCTGAATTTTTTCCCATTCAACTTCATGTATCTCTGGACCGAGCTTTTCCTCTAGTTGCTGAAATATTTCATGACTTGCAGCTACAGTGGAATCTATCTCGCAGAAGAATTCGTCAATACAAGTATCGTAGGATTTCAATAATCGCTGGCAAATCTCAGTCAGCTGGAAGATGAGACAAACATTTTTACTATTAATGGGTTAAAAAAAGGAGAGAGAGAGGGTCTGTGTAGCATTTTATCAAAATCTATCACTTTTGTAAGATTTTAAAGATTTTTTTGTGGCTCAAGTGAAACAACTCTTAATAAGAATCCTTTCTCTCTCTCTCTCTCTCTGTTTGCATTTGCATAGAGTGGATCCGTGCCTGTGGGATAGTGTCAACAAGCAAAATTTGCTTGCTGAAGCCAAAATCCCAAAATTATTTACTAATAGCATCTGCTATTAGGAGATTGTAAAGCAAGACTCTGGAAAACTGTATAGTGGTTGTTTTCATTTCTGCATCAAATAGTACAATGAAACAAATAACCCCTTTCAAAGTTCTAATCAAGCAAATGACCTAGCTTGATTTCTGTGTCCACTTTCAAAATACAAATGTAGAAGGGGAATTAAATTGTATTACTAGCTTAACAAGTGGAGCTCTACAATAGATTATATAATTCATGCTTTTTTAAACTCTAAATATCCTGCTCATTTGCTTGGTAGTGAAGGACACATTTGAGATACTTGATACAGGCTGCTTCAATACTCATTTCTCCATTTTATTCTTTTCTCCCAAGTATCTTCAGGCCTATTGAACTCACTCACTATTTCTTTAGCCTATAGGTAGTCCTCGAGTTATGACCACAGTTGACCCAAGATTTCTGTTGCTAAGTGAGATATCTGTTAACTGAGTTTTGCCCCATTTTACTACCTTTTTTGCTGCAGTTATTAAGTGAATCAGTATAGCTGTTAAGTTAGTAACATAGGTTATTAGGTTAATCTGGTTTACCCATTGAAATATGAATCGGTTGCCAAGCATCCAAATTTTGATCATGTGACCATGAGGATACTGCAATAGGCGTTATGTGTAAAAAATGGTCATAAGTCACTCTTTTCAGTGCTATTGTAACTTTGAATGATCACTAAATGAACTGCTGTACGTGAGGATAATCTGTTCCCCTTCTACATTTGGATTTTGAGAGTGGACACAGAAATCAAGCTAGATCATTTGCTTGATTCTGTGGGTCTATATTGATTCTATAGCAGATCTCATGTTGGAATAGTTTTTAAAATTTTCAGCAAAAATATTGTAAACATCAAAACAAATGATAGTTTCAGATTGTGTCACAATGAGAATAAAACTTAACATAATTAACGTAACTCACTAAAACCTTCTGTACTGATTTGGGTGGCTCCACTCTAAGAATTAAACCTAATTTAATCAGATATAATAGACTTTTTTTTATTCCATTGCACATTTCTTCCCCAGATCTTGTCAATTTCTCCCTGCAAACTGGGTCCCCTGAAGGCAGCTGTTTTGTGAGATTGTTTCAAAATGCACTTTCTAGGATTAAATTCTAAGCATATTTTCAATATTTGGAAATATTGTGGTTTTTGTGGGTCTCCTGCATATTTTCTGCGTGCTAGATTAGAACAGAAGTGCTGAATTGGGATTAAAATACATTGTTTTGGATTCCTAAATATCTTGCATGAGCACTGATATAATACTGGTCATATACACTATTGGTTTATTCCTGCTCTTTGTCCTATAGGGTTGAATCCTTGGAGTACATGGAAATGAGACCAAAATATGCTCCATGAAAAGAATGCCAGCTATCATTTTTTTGGATGCATCAAATTATTCAAAATTATTACCAAGTATCTCAAAAGGAAGATCATTTTTAATTACTTGGTCTGAGATCAATCATTTCACTTAAATGGTATAGATTACATGTAAACAGTACAGCATGTACTATGCAGCTCTACAGATGCAATAAATGTTAAGTGCAGCTATAGGCGTTATTCTCAGAAAAAAGAACACGTAGCATGTTACATAATTTAAATTTAGAGATTGAACAACTTAAAAAGTCACTGTAAGAGTTCAGAACAACTTCAACAGGAATTTCTTTAACGAGGACATTAAATCAGATTAATTACAATATCTCTGTAAGATAAATTGCTAGAATTGCTGCCATGTGGCTTTGTTTATTTCCATGTGGATAAACTAAAAATACTTACGACTAGGTCCACAAGTTTAACTTAAGGTACACAAAATTGCCATGTTTATGGATGTTAATCAGTTTTAAAATTTATATATGGATTATATAAAATTCAGTATGAAGGAAAGGGTGAAATGTATGGGTTTTCAGACTTAAAGGTTTGGCAAGAACAAGCCTCCTCAAAGATGCATGCATTAGTCCAACTTCCCCCATATAATTTAAAAAATAATAATGAACAATTGATTTTACACTGTGTTGGATCATCCCAGTTATTCTACTATTTATTTTCACACGCACATTATATATATATATATATATATATATGTGTGTGTGTGTGTGTGTGTGTGTGTGTGTATTTGCAAGGGATGCTAAAAATGGAATCCAGCATGCAAAGTATTTCACTGCAACTGACCTTTGGCCCTTCTTTAGTCAGGGAACAAATGTATGCATGCACACGTATACACAAATATTCATTCACAGACAACTGCACATTGGAACCACCTGCAATAGTTTTCTACTTGATATTGTGCAGTCTCAGTACTTCAATTGTTTGTGCAGATGCTTTTATTACCTTCTAGATAACCTCAGTGTGCCCAGTTCAGTCATGAGCTACATGAATTGGGGCATGATGATGCCATTATCACCCAAGTAAAGTCTTGGTTGATTTGATGTGTGTTGTTTGTACACATTGTATGCACACAAAAAAGGAATGCAGCTTCAATGCTCTGTGGTGCCCACACTTTTGCTACCAGTAATTGTTTCTGTACTGAATATTTTATTAGCATTCTTTTCAAATATTTGCACATATCTTATCAAGAATGAGCTGTACAATAGTCTCAATCCAGGAGTGGGTTGCTACCAGCATTACTGTCAGTTCAGCGCACAAAAAGTTGTAAAGTTGAGTTTGCTCCATTTTACAATTTTTCATGGCTGTTCTTAAATTAGTAACACAGTTGTTAAATGAATCTGGCTTCCCCATTGAATTTGTTTGTCAGAAAGTCACACAATAGGATCACATGACCCAGGGACACTGCAACCATCATAAATGTGAGTCAATTGTCAATCATCCAAAAGTAAATCATGTGACCATGGGGATGCTGCAAAAGTGCTCAGTGCGAAAAACGATCATGTCACTTTTTTTCAGTAACTTTGAACGGTTATTAAATGAACTGTTGTAAGTCGAGGAGGACTACCTGTATTTGATATTAATATCTGACTCACTTAGATGGCATATAGGCTGTGTAGCTTCCCTCTTCTAAAGCTATTTCTTCATCAGGGAAACACTCCAGAGTTCTTTCATGACTTTTATTGCTGCTTATCGTTTCCGACCTCTACTGAATTATGTGTGCTCTGATATTGTATCTTGCAGCAGCAATAGGATGTCTGTGTTTAAAGTAGGGGAACCGGCTTTGCAGCATTCTCTTTTCCTTTTTATTTTTTCAGGTAAGATAAAGAAATGGAGACATTTGCAGAAAGCAAAGTTAGAGTAATCCTTAATTTTTTTCTCCTCTGACTTGTTTTTTGTTTCTTTGCTTAAATTCTAGACATGGGTGTGTGGTGTACAGTTAAGAATAAATACAACATGCTTTCTGTTTTAAAACTTGTACGTTTTAGACTCACATTTTTCTACCTGCACCTTCCTCCTGTGAGGGAGAGGAACAGACATTAAAACCATTTATTTTTTCTTTTAAAAAAATTAACAAGTGTAAAGAGCACTTGCAATTTTTAAAAGGAGAAATTTTACTTTCCATAAAAAATGTCTATTCTGAAATGATTCCCTATCCAAATTCAGTGCTTTCCTTTGTCACCTCTGTGCTTTTCAACATAAACCATATGACAGTGGAGGCATTCTAAATATTTTTAGCTGTATGTAAAGCACAATCAGTCACAGGTTTTAGGTGACGCCCAAGAACATGATTAAATAAAGATGCACACAAAAGCATCAAAATGAACTTTGTCTGCCAAGGGGAGCTGTTTTAAAGCAATCCATCTTGATGTCAGCAAATTGCTTACTAATGTGTTGACTTAAAAGTAAAATGAAAAGCCTGGAATTTACAGCGTATCAATGAATCAGTTGATAAGCTTTTACTAGTTTAATATCCTCTTAGCTTGCTGCCTGGAGCCACATCAAGTTAGCAACAGAATGTTTGCCATCTCTATGTGATAAAGGAAGTCAAATGGCTAAACAAACTCCTAGACCATTATGTTGTTTGGTGAGACTTAAATTAAAAACTTTGGGTAAGAGTCACATGGTGAGGAAAGAGTGAGCAGTGCCATTTTATAAATAATACACCTTGTTTCAAGCAACAATAGCTGCCTTTTTAAGCTGCAGTGAAGATAATGGAATGCATTTGAAAAGATTTAATTATAGCAATAAATTTTTGGGCTCAATTAGATGACATATACAAGCACTGTTTATAGCTAACAATCAAAGAGGTTCGTTATCTAACCCAGGGAAATTCAGCAGCATTTCATTCTCTGTGGACGTTAGTGTTAAAAATTAGCATGAATTGCTTAGAATAACTTTTCCTTTGATCTAAATTAGCAAGAGTTCTAATTGATTTATATAATAAAGCAATTTAGTGATTCAACAATAACTCACAGGACTTAACTTAGGAATTTATCTGTCTTAAAATTTGACCTTTGCTATATATGTTCTTATCAATGAATACTTTTTTTTTTAAAGTAGAGGCAACCCTGAGTACTTTGTGCTGTCCTTTGAGAAAATAAACTTATATTTTAGAAACCTTGAATGTTTTCTTACGGCCTATAAACCAGATGGACCAATGCATGTTTACTAAAACTGAATTACAATAAAATTAATGGCTTTTGGTCCTAATATTAGCTTCCACTGGTTGATTGTAACAATTAGAAATAAGTTGTTTTATCTAGAAAAAGCTGCTAAATGATTTCCCACTTTAGGAAGATGATGGGGACTGAGGCTTGGCAGCAATATATTTTAGAAGCAGTTCCATTTTTTTGAAATAGCTTCCCAATGGATATCCAAATGGCTCCTTGCAGAAACAGAGCAAAACATCCAGCTAGATTTAGGCTTGACCATCTGAGGACAAATAAAGAAATTGGTTCAAAAATGGACAGGAGTCACATTATTAACAGAGATGGTCTCTGAGACTGAGAAAGTGTTTTTTCACCTCTGCAGACGTGAAGAGAGGTAATAATAAACCTTATACATCTACCAAGCTAGAAGGAAGGCACACTTTGAGCTTTTAAACTTTCTCCCCACATTTCACCTTTTTAGGACTCTTATTCATTTCAGGTTCTCTTATGCATTTATTAGATTTCAGTCTTCCTCCAGAAGCTCAAAGAGGCTTCCATTGCATTTTCCCTTCATTTACCATGTCCTTGCATAAGAGATTGGGCTGGGTGTGTGTGAGACTGCCACAAGGCTTCCTGTGAGTTTCCACTGCAGAAGATGAAGTTGAACCTGGATCTCTTTGGTTGTAGTGTGACACTTTAGCTGCTCTCCTTCACTGGCTCTAATCCATATGTGGAACCATATGCACTCAGTATATGGAAGAAAATGAATTACAGGTAGTCCTCAATTAACAACCACAACTGAGGCCAGAATTTCCATTGTTAAGCAAGGTGATTGCTAAATCTGTAGCAATATGTACAGCTAAAGCTGTATTTTATTGTTTTGCCATGGTTGTTAAGCAAATAGCTGCAATAGTTAGGTGAATCATGTGGTTAAATAAAACTGGCTTCCCCCTTTGACTTTGCTTCTCAGAAGCTGGTTGGGAAGTTCACAAGTGGTGATCACGTAATCCTGGGACACTGCAACTAACAAAAATGCATGCTGATCGCCAAATTTTGATTCTATGACCATGACCAGTGGTCATCCACGCAAAGACGGGTTGTAAGTCACTTTTTCAGTGTGGTATTTTGGACAGTCAATAAATAAATGGCTGTAAGTTGAGAACTACTTGTATATACTTTCCTTGGTATTTTCAAGACTCTAAAAGCTTAGTGGATCTTGTTGCTTTAGTCTAAACATGGGGTGGAGGAAGAAGGAAACTAGCATATGGGGCGCTGGGCAGGGACTTGAACTTTCTTTTGGGTGGGGAAAACCTGGAAACTTTCAGATTCGGGTTTTTCCAGCCAATGTGACAATGGAACATTGAGGAAGATGCCTGCTTTGGAGTTTTATTTCTGTTGGGGGTGTTACTTTGAACTCTGATGGCTTGTGAACAAAGTCAGGCCATTTTGTTCTGATTGCGGATTTGACCAGCACTGAGTTTGTTTTGACTTTTAGCATTATAGCAATAGCAATAGCAGTTAGACTTATATACCGCTTCATAGGGCTTTCAGCCCTCTCTAAGCGGTTTACAGAGTCAGCATATCGCCCCCACAGTCTGGGTCCTCATTTCACCCACCTCGGAAGGATGGAAGGCTGAGTCAACCTTGAGCCGGTGAGATTAGAACCGCTGAACTGCAGAACTGCAGTCAGATGAAGTGGCCTGCAGTACTGCACCCTAACCACTGCGCCACCTTGGTTCTCAAGCATTGTAATATATTTTGAAATGTGAAAATTTCCTACCTTTTCTTCGAAGAATTTTTTTCTTAATCTCACATCTTTGGGGGGTACTGTTTTTCTCAGATTTTTATACCACTTTCTAACAATATGTCCCCTCCAAAAAGCTTGAATTCTGTGGCATAAAAAAAGAGTCTTTGAGTATCATAACATACCATAACACAACACAACTTCATTGTATTTATTTTGTACAATGACAATAAAGACTATACTATACAACACAACACAACACCACTGAAACTAGAATGTAATCAGTTTCAAAACTAGAAGATTGTTTTTATGGCTGCTTCCAGTTTTTGCAAGCAAGAATGAAGGAAAAAGCATGACCACTTTTAGCAGAGTTTGCCTCAAAGAGTAAGTTTTCAGTATATTTCCTCTGCACAATTGATGCCATCTCATTTTGTCACTATCTAACTAGGTACAAAATAGTCATTGATTTACAATTACAACTGAGCTCCTAATTTCCATTGCTAAGCAAGATAGTTAAATGAGTTTTGCCCCATTTTATGATCTTTTTTTGCCACAATTGTTATGTGAATCACTGAAGTTATTAAGTTAGTCACATGGTTAAGTGAATCTGGCTTTCCCATTGACTTTGCATGTAGAAAGCTGCAAAAGATGATCATATGACTCTGGGACATTGCCACCATCATGCATACACGCCAGCTGCCAAGCGCCTGAATTTTGACCACATGATCATGGGAATCTGCAATGGTCATAAGTCTCTTGTCATAAATATGAAAACGTGCAGAAGTCACTTTTTTAGTGTTATAACTTTGAAAGGTAACTAAATGAGTCATTGTAAGTCGAGGACTACCTGTATATTGGAAACATAGCAGGTTCACCTGTTAGTAGAATAGATGGTCCAATGCTGATGTATCTATTTTCTTTTAGTTCAATAATTCTTTACACTAATTAAACATATCTAAAGTATTTCCTAGATATGTGAAAAAATACTGATGTGTTACTTGCCCTAGCCCAAATCACCATGAAAAATAAGTTTTTGGTGGGTCACTAGTTTGAAAGTGGGTTCAGGACTCACATCACCCCTATTTAACCAAAAACATGGTACCACATGGTTGGAGTATATTTAAAAAAGCATTACTTATAATGAGACCAAAATATTATGCTAATCTCCAGTTCAAACTGAACATTTTCATGAAAGTATTACATTATGATATTCAAATTATTGGATGTGCTGATGCTAAAGCTTTTTTAAAGCTTTAAAACCTAGCCAATCACTTACATTATTCCATCACTATACAGTACTTTTTATGCATGTAAACATTTCAACATATCCTTTTTGGGAAATGAACTTTGTTTTTTGCCAGTCTTTCTTACCTCGTAGCACATTTTATTTTAAAAAGCCGGGCTCCATCGTGAATTACTCGTGTTTGATACTGGGTCTTTCTACACATTGGACAGCTCTTTTTAGCTGAAAATCTTTCAAAAGCTTTCAGGCATGCCTAGAAAAAATTAATATTGGTTGTAACTGTTTGAATTTAGCTTGCTCCTCTCCAAGATTTATGGATATAAAAGTTATGTGTCCAGAGTTTATAGGTTCAGGAAAGATAATAGCATCATGGAAGGCATCTTAGAGGTCATCTAGTACTACACCCATACTCTGTGCACAAAATGTGGATGACCATACAGTTACTATTTGAAGAACTCTAGCAAAGAAAAATTAAACATTTTCATGTTGCAACCTGTTTCACTGGCTGACTGTGTGTGTGTGTGTGTGTGTGTGTGTGTGTGTATGGAGTGATGAACTTCACAAACAAGTAATATAGTAAATCTGTTCTGAGGGTTCATTTCTATGCTAAAAGCAGGTTTAACATTCTTGTTTATCTTTATATGCATAGATGGACAGAAGTTAGTTCAACACTAATTATGAAGCTATTTGGGTATATGATTATTTATTTTAGAAAATTTATATAGCTACCTATCTTACATATAAACTCTGGACAGATAACAGAAATTAATGAAAATAATATAATAAAGCATCTAAAATTGAAACCAAAATCCTCACAATTAAAACAATCATAATACAATAATCAAGGCACTTTATAACAAGCTCAGCTGTATAAACGATGCCTATATGGGGCTCAGCTAGCAACCTTTCAGAAAGTCGGAAGAATTGGGGGGCATCCAGATCTCATATGGGGTGGTTGTTCCATAGGGCAGATGCCTCACATCTCCATCACCCCAGATGATATTGTTTAATACAAGCATCCTTGAAACACACCGGTTGGATGTGTGGGTGAGCAGAGGACCTTGGAGATAGGTGGTTCTGCAAATAATCTGGCCATGTGCCATAAATGGTTTTAAAGCATGTCACATTGCATCCAAAAGATGTAATTTGGTCAAACTTGGTGCATCCAAAATGAACACCACAGTAATCTGAAAGCAGTTTTTCAAGAGCAGCCCCATGTTAAAGCACATTGTAAAAATCCAGTTGGGAAGTGACTAAGTGAAAAGACACCCCTTATCCAGGAACGGATATAAGATGGATTTGAGCAAACGTTCCTCCTAGCCAGAGTTGTCACCAGGTCTTCAAGCAAGAGCTATGAGTTCAGGAAAACTCTCAAACTCTGCACCAACTCAGCTTGGGGAAATTGTTGAGAATTAACAATGAAAAATCTCCGGATCTGAGGAAGCCCAAATCCCAAGCTACTCGCTACAGCTGAATTACAGCCTGTTTTTCCCATCCAGTTCCTTACAACCTCCGGGCACTTGATAAGTACCTTGACACCATTACTTCTCCAGGCATGGGGGGGAGATGTATAACAATATATTAATATTTTAACCTGATATATTGATATACTGATGTATGATATACTGATAGTAATATATTGGACTGCAAGGCAATCAAACCGGTCAGTTCTTTAGAAGGCCAGATCCTGAAGATGAAACTTAAATACTTTTGACAACTGATGAGAAGGAAGGACTCGCTGGAGGAGAGCCTCATGCTGGGAAAGATTGAGGGCAAAAGAAGGGGACGACAGAGAACGAGGTGGCTGGATGGAGTCATTGAAGCAGTAGGCGTGCGCTTAAATGGACTCCAGGGATGACAGAAGACAGGAAGGCCTGGAGGAATGTTGCCCACGGTGTCGCAATGGTTAGGACATGACTTTGCAACTAACAACAAATATGTTGATATTACTAATATATCCTTATACAATGGTTTCATATATATGTTAAATAAGGAGGCGGGGAAGGAAGAGGGAGGGAGAGGGAGAGAAGAATCTTGAGACCTCTCACACTGAAGCTGCACACAGAAGCTAAAACTTCTTCTCCACATCAGCATTGAGACAAATCAGCCCTAGAGGAAGAAAAACTATTGCAAAATAGTGTTTGCACTACTAGTAAACTGATCAAGGTTATCATAACTGATGGTATCAAAAATGCTGAGAGATCTAAAGATGGGTCTAACCCTGCATGCTAGGAGTCCAGAGGTCACAAACACAAGCACAACCAATACCGTCTTTGTATTATAACCTGGCCTGAAACATGACTGAAAAAGATCCATATAATCCATATTCCCCAGAGCCCTTTGAAACTATTTACCATATTTTTACCAATCTTCCCTGAAAGTGGAAGGTTAGAGATTGAATAAAGGTAATTCAACACTGCTGAATCCAAATATGAGAATGACACAGGGATGGACCTGTGTCTCTTTCAAGGCAGTAGTAACCACCACCTCCTACAAAGAGGCATTTACTACCTCACAGAAGGACTTGATCAATCAGGGAACATTTGAATCCAGAATCAGATGACAAAGCTCACTAACCTAAGGATCTCTGAATTTCTCTGTACTAACAGGTGAAAGTCTCTCCAGATAACCAAACATAGTGGTTTACCCACTTCTATAAGACCTGCCCAGTCATAGCAACCCAGAGTAGATCCAAGCAACTTTAGTATAATAGATGCCTAAGTCAGATTAACTTTCTGACCCTAGCATTGACTGACTGAAACAGCTAATGTCCATTTGATAGCAATAGCACTTAATCTTATATACCGCTTTACAATGCTTTACAGCCCTCTCTAAGCAGAATTTACAGAATCAGCCTATGACCCCTAGCAGTTTGGGTCCTCATTTTACCCACCTCGGAAGGATGGAAAGCTGAGTCAACCTTGAGCCTAGTGAGATTTGAACTGCCAAATTACAGGCAGCAGAAGTAGTCTGCAGTACTGCACCCTAATCACTGTGCCACCATGGCTCATAAAATACCATTAAATGCATTTGTGCTTTGCAAGCTGCTTATTCTGAGTCATTATAAAATTACAAATTTCTGTGCTAAGTCTGGATACAAAATGTCTATATGGATTCTTACTCATCCAGGTCATGGTTGTCCCAAAGGTGCTTTTTCAAAGAAGCAAGTGGACTTTCTGGTTTTTCTTTGAAGATGTCAGAGCTGAAGAAGCTTTTGGGATGAGAAGCAAAATGTTTTCAAAGAAAAACAAGGAAGTCCAGTTGCCTCCTGAAAAAAAGCATTGGGACATTGGGTATAAAAGCTTAGTGGCCATCACTGTAACTGAACCTTTTGAGTGCATATTTGAAAAAAATATATGATTATTTCTACTTTTGTCCTTCCATATGCAGGCTTGCATGTGAAAGGATGCACTGCCACCCAAAAAATATCCCCAATGCTTCTAATCAACATTACAAGCCAAAGAGTTGATTGACATATCAGGTATTCTTTGTGATCTGTGATTATTTCTACTTGATCTATTGAATCATTTTTCTCTATGAGTTTTGCAGGGTTGTTCCATATGCAATCATACTGTTTAAGATAAAATATAGTCTCAAAGCAATATCCTAAATATATTTTTAATTACACAATTAAAAGCAACAGATGTATTCTTACACATAAAATTTCACATTATAATTAGCTCCATAATGTGCAACTTAGAAGACTGGCAGGATACGTATTTGCCATTAATTGATAAAGAAGAATAGTTTACTTACTCTGTGAAATACGTGAGAACAAGAGAGCAACACCTGTTCAGAAAAAAAAAACCATTTTGAGATTTCAATCTATCCAAGAATTCCCTCCAATTTTACTATAATTACCAAACACACAATAAAAAGAAGCTTTCATTGCAGAAAGAACATATTAGCATTAATTACATTTTCTACATTTTTATTACATTTTATATGTAAGCACTGCATGATTATCCCACTACCCCCAAACCTATGATTATTAAAATGCTTTGGGAAAAGACACAAGCTGGCACCTTAAAAGCCAAGGACATAAGGTGAATCATGAGTTCCTGAATATTAGGAATACCTGAGACCATCTTCTTCCTAGAACAGATGGACCTTGAAGTCCTTGTCTCTGATAGCTGCAGAAAATAATATTTAAAAAGTGGAAAGAATTTCCATAGGTGGAAGGCATACATATTCTGGTGAGTAGTACTGTAAGGAGCCCCAGATCGCTCCTGAGTGATCGAGTGGAACATCTGTCAATTTGAACTGAGGTAACGGAATGTGAGGCAACTGGCAGTTGGAACAGAGTTGTTTTCAGTGGGAAGGGGGAGTAGAATGTCTAATTCCTTAGCATCAGAGCGTGTTAATATAAGGCAGCTGACAGTTGGAACAGAGTTTTTTTCAGATGGGGAGGGGGAGTAGAACTATTTTGCATCAGAGTGTGTTTATTACTGTAAAAGAAATACTAATGATCTGTCATTTTGAAAAAATCCTTCCTTAGCGAACACCTAGAAGCCAAGAGGAACATATGTGCCAAATTTCAAGTTTATAGGTTTTACGGTTCTGGAGATTTCATGATGAGTGAGTGGATTTTTGGCTTTTATTATGTCATATTCATGGTAAAAGAAAGTCTAAGGTTCTCTGAAAATTAGCAACTCACATAACAAACTACCACCCCTAACCCTCAACTTCATATGACTAAAACACAAGTTAATTTATTTCATTTTTCCCAATGGTAATTTTTTTTGTGTTTTGCCAGATTCCAGGACTATGAGATGCTTTGGATTCAATCTGGAATTTTGTGGCTGACTGACTGACTGGAAACAGCAGCAGCTGCTTTAATGTCTGGCAGGTAGGTGCTATATACCTGAAAACATCTCTTCAAAGTTGAAAATTGCAGCGTTTCCAGTTCCACCAGATATACAGGGGGTTCCCAATTTACATTTGTAGTTGAGTGTACAATTATGGTTGTAAGTCACGATGGCTGTTAAGTGGGTCATCACATGACTTTACTTGAAATTACCTTTATTGCAGCAAATGAGTGCTGAGGTTACTAAATGAACACCATGGTTGTTAAGCAAACATGACGAAACCAATTGCTCACTATGAAGTTTCACCAGAAACCAGAAGTAAATGCCAATTCTATTAAAATGTTGTAAAAGGTGGCCACATGACTGCAGAAGCTATTAAGATGTGGTGAAATGATTGGAATGGAGAGTTCTTGGGCATCTTGGAACTGTTAAGCAGCCAGTTGTAAATTAAGCTCTATCACTATTCCATAATATTAAAAGAGGAAGATAAAATACCTGTGGCTGAAGGGCAAATTCTTCTTTGCATATAGCACAGGGTTGAACAGAATCTCCTTGCTTTATGGATCGTTGCTTCACATATTCCCAATCGTCTAGAGATAATGGCACATCAGGAAGCTCCACCAATCCAAATTTCTGAGCTGCATGTAAAGTCCAGCAAATGAAATTAATTCTTAATTTATTTCAATATAGGATCTTCTGTGTTGCAGTGCATAATTAATATTTCTACAGAAACATAAGCATTTTTATGGCTAGTAATCTTCTTTGGGGATAAACTTGAATTAATACTTTCTAGCTCATATTTAATTATAAATATAAATGTCATAAGTTCAATGAAAATAACTTCATAACAATAATTTCATTAATGCTGAGACTCTAGAAAGAGTACAAAGAAGAGCAACAAAGATGATTAGGGGACATATGAAGAATGGTTGCAGGAATTGGGTATGTCAAGATTAATGAAAAGAAGGACTAGGGGTGACATGATAGCAGTGTTCCAATATCTCAGGGGTTGCCACAAAGAAGAGGGACTCAAGCTATTCTCCAAGGCACCTGAGGGTAGAACAAGAAGCAATGGGTGGAAACTAATCAAGGAGAGAAGCAACTTAGAACTAAGCAGAAATGTCCTGATAGTGAGAACAATTAATCAATAGAACAACTTGCCTCCGGAAGTTGTGAATGCTCCAACACTTGACATTTTAAAGATGTTAGATATCCATTTGTCTGAAATGGCGTAGGGTTTCCTGCCTATAAGCAGGAGGTTGGACTAGAAAGACCTTTAAGGTCCCTTTCAACTCTGCTATTCTAATTACAGTTTTTTGAGATGGTTTATTATGGAAAGAATAAAACCTAATGGGAGTGCTCTTAGGAGCAATTATTTATTTATTTTATTATTTATTTATTTATTTCTTGTAAATAATTGTCAAGAATCACTACTGACAGAAAAAGAATGACACAATCTAGAACATATACAAATGCACAGAAACATCCATATTTCATCCGTTCATAGTATATTAGCATAACCTTCTATTTCATCAACAGTGAAATCTTCTGCATATCTCTTAGAAAGGCATTTCATAGTGTAAAAGGGATACTCCCAGGTACGAATGCACAATACGCTGTACAGAATTGGAACTAAATTTACTTCCCCTTGTTCAAGTAAGCAGATGTGCCATATGACAGAGGAATTTGACAGGTATGTCACATTTTTCTCAGGCAACCAAGACTTCTGGATTCCACACTGGGGTTTCTATCTGAAAGAATGTTTGCAGGGCTGAGCGATAATGAGCAAAACCCAAAATAAACAAATTAAACAGGCCACCCTAATATCTTATTTTCTAGATTCTAAAACCTATTTTGTTACTTAATTGTTTTTATTTTCCCACTTCAGCACTGAAACTACTTCATAATGTAGTATTTTTTTTTAAGACAAATACTAATTCGGTCATTTTAATTTTCCCAGAAACCAAGAGTTTATCTATCTGAATAGATGTGGTTTAGATTTAAAATAATCACTCAATGAACAAGTAGATTTATTATAAAAATAGGTAAACAAAGCATTTTTTAAAGCATGTTCATAAATGTTTTAAGATTGAGTGACTTTTAATAGTTCTTAAATGTTCTGCAATGATGTGTTCCAACAGGCAAAGCTGGGAAATCTGTGAATATTTGAATGTGGTTGAACTACAACTCCCAGCAACTTCATTCTCCTCCATCAGTGTATATCAAATATTCCAGTTTGTAGACATAGGCAAACAGTTAAATTATCAACATACCAGTGACGTGCGGTGAGGTTTATGGCTGGTGAGGCAAGCGGGCAAAAGCCGCCCTATGTCGGACACAGTGGCAGGGTGTTCAGCCCCGGCTTTAAAGTTCCGGGCCGTGTCCACCATAAAGGCGGGACGCGTCCTGCTCTATGGCGGACATGGTGGCAAGGCTTTAAAGCCCGGCGCCATATCCGCCATAGAGTGGGATGGCGGACACAGCAGCAGGACTTTAAAGCCCTGGCGCCATGTCCGCCATAGAGTGGACGCGTCCCGTTTGCGGGTAAAACACACATACACAAATTACTTACAATAATACAATTACTTACAAATTACATTAATTTTGAATTCCTCCCCCCTCCCTCCGACTCACATACCTTTTCCAGCTGTGTCACAGAGGATTTCAGCTCTGCTCTTGTCTGCCATGATGAAAATGTAAAAATGTAAAAAGAAAAAGGCAAGAGCTGCTGAAGTCAGGCTGGGTTAGCTCCTGCCAGAGTCTCCAATGGATGACTCTGCTTAACTGTTTTAAAAAAGCCTCTAAAAAAGTGCCCTCTACAGGAGGAGGCGAGAGAACCACGCGCCTCATCTACATAAGTAATTTTTCGGCTTTTAACCCTTGCTTAACTCTGCTCAAGTGATCATAAAGTCAGACTAGATGAGGCACGTGGTTCTCCTACCTCCTCCTATAGAGGGCACTTTTTAGAGGCTTTTTTAAGCAGTTAAGCACTAATCAGGGTCATCCACTGTGACTCTGGCAGCAACTACCTCAGGCTTTTTCCTTTTCTTTTCATGATGACAGTGGTGAGGCCCTGCCTCCCCTGACTGCACGTCACTGCAACATACCAATGTGCATTAGCACATTTATACAGAAATATATCTTCTACATCTGCCTAACTATTTATATGACTGCAGAGCTTGGGTTTCAAATCTTGAAACAGAAACATGCTGCTTTAAAAAAAAAAAGAATGGTTGGGAGGCAAAACAGGAGGCAGAAGGAGATAACTTATTTATTAAATTTATATGCCACCTAGCTCACTATCAAGCAACCCTGAGTCTTAACATGTTATAAAACAACAATATAACACAAGTAAATCATGAAACATTAAGCATTACAATTAAAACTTTAAAATTAATAACAACAAAACCAGGATAAAAAGGGACTATTATACAAATGGGGTAGAGATGGGATTCTAATTTTCTAACCAAGTCCAGAGTGGGATGCCCTCATCAGGGGCCCAAGCCAAGTAGCAGAAATAGGTTTTCAGGACCCTCTGGAAGGCCAAGAGGGTGGGGGGAGATGTCATCTCAAGGGGCATGTTGTTCCAAAGAGCAGAGGCCGTGGCAGAAAAAGCTCATCTCATGGACCCTGCCTGCTGAAATTTTTTGATGGACACAGCATGCCTCTTCTGCTGGAGTGAGTGGCAAGCCAATCACATTGGGATGAGATGGTAGCCTTGACCATCCCATAAAGTGTTGCCTAACTAGCAATAACAGTTAGACTTATATACCGCTTCATAGGGCTTTCAGCCCTCTCTAAGCGGTTTACAGAGTCAGCATATTGCCCCGAACAACAATCCGGGTCCTCATTTTACCCACCTCGGAAGGATGGAAGGCTGAGTCAACCCTGAGCCGGTGAGATTTGAACAGCCGAACTGCAGACAGCTGAAGTAGCCTGCAGTGCTGCATTTAACCACTGCGCCACCTCGACTCAATTCATTTATTTTTGTGTGTGTTTGCCTTCAAATCAATCCTGTAAGTTTTTTTAAAAAAATGTTTTGCATAAATGATTTGCCCTTGCCTTCTTCCAAGACTGAGAGCGGGGTATTGGCCCAGGGGGGTTGGGGGAGCTTAACCAGATGGATTTTTGCCTAAGGAAGGACGGTAATATACCGTCTTCTAGTTTCTATCCTGTGTCTCAACTGTTGCATCAAACTACCTCCCCAGAGATCTTTACTAGTGATTTTAAAGGATGAAAACTCTTGTAAACAAAAATGTAAAAAGTGTAAAAGTAGCAGCTCGGTAGTTCTTCCTAGTTATTAGTCAGACCATGTAATGTTATTATCTCATGACAGTATAATATGTTGCCGCTGCCCCTCCTGTTTCCCCAGGCAGGAAGCTTATGCATCCATCTCCTTTATTATAATAATATAATACAGTAAGTCTCTTGTTTCTTGATTTGAAGCTGGGTGTTTAGCTACAGGCATTATTCATGAATTTGCCCCCAAATCATTACAAAAACACAACCTGTAAATTTTTGAGCAAAGGGTAGTTAAAGGTGAAGGTCTGTTTTTTAATAAAAAAAACTATGCCCAGCCTAGTAAATTAATTTTTCTTTTTTTGGAAAAGCAACAGTTTTCCAAAAAGTACGTATCCCAATTATAGTAGAAGACAACTCTAGATGGTGCTAATGTAGTTTCACTGGGTAGTAGACTCGCTTCTTTCTGTATGGAGACTTTCTTTCCTAATGGCAAAAATATTTGTGCTCGCAATATGGTAAAATCTTTTGCTATTGATCACAGTGAAAATCAATTTACATACATATCAAGAGGTACCAGGGAAAAGAAAATATTTATTCTCTAAGTAATTCTCCTTAACTTGGTGACATTACTTTTTAAGATAGATTCACCAGATTTTGATAGTTTCAGGGATTATTTAATGCAATATATTCCTACTGTTTCTCAGATATTTTTTTTATGAATGCAAAGAGAGAATGTGATATCAATGACACAGTCAGCAGCAATGTCTTTAACGTTAATGATGTTACTGTTATTTTTTGTAATCATTTAAAATTAGTTAGTGATTCTTCATCCAGTTCACATACGTATATGTTCTCATCCAAAATAAGTTATACTGAGTTGCTTTTATATAATGCTTATAGTTAGAAAAACTCTGAATCCAAAATGTTTAGGCAAAGAAGAAGTACAGTAATTGCTGTCTCCCCCCTCCCCCTTGTAACTTTCCAGGAAATATTTATTTGCTGCAAATGGAAGCTGAAAAGGAAAGCAGAGAAAACTACTTGTAAGAATGAGCAGCTCTTTAAATAAATTGTGATGCTATTGTGCCATATGGAAAAAAGTATCTATTTATTATAATATAAGTAATTCTTTACTTATTTATTAAATTCATATGCCACCAAATCCTTCCATACCCAAGAGGCATTAAACATTTATTAAAATCAAACAAGAAGAGACTGGGAAATTAAGCTTTTACCTAAAGTCAGAGGCTGAGGACTTGGATCAAGAACATATTCTTTTTCTGGATCTTCGTTTTGTGGGTTATTTTGGTTGTTTTGCTGTTTGTTTGTTTGTTTTAATCCAGTATCTATAACTGCTTTGATTTTCTCTTTGTTCACAGGTCTATATTTATTTATTTTATTCCATGTCTTTGACTTTAAAGGATCTGCTAATGAAAGATGTTGCAGTTGGAGATCATGTAAAATATGATCTTGTAATGCCACAGCAGTAAGTACTACAGACTCTGGTTTGTAGGAACTCCCCTAAAATAAAGTTTCATAATTATTTTTATAAATTACTGTTATATATGAATGATATGTACAGCCCATTAAACAACAAAAGAAATTCAGCCTTTAGCCAATGATTTTTTTAGCCTGACAGAACCTTTATGCCCATACAACTCCCATGTTTGAAGTCTTACTAATATACAATTACCACAATATGAAACATAAGATTGATATTTGACACATCCCACTTCAACTTATATAAAGGCAAAAAGAAATCTTTGATTTATCATTTATATTAAATAAAATAGCAGCAATTTTAAACTTTTAATTACTGAACCCATAATTATTGTGTGCAATAAACTCATTATGAACTATAAAAGTTTGACATGCCTAAACATATTTTGTTTCAGCGTAATTAAAAATAAAACCTAAGGCTACTTCTCCCTTCCAAAGCAACTGCACATTAAAACAATTATAGCAGTAGATAATATTTTATATGCATTAAATCGGCCTATTTATAAAGCTTTTATTTTCAAAGCTCTTTCTTAGCATGTGTTTTACAACGAGACGATCTGTGCACCTTGAAATATTTCTTTTGCATCATGGAACAGGAGGCAGTGATAATTTTTTTATCTTCAATATACAAAGAGGTCCTCTGTGCAGTACCAAATTACTACAATCCTAAAAACAAGCAAACAAAAAAAACACCAAATTAAAAACATTGAATATTGTAAACAGCATGGCAATTAAAATATATGGTTGGTGTTTGCAAATAATCCTTGACTTACAAACACAATTGAGCCCCCGGGAAAGTAAAGCTGTTATAAATACAATATGTACCAATTTTCAAGGGATTGAATTTTGATCATATGAACATGGGGACGCTGCAATGGTCCTAAGTGTGAAAATCGGTCATAAGTCACTTTTTTTCAGTGCTGTTGTAAATTGGAATGATCTCTAAACAAATGATTTTAAGTTGAGGACTATCTGTACAGAGTTTTACATTCAATCTGATAATAGTCACCAAATAAGTGGTTGCAAGTTGAGGACTGTACTTTGACATATGTTCTTAGTGGCCTATTACTGTAATGTAAAAGTTCTTGTGTGAGAGGTCCAATTCTGAGTTTATATTTGCTATTGATTTGGACAAAAAAAAAGTACGGGTAGTTCTTACAAAAATTCATTTAGTGACCGTTCAAGGTTACAACATCACTGAAAAAAAGTGACTTATGACCGATTTTTACACTTAGGACCATTGCAGCGTCCCCATGGTCATGTGATCAAAATTCAGGTAGTTGGCAACTGACTCATATTTATGACGGTTGCAGTGTCCTGGGGTTATGTGATCAACTTTTGTGACCTTCCGACAAACAAAATCAATGGGGAAGCCAAGTTTACTTAACATGTAACTAACTTAACAACCATTTTGATTCACTTAACAACTGTGGTAAGAAAGGTCATAAAATGAGGCAAAACTCAGTTAACCAGTGTCTCGCTTAGCAACCTAATGCTATCGTTTGTCACAGTCAACCAGACGTTTAGACTGGATTTGAAATTTGTTGTCTGCCTATTGAGTCCTTCCCAAAGACCTGGGAATGCAAACATTGGAGACTGCAACTCCAACACCGACCATTGTTGGTGGAGGATTTGAAGAACACGAGGGTATCCAGTTGCCCCCAATCTTTTACAACCTTGGATATGAAAACTCCCCAATCCCACCCAAAATAAGGAGTGGTGGGATATGAAAACTCCCCAATCCCACCCTTGAAGGCAGCATGCTGGGACACTGTCCCTCATCTACAATGATAATAGCACCCTATAATACAGGGGTCCCCAAACTTGGCAACTTTAAGACTTGTGGACTTCAACTCTCAGAATTCTCCAGACATAGCATAGCATAGCTGGCTGGAGAATTCTGGGAGTTGAAGTCCACAAGTCTTAAAATTGCCAAGCTATGCTGTGCCTGGAGAATTCTGGGAGTTGAAGTCCACAAGTCTTAAAGTTGCCAAGTTTGAAGACCTCTGCTATAATACAGTGTTTTTCAAACATGCCCACTTTAAGGCGTGTGGACCTCAACTCCCAAAATTTCCCTGCTGAGTCATTCTAGCAGTTGAAGTCCACGCATCCCCAAATGCCCAAGTTTAGGAAAAAAAACCACCCTATATATATATATAGGGTGGTTTTTTTTCCTATATATATATATATTATATATATTATATATATAATAGGTATTCTTGCACTTCTTCCGCTTTCTTCACACAACACACACACCCGGCTCCTCTCCCCAATTCCCCCAAAGCACTTGCCGCCACCTCAGGCGCTTCGGGAGCTTATATTATTCCGAAGGGCTTCCTTCTCTCCCTTCAAGAACCAGAAACACTCGGTTCCCTTCGCTGCAGAGAGAGAGACAGAGACGCCTTTCCCCCGCTCTCGCTATGCCGCTGCTGCCCGGCTCGAGCGCTCACCAGGTTGCTAAGCAACCAGATTCACACCAGCCCCGGAAGGCCGGACGAGCCTCTTTGGGGCGCGCGCGCGAGAAGGGCACGCGCACTCACCTAACTGCCTATCCTCTCGCTGTCTCGCGCGCTCTCTCCCTGTGGAGGGGGGGGGGTCGGCACTTGGAGGCCTCACGCACGAAGGTTGCTAAGCAGCACCTGAGGGAATCCAGGTAGAATTCTGGCGCCTCTTTGCAGCCATCTAGCGGTCGTCTGGGTGTTTGCAGACCAGATTTGATAGTTTGCAGGGACGATGCTGGGCAGGGCCGCCCAGAGGATTATTAAGTGCTGGAACAAGACTAATATGGGCCTTCCCCTCACTTACCCAGGGACACACGTTTCTGTTTTTCCTTGAGCTCCAGGTTTTTTGAGATGACATTTCATCACCCTTCATAAACTGAAATGAAATATAAGATTTATTTATAAATGAAATGAAACTAAGCTTGCAAACTTAATAAGTAACTGTTTCAGATGAATAAAGATTACGTTAAACAAGGCGCTGCAAGGCGGTTTTGCTATACAAACGAAATATAGAGTATGAAGTAAATATATACAATATTGTTTTTCTTTTTAAAAAATTGGTTTTGTAATTTTTTTTGAAATTTTTTTTTCTTCATGGGCCCCCTTTGAGCTCTATGGGTCCTGGAAAAATGTACTGGCTGTACCTCTCCTTTCCTCAGGCCTGATGCTGAGACACGGGGTGGGTGGCTGGCGGGTGGGTTCCGTCAGCCGCTACTGCCGATTTGTTTGTGGACGCGCACTGTGCATGCAAGCATGGGTAGTACTATAAAAATGCTTCTGCACATGTGCCGAAGCAAAAAACAAGATGGTGCGCCTGTGGTGCCGTCGGGGGGAACCGGTTTGGGGGCGTGGCAGGCCTGGGTCGCTACCGGTTCCAGTGACCCAGGCCGCCAAACCACTACTGGTTCGGCCGAACTAGTCCAAACTGGTAGGAACCCACCACTGGTGGGTAAGTGAGCTCTGCCCCTTAGGCTCTCCCTCAGGTTTTGTGACTTTGAGACCTGGAATAAAGGGAATCTCACTTGAAATAAAGGTGAGTCTCTACCAGTGAGAGATCCTTTTCTCTGGAGGCATCCCATGGCTGCGGGGGGCTGTTTTCCCCAAGCTTCTTCATGGTGCTCTAATTAGAATAGAATATAATTCTTTATTGGCCAAGTGTGGTTGGACACAGAAGGAATTTGTCTTTGGAGCAATATGCTCTCAGTGTACATAAAAAGGCAAAGATACAGTTATCAAGAATCATAAGGTACAGCACTTAATGATAGTCATAGGGTACAAATAAACAATCAGGAAGCAATAAATATAAATATAAACACAAAGTCCTGCAGTCATAAGTGGGAGGACATGGGTGATAGGAATGACAAGAAGACTAATAATAATAGTAATGCAACCTTAGTGAATGGTTTGACAGTGGTGAGGGAATTATTCGTTTAGCAGAGTGATGGCAGGTGGGAAAAAAACTGCCCTTGTGTTTGGTTGTCTTGGTATGCAGTGCCCTATAGGGTCATTTTGAGGGTAGGAGTTGGAACAATTTATGTCCAGTATTTGAGGGGTCTGTATATATTTTCACAGCCCTCTTTTTTGACTTGTGCAGTATACAGTCCTCAATGGAAGGCAGGTTGGTCGTAATTGTTTTTTCTGCAGTTCTAATTATCCTGTGTCTGTTTTGTTGGGTTGCAGATTCCTGTTACCTTAGATTTTGACCACTCCCTGGCTGCCGCCTAGTTGGTATGATGTCTTTATTTTCCATTTATTGGTTATGTTTAAACTCAAATTGGATTTTTTTAAAAATGTTGGTGTGTTTATTGTAAACTGTCCAAATGAGGTGCAGCAATGGGATGGTATAATTAAAAGAAACAAAAAAAAAAATTAAAAAGCTTTTCTTTGGATTGGACTGATTTTGAGACAATATGGAATCAGTTAGTTTTGAATATGAGGAACTATAAAATAGCAGCTGTCAAATGAAGCTCAAATCCTGATGACTTCATGGCAGTGCAGATTTTTCCAAACTGTATGGTTCCCAATGAGTTTTTTGACTGACTTCTTACCTAAGATATATCCAAAGACTAACCAGGTCCAACTTTAATCTCTTAATTGAGATTAATCAAGATCCATTATGTGCCACACAGGGATGAAATTCAGCAGGTTCTGACCAGTTCTGGAGAAGCAGTAGCGGAAATTTTGAGTAGTTTGGAGAACTGGCAAATACCACTTCTGGCTGGCCCCAGAGTGGGGAAGGAATGGAGATTTTGCAAGAATTGATTAAAAAAAAGGATGAGTGGGCATACAGAATGCATGCTAAGCCATGGTTTATTTAACCATAATCTATTAATTAAATCAGAACTGGCAGGTTTGCACAAAACACTAAAGCATCAACCATGTTTTACCTAAAAACCAAATTTTCTCAAATTTTGCATACAATTTCTTAAATTGCATTTTGCCTGAGCATACATATTCCCTTTCTTGTTAAAGATACCTTTTCTGGGATGCTATCCAGCTGTTTTGGACTGTTGACATAGAATTAAGGGAATTGAAACTTAAACAGTTGAGGGACACCAAGCTGGAAAAAGCATTCTCAGACCACCTGGTCCTAAATAGGATTCATGATTTGCATGCAGAAATCTTTTAATTCCCACTTGAAAAGATGGGACTTGTACAACTGATTAAGTCATGTTTGTGCAACATTCTGAGAAAAAAAAAAACTTCAATATACCTTTCTGCGCATAGGTTTTATCAATGACAATTTTAAATCTGTATTCTACATTTTATGTTTATTTCATTTAGTGACTTAAAGTGTGTCTTTAAAATATGAATTTTATAAACCAATATTCATTTATTATGTTTTATATTTATTTCAATATCATATAGTTTGAGGATTCCAATATTTTACTTTAGCCTAGTAGGATTTTTGGCTCAATTTTTTATTTTTAGTATATAGCCAACATTCCTCTGGCATGTAAAGACAAATTGATTACACATAATCAACAAAGAATTGAAACTATTCTTTCAAAAGTTTGATGATAATAATAAACAAGAAGCTTTCTGATTATTATTTTTTTGCAAATGCTGTTTACTTAATGTATGTGATCATTCCTGTGCTTTAGTTCTGAAAAACACTCAGGATAATTCAGTGGCATAAAATTACTTATACCATTATTGGTAACTATAGAGTGAAATTAAAATATTAGCATTCTTGGTGCAGCTGCCTCTTTGCTTACTGAAAATAATTTTTGAAACTGATTTTAATATCAACAGGAATTTGCTATGCAAGAGAGAGAGAGATGCGGATTTTGCTTAGAAAACATACAATTAAAATCTAATGGGCGTACATTATATAGCTGTGGGATTCAAATTCTATGCTTAGCCATAAGATTGTTTGCTAGATGTAATTTAGCAAGTTGTGTGAACTTAGCTAATTGTTAAACAAACCATGGGCTAATACAGTGTGAATCAATGAATTGTGTGTTTCTTTGGTTTTAGATCAAAGCATTTCATTTTAACATCTCTACTATCATTTAGTTAACAATGATATAGTAAGATTATATTAATATTATAAATAATAAATGACAGATACTGTATAAACATTTATGCGTACAACAAGCATAAAAACTCTGTGTTTTTTTGAGGTTAAAAATTACAAAGATTGTTCTATAAAGAACAAATCACTGTTTCTAAGGTATGTTGGAAGTTCAGATTTAATTTTCTTAGCAGAGTTTGCTTTCAGTGTATTCATTGAATTCACACATAATACTAAGCCAGGATTTGTTTTCATTGTTGTTTATTGAATAAACCACAACTGATTGTGTAAACATGCTAAGTCACAAAAAGTCAAACTATGCATTTGTTTAATATGAAACGTGGGTTCATGCGTTCCTTTGCAATTTTGTAATACTGCATCTATTATTAGTTAACTTCGGGTAGTATATAGCCAGCCAATTAATTAATTAATTAATTAATTAATCAATCAATCACTCAATCTGGCCATCTGTTCTTCCCTCCCTCTAGTGATTTCCATATTGACTGCTTTGAAAGACTGGAAGTCAATTTATAATATAACAAAAAATAAAACCATCTGTCAACCCACATAAAAGAGATAATCAATTACAAAAATAGTCAGATATATTACATCAATTAATCAATTAATTTTATTTATTCAGTCAATGACCCAGGAAAATATTGCCTACACCAAAAATCTGTGGAAAAATGGTTCTCTACTGCTTTGTAAAAAGCAAGCCAAACCTTGTGCAGTCAAAGAAACCATAGTAGTGTATTCACATGGTCTATTTTTCCTGGACTGAATTCCTGTGATCAAATTCAAATTGTTGAATTTTGTTTTTGTTTTTCAATGCTATGAAATGTAGGCCATATTTGTGGTATGTCATAATAAATAAAGTTTTTTAAAATCTTATTCATTTGTTATATACTGATATATTACTTTATAGATAGACTTTTGTAGTATGTAATGTTACATATTAAAACAGAGAAAATATTTTAAAAGTCAAGATGCCTCCTTTAAGGAAACTAGAAATGTATTTTATGAGTTTTAAAAAACTGAGAGCTTGGTTTTATTTTTGCTAATCTACTGAAAATATTAAAAAGATTCATTGCTTGATCATGAAATACATGTGTAGTTTTTAGCATCTTAGGCTTCAGAGTTAAGGCAGAAAAGAGAGGATTTTTTTTTGTTAATTAAAGCAATTTCTTGTTTGCTTTGCTATGTCAAACAAAGCAAGCTATTTGTCACTGTGGTTTGTGTATTTTTTTAAAGAGCTTTCAACTTTGATCTGAAGCAAAGTGCACTGGTAGAAAAAATGACAGAAGTAACAAATCCACAATGTCCATTGTCACTCAGACAAACTCTTTAAGTCAATAAAGGGAGAGATTTAGAGGTAGAAAGCCATATGACTTAGGATGAGGCTTGTGCATGCTTGTGAGAAAATGCAGACCTTTGCCTCCCTTCATCCAGACAAAGGTGTGGGGAAATTTATTAGCCAGGAATTCAGTCCAGTATGTACAATGAAAAGGTACCTCATTTTGGCCTAGGTTTTGCTTGCTTTTCTAGGCAAACAATCTCATTAAAAAAAGCAGCATTTGTGGCATGTAACAGCTGTTTTATTCAAAGTGTCAGCTCAATAGATCTCAGGCCATGCTTTGGTGATTCCAGAGTTGACATTGATGTCTTTTAAATATCACATTTTGAATTACATTCACATTATAAGTAATTTTTTAAAAAAACGATCAAATGAAAATTTCCCGGTATGAGTAATGATGATGTCACTGAAAAAATGAATTAACACCAAAAGTTCTTATTTGAAACTGTCACCAATACATTGATCCATATTTGGTTTTTCGAGATGTTTTGTAAACTCCATTGTATATGCCATTTAGTGAGATTAACTTTCTTGACTACATGGTTGAATACAGGCATGGCTGCTCAAATGGACAATGGGAAGTACAAAGATCAAATGACTGTCATTCCAACTGAAAAAAAATGTTAAGAAAAATCTTCAAAACTGATGGTGGTGTTATTCATTCAGTCATGTCTGACTCCTGGTGACTCTATGAGCCAAGTCTCTGTTATTTTACGTTCTGTACTACTTCTCTGAGTTGTTCTATGCTCTGGCTTGGAATGGGACAACTCGCCGTTGCCAACTCGCCGTTGCCAACTCACTATGGCCAACTCGCCACAGGACAACTTGCTGTAGGGCAATTTAACAATTCAATTTAATTATTTAAATAAATTAAAAATATTTTAATTTTTGTCATTCATTCTATCCATCCTTTTTCATCCTTTCTTTAATGATTCTCTTCCACAATTTCTTTGATATTAGTCAAGAATCCAAGTGAAGTTGAAGCCATGTTTCTTTTTCTTTCTTCGTTCTCATCTGGATTTGTTGGCTCATCTACCATTTGTATTCTGCTTTATCTTTTTGGTTTTAAGTCTTTTAACAACTTGTAAACCATGCAGAATTGCAGGAGTCAAGTAAGTAACATATACATTTAAGTAACATATACAAATAATACATGCACTTTTCTTTGTACTCTAGTCTCTGGGCAAAGTGAAATGGTTATTGTCCAAGCTAGACAATACCTTAATTACACCTATTCTCCCAAATTAAGCTTATGACAAAGCTCAGACATCTGTGTGCTTTTTAAAACAATTTATTATTAAATTTATATGCCACCCATATCACTATCGAGAGATTTTGGAGGGCTTAATTATATGCTTAATTTTCAGCTTAATTCTGAAAAAAGGGTAAGAGCCAATTAAAGAATTCAGTAACATACTGAACAACATGGCATCAAATAACATCAAGATGGTCAGTCAGATGAGTGAAAAGTGGGTGATTTTTTTTAGCTGAAAAAAGTCTGCTTAATTAGCCATTCCTCGTTTTGCCTGGAAAAAGGAGGATTATTATTCTGATACTTCTATGTACGATTGTCTCGGCTTGCTTCATATAGCAGAGACTTTAATTGTAAATAGTTTTTTCCTATTTTCTGTCTTGAGTTCCTCAAATATCTCTGTCTTATAGAATTGTCATCTGTGAAAGTCATTGTCTTCTTTATCAGCAAAGGATGCTATATGTGTGTGTGTGCGTGTGTGTGCGTGCATGCACGCACATTTGCATACACAAACATGTATGTACTTTGCAAACTCTTTATGCTCAATTAAATTTGAGTGGAATTGACTGATTTCCATAGCAATTAAACTTTTTTTAAACTTCACTTACAGGTGAACAAATTATTTCTTTAATTTGTGTACTATTGAAAGAGACAAGCATCTTTCAGTGGATAATTAGCTCTTCAATTATTCTTCTTATATTTAGGCATCATTCTTTTCCACTATTGCTAAACAGAATTTTGTTATGTCAGTTGAGTATATATATTTAAATATTTATATAGATGTCTCTCCATCATCTTGGCCTAAAATGAATATTTTATACAAAACCATGTGAGGCATGTGAAAGTTCATCTGTCAGCCTCTCCAATTTTTAATATTATATATCAACTAAATCAATTTCAAGTTATTAAAATATGCTGTTTCTATTCTCTTCCCCTTCTTCTTTCTCCTAAAAAAGACTTTGGAATTTATAGGACCTATAGAGAAATGAAATGTTAGCTTAATACAATTGGTTTCTTTGCATTTAGAAATAGCTAGCATAACAGCAATTATGTTTTATTTTTCATACATTCTCATTCAATTCTCATTAATGTTTAAAATATATGAATTGGCTCTTTGCCTTTAATATGTGAATGTTTATGGTAAGTTCATTGAACATTCACATTATTGTTGCCCCATTAATTTGGTGCCCCAGCCATTTGGAACTGTGTGGTTTTGTTCAATGTGTAAATGAATTATACATCAGAGTATATTTTCTGCATACTAGCAGAGAATATCTTTATGACAGCTTCATGAAAGGAGCTCATTCTGATAGGTTATGATTACCATTAGTAAATGTTGGGTTTGAATTTGGCCTATTATTTCTTTTTCTGTTTTTTTCTTTTATGAATCTTCTTTTAACCATGTGCCTGATTATTGTATCTGCCTCTCTTATTTGATCTATGACCATAGGGAAATTAGTACTTCTTTTCTATAGTAGCACCTTCCGTTTGGAACAAGGTTCCCCCAAAATCTTGGGGAAACCAGGCCTTTGGTGATAGTGAGACCCTTCACTTCGTTCTTTCTGGTCTGTGGATCTTGCAATCATTTAGATTTATCCTTTGTCTTTTATTGATATTTTTGTATTTCCTTTGTTTCATTGTTGTGAATCTTCAAGTCATTGAGAGTTGTGTGGTATACAAGTTTAAATAATAAAAAGAGCCTGCTAGTTGGTATGAAGTGATCCTTTTTAATTAAGTGTTTTGTGTGTGTGTGTGTGTGTGTGTGTGTTTATGAGTAAGTATGTGCATGTATTTGCATTTCTCCTTGAAAACTATTAACGCATGAAGCAATGCCAACAACAAAGTTGTGTGATTGTAATGGGAATACCTTCTGATATATTATGGTATAAGACATCTTATTTGCTAGGAGTTCTGTGTCTGACTACAAATCCTTTCGTCTTTTGCACACCCAATCTTGTTTTGTAATGTGGGATAGTGAGTATTCTAATTTATACTGGGGGATATCCACAAGAAGGTGGTGGTGTCAAAAAAAGTCAAAATGGCAGCCACAACCCTACAATTGAAGCCCCAGCTATATTTAAGATGGTACATGTAAAAACAGCTTGGCTTTGATTACACAATTGTAGCCACCATCTTGACTTTTATGACCCCTCTGTTGATGCTCCTGATCTAGATTAAGGAAAACAATTCCTGACTCCTTGCCAAGAAAGTTATATGAAGCCAGTGCTTTTCTTCATTGAAGGAAAAAAAATGGATAGAAGTGTCATAAATAATTTGGTTCTAAACATTATGTTCTTTGTCAGTTTTGATCTGGGGACATTATATAATTGCATTGAGATGATAGTTTAAGTCGGCAGGCAATTTACTTCAAAGAGACAGAAATAAGGACAGCTCTTGCCTGCCCTCCTCTTGTTCAAAGATCACTTCCAGAATGGGAGAAAGGAAGTGTTTTGAAGCGGTTAAGTGATTTCTCTCCCTTCGCAGACAATTCTTAATTGAGTTTAGGCACATTCTGTACATTTTTACATCAGCATCAAAGCTAGTGTCCATCCAGTGATAAGCAGCTTGTTCTCAGGTTTCAAAAAAAGAAGAAAAGAAAATGCACACAAACACACATACAGAAACACATATATAACATATTTATATAAAGCCTTTACTTTTGGTATTCTTTCCGTATGTGTATCTGTGTCTGTGTGTGTACATATAGCCTTCACTTTCCACATCCTTTACGCCCCCTCCAAGCACATTTTCCATTAAGCTTTTAAGAGTGAAATGTCCCTATTGCCATAAAATAAAAACAACACAGAAGAAGATATGGCCTCAGATGTTGAACTGGAAATATATAAATGCTGTGGATTGAATTAACTCTTAAGTTTTACCCAGAAGATCACTATGGAATTATGATTGATAACACAGTTATCCCGATATTTAGAATGAATTTGGCATTTTTATCCACCTATTGAGTCCTTCCTAAGCACACGAGATAGATGCCCTTCTCTGGGCCTCTATTTGTCCTATTAATCCCATGTAAATTTGTAGATTAGAGCTAATCTGGGCAATCAACAATATTATTTATATTATAAATATAAATAATATTAAAAGTGCTAAGCTGTCCCATTTGTAGAAATGTTATTTGAATTGTGTCTGTATCGGAAATAACTTCCAGGGAAATGTGTGTTTAGCAAAACGTATTGATTTTCCCTCAGGAGAGAACAATATATGTAAGAGAATAAAAAAGGGGCCAATTTCATTCTTTCCATTGCAGCTATAGCCATCGGACATTGGATAAATTGATTTCTTCTCTCAATCTGTGAACATCATGCATATCTTTACTATGCATATATGTGGAACTTCCATTGAGAAGTGTGTAAAATTGGTGCAAATCGATGCAATTGGTGTAAAATTGGGCTGCTAGGCTGTTTACCGTTTCAAAGGACATGTATTACATAATGCCTCCACTCTAAAATCAGCATATAATAATAATCCAATACAACACAATGATATTGTATGCACTGGGTCAATAAGTGTTGAAATGACATCATAACACAAGTGACCTCACTTGTTAGCCCTTGCTTCCTCAGCTGTTTTCCATGCTTGTGTTGTTCCCAACTGCTTAACAGGAACGTGCTCCTGTCCTTTCCAGTATGTGGAAAAAGTCCTCTTCCTGGGTTGTTTGAAAAACTATTCTCTCTTAATTTATACAAATAAATTAAAGCCCAGCAGTAGCATTGATCCCAACTTGCTTGCAAATCATTTTGCCCTTTGAAGATTTCTTTGAAGAAATCCAAATGGATTTTTTTAAAAACTGGATATAAGGATGTAAAGCAACATTTGTACTAAAGCAGTTAAGCTGTTTGTAAACAATTACATGCCTTTCCTGGGTCTTAATTTAAACAGGACAAAGAAAATGTTTTGTTGTTCTTCCTGGGATTTGAGTTAATTCAAAATGGAGCAACAAGTTAAAAAAACAACAACCCTACCATCTTTAATTAGCTAATAGATTTGCAGGTTAAATCCAAAAAAGATTTGGAAAAATCAGTTTAAAATAAACACCTTAAACTGCTCCTCTCATTTTGTTTGAAAATTGTTCCCCCCCCCCTCATTTTTTTCTCCCTCAGTTCTTCAGTTATTGACTTCGCTTTGAGGGAATTCTAGGTTCAAAGCACCCTTTTACACAAAAAATACTCTTGAAAGGATAACTTCATTTACTGTGGGCTTGGAACTTGTGATAAATGAGTCCTTGCCAGTAAAGCGTTGGTGACATAGCATGCTGGCAGACTTTATATTAGAATAGCTGAAGACTGAATGTAGCTGTCAACTTTGCTAAAAGAGAAACACTCATTTATTCCCTGATTCTCAGCTGTGGATGGAACTGGGGAGTGTGCATTTTTGTAGGACAGAATCTCTTATTTAGATGGAGATCTCTTAGGCACACCCTGCCGCTGACTTAAAAAGCACATTTCCAAATTGTGAAGTTTATCTGGAAATTTGGAAGAAGACTATTAAACGTCATCTGAAAAACTGAATCAACATGTGAAGCTGAAATTGTCATAGAGTTCAGCAGTTTTATGCATATAGTTAATGTGACCTAGAGAGTATAGGTAGTCCTGGATTATAACCACAATAGAGCTCAAAATGTCCACTACTAAGCTAAGCCCTTGTTAAGTGAGTTTTGCCCCATTTTATAACCTTTCTTGCCACAATTGTTAAATGAAATACAGAAGTTGTTAAGTGAATCATGCAGTTGTTAAGTGAATCTGGCTTTCCCCATTGACTTTGTCCGAAGCTGGCTGGGAAGGTTACAAATGATAATCATATGATCACTGGGACAATGCAACTGACATTACTACGTGCCCCAATTTTGATCAATGATTAAGGGGATGCTGCAATATAGGTAGTCTTTGATTTACAAGTTCATTTATTAACTGTTCAAAATTATAACAGCACAGAAAAAAGTGAGTTATGACCGTTTTTCACACTTACAACCCATTGCAGCATCCCCATGGCCGCATAATCAAAATTCAAATGCTTGGCAACTGACTCATATTTATGATGGTTGCACTGTCCTGGGGTCATATGATCACTTTTTGCCACCTTCTGACAAGCAAAGTCAATGGGAAAACCACATTCACTTAACAACCAGGTTACTAACTTCGCAACTGCAATGATTCATTTAATAATTGTGACAAGAAATGTCATAAAATGAGGCGAAATTCACGTAACTAATGTCGCACTTAACAATATAAATTTTGGGCTCAATTATAGTTGTAAGTCGAGGACTACCTATAGTTGTGTATGTGGTCATAAGCTGCTTTTTGCAGTGCCATCGTAACTTTAAACAATCACTAAATGAATGGTTGTAAGTCAAGGACTACCTGTAATTTAAAATAGAAACTGATATTGTAGGAAACTGAAAATAGATACTTATTTTAGGCTTATGGCAATTAATGCAGCTGGGAGCCAGACACTAAGGCAGGGGTGTCCAACTCGATTTCATTGGGGGCCCCATCAGGGTTGTATTTGACCTTGGGGGGCCGGGATGGGCATGACCAGGTTGGGAATGGCCAGCTCAACATCACTTTTGTCGTGGGTGCCTGTGGTGGCCCAAGCACCCTGCCAGTGAAAACGGGCTCCTGCAACCCTCTGCCAGCGAAAATGGAGCTCGGGAGGGCAGTGTCTTCAGGAGCCCATTTTTGCTGGCAGAAGCACTGTGGGCTGGTCCTTTACTGTTTCCAGGACGACCCCATGGGCCAGATCTAAGTACCCCGCGGGTTGGATCTGGCCCCCGGGCCTTGAGTTTGACACCCCTGCTGTAGGGCTTTTAAAAATGACTTGCCAGTGATGTTGACACTAATAGCTCTATACTGGGAAGACTTCCTTTGTAGTGACTGATCTGAATATTTTTTTAGATTTTGTTCTAGATTCTTTACATTTTTCCCATTTTCAAAAAATCCGAAATGATTCAATTTCAACCATAATCCTTATTTCCATGAATGAATGGGGTCTACATAGGCTTGGAGACATAATTGAAAAATTAAAATGAAAGTTGATAATAAGTTGTTTGAAGTCAAAATAATACATAAAATTATAGAAACATATAATCACTTACCGAATGAAGAACTCTCCGAAGAGATTAAAATTAAAAAATCCAAATGTAAATTAAAACTCAGTCAGTTTTTCATGAATAACCTTGGCACTCTATTTCATCTCTTAACTTTGCTTCATTATTCTGCATGTATGTGGGTATTTTTCATTTCAGCAGAATGAAGCTAGGGGACACCTGTGACATTCACTAACAGTGTTTATAAACAATATTTATGTACTGTACAATATTAGTTTTTCTTTAAAAATGATTCATAATTCATTTTATCTTTAAAAAGAGCAAATGGGTTAACATGTTGAAAAAAACCAATGAAAAAAGGACAGACATATTTTTAAGGCTATTTCTACAAACATGTTACATGAATAGGTAATGTTTTTTACTGCAGCAGTTAAGAGGCGTGCAGCTCAGAAGAAAATCTTAGGTTTAGACAGTTTTAAGAGCACTCTTTTCTTTAAAAAATCAAAACATTGTCAAGGATTAGCAACTAAAAATAAATCTATTAGAACTGAAATTATCACTGAGGCACTTAAACAGCAGAAGCAAGTAACATAATTGGTGGAATTAAAAAAAAGCTATGAAAGGGTATTCAGTATTAGTGTAGAAGCCCAAATCTATACAAAATATTATTATTACAAAATAAAATTTAAAGGGATCTAATCATTTTATAAAAGTTTCCTCTTTTAGTTTCCCTCCTTTCTTCTGACCTTACAAGTCATACATTTTGTTGGTGTTTTGCCTTAGAACAGCTAAAGTGGCAGATAATGACATTTCTTTGAGGCAGGCAATCTCTTTCACTGTGTGCAGAGCTAATCCAGGATGCGAAAACTGGCTTACACATTTTGGCACCTGTCGAGGAAGGAAATAAGGTGCATCTGTTTCTACCACTATTCTGTTCAATGGTATTTTCCGAACAGAGTCTCTAACCTCATTTGCTGATGGGTAAGACATCAATGCTGTGAATCCAACCATTAGATTTGGGAAGTAATCTAAAAATGGTTCAATGACACTATAGCATCCAGTGAAACAATGCCTATGTATTTTATAGTCTTTTGGTACACACTTTTTCATGATTTCTAACAGATCACCATCAGCATCTCTGCAGTGAATGACCAATGGCTTCCTTAAAGAAACAGCTAGATTCAGTTGCCTCTCAAAAACCTCATGCTGTTTTGGAATTTCTGTACGACATTTATAAGAGTAATCCAGTCCTATTTCACCAAAGGCAATGGATTTGGGGTGTCTCATTGCCTGCATGAGATTTCTTTCATGATGATCTGTGTAATAAGAAGCAAAGTGGGGGTGGCAGCCAAATGCCCCCCAAACCATATCTTCCTTTAATAAATATTCCCATAAGTTGTTTCTTAAAGAACGAGGGTCACAAAAGTCAGCTATGCAGCCCTGAAATTCTTTAGGAAAAGTGCTGCTGTATCTTTTCCTAAATTCAGAAAAAGTTCCTCTGAAAGATGTTTTTGAATATAACATGTCCAAATGGCAGTGTGTGTCAATAAAGCCGTCTTCTAAATATTTGGGAAAGTTCATAGGCACATCCTGGCCTATACAATTAGTGAATTGTTTAGTGAAAGAATCTGACTTAAATGATGAAGAAAAGATGGGGACATATGTTCCCCTTCCCATATTTTGGGGTCTTTTCCCCCATTTGTAGTCCTGTAAAGAACCATATGACCATGTTTTATCTTGTACCCTTTCCACTGAAGGTTTTTTATCTTTTGCTGCATTTGTTCTTCTTTCTAAAGAAACATCATAGAGATTATTGGAATATGAAATGTTTCCAGTGGATCTTGTAAAACAATGTGTTGGCTTTGGATTGCTTGTCCGGTGTTTCGCATAATCATTCATTTTCTGATTGTAGAAATGAGGAGGATAGGTTACAAATTCCATTGTTGATGCTGACATTTCCATCATTTCTGAAAGTTTATGATTACGGATGGAATCTTCTTGTGAATAGGTAACCAGTGGTCCTCCATCTTCCATGTTAGACCTATCATTTTCAGATGGAAATTCTTTCTTGTGCTCTGTACACTTTTGATCTGTTTCTGAATCATCTGTAAACACTGGTTCTCGAGTGGGTTCAGCAATAGCTGTCTTCTGGAAGTTCACAAACTTTTCTGCAGCTTCACTGTGTGCATTAGATAAAGTGGCGGGAATGCATTTGTCCTTTGCTATGTTTTTTTGTTTTGTGCCAGTTCTAAAGCTATTTACAAAAGGTTTCCGATCATTATTATTCTGCTTGGTCTCTTTACCTTCGTATTTTGAATCTCCAGAGACCAATCTCCAATGGGCTTCTGATTTCCAATATTGTTTTTTACTTTGGCTAGCCAAAGTATTCCAATTGGAGGTTTTACTTAACTGTGTAGGAGAGACTTGGATATTTTTGTGCTCTCCAATTTGTGAACAGCTGCTTTTAAATCTGTGTTTTGGTCCGTAATTTTCTTTCCAAAACATTTTATTCTGTTGAACATCTGTTTTCTCTTTTACTGGAAGATGTGAGTCATTTGATCCTTGATAAAGTTCATTTTGATACCTTGATCCTGAATGTACATATTTGGAAGTAATCACTGTCTTGGAAAGTTCTCTCGTGCTATATATAGCTTTGTTTCCTGTTTCTGTAACAGTCTTCTTAACGTTGGAAATCTGTTGAGGTTCCAATTCATATTCAGGTTTTGATAGTTTATAACTTTGCTTTGAATCTAGCATTGGTTTGGAATCTTCTTCAACACTATCTCCAGAAGTTTTTGTAACAGTTTTCTCATTGTTGGGAGCCTGTTGCATATTTTTTTCATCCTTGGATCTCGATGCTTTCCCTCCTGAACCTGACATTACAGGTACATGTCCACCTCCCCAGCATGGTTCTTTATTGTCTTGCTTGACAGACATGTTATCTTCCTGTGGTGCAGTTTCCAAAGGATGTGAAGGTTTTCTAATTTCTCCCCTTCTACTTTTTGATACTGTTGAAAATTCTCCCAGGTTGTTCACTGGTCCCAGCTCCTCCTTTCCAGAAGAGCTTTCTTTATGAATTTTGTTTATAGTTCTTCTTCCAGCTTGCAATTCTCCCCCAAATACACACAGCAGAGCTTTAGGAGAGCCTTCATCCTGCTCTTGGCCTTTTATTCTCTGGACACCTACAGCAGGCTTTTTATGTAAGGCATTTTTATTTTCAGGGACTGGGGGCTTGTTAGCTCTGACATCTCTACCATCTTCTTGCTTAATTTTCAGTTTCTCAGATGGCTGAGAGGAAGATGCCATATTTTAAATAGATTTATCCGAAGCGGTGGGCGGGCGGTGGGCTTTATAAGAAAGCTTTTGCTGGGGTAAAGTGGGTCTTGGCTTTTCTTAGCCCTACTCCTAATGCGTCAGCTTACTTCGAATTCATCAATCGCCCGCAGAGAATAAAGTTCGGGAAAACTACTTGCGCGGGGAAAAGACTTGCTGGGGCGGAGGGGGGGGGAAAAGATTTGAGTCTTCCTAAACGCAGCCCCCTCTACTCGTCACCGGGACTCGCGGGAAGAAGTGCTGGCAGGTTCGGGAGGTTTGCAGAATTTCGCAGGGGACTTACAGCGAAGCGGTCCACTCGGCTTTGCATCTCCTGCTTGGCTGCATCGAAGTTCGGTTTTTCTGCCCCGCGCCAGGTGTGGGAAGCAGGCTGAGTCACCGTTAAGCTGTACCGCTCGTTGCTTCGTCCCAGCTGCCCCCTTGGCGGATCGACCCGCTGTATCTGCTTCCGATACCTCCCCGCGCCCTTTCCGTCGCGTGCCTTTCCCACGTCCCGCTGCCGCGCCTCCAAAGCGCCGGGAAGGAGGCTGTCCCCAGATCGTTTTGCCCAGTGCTTTTTTGGGGGAGGGGGAGCGTGATCCTGGCCAGGAAAATAACTAAGAGTACTCTACAGTTGCCGAGTACCCTATGGCAATAGAAGACCAACAGAGAGCAACTCTTAGCGTTGTAGTAAAAGAGTATTGCCTGATTAGCATCCTCCACCTTTGCAGCTGTGTTGGCTTTGCAAAGGTCCCTCTGAGCAACATCTGCGAAAGTGCCTTCATCACTCTGTCCAAAGTTCCAACAACCGTTCTGGATCAGGCTAAGAACTCTCTTTCTCCCCATTTCATTCCTCATAATGCTAAAACAAAATAAAAGTTTCCATGGAGGAATTCATTAACTTTTGATAAATGAATATATATATATATATATATATATATATATATATATATATATATATATATGTATGTATGTATGTATGTATGTATGTATGTATGTATGTATGTATGTATGTATGTATGTATGTATGTATGTATGTTATATTTGTGCTGATAAATAAATAAAGGGAGACTCGTATAGATCTATTTCATATTTGGGCATACCAGGGGTTGTGACTTTAAATATATACCTTTCCCCCTGGCCTGGCTGATAAGGAGTTGAGTTCTGTAGCTCAATGGTTAACACATCTGCCTAAGAGGCAATAGAGCACAGGTTCGATTCCCAGTAAGGGTATGGCTAGCTGATGAGAGCTAAATAGCTTGAAATAGATCTATACTAGTCTCCCTTTATTTATTTATCAGCACAAATATAACAAATGTAACAAAAAGGCAACAGTAAAAAAAAGGCAACAGTAAAAAAATATTGGGTTTCTGTCTGGATGGTCTCTTGTGACGAGCCGAAGGATAGAGAATGGAAGTGTGACCTTCCTCCCATATTTGGGCATACCAGGGGTTGTGACTTTAAATATATATATATTTATACATACATGCATACATGCATACATACATACATACATACATACATATATATGCACATACATATATATATGTATACACACACACACACACATTGTAGAAGTACTAAAAGGTGATTACAGGAACAATTTCTATAACTGCCAGGTATCAAATGTAAGTTCTGTTTACACTAATTCAGCTTGATGCTTTTGCTATCTGTTCTCTGCAAAAGAATAGAAGTAATTCTCTTACAGTTTCCACCAGTTCCTTGGTTTGGTAGTAATCTTTATGGGGTCAATCTATACTAAGAAGGTATTTCTTTTAACCGTGTGAGAATTAATGTTCACAATTGCCAAATCTCTGTATATAAAAAAAGAGTTAATTTTTGGAAAGGAGGAAATAAGAGGGAACTTATAAATGAATTTCAAATGTAAAAAGAAAGACAATTCAAATTAAAACAATTACATGCCATTTATTTAAGTAAAATAGCATGTGAAGAGAATCTCAGGAAAGTGGCCATCTTTATATCCTGATTAATACTATTCAGCGGTCTCTTTCTCTAGTTGTTTGGAGTGCTGCTATTTCTGTGTTGTAGAGTAGAGAGATAGTTATATCTAAGAAAATGTATATGGCCACCCAATTTTCTCTCAATAACTTGAGGCAGTTTGTAAAGAGAAAAACCCAATATAACCAATAAATAAATAAATAAATAAAATAAAGTAAAAATGTTAAAATCAGTCTCTCAAGGGAATTGATTGTTGCTTTAGATAATCAAATGAGATCCTCTGGTCTAGCAAGCCAATAACAAAATTACCTAGGGGGAAGGAGGGATGACTTTCCCAGCAGCCCTATAGTTGAATAATAAAGGAATTGATCAGTTCTGATGTAATGGTGTGTGAGAATGATCTTGAGAGACTGAATCCAAAGAGACTTCTTCGGGAATGGTTAGATAAGAAACAGCATAGTCTGTAATTGGAGAATGGGTGAAGTAAGAGAATCAGAAGAGACCTCCCTGATTTATTGGGTTATAACTGTACTTTCAGACTTGCAAGATTGTATTAATATAAAAGGTAAATGTGTAAATCACACATATGTGCTAGTCTTCCCAACTCTAGGTGGCGGTGCTAATCTCCGCTTCAAAGCTGAAGAGCCAGCCCTGTCCAAAGATGTCTCTGTAGTCATGTGACCGGCATGACTAAACGCCAAAGGCGCACGGAAGGCTATTACCTTCCCACCAAAGGTGGTTCCTATTTTTCTACTTGCATTTTTTACATGCTTTCAAATTGCTAGGTTGGCAGAAGCTGGGAGACGCAACGTGAGTTAACTCTGTTACGCAGCACTAGGGATTGGAACTGCCGAAGTGCCGACCTTTCTGATCGACAAGCTCAGCGTCTTAGCCATTGAGTCACCGTATCCCTAGTCTATTAATATAGCCTTATAATAAAGTAGAAACAGCTCATCTGGTCATGTCTCCTAACTGGATACTAGTAAGGGTGACATCTAGTGTGAAACAAAGAAGCTTATACTGCAAAAGCTTATTAAGAAACAAAAGTTGATGTCTGATCTTCCCAGCAATGTGGTAGTTTATTAAATGTGGCTGATAAGCCATCAATAAATTAGCCAGAGTCACTTTCTGTGAAATGTTGGCCATATATATTTGATGAATGAATGAATGAATGAATGAATGAATGAATGAATGAATGAATGAATGAAATAGCAGTGTGGTTAATATGTGGAGTGGTTAATATGTTGGATTTGGAATGATTCTAGGACCCAGGTCCTAGTCCATCTTCAGTCATGGAAGTTCATTGGGTGGCAGGGGAACCAGTCACTCCCTCAGCCAAACTTCTTTTACAAGTTGTTGAGGGAAGAAGTAGAGTAGAGAGAACTGCATCAATAAAAGAAAATATATCTAGCTCAGGTCTGCACTATAGAGTCCTTGGTATTGAATGAGCTTGATGGTTTATTTGCAGATGTTTCATTACCCCACCAGGTAACATCATCAGGGCATAATACTGCATAATATTACATTATACAACATAGAAGAAACCTTTTAATAAAGTAGAATTAGGTCATCTGGGTAATGTACTTCCCTTCTGAACTGCCTCATAAGGCTGAGAGAGTATCAACTTATTCTCCTGAATAAAAGGTAGGTTATAAATCTAATAAGGGATGCGTTGGCTCAGTGCTAAGACGCTGAGCTTGTCGATCAGAAAAGTCGGTAGTCCGGCGGTTAGAATCCCTAGCGCTGTGTAACGGAGTGAGCTCCCATTACTTGTCTCAACTTCTGCCAATCTAGCAGTTTGAACGTACGTAAAAAATGCAAGTAGAAAAATAGGGACCATCCTTGGTGGGAAGGTAACAGTTTTCCTTGCATCTTTGGTGTGTCATGCCGACCACATGACCACGGAGACGTCTTCGACTTTGAAACGGAGATGAGCACCGCCTCGTAGAGTCAGAAATGACTAGCACCCTTTTGCAAGGGGAACCTTTATCTTTTATATAAATCTAATAAACAAACAAACAAACAAACAGATTTTGCTACAAGCAAGGCAATTGTTAAGCCACTTGTGCCTGATTTTATATTAAGCAAATCACTGCAATTGTTAACGTGAATCTTGTGGCCATTATGAGAATCCGGCTTTTTCCATTCTCTTTGTTTGTTGGAAGCAATAGCAATAGCAATAGCAGTAGACTTATATACCGCTTCATAGGCCTTTCAGGCCTCTCTAAGCGGTTTACAGAGAGTCAGCATATTGCCCCCAACAATCTGGGTCCTCAGTTGCTATGTGAATGGTTGTAAGTTGAGGACTACGTGTAGTGTTCATTTTGGGTTGTACTGTATTAATATGTAGGTTTCCTTAGGAATATTTGGCAATCAGATCATTTTTAAAAAATTCGAATTAATTTAAAATCTTCCCATCCACACTATTTCCTGTAAAAAGCCCATTTCAATGGTTTGCAAGTGTCAGAACTGGATTAAAACAAAATATTAAATTATGAGATTATAATGCACCATGATTTTAAAAACTGAAAACATTCCTCGATAATCCATATTTAGGAAGTCCTACTTTATACCCAACATGTAGTAATATAAAAATGCAGAAAGGAGAACGTTACTATTCCGCTCCCAGCTGTCTTTCCCTCACTTGATTTTTTTTTTTTTAAAAAAACCCTTCTTTTTGTGACGGGTTGGCTAATTGAAGATCAAAGGTGTTAACACTTGGTGACCTGGCTCTGTGCCAGCCAGATAATTATGGTCTGCCACTCTGAAGCCCACTGTAGTTTCATTATTAAGATCAATTGTGTCCAAATAATTGGCATGCCTTTCTATCTAAAGTCTTTTATTACCTTAGGTAAGTTTTTTCTGACATCTACTTTAGCCTTGTTACAAAATGCGTTTACGTTTGGATTCATATATTCAAGAATAATCAAACACTTGATACCATGTTTGTGGGATTGTACCAATTTTAGAAGCTAGCTGAGTGACAGCAAGATTGATCGCCAATGTCAAAAAGTCCACATAATGTTAAGGAGATTTGCCCATAGTATGCTCCTGTTAAAGAGACAGGTGTAAGAGAATTCAAAGTAGGATCCCATTAATTCCTTCAAAAAGCTCCAGGGCTGATCCTTCTATATCCATTTTAGACAAGTGCCCTAGTAAGTGAATATTGCTTCAATAAGGCTCTGAACTGGACCTCCATTTTACATGTTGGGAATCACAGGATTTTGCAACGATAAATTGGCAGCACAGAAATCCAGTATAAAGAGTAAAGTGGTGCAACAGAGATAACAATATGTGAACAATTCTTCAATGTGTTCAAAGTATGCATTTATTGCTGGAAGATTAATTAAAGAGTCTTCTTAGTTATAAGATGTACGATGTAGAGGGCTTTTACATCTTCAACATTCCAATTTTTAATGCCTATATTAAAAACTACAGTAGCCATAAAAAGTCAGAAAAGTCAAGATGGTGACTGTGCTTACAGGGCTGAAGCCTTGCTCATATTTATGTGCACTTAAAAAAGGGGAAGACTTTAGCAATGTAGTAGCAGCTGCCATCTTCACATTTTTAATCTCCCATGGATGCACTATATAACACCCTCTTTACAATTTGTCTCCAGAAATTGTGAATGCTCCAACTCTGGAAGTTTTTAAGAAGATGTTGGATAACCGTTTGGCTGAAATGGTATAGGGTTTCCTGCCTAGGCAGGGGCTTGGACTAGAAGACCTCCAATGTCTCTTCCAATACTGTTATTCTATTCTATTCTATTCTATTCTATTCTATTCTATTCTATCCTATCCTATCCTATCCTATCCTATCCTATCCTATCCTATCCTATCCTATCCTATCCTATCCTATCCTATCCTATCCTATCCTAGTATCAATCTGTAATGATATACGGCAGTGACCAGGAAGGGCAAAGAAACACAGCCAAGGGAATGGTAAGATAGAAGGATACTTAGCTCTCGGTAGGAACGTGGGCTGGCATGTGGCTCAGAAAGGACTATGCCTAATTTCTTGGGGTGTAAAGGGGACCGAGTGAGGGAAGAAATGTACTTTAACAAAATAACAGAGTTGGAAGGTACCTTGCAGGTCATCTAGTCTAACCCCCACCCAAGCAGGAGACTCCACACCATTTTTGACTGATAGTAGTCCAGTATATTTTTGAAAACCTCCAGTGATGAAGCTCCCACAACTTCCGAAAGCAACTTCTGTTCCATTGGTTGATTGCTCTTCCTGGCTCAGGAATTATGGGAGTTGAAGTCCACAGGCCATAGAGGGGCCATAGTTCCCCAGCCCTGCTTTAATTCATCAGGCTGAGACTAAGTTGTAAAATTAAACACATAAATTTGTTTTAATTTACCTATTAATTATTCATATTTTATCTATTTATTTTTTAATCTGTCCTATCTAATATAGGGCTTCTGACAGATGACAGATCTGTGCTGGAAACTGTGAAATCTGTGAAAACGTATATTCCCATGATATGGGCAAAATAGATCTATCGAAAGCTTATGCAATAATTCATGAGTATTTTTCTTGGGTCTTCTGAATCAATTCTCCTTTCATGCAAATGAATATTTCAAAGATAACTCTTGTTTGAAGAAATTCACCCCACCCTAATGTTCTATGAGATTGCTCAGTTGAAACAATCTAATTTGTAACATTTTAGATCTTGAGGTGAATACATCCATCTTAAGCAGTCTTGGGAAATGTTGTGTGTTGAAAAAGGTTATAGAAATTATTAAAATAAGAACTAATTTTCAGACAGAAGACAAATGTATAATCTATACAAGTCCAGAGCTTGTTTGAATGCATGAGAGTAATTTCATGGTTATTTGGAACCTGGCCAGAGAATGTTGTCAGCTCCTGCCAGAATAGCATTTGATTTATTAAAATCTATTATAGTCACTGATGAATCAATTAAAACATATAACTGTAAAATAAATACTTATTGCACACTTGGTATGAAGAATAAATAACCTGTTGCTTACAGATCAAAAGCCATAACAAATGCACTGGTATATTAGACAAAATGCTTTTCTTCTTAAATGTTAATAGCTTTCGTTAATAATATACAGTAGGATGTATAAAAGCCCACAGGATCCCAGTCAGTGAACCTATGGGTCATGACCTTGGTTTTATGGGCTATTAAAAAGCCAACAAAACCTTTACTGAAGTGGTTCACACATCTTCCAGAATAATGGGTAATTAAAAGGACTTCTACAATCATCAGAGGTTTTATATTTTCTAGATTTGTGGTGTAAAAAAAATAACCACCAAGTATAAACATTTGGATTCCTCTCCACTTTTGAAAAAATAAAGCATGATTTGCAGGTTTCTTGCCTTGAATGAGGATTATTAATTTGGATTCTGTTTTGATTTTCCAGCTGAGTTGTACAAAGAACATATTGACAGCATGGCTGTAATTCTGCTTCTGGTCTTTAAAAAAGGGAGAAATGAAAATGATTTTTTTGCAAATCTTTGGAATGTATAATATAAAGCATAAATTGTAATTGCACTTCATTTACTAAGTGCTGCATTACCTCATCCTTTAGTTTTAACAATGGATTTTCCATAAATCTTCATATGGTTAAACATGATAAAGTGCTCAACATATCATGGAACATGACAGTGCTTATTAGCCCTTGAGAAGTTATTGATTGCTTACCTTGATTAATCTTTTATGGGTCTCTGTAGTATTAATTCCACAGCAGGGGGTGTGAGGCAGGCGAGATGGAGTAGCATTAAACTCCTTCATTCATACTTTCAGCTTTAGTTACATGAAATTCTCTGACTGATGTCATTAGGCTAATTATAATATATATTCTCTCTGTCTCTCTCTTTCTCTCTGCCTCTGTCTCTGTCTCTGTCTCTGTCTTTCTGCTGTTTGTTTTCAGTTTATCAATTGGTATCAGAATTTCTGAAGTTTATTTTCTGTTGAAACTATCAAATTAAAAACTGCTTTGATGAAGCTAAAAATTTCTGAGATCAGAACTTATGTATATTTTTGTTATCGTTTAGCTTTCTGCTTTATAACAATAGTATTTTTCCAATGCTATTTCTGCAAATTTATGAGTGATTAACAATCTACCTGAACTATATCTTCTTATTTGGGATAGTTAAATGTACTAATTATTTTCCATTACTATTAATATCCTGAAATTCAAAATTTCAGATTACGTTGCAAAGTGTCTATGGCATCTTTATTGTGCTTCTTTTTGAAGCTTAAATTATTCTCAAACAATGTGTTTTAGTTCCTGTTATAGTTCCTAATATAAACTATAACCGGAACTATATAAAATATTTTAAAAAGGAACATCCTAAATTTCAGAAAAGAGCTTTTGAGGCCGTTTTCTCATTTCTGAACACTTGATAATATTTTTTGTGGAAACAAAGACAGCCCAATGCATGACATCATTCTGCCTTCCCTGATAAATTCCTGATCCATGAAAACATATCAGAAGATCTTTTCTGATTGCTTAATGCTGGGCCATGACAGACTATTAAGAAGAGTCTTTTTGGATCTTCTGTTAGAGGAACTGCCTGTTTGCCACATCAAAATAATCATTAGCATGGTATATAACAAGTTAGAAGAAATAAAAACTCTAGTTAGGTTGGTCTATTGGAACACCAGCCAATGAAAGAGAAATTCCATCTAAATTTTTTTCAGCATGAATCTATATGTTTTGGAACTTGTAAATTACATGCCCCCCCCCAAAGGAACAACAGTTTCCTTTCTTAACTATAGGTTTTCCTTGTACATATGTGGTAGTCGTTTCCAACTCTAGGGGGTGGTCATCATCTCTGTTTCAAAGCTGAAGAGCTAGCGCTGTCCAAAGATGTTTCTGTGGTCAGGTGACCAAAGGTGCTTGGAACGCTGTTACCTTCCCACCAAAGGTGGTCCCTGTTTTTCTACTTGCATTTTTACATGCTTTCGAACTTCTAGGTTGGCAGAAGCTGGGACAAGAAATGGGAGCTCACTCCGTTACGTAATAATAGGGAGTCGAATTGCCGAACTGCGAACTTTTCCAATCGACAAGCTCAGCATCTTAGCCACTGAGCCACTGGTCAGTGTCTTATACAGCAGTCTTATACCACAATCCTAACTCCAGTATTATTCTGTATAAAGCTGCAAATAATCTAAGCGGGAGGAATCAGACAGTTTCTATAATGATCTAGATCAGGGGTGTCAAACTCACAGCCCATATGCCGGCCACCCCCACCCCCGTTTTACCAATAGGGAAAAAGCTGTGATACATCACATGACGACAATGTGATGATGTGAGTTTGACACCCGTGATCTAGATGAATGGTCTGATGGGTGCTTATGATTATAGTTAAAAGGTGTTTGGTAGAATTTAAAATCCCTTGTTGTCTTGAAAATCTTCAAATCTGTTTATTCCTAATAGAATATATCTTGAGCAAACCATGGAAAAGTTCTGACCTATAGCCCACTTGCCAAAACTCTGCCATTTATTTAGTTATTTATTAAAGCAATTTAACTGCTGCCTTAGTCGTCATGGAATCTTTAAATCCAGAATATTACTAGTAACCAGCCATTATTGTTATTATTGTGGTTTGTCGTCTAGTCAGCCAGATGTTTAGACTGACTTGGGGATTTTTATCCATCTACTGAGTCCTTCCTAATGACCTGGAATAGGTAGATGTTGTTTCATGGTATTACAGGTGTCATCCCAGGATGTAAGTTGTTCTAAGTAAAGCTGTCTTTTGCAACTGACTGGTGGGATTGTGTCAATGCCGATGGTGTTCAAGTAGTGCTCCAGTAGTTTTCAGAGTGCACCCCAGGCAACTATTTTTGGTTCTATCTTTGCTTTCTCTTGGCATAGTCATTCTATTTGCAGGTCTTTGAATCCCCCCCACCCCCAGTTCTTTCTATTCTATTATGTCCTCTCTTGGTATTTCCAGGCCTCCTATCCAGACTTGTGTTTGTTTGTTTATATTGTTAAGTCTGAGATGTTCTAAAGTTGGTTTGAGTTCTACAGTCCAAGAGCATTTAGCTTCTTTATTTCCTATTACTTTGTCTCTTTTGAAGTCCTACCAGTTCTTACTTGGTATTCCTTGCAGGTAGTCCAATACACCATTGTTGCTACTTTGTTATGTCATTTTGGGGTGTTAGTTCCTGTGACCTTCTTGCAGCAGCTAACTAGGCAATTTACTGCTTCTTCAGCTTCTTTGCGGAAGTAGTATATGCTGTCACAAAGTATGGACTGTTTTCTTGCTTTGCATGCATTTGTTCTTAATGCTTGGTTAGGATTAGCTCCTTTTGTCTCTTTCTCCTGGTCTTCTTCCATTGCCAGGTCTTGTTGTTATCTCTTTTGCCTATTAGTATTTTCATGTATTGCATGTTAGATTTTGCCTTGTCATGTGTCTTGCCAAGGTGGCGCAGTGATTAAATGCAGCACTGCAGGCTACTTCCCGCTGACTGCAGTTCTGCAGTTCGGCTGTTCAAATCTCACCGGCTCAAGGTTGACTCAGCCTTCCATCCTTCCGAGGTGGGTAAAATGAGGACCCAGATTGTTGTTGGGGGCGATATGCTGACTCTGTAAACCGCTTAGAGAGGGCTGAAAGCCCTATGAAGCGGTATATAAGTCTAACTGCTATTTTCTATTCTTCAATTAGTCTCTCTTGTAGCCAGTTTGGGCTCTCCAGTACTCAATACGCCTTTCTGGTATACTGGCTTCAGTGCATCTTCTTCACTGTCCTTCAGATATTGTTCCAATATGTTAATTTTATTAAATTTTAAATCATTACTATTAATATTTTAAACATTTAAAAGCGTATCAATGTTTAACGTACTTTTAAATTTATTTTAATATTTAATTAAATCATCCAGGTTTATTACAGAAGTAACCTGAATCTACTATCTCCTATTAGTTATCAAACCACTGCATTTTAAGCCAGTTATAGTCTCTGAATTATCTTCAGCCCCATGGAGAGCATATTGCACTAGGCCAATTAGGAGGTGATGAGATTCTGCAACTGAGGTAGAAGCTGGAACTTCTAGGCTTTCCTGCCATGGCTGATTTATTTATTACATTTATACCCTGACCTTAATTTGTACAACTCAAGGCAGTGTATGTAATGCTTCCTGATGTTAGCCAGCACTGTGCAATAGTAGCCAAAGAAGCTAATACAATCCTGGGTTTTAAAGAAGAGATTGGACAACCATTTGTCTGAAATGGTATACAGTCTTCTACTTGAGCAGGGAGTTGGACTAGAAAATCTCCATGGTTCATTCAAACTCTGTTATTTTGTTATTCAGAGGGTTTTATTTCTAAGTTGTACATTTTTTACATTCTTAATATAATCTTGTAACCGCCTATTCATAACCAGACATAAACAGTTCCTTTCAAGGACAGGAAACTTGGATATACTAGAACAAAGCAACCACAAAGAATGTTAAGATAATATGTCTCACAATAAAACAGGATTTAAAAAAGAAAAGAATTTCCACCAAGTATTACAAAAAAATCAAGAAAAGAGCTTTTTAAAAGATAAGGAAATATGAAATCCATGTTGTAAAAATCCAATGCAAATGAAAATCCATACAGGTCACTTTTGACAGAAATCTCTTTCAACTTCTATAAGAGAAAGTGAAAGTAATTCAGAACAGCAGAGTGAAACGGTAAAAAAAACATTCATGTTGAAATCCACTAAAGAGTTAAGAGTAAATTAGTTTTCAACCAGTCAATTAACTTTTGAAATAAAAATCAAGATAGAAAAGAAATTTCAAACCATGCGCTTAAAACCCAGGCATGCATAGAACAAACAAAAAACGAACAGCTGAGAGGAAAGATGGAGACTTGACTCTCCAATAACTCCTACCAGGAATTGCAACTCCCAAGATGCCTCATCTCAGGAGGCTCAACCATCATCCAAGGGTTGTCTTGGTTTGCTCTTAGTTACTGTCATTCAGTTCTAGGGAGCCAGGAGCCCAAGAACCCACTTTGGTGGGAAAATTAATTGTTTGTCAGCAGAAGAAACAGATTACCTGCCACTTAGCACACTGTCTTGGGAGAGGAAATTGATACCTGATTCCTTCTTGACCATTTTTTTTTTAAAAAAAATCTAATATTGATTTTTTTTTTTGTCTTCAGGAGCATTTAGAGTTTATTTCAAAAAGGGGGTTATCTTTATCTACAAAGGGGAACAAGTTGTAATCTGACTTCTATTATTTAAATATTCCCAAACAATGATCAAATTTGGGGATATTTCAAATTCTAACACAGAATTTTGGTTTAACCATCAATTCTTTTTCCTCTCTATTCAATATCCTGGTCAGAAATGAACATGTTAAAATTAATTTTCACTTACGGTCCCCCCCTTTAGAAAAGAACTCACAATTCACAGCATATTCTGTTGGTTTTTATGTTTTCCTGTCTTCTAATGGGCAGTAATTGTGAAGAATCCATCATTTAAATTAGACCTCATGAAAAGCATCACTTAGAGAAATGACACTATAAAACTGAAATTGTGAACGTAAAAACCAATTGGCCAGCTGATTAGAGGTAAAGATGAAAAAAAAATCTCTGTGGTTTTCATTATGATCAATTTATGAATGATCATAGGCTCAAGCTGAAAAAGAACATGTTTTCCTCCCTTCAGCCCATAGCTGTTCTTTTGTCCAGACTTCTCCAAATCGTTTTCGTTCAGATTCCAACTGGCAGAATTTTGAACTAAAAAGGCCATGTAGAAAGAAAATATTATTTCAATGGAGATGTGCAAAAATTATTACCTAGGCAAAAGGGACTAAAGCATTTTTAAAGTCCTGAACAATGACACATCCCTACGACATGGAACTAATCAGAAACAAGAGGAGGTATACAAGAATCAGGCTGGTAAGAATCTGTTATTATAGTTACTCTCAATAAAAGTGAATGTAGATTTCCAGTGCAATCCTACTATCTCCATAGGACCTAATTGTAGAAGGTATGGCCTAGCCTTTGGTTACTTATATCTATATCTGTAGGAGACAAGCAGGCTAAGCTGGAAGTCAGTGTCATCAGTTTGAAGTCATTGCATTGCCATAAGAGACCCAAATCCACCCCCCAATGGGTTCTGTTGAGCCTTATCTAGCGCTAATTTAGCTTTGATCAGTTAGTTGATTAGATTCTTGGGTATAGGTAGCAATAATATACTCTTCTGTACTTTGATCTCAACAAATGTTCGTATCTATATGTGCCTGACAATAGCTGAAACATATTCCATCGCTCAACCAAAAGAACCCATTAGATTCTCACGGATGTAGCATAGAGAGGTTGCACAGCATGTTAGCAGAAGAAGGAAATGGCAAACCATTTCTAAATTGTTGTGCGCAGATCTATGAAGTCACCAAAAGGTAAGCTTGATTCAAGGAATCCTTTATTTTTATAGTGAACTAGAGAGTTAAATAGAACAGTGGGATGTATTATTTGCACTTATCACCCATTGTCCCTTTTCCTTAAAATTCACTAGCCTTCGTCTCCAAATATGAAATATACACCCTTTAAGTATGTACAAAGAGGGAATGGGAATTTAAAAGATTTAAAGATTTAAAAAAGATTTTAAAAATGGACAATTGCTAACACATGAATCAGTAATTTTTTTTACTTTAAGCAGAGCTAATGAAAAAAGAACTCTTATCATGAATTTTAAAAGTGAGCTGTAGTCCCTAGTAGGTACAGTATGTCCTTTTGAAGGAAGGACATAGTGTACCTAGTTTCCAATTCCACCTCATCACTTTGCGCTATATGAAGATGTCTTTATCTGCAGTTTCTGCACAAAGCAGAAATTCTTGTAACTTTCTACTATAAATTACATTTATCCTAAAACGATACTAACTCAGAATACAAGCGAACATAGTATGGACTTCTTTTTCTATCTTTTCTTCCCATAAAAAGTGGTATGCTGAGAAATTCTGGGATTATTGTGCTGTTCTGAAATGGTATAATGCTAGGAGGGCTGTATCGCACATTCTCCTAGGTGCAGCTTGGAGTGTCCAAGCTCGGGTTAACTTCAGCTTGCTGCCCAAGGAACTGAGTTTGTTTTTTGTTGTAGCTCCGCCTCCTGGTTGCTCCAGAGGCTCAGTTTTAAAAAACTCAGTCGCCCTACAGGACGTTCTTTCCAGGGGCTCCAGTTCTTGTGCAGCAAGCTGGACCCCACTACTTAATATTTGCTAGAGATATTGTAGCTCCCTTGTTTTTTTGTTGAAGATTAGTTAGCTTAGATAGGTTTTCCTGCCTTTCTACCTCGGCACAGAATTTCTCTGTTCACTTCTTCGCGCAGGGAGGCTGCCTGGGGCGATTGCAGCCCAGCCTCTCCTGGGGACTGCTGCTAGGTCGGGTTTTCCCTCGTTGCAAGCTCAGTGAGTATTGGGGAAGGGGCAATTGGACAGCCATAGCCTCCCTAAGCCCCTGACAGGAACGTTAGGCTCCAAGAGGCCCGACGAAGCTCCAGGTGCGCGGCGCAAACGGATGCCATTTAAAAAGGCCCGTTTTGGTGTGCTTTGATTCCCAGGCATCTAATCTTGGCGTGCGACCTCCCTTTGAGTTGTGGATTGCCGCGAAGGGCCGCCTTAAGGCCGGAGCCTCACATGGGAGCCCATGCAGGCTTTTGCCCTCCTTTGCCTTCTAGCGGTTGCAGGGAACCCGGGCTTCAAACCCCCGCCTACCTGCCTCAGCGCAGATCCGCAGGAGCTAGGCCGATCTCTTCAGCCAGCTCCAGCCTCCCTCTCCTCTCTTCAGCTGGCTAGGCCTCTGAGCCGTTAAAGGCCCATCGTGTGGATCAGGTTCTGGCCTACCCCAGGCCTGGTCTACTGCCAGTGCCAGGATGGAACAGCAATAGAATTCTACCACCATGGAAGAGAGGCAAGGGGAAAAGACCGGGCCCACTCCCAGTAAACGTAGCAGGCCCAATCCATCGGGCAAGGGAGTTGAGGGGGGTGTTTCCCCAGGGGAGAAGCAGCCTAAGGCAGGTTCGGCCTCCAAGGCTGAGGAAAAGATGGCACTGTGCCGCCAAAGGGCCCTGGAGAAACAGTTCCAGAAGGCCCAGGCTGCACAGCGCAAAATTCCCATGGAGTCATCCCCAAGTGAGATAGGGGGTGGATCTCCCACAGGTGAACCTCAGCGAGGGGCATCCCCTTTAGGCCCTGGTAGTGAGGACTTTGGGTTCTCCCCCAACCCTCATAGGGCATCCTTGGGATCACCTAGCCATTCCATGGCTGTGGACTCCCTAGCTGATTTGGATTCAGGGGCTGAGGAGGAATCCTTAGCTCCCTCAGAATTGGAGCCCCCTCCCCCTCAAGGTCAGGAGTCCATTCTATCTAGGGCCATGGAGGAGGTAGTGGCTCGTGCCATTTCCAAAGGTATCACCAATGGCATGGTGCAGTTAGCGACCAAGCTGCCCTCTCTGGCTCCCAAGCCAGCTGCCAGCCAGGCCAAGGCCTCCAAGGCCTCTGAGGCCAGGGCACCCTCCCCCACCCCAATGGAGCTTAGTGAGGTGTCAGATCAGGAGGAGGCCGAGTCGGAGGCTCCGGTTGTCTCCGACGATGAGACCCCTGCCCCTGAACAGGCCACGGGCTCAGCCTTATTTAATCCGGCCATGTTTAGGCCCCTTCTTACAAAAGCCAGGGCTGCAAGTCCCCAAGTGGGTCTCCCAGCCCCCGCAGCAAAACCTATTATCTGACCCGGTCATGGGTGTAGTCATAGGTCCCCAGGACCCCGGCGCAGGTCTTTTTAACGAGGTTCCTCCACCCTTGGACCTCGTGCCGGCCCTCCAATTATTTTTGGACATCATCCAACGACAATGGGTTCAGCCGGGGACTCTGGCCAATCCGAGTGGGACGGATAGGAAACTTTTTACCATGGAAGCTGCAGGCATTGACCGCATCACCCTTTGTACCGTTGCGGATGGTGGGCCTACGCCATCTTACGCTAAAGACTGCCTTCCTGATCGCCATCACCTCCGCCCGCAGAATTTTGAGTTGGCCGCCTTATCTGTCACAGGCGACCTTTGCATTTTCACTCCGACAGAGTCATATTGAGACTGGACCCTGCCTTTGTCCTGAAGATTAATACCATCTTGCACAGAGCGCAGGAAGTGATACTCTCTGACTTTTGCCCTCGTCCCAAGCACCAGAGGGAAGTCACTTGGCACAAGTTGGATGTGCGGCGGGCGGTGCGCATTTACATCAAGCGAACAGCTCCTTTCCGTAAGTCGGAGGCCTTATTTGTGTCATTCCAGCCGGCTTCCATGGGGAAGAAAGTCACATCCTCTACCATCGGACGCTGGCTCAGAGCGTGCATCAAGATGTCTTACGAGACTCAGGCCAGACCGGTTCCCTCGCGCATAACAGCACACTCTACGAGGAGCCCTGCGACTTCGGCCGCCTGGGCTAGGCAAGCGCCAATTTAAGAAATCTGCCGTGCTGCGACGTGGTCTGGTCCGTCTCCATTTATACGTAACTGTGGCCTGGACACTTTCGCCTCCGCTGAGGCGTCCTTTGGGAGGAGAGTTCTACAGAGGGTCGTGGCAAGCACCGCAGCCCTGGACATTTCTTCTTCCCTCCCAACTTCGACATAGCTTTGGCATGTCCCGAGCTTGGACACTCCAAGCAGCGCCTAGGAGAAAGACCATTGGCTTACCTGAATGGTCATTCTCGAGGCGCTATGGAGTGTCCAAACCCACCCTTAAGGTGGGGCCGCGAGGTGTGTGAATTGCACCTTCATGTCTTGGACTTGGACTTGGACTTGGACTAGTTCAGTCATGGACTATTGATATCCTTCATTTTTTAAAACTGAGCCTCTGGAGCAACCAGGAGGCGGAGCTACAACAAAAATCAAACTCAGTTCCTTGGGCAGCAAGCTGAAGTTAACCCGAGCTTGGACACTCCGCAGCGCCTCGAGAACGACCATTCAGGTAAGCCAATGTTCTTTCTATAAATTAAGCTGAAATAAGTTATAATAGATACAAGTCATTTAATTTCTTGTTGAAGGCTGCATTGCAGTCCAGAATAATTTCCTGAGACAATTTGTTGTTGGTTGGTAGAACTGGAATCACACATGGCTCGTTTTTTTATCCGTCTCTTTCTCCCTGCCCAACAAGAGAAAAAGATTGTTTGAATTGATCATTTGAAACTGCAGAGAGCCTCCCTTTTTTCCTTCATTGTTCTCTCTGTTTTGACTGCTCTCCCAATTGCAACTATCTCTCATCTGCAGCTTTGCCACCTTACGCTCAAGGCTGAAAGTATGCCCAAACATCTGGCTTCTTAACACTGAGAATCAGATAGATGAAACAATATTTCCTCTGCATGTTGTACACAAAGATAGAGAGGGCACTAAAAAAAAAAAAATCAAATGTAATTTTACTGGTGTCTGCCTCCTTTTTTGCTGCTTAAGTATGCATCCACGCAGCCTATGATATCACAACTCATTAATCAGCAAGAGGAGTTTAACTTTGGCTGAGATCAGAATGTGGGATCATGCCAATGTTTATTTTATTTGATGCATCAGGTGACTTTTCCAATGCAGTGGACTTGGGGAGGGGGGGTGGTAGGAAAGCAATTTTTATAGTAGCTTAAAAATAGAATTTGATAATAATTTATCCTACAACCAAAAGGCAAACCTTTTATTTGAAGCTTAGTACATGATATCCAAGCATCTGAATTTCAGCCATGTCCTTCTGTTGTGGGAATGGGTGCCAGTGATTAGTAGTTTAGGATTTCTACTCCAGGGAAACTCAAATGAATAAAAGTACATGTGTTTGGATTACTGTGCACAATTGCTTTAATTCAGCATGCATGCAACTTTGAGCTTCTGAACAAAAAGTAGAATATAAGTGCTAACAAATAAATTAACATGTAATGCCAATGAATAACTATAAGGAAAGTAATCATTAACTGTATTTAACTAATTAAAATAGTTAATTAAGTCTACACAAAGTGCTTAGACTAGGTAATACTGGGACTGTCAACTCCTATCTGATTCAACCCATGCAAAGAAAATTGTTAATAGTAGTAGTAGTAGTAGTAGTAGTAGTAGTAGTAGTAGTAGTAGTAGTAATAATAATAATAATAATAATAATAATAATAATAATAATAATAATAATAATAATACATTATAGTAGAACTCCCAGAAGAAGCTCTTGGGGAGGAAATAACATCACCACCACTAGAACCAGTTATCACTGAACCAACTGATGAACTAACTCAAAAACAAAAAGAATTGAAAGATAAGATCATGGAGCATTTTCTGCTTAATGAGGAAAGGCAACGTTTACCATCACTAAAAACTGTGCCGAACAAAATTTTGGCCCCTATCATGAAAATGGTTAATGCAGTGTTTTCAACAATTGAACCGGGATCCATCTTGGAAACAAACCAGTTAATGTACAGCACAGCTGTAATAATGAACTAGGCATTAAAATTAAAATACCTAGTCATACAACAGAAAAAGCATCAAAGCCAAAGTGGAAAATCTGTTTAGAACAAAAAATAAAAAAATTAAGGGCAGATGCTAGTAACTTAAAGAACATGCATGAGCAACGGCTTAAAAACAACAAAATCATAGATCGGCTAATCAGGAGATATAGATTGGATACAAGAAACATCAATGAAGCTGTAGAGATTGTAAAACAGCAGATAACAGCAACAGCTAGAAAAATTGAAAGATATGAGGCACGAATCATCCAATATAAACAAAATCAGCAATTTCGATCAGACCAACGGTGTTTTTATCAAAGTCTTAATGTAAATGGTGACACCAAAAGTGAAAAACCAGAAAAACAGGCCACAGTTGAATTCTGGAAAGAATTGTGGGAAAATGCAAAGGACTACAACAAGGAAGCAAAGTGGATACATGACTTTGAGAAAAGCATTGGCAACAAACAAATGCAAGTATTAGAAATAACAACTGAGATGGTCAAAAATCGAGTTAAAAAGGTAAAGAATTGGACATCACCTGGAAAGGACCAATTACATGGTTTCTGGCTCAAATATCTGACCAGTTTACATGCAATGTTGGCCAGGCAACTGAATGAAATTTTACAAAAGGGCCAAATTGATGAATGGTTGACAACTGGAAAAACATACTTGATTCAGAAAGATGCAACTAAAGGAACAACACCTGAAAACTACAGACCAATAACATGCTTGCCAACAACCTTCAAATTACTCACAGGCATTATTGCAGATAACATGATGGATTATTTGGAAACAAACAACATCTTGCCAGTAGAGCAAAAAGGCAACAAAAGAAGGAGCAGGGGCACAAAAGATCAGCTTCTAATTGATAAAATGATATTAGAAAATTGTAAGAACAGAAAAACGAACTTGAATATGGTCTGGATTGATTACAAAAAGGCATTTGACTCACTGCCACATAGTTGGATCATAAAATGCTTAGAAACAACTGGCATTAGCAAAAATATTACATCCTTTACTGAAAAGGCAATGAAACAATGGAGAACTGAGTTGGCAGTAGGGAATGTGAGTTACGGAATGGTTAACATCAAGCGAGGAATTTTCCAGGGTGATTCACTTTCACCTCTTCTCTTCATCATCGCAATGATCCCACTATCAGTAATCTTAAAAAAAATGAAATTAGGCTACCAAACAGCCAAAAAAGCTGAAAAAATTTCGCATTTACTATATATGGATGATTTGAAACTCTATGGAAAGTCAGAAATAGAAATCCAATCATTGACAAATACAGTCCGAGTATTCAGCACCGATATTTCAATGCAGTTTGGCATGGAAAAATGTGCCACTGTATCCATAAAAAGGGGCAAAATCACTGCATCTGAAGGAATTGAAATGCCCAATGGCCAACTAATTAAATGCAAAGAAAATGAAGCCTACAAATACTTAGGCATTCTGCAGTTGGATAACATCAAGCATGGAGAAGTAAAAACGATTGTCAGACGAGAGTACACCAACAGAGTTAGGAAAATTTTGAAATCTAAATTGAATGGTGGAAATACAATCAAGGCCATAAATACCTGGGCAATACCAGTTATAAGATACACAGCTGGCATAGTTAACTGGACACAAACTGATTTGGACCTTTTGGACCGAAAAACCAGAAAACTAATGACAATGCACTACAGTTTACATCCACGTGGTGATACTGATAGACTATATCTGCCCCGAAAATCAGGTGGCAGAGGATTATTACAAGTGAAGCAAACAGTTGAAGAAGAAAAACATGCACTGGCTGATTATTTAAAAGAAAGTCAAGAACATCTATTAATCGAAGTAAAGAACAAAAATCTACTGAAGGCCCAACAGACAAAACAAGAATACAGAAAAGATGTGATAAAATCAAGAATGGAGAGTTGGCAGAACAAAGCACTGCATGGTCAATTTCTGGAAAAAATAAAAGATAAAGTGGACAGTGAACAAACTTGGTTATGGTTAAAAAACAGGTACATTAAAGAAAGAAACAGAGTCACTAATCCTGGCTGCGCAAGAACAAGCTATCCGCACAAATGCCATTAAGGCCAAAATCGAAAAATCCTCTGATGATGCCAATTGCAGACTTTGCAAAGAAGCTGATGAAACTGTTGATCACATACTCAGCTGCTGTAAAAAAATCACGCAGACTGATTATAAATTGCGGCACAATTCAGTAGCACAAATGATCCATTGGAATTTGTGCAAAAATTATAATATTAAAACAGCAACAAACTGGTGGGAACATCAGCCTGAAAAAGTCACCGAAAATCAGATGGTCAAGATCTTGTGGGATTTCCGTATACAAACCGACAAAATACTGGCGCATAATACACCAGACATCACACTGGTTGAGAAAAATAAGGTCACAATCATAGACATCGCAATACCAGGTGATAGCAGGGTCGCCGAGAAGGAACATGAAAAAATCGCAAGATACCAGGACTTAAAAATCGAAATTCAACGACTATGGCACAAACCAGCAGTGGTAATTCCAGTGGTAATTGGCACACTGGGTGCTATTCCAAAAGCACTGGAATTACATTTAAAACAGTTAAAAATTGACAAAATCACCATCAGTCAAATGCAAAAAGCCGCACTGCTTGGATCTGCACGCATATTACGAAAATACGTTACGACGTCCTAGGCCCCTGGGTGGGGCCCGACTAGTAACCAATGCCAAATCCGGCGAAACAACTGGCCGCTGTGATACAATTGTACAATAATAATAATAAGGAATACAGAAAAGATGTGATAAAATCAAGAATGGAGAGTTGGCAGAACAAAGCACTGCATGGCCAATTTCTGGAAAAAATAAAAGATAAAGTAGACAGTGAACAAACTTGGTTATGGTTAACAACAGGTACATTAAAGAAAGAAACAGAGTCACTAATCCTGGCTGTGCAAGAACAAGCTATCCGCACAAATGCCATTAAGGCCAAAATCGAAAAATCCTCTGATGATGCCAAATGCAGACTTTGCAAAGAAGCTGATGAAACTGTTGATCACATACTCAGCTGTTGTAAAAAAATTGTGCAGACTGATTATAAATTGCGGCACAATTCAGTAGCACAAATGATCCATTGGAATTTGTGCAAAAATTATAATATTAAAACAGCAACAAACTGGTGGGAACATCAGCCTGAAAAAGTCACCGAAAATCAGATGGTTAAGATCTTGTGGGATTTCCGTATACAAACGGACAAAATACTGGCGCATAATACACCAGACATCACACTGGTTGAGAAAAACAAGGTCACAATCATAGACATCGCAATACCAGGTGATAGCAGGGTCGCCGAGAAGGAACATGAAAAAATCGCAAAATACCAGGACTTAAAAATTGAAATTCAACGACTATGGCACAAACCAGCAGTGGTAATTCCAGTGGTAATTGGCACACTGGGTGCTATTCCAAAAGCACTGGAATTACATTTAAAACAGTTAAAAATTGACAAAATCATCATCAGTCAAATGCAAAAAGCCGCACTGCTTGGATCTGCACGCATATTACGAAAATACGTTACGACGTCCTAGGCCCCTGGGTGGGGCCCGACTAGTAACCAATGCCAAATCCGGCGAAACAACTGGCCGCTGTGATACAATTGTATTATAATAATAATAATAATAATAGTATCCCATTGGAAATTGTTTATAGTAGCCCATTAAAATGTGATGAGTTAGAAAGCTATGTAGGCAGCCCAAAATAAAAATTTAAGGCAATCCCATCCCGATCTCTGTTAAGAAGCCTTAACTAGTAAACATAGAGTCTAACTTAGAGTGATTGGTTACCATCATTAATATGTTATTTCTTGATTATCAGATGCTAATGAATTGTTTTTATTTTATATGGTATGATTTTTATTCTGTTTGAAGTTTTTATTGCAATTAACATGTAAGAACAGAACAGAACTGTATAGAACAGAACAGAATAGAATAGAATTCATTATTGGCCAAATGTGATTGGACACACAAGGAATTTGTCTTTGATTCATATGCTCTCACTGTACATAAAGAAAAATAAAATAGAATACATTCATCAAGAATCATAAGATACAACACTTAGTGATAGTCATAGGTTACTAATAAGCTATCAAATCGTACTAGGAAACAAATAAAAACTATATAAATTGAAAGATACAAGCAACATGTTTATAGTCATAAGTGGGCAGAGAGAGATACTAGGAAGGAAGAATGATAGTAATACATTCTTAGTAAATTATTGACAATGTTGTGGGAATTAGTTGTTAAGCAGAGTGATGACATTCGTGTGGTAAGCCACTGTGAATCCTGAAGATTCAGGAATGCACAATTTTACCAGTAAAGGAGAATATTTATTTCAGGGTTGAAATGAAGGGTCCTTGCTGCTCTCTAAGTTCACTTGTTTTCATGATGATGTTACCTAGTTTGAGTAATGAAACGTCTAGAAGAAAACAAGCGAGCTCAGAGAGCACCAAGGACTCCTCACATACAATTTTAGTATATTAATAAATAATGTAAACCACCACCACCACCACCTCCTCCTCCTCCTCCTCCTCCTCCTCCTCCTCCTCCTCCTCCTCCTCCTTCCTCTTCCTCTTCCTCCTCTTCTTCTTCCAGCTGTTGCAAAAGACAGCTTTACTTGAAACAGCTTACATCCTGCAACAATATTTTAACACCATCAAACCACGTTTGCCTATCCAGTCCTTGAAGAGAACTCCATAGGTTTCTAAAAATGCCAGATCCAGTTCAAACCAATGACAGTGTGACCAATAACAATAAATGTTTAGTTCTTTTGATTAAGCAGTTGAAATAGATGCATTCCACCCATTTTCTCTTGGAAAACTGCAAAGTAACAGTTCACACATGAATATTAGAAGCCTGAATATTTAGGTAGATGAAACCATTATATGTTGAACAGCCTTCCTTAACCAAGCCACTTGTAGATATGTTGTATTATTTCACAGTTTACAAATGAGAAAGTTCAGCCTAGCTAGGATTTTTGATAATTGACACAATCAAGGGCATGGTAGAACTGCCATGGATCACTGATAATATAAGGGATGGGATTTCCAGTAGATCAGCCCAGATCAACTGTAAAGCTAGACACTGAAGATTTTCAATTCCTTATTCTGGAATTAGTTTACTCAATGGTATACCCTCATATGCAACCCATCTAGAATAGATTATTTATTTATATGGTTATATGGCTGCCCATCTCAAGATAATGGCACTCCATAGCATTTACTGAAAGAAAGAGTGAAGCCATCTACAGCAGCATAGCTGCTACTGCAGAACACACCAATCAGAAATGTTTGTAGGTTTGGGCCCCAAGGTTTAAATGTCTCATTTTTTCATCTCATCTTTCCAAAACTGATATATGGCTGTTCTCTTCAAGACTATGGAAGGCAGTGGGGCTCTCTGGAGAGGTTTTTTTTGGCTATGGGAACTGCTAGTTCAGCTCCTCTTCTTCTAGTAATAAAATTCCTTATACAACCAGGCTTGAAATTTTAACGCTGTCTACGTTCCGACCTGAGCTTAGTGCACAAGATAATCTGCCATAACGTCCTACCTGTTAATGACTACTTTTACTTCAACTGCAGTAACACAAGGGCTATCAGTAGATACAAACTAAATGTAATCTGTTCTAATCTTGATTGCAGGAAAAAAGATTTCAGCAATAGAGTAGTAAATGTGAGGAACACCCTACCTGATTTTGTTGTTAGTTCCTCTAACCCCATACTTTTTACCTTAAGCTGTCTACCGTTAACCTTAGAGTTTCTTAAGAGATCTCTAAGGGGGCGTGGATAAGTGCACCAGCGTGTCTACCCCCCCTGTCCTATTGTCCCATTTATATGCACTCTTTTTATGTGTTTATGGCTATGCTTTGCTTATTTATATTCATTTATTTGTGCCATTTTTCATGTGTTTTCATACTTGTTTCCTTGTACTTGTTGACAAATAAATAAAAAAATAAAAAGTTCCTGTTTTGCCAGCTTTATTCATAATATAAAGTCCCCTAATATTTTCCAAGTGCGCTAGTTAGACAATGTTCTGCAAAGATTGCCTTTAGGACTTCTGCAAAAACTCCTTAGATAATGAAGACAAATCAAATCTGCTTTTTACTACAGTGTTTGATCCCATTAACTAGCCTTACAGCATGTTAGTACAAAACCCAAATTAAGACTTCAGAGGTACTTATTTGGAGCAATGAAGACTTGGGTTTTTATTTGATTGGTTATTTAACTTTCAGTAGCTCAATCTGCATAACTGCAAAGTTTACAGGTTTGGAAATTTTGTTTGCACAGGGTTCCTGGTACTGTGGAGCAGCCTGCTAAACATTGGAGTGACATTGAATGATATGAGATAACTTGGCTCTACCAGTTAAAATTCTGGCAGTTGGTTTCTTTACTAATTGGAGTTTTTAAGTCACGTTCAAGGGAAAATCCCTACATACAATCATTAGCAACCAAGAAATTCCTGTTGCATTGATTACTGTGGCCATACATTCTTATTTAATCTGATACCAATGTTGCTATGTAGCTAAGTAAGGCCTGTAGTTTACATAGTATCATGTTACCAAATGGCCAAATGCATTTATATTCACATTTAACATTTTTTGCACACTAGAAGCCTTTCCAATGTAATGCACTCCAGATATGCCACAGTGATGGTTAGGATTAGGAGAGCACGAGGCTTTGAGGCTTAAAGTTAGGGAAGAGCATGGCTATAAATCAGAGGTGGTATTAAACAGTTTCTGATTAGTTCTGGAGAACCGGTAGCGGAAATTCTGAGCAGTTTGGAGAACCGGTAAATGCCACCTCTGACTGGCCGCATCCCCATCTATTCTCTGCCCTCCCGAGTCCCAGCTGATTTGGAGGGAATGGGGATTTTACAGTATCCTTCCCCAGCCACGCCCACCAAACCATGCCCACCAAGCCATGCCATGCCCACAGAACTGGTAGTAAAAATGTTTGAAACCCACCACTGCTATAAATGGTTTGCCAGACCATTGCTCATACTTCCGCATGCCCATTATTTCAGTTTCAGTCCCAGATTTGGGCTGCAAAAATCTATTAACCACTAGATGGCAGCAAAGTGATATTAAAATATTCTTCCTACCATCTAGTGGTCATGTGTACCTTTGCAGCCCAGGAAAAGGACTCCTGCTTTCTGTTGAAATTAAACCACAGCCTGCTTTGTTTTTTTTTTAAACCCATATTTTATTTATGTTAGGAATATTTTCAGTTTGAAATTGATACTTTGTTGTGTCTTCCACTTCATAATAAATTCTATATTGCAAAAATCTCTCATAAATAAAATATTGTTTTAGGCTCACATCACAATTATGTGTTTTTGTTTTGTTTCAGAGAGCTTTTTTTAGTTTTCTACAATAGTGAATGTAGAATTCATTTGCATGAATGACACAAAAGACTTATCTTGCTAATGAATATGCTATTATGATTGCTTTGATAGCTGCAGTGCTTGGATAAAATCCCACTAGATCAGAGAGACTAATCAGCTCTGATTAGCTGATTACTCTGTGGAAGACACACGTGAAAATTAGAGGCAGCTGCCTGAAATCTTGGCTCTATTAGACCCAATCTCCCCCCCCCCACTTTTTCCCCCTCTTTAGTTCTATGCATGAGAAGGGGATACTTACATTTAAGACCCTGCATTATTAGCTTTAATATTATACAGAAGACATCTTTTTTAAAATACTGGCATTTCTGAGAATTGCTTTCTGCAATACCAATAATTTTTCAACTCTCACATTCCAAATTAAAATTTAGGTGCAACGTTAAAGCTATCAGATTTGAATTGCAAAATCCAGGTGGCTATTATTGTAATGATAGCAAATTGCTATTTTTTAAAAAATCCCTCTTTTTGCAGTCTGCTGGTCATCTGGATCTTTCCAGCTTGGTTCTGATAGCTCTAACATTATTAACTCAAATATTCATCAGCTCTAAGATAAAAGCTCAGGCTTGGTACTGTTTTTATAAACTTTCTAATCTTATAAATTGGAAGTCTGGTCCAGATTTGACACCTTTTGACCTGAAGTTGCCCTTTGAAAACTATTTACAATGTCCAGGTAAGTTTGAAGTTTGGCACCTGTTCTGGAAGTGATGAGAAGATTGAGAAAACAGTCTTTTGACATAAGCAAGTGGTGGGAAATTTCTGCATGATATGAATCAGAACTTCCATTTAAATTGTAAATTAATAGGCATAAAGTGTCACTGTATTTCTTACATGCATTTGTGTTGAAATAAAATGTTCCTGATTGTTAGGATTATTATGGTGCAATTCTAGAAACTTTCAGAGATACAAACCATTACTCAATTTTAGCAATCTTCAGGCAAATGAATTAGAGATTTTGGCTTTGGAAACGTATAGATTCTACTTAGTAGAACTAGATTAAGAATAATAACAGAGTTGGAAGGGAACTTGGAGGTCTTTTAGTCCAACTTCTTGCTCAGACAGGAAACCCCATACCTGTGATAACCTTTTTGTCGCTGCTTGCTGAAAGCACATGCATGCGTTCCCATAATACAATGCATGTGCAAACCCCCTGCACGCCCCATGCATGACCCCGTGTGTGCCCCATTCCTGCGCATGCACCTGAACCCCCCCGTATGTACCCCACCCATGGATGCATGTTCGACCCCCTGCACTTCCCTGCCACTCGTGTATGCATGTGCATCTCCCACATGCACCCTGCCTCTGTGCATGTATGACACAGACCTGAAAACAAGCTGGCTGGTGGTAGGTGCGTGCATGCGCAGTAGAGCTGAGCTAAGGCAACGGCTCGCATGCCCACAGAGAGGGCTCTGTGTGCCACCTGTGGCATGCATGCCATAGGTTCGCTATCACAGTTCAGGCAAATGGTTGTCTCATCTCTTCTTTTGTAGTAGAATCTACACTAAAGAAAATTTCCTCATATATTACATAAGTAGTTTGAAAGCTACAGAATATTTAACATAAAAGCGGTGATTAATAAATTTTATTTTGTGCACAACAGGAAAATGTATTTAATATGGTTGTGCAATGCATTGTATTTGAGATTTTGAAAACAACATCTGTCTGCAAATCATAAAAGCTGTAACAAAAGAGCACAGAATTGTGTGGCTGTTGTAGGAAGACTTCCAGGGCAGCCTTGCAATTTGGGAAAAAATGGGTAGTGACGATTAGTTGCAGGTACATGTTAGATTCATTCACCTATGTATTCTAAAGTATTCTTTCTGATACTTAAATCCAGTGCATTGGTCTGATTTAGTATTGAATCGAAAATGAAATCTTCTTGGGCTGGACAGAACTTGGATTTAAAGACTTCAATAGGCTACTATGAAGTCTTGTCTTCAATTTCTTAAAATAGTATTTTCTTGTGATCATTACCCAGATGTGGAGATAGCAATGAAGTTCTTCAGACTCTTTGCAGCTACTTTAAGGAGTTGCAGATAGGTGCTGCGTGAATGCCCCCATGAGCTCCACAGTACTGTTTCTCCTTTTGAGTCTGAAATAGGACAGTAGATGAGGCAGTAGGTAAAATAGTTCAGATTCCACATAGTTTTTGAAATGCTAATGTTAATGCCTCCACATAGATGTTCCTGGGGTATGCTAATTTACTAAATTACCCCCCCCCCCACCCCGAAGATCACGTATGTGAGGGAGCAACAAAGGAGGAATTTGGTGTGGCATATAAGAGTCCACTGGAGTTAAATGGACAGTGCATATACCATAAATAAATAAATATGAATAACCCTAACCTAATTTTAGAAATTTGGCGCTTACAAAATAAATGGCATGAAAGGGGAAATAGGCTGCAAAAAAAAGTGATTTTTTTGGTTGGAACCTGATTTGGTCATGGTCAGAAGTGTTCATGATCTACTGTACTTTGGATTTCTGCATTGAGAACATTGTCTAAATCAGGCGCATCCAATCCACAGCCTATAGGCCACATGTAGCCTTGGACAGCTAGTAATGCAGCCATACAAGATACACACACACACACACACACACACACACACACACACACACACACACACACACATATATATGTTTGTTACTTACATCTATTAACTATATTCACACTATTGAAACTTCGACGTCTACGCTGGCTTGGGCATGTTGTGAGAATGGCTGATGGTCAGATTCCGAAAGATCTCCTGTATGGAGAATTAGTGTAGGGAAAGCATCCCAGAGGGAGACCACAGCTGTGATATAAGGATATATGCAAGAGGGATCTAAAGGCCTTGGGAATTGACATTAACAGGTGGGAAACCTTGACCTCTGATTGTTCAGCTTGGAGGCTAAAGACGCGGCAATTCAAAGAGACACTTGTTCGGCAGCGTGAGGCAAAGAGGCAGTCCTGGAATCAGCAGAAACTGAAGGCTGAGCAGGGGACAGAATGTATCTGCCCTCAATGTGGAAGGGATTGCCACTCTCAAATTGGCCTTTTTAGCCACACCAGATGCTGCTTTGGGACCTCTTTCCAGAGCACAATACCATAGTCTTTTGAGACTGAAGGATGCCAATGCCAATATCTATATTGTGTATTTTATATGCAACTCAAGACAATCCAATCCCTCTTCACACAATGTGGCTGGGTAAGTCAAAAGATTGGATACCCATAAGAGTGGGCTTCAAAAAATTCAGCAACGGGTTCTCTGCCCAGTTGCTGGGTGGGCATGGCTATTGGATATTGGATATAAGTTTATTTATAGGCCGCCCTTTTCCCTGAGGGGACTCAGGGCAGCTAACAACTTATAGGGAGGGGATACAAACAGTAACATATAACATAACACATAATTAAAAAATAAACAACATTCATTCAACATTCGGGTGGGGGCAGATCAAGTCTTTACCCCCAGGCCTGGCGGGATAGCCAGCTCTTGAGGGCTGCGCGGAAGGTCTGAAGGGTGGTGAGGGTACGAATCTCCACGGGGAGATCGTTCCAGAGGGTCGGAGCTGCCACTGAAAAGGCTCTCCTCCGCGTAGTGGCCAGCCGGCACTGGCTGGCAGATGGCACTCGGAGGAGGCCTAATCTATGAGATCTAATCGGTCTCGAGGAGGTAATCGGCTATGATGGGTGAGGCCTAGTCGGCCTCCTGTACCATCCCGGGGGGGGGGTGTTTTCACCTTCCCCAGTGTCTGGAGGCTTTCCTTGAGCCTCTGAGAGGGCAAAAACTGCCTCCCCTGGGCTCCAGAGGCCTTCCGGGAGGTCCGTTTTCCTCCCTCCCTGAGCCTCCATGCGGGCGCTCCACTTACCTTGCAGCCAGAACAGGCTGCATGGAGACTCCTTGGAGGGGCAGGGCGGGGTGGGAGGGGCCAGTCAGGGTGGGATTTGGAGGTTCTTCAAACTGGCCATAAGGTTAGCTACGAGTTCTCCCGAACCCAGGGAAACCCTGGATACCCGTGGTCTAAATATATGTTGTATATCTGATTCCTGAGGGTTGCTGGTTGTGTCTTTCTGGTGCATGGGAGTAATGGGTATAACAGCTCCACTGTGCCTTCTGAATGGAGGTGGGTTACCGAATACAATACAAGTAGAGAATATATCAGCAAAAACAAATTGTCACTTCCTCACCTTTGAATTCTACTCCCTCAGTCATTCCCCCCCCTTCCCCTTATATTTTATCTGGGTGGGTTTTAACCACTGATTTGGCTAGCTGACTTCCAGATTAGTTGACAGTGGACGAAAGTTCCAAGGGAATAATCCTTTTTCATGTCAAATTAGTGAGTGGATCTTTAAAAAACACGGATCAAGATTGCATTGCAGGGCACCACATGAAAGCCCTCAGGTCTGTTTGACAATGTATTTTGGCCAGTTTAGAAAACTTTCAGCTAACAAGGGGGAATTCCAGTCATGTATAGGAAGCATTTTTCAATAACCCACAATTACGTTTGGTCTCCTGTAGAGTTATTTGTTTGACTGCCAACCTGTTTTATGGTGTTTTGCCAACTGTTATGAGATTAGTGCACAATCTCAAATTTAAAAAAAAGGAGGAAAAAAAACACCTCTCCCTCTCAGATGTTTTATGAGCTCATAGGGTGAGAATCCAAAAACAAAGAGCTTTGAAGAACTGAATACTGATGGTTTAAGATAAACAGACACACTGTTCAGTAATGTGATTAGAGTTTCGGTGTCTTTTTGGACACTACAGTGTTACCTAACCATCTTCTTTCTAATCAGTAATCATATCCTTAAGGTTACGGCATGTTATAAATTGTCCTTATAAAAGAAATCCATAGAAAACGCAATACCTAACTCATGTTTCAGAAGAAGGCACAGCAGGGTCATCCATTTATCTGTCTGTCAATCCAAACATTTCATCACAATGCAGTGTGATGATTAAAAAAGAGAGAGAGAGAGAGAGAGAAGCTGGGTTAAACTATTCAATTAGATACTTGATGCCAGTAAGTGGGATTTCCAGGGACATATACAAATTCTCCCAGCCTGATTCCCAAAAGTGCTTACAATTCTTTCCTTCACTGATTTAAATACATAGCTTTGCAGCCTGCAGGCCTTTATCTAAACTTTTCTATGGCTACAAGGCCCCCTTCTCAGCTTTGCGCTGATAATACTTTTAATTAATGCTGATAATGCCAGCTTTCAGGGAAGAACTCAAGCTATCAAAACAATGCAGCCTCTGATTTTCAATTAAGTTGTAACTAAGTAGATGAGTCAAAGAAAGAAGGATTTGGACATGCCTACTCTCTTTCTATGAACATGTCTATTCTCTCATTTGACCTCACCTACCTCTTCCTGATCCACCCATACATAACCTCTAATCCATTCCAGGAGACCCATATACACAACTGCATTTATTAGTTACACTAACCATTGGCTGCATTGCCCATTCTTATTTTACTTTTTAAATTTATTTTTATTTATTTGGTTTGTCAAACATGTACAAGATAACAGGTATAACATGGACATGAACAAAGAAAATGAGTACAAATAAATGGGGACAGTAGGACAGCGACGGTAGGCACGCTGGGGTGCTTATGCACGCCCCCTTTATGGACCTCTAGGAATGGGGTGAGGCCCACGGTAGAGAGTTTGAGGTTGAAGCTGTGGGGGATTGAGGATGTAACAACAGAGTCAGATAGAGCATTCCAGGTGTTGACCACTCTGTTGCTGAAGTAGTATTTTCTGCAATTTACTTTGGAGCAGTTAACCTTGAGTTTGTATCGATTGTTTGCCCGTGTATTATTGAGGTTAAAGCTGAAGTAGTCATTGACAGGTAGGACGTTTGTGTACTATGTTTAGGTCAGACCGTAGGCCGTGTAGTTCCAGGTTGTCCAAGCCCAAAATTTCGAGCCTGGTGGCATAGGGTATTCTGTTGTGAGCAGAGGAGTGGAGGACTCATCTTGTGAAATACCTCTGGATGCCCTCAATTGCATTAATGTCTGATGTACAGTGTGGATTCCGGGCAGACGAGCTGCATTTGAGAATTGGTCTTCCAAAGGTTTTGTATGCCCTAGTTTGCAGTACGTTACCGGAGAAGAAGTTACGCAAAATTAGGTTAACAGTTCTGGGACTTAGATTGTTAATGGTGTAATGTCCTTATGCCATTCATTGTTTGTTTAATTTATCCATGAATTTAATGACATCAGTGCATTATGAGGTATGCAAACATTGATCTTTCCAGGTTTAATTAATTATATATAAGAATTTGAGATAATTAACTGGAGAAGCAGGTGCCAAAACATATTTTAGCCCACAGTAGATACACTCCAAGTTGTTTTACTGCTCATAGCTAGGACCCAGAATTTATTTGCAGTGTCAAAATTGAGCTTGTCACACAAAAATGCTACAAGATCATCATTCCAATCTTATTCTTTGTTGTGGCAGCCTGGGTCAGAAGGGATATCTAGATCTAGATTTTAGTTCTAGGTTTTACACTATTTAAAACTAGAACTGCTTAGAAATGCACTGCAAATTGATCAGACCTCTCTGTGATATTTGTCTAAACTATGACTATCTGTAATCTGCTTTATGAGTACCAATTTTAGAGGTTTTATCTTTAAAATTATGTGTAGTAATAGGTGGAGATGCAATCAAGGTGGGTAAAAAGAATTGATGGGGTACGTTTTAGATTTTCTCTATCAGCATCTGTTCTGTTCATCTGTCGGACCAAAACTGGCAATGACTTTAGGGTTGGTTTTTCATTCATCGAGCCGAGGTGGCGCAGTGGTTAAATGCAGCACTGCAGGCTACTTCAGCTGACTGCAGTTCTGCAGTTCGGCTGTTCAAATCTCACCGGCTCAGGGTTGGCTCAGCCTTCCATCCTTCCGAGGTGGGTAAAATGAGGACCCGGATTGTTGTTGGGGGCAATATGCTGACTCTGTAAACCGCTTAGAGAGGGCTGAAAGCCCTATGAAGCGATATAAATCTAACTGCTATTGCTATTGCTATTGGAATCAAGAGGAATTTGGGGAAGAGGGGATCAGTATGTGTGAAATATTCAGCTCAGTTGTTGCTCTTGCAGTGAGTTCTGATAGCCACAATGGCTATTCAGTTGTATTTGGAACAAAGTTTCTTAGATTAGTGTGTAGGTGCATGTGTGCGCATTTGATTGTGAAAACTGCCTTAGTGTTTACAAATGCTTCCTTCTGATGGTGCAGATCAGAAGGAAATTTTAAGCCAAGGGTTGGCACTGTGTTGCAATCAGGATTCTTTTCTAGGTGCCGCTGGAGCTGTCAGTCAAGCAATTGAATGTCTTCATTATTCTCTTGCGGTGTGTTATGCTCCAGGGGAACACCGACAGGCAAAGTGTTACAACATGCCTTATAACTGCAGCAAGAACATAGTTCTCGGCGGGTTCCAGCACATAGTTTATGTGTTCTAGAGAGCTCTTCTTTTTCCTGGAAGATTGAACCTAACATGTGACCTTCAGAAATCCTCAACAACAGTAGCAGATATATGCCGGATCAAGTTCTATTTTGAATAGGCAAGCGCGGCTCTTTCTGAAGTTGATGGCAGCTGGGTGAGCTGGCAGGAGTAGGTTTTAAGGAGGTGTGCTGCGTTTCCAATAGAGTCCTTTGAATTCCAGGTGTAGCTTGTTCATTTGATTTAAAAAAAAAGATAATTTCATTAGAGATTACAATTTTAAAAAAATAAAAAAAACTAATACAAATTATAAAAATAAACAGAAAAAATAGAAAGTGTGGAAAAGAAAAAAAAAACCTCCATAAAAAAGTAATTTTCCTTTTTAAGTATAAACAATCTGAGTAACTTATCACCATCTCTTAAAGTACAAGAAATGCTCCCTTCTCTCCGATATCTCAATATTTAACTTCAGGTAGTCCTGGATTTAAAACCATTCGTTTAATAATTGTTTGAAATCACAATGGTACTGAAAAAGATGACTTACGACCAGTCCTTGCACTTGTGGCCATTGCAGCATACATGTGATCACATGATTAAAATTCAGGTGCTTGGCAACTGGCATATATTTATGATTGCAAAATATTTATGATGGTTGCAGCATCCTGGGGTCATATAAATCACCATTTGTGATCTTCCCAGCCAGCTTCTGAGAAGCAAAGTCAATGAAAAGCTGTGTTTGCTTTACAACAGTGTGATTCATTAAACAACTGCAGTCATCTACTTAATAACTATGATAAAAAAGTTGTAAAATTTTGCTTAGCAATGGAAGTTTTGGTCCCAGCTGTAGTTGTGAGTCAAAAACTACCTATATAAAGAAAATCCAAAAAACTTCATCATCCATTTCTTATCAGCAAAATCAATTATATCTATTACAACCTACATCAAATGAACCAACTCTGTATTCCTTCCATGCACTTTAGGAATATTGTTTTTTAATCGAATAATAATATAAAATAATGCCCTAGAACTTTGGCCCAAAGGTGCTTTCTTTCAAGAGGCAACTGGACTTTCTAGTTTTTCTTTGAAGAGGTTTAGCTTCTCATCCAAGAAGCTTCTTCAGCTCTGACTGGATGGTGGGGAATGGAAGGATTTACAAGTAAAACTCAAAAAATTAGAATATTGTGCAAAAGTTCATTTATTTCAGTAATGCAACTTAAAGGTGAAATTAATATATGAGATAGACACATTACATGCAAAGCAAGATAGTTCAAGCCATGATATGTCATAATTGTGATGATTTTGGCCTACAGCTCATGAAAATCCCAAATCCACAATCACAGAAAATTAGAATATCGTGAAAAGGTGCAATATTCTAGGCTCAAAGTGTGCCACTCTAATCAGCTAATTAAGCCATAACACCTGCAAAGGTTCCTGGGCTTTTAAATGGTCTCTCAGTCTGGCTCAGTAGGAATCACAATCATGAGAAAGATTGCTGACCTGACAGTTGTGCAGAAAACCGTCATTGACACCCTCCATAAGGAGGGAAAGCCTCAAAAGGTAATTGCAAAAGAAGTTGGATGTTCCCAAAGTGCTGTATCAAAGCACATTAATAGAAAGTTATGTGGAAGGGAAAAGTGTGGAAGAAAAAAGTGCACAAGCAGCAGGGATGACCGTAGCCTGGAGAGGATTGTCAGGAAAAGGCCATTCAAAAGTGTTGTGGACTTTCACAAGGAGTGGACTAAGGCTGGAATCAGTGCATGAAGAGCCACCACCCAGAGACAGATCCTGGACATGGGCTTCAAATGTCATATTCCTCTTGTCAAGCCGCTCCTGAACAACAAACAACTTCAGAAGCGTCTTACCTGGGCTAAAGAAAAACCTGATGTAGTGTTCAGTAATCCAAAGTCCTCTTTTCTGATGAGAGCAACTTTTGCATCTCATTTGGAAACCAAGCAGCCAGAGTCTGGAGGAAGAATGGAGAGGCGCACACTGCAAGATGCTTGAAGTCCAGTGTGAAGTTTCCACAGTCTGTGTTGATTTGGGGAGCCATGTTATCTGCTGGTGTTGGTCCCCTGTGCTTCATTAAGTCCAGGGTCAACGCAGCCATCTACCAGGAGATTTTGGAGCACTTCATGCTTCCTTCTGCAGACAAACTTTATGGGGATGCTGATTTCATTTTCCAGCAGGACCTGGCACCTGCCCACACTGCCAAAAGCACCAAAACCTGGTTCAATGACCGTGGGATTACTGTGCTTGATTGACCAGCAAACTCGCCTGACCTGAACCCCATAGAGAATCTATGGGGCATTGCCAAGAGAAAGATGAGAGACATGAGACCGAACAATGCAGAAGAGCTGAAGGCAGCTACTGAAGCATCCTGGTCTTCCATAACACCTCAGCAGTGCCACATGCTGATAGCTTCCATGCCACGCTGCATTGAGGCAGTAATTGCTGCAAAAGGGACCCAAACCAAGTACGGAGTACATATGCATGCTTATGCTTTTCAGAGGTCCGATATTGTTCTATGTACAATCCTTGTTTGATTGATTGCATTTAATATTCTAATTTTCTGAGAGGGTGAATTTGGGGTTTTCATGAGCTGTAAGCCATAATCATCACAATTATGACAAATCACGGCTTGAACTATCTTGCTTTGCATGTAATGAGTCCATCTCATATATTAGTTTTACCTTTTAAGTTGCATTACTGAAATAAATGAACTTTTGCACAATATTCTAATTTTTTGAGTTTCACCTGTATATTCCTTGCAGACAGCTGGTCATTTGCAATCTTTTAGAGAGTCACTTGGGGCACTTGGAGGTTTATATGTGAATTCAGGATCACCTGAATAATGCAAATGGGTGCAAATGGAACTGCTGAAAGGACTGCTGAAAGACTGGAGATAGATGATGTTGTATCTCTCCTCCTTTTACTTAGATGGGCTCTTTGACCCCTCTTTCAAACCAGGGGTCTTCTCTGTCCAAAATGTGGACTTTGCTATCTTCAAAATAGTGGCCTTTGTCTTTTAAGTGCAGATGTGCTGCTGAATCAAAAGCCATACATTAGTGAAGTGGTTGTTTTGTTTCCCCGATGGACAGATCCACACATGTATTGGATATGCTACATTTGTGTCTGGGTGTTTTATCCTTGGGGTGGACAAGCTTCTACCTTAGTGTATTCTTGGGTTTAAAGCGTGCATATTTTTGACAGGACCGCTGGTTTGAAACGGGTCAAAGAACCATCTATGTCAAAATTGAATAGCCCTCTTTCAACAGAGCACCCTCAATGCCTCCAAAAGTACAGACAATCTTTAGTTAAAAGGTTTCCTCAGGGGTCTTTCCAACTGCCAAGCTTGGTACAGTATGCAATTTCTCACTGGGAGAAAACCTATGTGCAAGCTAGTGTGTGCATGTGTGTGTGTGTGTTTGTGCAAGGAACAAGATATGACATACTTTAGTGGCCTCCTTTGTTGCTTTCTTTTCTTGGTATCCCTTCATAAGCTATAACTTCTCCCAAAGAAAACACAAGTCAGAGAAACAATAGAATGGTGGAACCATGTAGTGGACAGGATAGTGTTTTCTGCCTTCTTCTTCACACATTTCAGTTATTGACGAAAAGGATTGATGTAGAGGAGTGGAATGGAAATCTCCTTAAAAGAGGCAGAGCTGGCTGACATCCTGTAAAGAGCATTCCACTTAGCAGCATAATCACAATTATGTCACCTTCTGAGCCTTAAGAATAAAGTAAGCATACAAAGGTTGCTTCCCACAATTAATAGCACAATTACATGATTCGTTGTCACAAGATTCTAGCACAGATGCAAAAAATCTTTTCTGTCATGATTTCAACCCAGAAGCAGATTGGTGTGGAAGAAAAGGAAAATGTAAGTGCGTTGTGCTCAGTGCCATTTGTCAGTCTAATTGTACAGACTTAAAGAGGTTGATGACATGGAAAGTTACACCAACCATCTCATCAGACTGCTTGGAAAACAGAACAGATGCTTCCTCTGGTCCAATCTGCTCAATAACACAAGAGCTTAAGGACTTGCTAATTTAGCTCTGTTAACTGGTCCAATAAAGTACACCTTTCCCTTTCATCAAACTCCTTGTTTTAAGTTTGTACAATTGGGTAGACAAATGGATACAGTGCAGTGGTGGGATTCAATTTTTTTTACTATTGGTTCTGTGGGCATGGCTTTGTTGGCGTGGCATGGGAAGGATACTGTAAAATCCCCATTTCCTCCCAATCAGCTGGGACTCAGGAGGCGGAGAATAGATGGGGGCAGGACCAGTCAGAGGTGATATTTACCGGTTCTCTGAACTACTCAACATTTCTGCCACCGGTTCTCTAGAACTGATCAGAACCTGCTGGATACCATCTCCGATACAATGACTACCCAGATCAAAATAATAGGAAAATTATAATGCAGGTGACCCCCTGCAACCATTTTAACAAAATAACTCCTATTTGCTTGTATTTTCCATATTTAACGTTACATAGTATTTGCAAAGTCAAAATTTGGCCTAGAGAATTAAATTGTCAGTGGTTTACATCCTTGCAAGTTCTTGCAAGGATGGGGAGAATGAAACTAACTACCGTTACCTGCTCAGCAGGTTTAATGTTCCCAACATTTTGGATGACAGCCACGGGAACATGTGAGAGGAACTGAAGAGAAAATAATTGTTACTAACTGATGCTGAAGAGCATCTTTATCATAGAGTCCTCCGGGATTGGGCGGCCTAGAAATTTAACAAAAAACCAAACAAACAAATAATAAATAAATAAATAAATAGGTTTGTTATTAAAAATAGAGGTAATTGTGAATGATTGTACTGTATTAAATGTTCAATCTTTATAATACCAAGCAATCCTCTCCCATTTTTTCTTCTGTTTCCAAGGTGTGTGAAGAACGAAGTCACTTTTGGGGAAATAAACCCTTTAGCGCTCTCTTGCTAAAATAACGTATAAAAAGAAGATCTTGCAGATTTCACTCCATTAGATATTACTGACTAAAGGGAGCAGTGCTCATCTCCATTTCAAGGCCATTAAGCCAGTGCTGTCTGAAGACATGTGGATGTCATGTGAGCATGATATCACGGAGCACTGTTACCTTCCCACCATAATGATTCCTATTTATCTACTCACATTTGCATGCTTTCAAACTTCTAGGTTAGCAGGAGCTGGAGTGAGGGCAGGAACTCATCGTATGGCATTCAGTCTTGAACCTGGGCTGCCAGTTTTCCACTTGACAAGCCCAGCAACTTAATTGCTGAGCCATCATGCTGCCACTGCCCAAAAATAGACAATTTATAATTTGAAATAAATCACCTATATATAGCGTATTTTTTGGAGTATAAGATGCAGCTTTTTCCCTCAAAAAAGAGGGAATATACATGATAGCTGGGCCAGAATGTTCTATTTCGTTTCTCAGAAAGTTGTTATTTCTTAGATTGGCAAAGCTTGCTCTGTGGCTTATCTAGAACTTTGTTTTTTTATAAAAACTTGTTTTCTTATTAAATTCCCACCTGACAGCTGATTGCAGCCAGGGAACTATCCTGTCAGAGCTGGAGAAGCTTCTTGGATGAGAAGCGAAATGTTTTCAAAAGAAAAAAAACAAGAAAGTCCAGTTGCCTCCTGAAAAAGCATCTTTGGGACAACCATGACCTGGATGACTGAGAATTTCTTCAGACTTTCAGGGAACTGTAGGTTTATTCCCCTGACATGCAATATTATGTTTGTAGAGATTTCATTTCTAGCCAAATTATTTTAAAAAATACTATTTTTAATTATTATTAAAATTCAATTATTACAAAATTTTAAAGCAACCAGAAAGATGAGCAAGGGTGTTTTGTTTTGTTTTTTTTAAAAATAAAAGCTTCCTCCTTCTGTTTCTCCTTCTCTGCTTGGAAACCCCTCCTCTGCAAGTGACCTCATTCCTCTCCCCAGCGAAGGCAGGCGGCGGTGCTGAATTTGGCGCGGGAATGACAGCCAAACTCTGCTCGCCGTCTTCAGCAAGCATCCACCTGCTCTGTTGGTGCCTTTTAAACTCAAGTTCAGCTTACTCACCTCCTCTACGTTTCCCTTTGTTTAATTGCAGGTGATGATTCAAAAGAAGTCTTCACCTGTTTTACGGAGCTTTCATCTTCTCTCAGACAAAAGCAGGTTCGGGCTTGGTGCTTCATTTGAGGCATCGTTAGGCCCTTTGGTATTAAAGAGGGTTGAGATGACCCCTGGGCTTTTAAGACTTTAGGGCTGAATTGATGTGCATGTATAAAATCCAAGCTTTGTTGTTTGGCACCGTTTTCTAGCATTTGTTATTCTTTCTTTTTTTTTCTCTTCTGGATTTTTTTTTTTTTGTTCGTCTTCTTAAGTTGGAAGATGATGAGGACTATAATATACATTACATTCTCTTACAGCTTGTTATTCATGCAGTCATGTGGTAAAGCGCAGACGTCGGGTTGATTTATTTAGAATTTATGCTTTTGGTGTGTGGCTCCAGGCCTAGAAGTCTGTGTGCCTGAGCTCAGGTGCCCTTAACATTTGGCATATCTACTCTGAATCAATATCTTTTCATACAAATAAATGTAGAAGCTTGTGTGCTTTGTGTGGAAAAACTCTGGTTCTCTCTGGTTTAAGGAAACTTGGTTTGGGGAGTTACTTGGAACCAGGGGTGGGTTCCGGCTGCTACCACTGCTGGTTTGCTCAGGGATGTGCTGCGGGCGTGCAGGCGCGCAGTTGCGCTGTACTGAAAAATTGCTTCTGCGCATGTGCAGAAGCAAAAAGCAAGATTGTGGCGCCCACGGCTCCGCCGATAGAACCAGTTCGGAGGTGTGGCAAGCTGAGTTACTACCTACTCGGCTGAACCAGTCCGAACTGGTAGGAAATCACCTCTGCTTGGAACCCTGACACTTGAGTAAGTAGCACTGCAAGACCCCTGAGATTCTTGGGCAGGTTTCCTTAATCTGAGCATTCAGTTTCTGATAATCCTCAGTATTAGAATCCACATCTCTGGAGGCTATCCATGTCTGGAAAAGCTATTGTAAGAAAGGTCGTTGTGCACAGCAGGTAGGCCCAATGAATGAATGGACCGATTGGTTGAGTTGATTTAATACACCAGCATGGAACCACTTGGAATATCCAGTTTTGGTCGCCACGATGTAAAAAAGATGTGGAGACTCTAGAAAGAGTGCAGAGAAGAGCAACAAAGATGATTAGGGGACTGGAGACTAAAACATATGAAGAACGGTTGCAGGAACTGGGTATGTCTAGTTTAAGAGAAAGAAGGACTAGGGGAGACATGATAGCAGTCTTCCAATATCTCAGAGGCTGCCACAAAGAAGAGAGAGTCAATCTATTCTCCAAAGTAACTGAAGGGTAGGACAAGAAGCAATGGGTGGAAACTAATCAAGAAGAGAAACAACTTAGAACTGAGGAGAGATTTCCTGACAGTTAGAACAATTAATCAGTGGAACAACTTGCCTCCAGAAGATGTAAATGCCCCAATACTATATAAGGTGGTGTTGGATATAACCATTGGTTTGAAGTGGTGCAGGGTTTCCAGCCTAAGCAGGAGGCTCGACTAGATTAGAAGACCTCCAAAGTTCCTTCCAACTCAGCATTCTATTCTATTCTATTCTATTCTATTCTATTCTATTCTATTCTATTCTATTCTATTCTATTTTTTTCTATTGATTAATTGCCTAGAGGTTAAAACTTCTGCAGCTGAGCTGTAAAAATCCAGAAGACCACTAGATGGCAGAAGAGTTTGTTTTTCAATAGCTTTCTATTGTGGGCTGGATTTTTGCAGCCCAAGTTGATAATACTAATGAAAATAAGTGTATAATTTTGAAAGTGCAGTGTGGACCAGGGGAAGGTCTATCATTCATTCTCATTCCCTTTCTCTTTCTCTCTCTCCCCCCCCCCTTCCCTCTCCCTCTCCCTCTCCCTCCCTCCCTCTTATCTATCATCGCCCATCTCAGCAGTTTACAAATAAAAAACATAAAGTTGTATAAAAACCACAATGAAAAAAAAATGAGTTAAAAGCAGAACAAAATACAAAGTTAATTTTTGAAAGATTAAAAAGTTAAGGAGGTAGTTGGAATGCCCTCAGCCTATCAATCACCCACAAGGATCACATACAGGGCTGGGTTCCTGCCAGTTCCTACCTCTTCTATAGAAGAGGTCCACAAATCTACTGTGCCGTTTAGAACCGATTCCAGCTCCCCCACCCGCTGCTCACTTATTGGCTGGCTCAACAATCGCCACATCCACCTCTAAGAATCCTATCTAAACCTTAAAGTCTTAAAGCTGTCAAGTTTGAACATCCCTGGGGTTTTTCTAAAGGGTTAGGGGTACAAGGGTCTTGTAACTTGCCAGCTTTAAGACTTGCATACTTCAATGTCAGAGTTCCTGAGCCAACATGACTGGAGGAGGAATTCTGGGAGTTGAAGTCCACAAGTCTTAAAGCTGTCAAGTTTGGTTTCTGAGCCAACATTTTGGTTGCTAAGCAAGAGCGTTGTTAAGTGAGTTTCATCAATTTTACAAGTTGGCCACGCCCACCCAGTCACATGACTGCCAAGCCACTCCCACCCATTCACATGGCTGGGAAGCCACTCCCACCCAGTCACATGGCCGGCAAGCCATTCCCACAAAGTAGGCCACACCTACAGAAGAGGTTCTAAAAATTTTTGAAACCCACCACTAGTCACATATCACTTTTTATTAAAACTATATCAGTTTGGAAGGCTTCCAAGTATGTAAGTATTACTCTCACTTTAAACTGTTGTGTTCCATTTCTACTTGCAAAATTAAGAACGGCTATTCTAATTGTCAGCCCATTGTAAGCTCTGTGGGACAGTGTAGAAGTAAATAGAATTTTCTGGCACCTTCAGGATAGACATTCTGTGGCTTTCAAAATGCTGTTAGATTTGAACTGCCAGTAGCTGCTAGAGAAAGATAGTAAAAGCTACATTTCATGATTTCCCCATTCCAGAGAAGAAGCAATAAAGAAAGACATACAAAGTGAACCCAAAGGTGTTTATAACACTTTTCAAGCTATTAATATAAATATCACTGTATCATCAGGGAGTCTGATTTGCAATCCCTGTGTTTTACAACTGTCTTATTTCTTTAGGGCTCATGTGAGGTTTATCACATTAAGCAAACACTTGTGTTACGCTTGAAATGATTCCATCTGGAACGGTCCACTTTGATACCGTCTACTCTTCAGGTAAGGGTCACTTGCTTAATATGACAGATTTGATTTTGGTTTCCTTTAATAATGAAAAATCAACAGATAGCTATCCTTTGACAGGTTTATGAAAATGCTTGACAGATTATGTCTACAGTTTGCCAGATATATAAATAATGCCTTTAGCCTGCTGGCTGAGGAAAGAGAATGGCAGGGCAGTCACTGGATCCTAGAATTGGAGAGAACCAGTGGTAGTACCGGTAGTAGTCGGGTAGTAGTCGGGAGCAGTGGCCACCGTACCGGTACGGTAGCTCGTTTGGTCTGCCCACCTGCCCACGTTCTATACCTGTTTTTAAAGCAACCAGGCCAATTGCGCATGCACACAGTGTGCGGCGCCTGTGCAACCTCCGGCGAGCAGCTGGATGTCGCAGGGGAGGTAGAGTGCTCATGCATGCGCAGCGCACATCAGGCACGTGCACAGCGGATGTCCGGCACGTGCATGAACAGATCACGAGTAGCATACCGGTAGTGATGGTAAGAGCAAGCCACTACTGGAGAAAACATATAGGATACTCAATCTAATATCCTGACCAGTAAATCCCAATTAAACCATCTCAGAGATGGTTATCTACTAGCCTTCTATTGAATACATACAATGTGGGGAACCCACCAACTCTCAGTCATTAATTAGCAGAGTAACATGATGAACTCAGGGGTGAAATCCACTTACTTTTGCTACAGGTTCAGTAGCAATGTGAATGCACTCACACGCACCACCTCTGCACATATGCAGGGCATCAAAAAGGAAAGGTAAGGGAACAGCAAGGGGGGAGGGGGAAATCCGCTGTACCATGCAATTTAGATTAGCTAGAAAGCAGGAAATCCTGCCTTCTAGCTAATATAAATCACACGTCACAGCTGATAGTCGGAAAAACCAATTTGGCCAAACTGGTTTCAATTTTTTTACTACCAGTTCAGGCGAACCAGTAGCATTTTTACTACAGTACTACCAGTACTACCAGTTTTACTACCGGTCTGAACCGGTAGCATTTCACCCCTGGATGAACTCTAACATAAGGTAGATATGTAGAAAATTAGTCTAAATATCTGCTGTACCAGGGGTGGACTGCTGGGGGTTCAGGCGATCCTCTAGCTAGGATTCTGTCCAGTATGGCGAATCCCCAAATGCCACCCCTGGCTGGCTAGCCCACCCCTTCCTTCCCAGGAATCTCCATGTGGCCCGTTTATGCTAGGTAAGTGCAGGACCCATGTGGAGGTTCGGGGAAACCTCTGGAGGGCTTTTGGAGCCTGGGGGAAAGCATTTTTCACCCTCCCAGAGGCTCAAGAAAAGCCTCTATAGCCTGGGGAGAGCGAACCCCCCTGCCGTGGTGCAGAAGGCCAACTAGGCCATGCCCACCATGGCCATGCCCACCCAACAACAGGAAAGCAAACCCGTTGCTGAAATTTTTGAAGCCCACCCCGATGGTAACTGTCTAGAGACGCATATGAAGGAGAAGTTGGAGCATTGGTTCTAAACCAGTAAATTGTGTCCCTGTGGTAGAATTCAGAAGTAGTCTGGGTACCCAATAGTGGTGGTCCTTGACTTACTATCAGTTGTTTAGTAACCATTCAAAGTTGCTTTACTGATGTGAAATTTTAATTCTTTGTAGAGACCTTATTATAGGGCTGCGGTGGCTCAGTGACTAAGACGCTGAGCTTGTTGATCAGAAAGGTTGGCAGTTTGGTTGTTTAAATCCCTAGCACTGCGTAATGGAGTGAGCTCCTGTTACTTGTCCCAGCTTCTGCCAACCTAGCAGTTCGAAAGCATGTAAAAATGCAAGTAGAAAAATAGGGACCACCTTTGGTGGGAAGGTAACAGTGCTCTGTGCGCCTTTGGTGTTTAGTCATGCCAGCCATATGACCATGGAGACGTCTTCGGACAGCACTGGCTCTTCAGCTTTGAAACAGAGATGAGCACCGCCCCCTAGAGTCGGGAACAACTAGCATGTATGTGCAAGGGGAATCTTTACCTTTATTTTTATATTATTTTTGTGGAGCTTGGGTTTCTTCAGGCTACATTGATAGCCTGACTCTCATAGCCATCCAACCATGAACTATATTTCTGTGTTTAATCTCTGCTTCCCCCCCGCCCCCCGGCATACCTTGTTCTTCCCAAATAAAATAATCAAAATGAAATAGGAATATTCCTTCCAAAGTTATAAATAAATACAAATTTTCAAAAATGTATTTGACTATTATGAAATATTAATTAAAAGTATCTATTAAATTCTTGCTGTTCATACTACAAGATTATAAAATATACCAGCCAAGTAAAGAATTTTGGAAAATGATTTAGGTGAGCCACATAAAAATTATGCAAATCTGATCATCTTTCTTACAATTAATATTGAAACACAGACCTAAGAAATCCTGGTTTTAAAAGCAAGAACCATTCAGCTAATGCCCATACATTTTGTTTATGTATAAAATGTTCTGTATTTTTTTCTCTCTCCCTTGATAAACATTATGTCAAGGGTAAGAATGATTTCAATCTGTATCTGCCATAATGAGAGTACTCCAAATTAATCAAGAATAATAGACATGGATTAACATGAGGTTTTGAGAAAGTCCTCATGAATATGGACTTTAAAAAGGAATCATTCTCTTAGCATGCTTTAATCATGTCGATTGTGCAACATGAATGCTTAAATCAAGTTTAATGGATTGTGGAGTTTCTCCTCTCGGAATTAGTTTACACGTTACTTTTTCTTTGCAATTACATGTCAGATTCCTTAATCCCCCCCTTCCCCCAAATGCCCCTTTGCAACCTTTGGTTACACTGAATAATAGCCCAAATCATAAGAAAAATGGTTTTATGTGCAATTACAGAAAATATCTCTCTCTTACCTCCATATTATTTAGAAAACCTAGTACTTAAGTGTCAAGTAAGATAGCTGTTGTAGAAATTCTCCCTATTATTTAAAATGCAAAGGAAACCCTATTTTTAATTACATCTGGTCAGTCCTGTGACTTTTTTTTAATGTAAAAAGGAGTCAACACATTAACAGGCTTAAAAAGCTAATCTGATGCTGCTTTCTTAGTTATCACTTAGACCTTGGTCCTGAAGATAAGCGGGATATATAAGCCAGCAAAGGAAGCACAAATTGTACTTTACCATTTTTAGGGATTTTCTTTTTTTTAAAGTTATGTGTTGCATTGCCTTAATAAATATACTAAAGCAGGCCAGCAAAACTGAGCAAGCTGAACCCTGAAGCTACTGTCCAAATCTGAAACTCATCAGAAGGAAAGGACAGTCATGGACAAAATTCAGAACGTCCTAGAAGACCAAATTAAAAAAAACAGGCATTTAAAAATGTATCTTGAAGCTCAACACCAGTGCATGAATATGCACAGACTCCTACCACAAGTCAACAAGTTAATCAGCCAGCATTGTAATAATAGCCTTAGTATTTACCCAGTCTCAACAACATTAACAACAGCTCTGTGTCAAATCTTGCAATACATAAATATGCATACACCTTTGTGTTACCTGTCTGCAAAATAAAGCAGAGCACAGATGTGACCCACCCAAATGAACTTTAAGTTTCCCATAGCAAAGACTGTTTAGAAACAGCAGTTACTCAACAGCTACATATTGGCACACATACAGCTGCAAACAGCCTTTTTCTCCCTGGCCATGAGCTTAACCGTTGTGTCCTCCCCCAAATTGTTCTCTCCTATCACTCCATCCAGTCAAAACCAACAGTACTAAAAAATGATATGAGGTTGTTAGAAGAGTTGGAACTTCCAAGATGCTCTAAATTATCACATTTTGTGTTGATCTTACTTTTATTCAGAATTTGGAACTTGCAACACGGTTGCGTCAGGCACACATATCCATAATAAACCACTCTTTCATAGCCTCCTTATATTGTTCAGGGGGACTGCTAAAAACGTATGCAACAATGGAAGATTTACTCACTTCTTGGTGAAAGCAGATAAAGGAGTAATCCGCAGGGACAGAGACCTCCGTTTGCTCACAAGAGGCTCCAGAACTCATCAAATTTACAGATGACACCAAGCTGACAGGAGTAGCCAACACTCCAGAAGACAGGCTTAAGATACAGAAGGATCTTGACTAACTTGAACATTGGGCACTATCTAAAAAAATGTAATTCAGTGGTGAAAAGAGTACGGTTCTACATTTAGGCAACAAAAACAAAATGCACAGGTACAGTATAGGTGGTATCTTGCTCAACAATAGTAACTGTGAGATGGATCTTGGAGTCTTAGTGGACAATCATTTAAATATGAGCCAGGAGTGTGCAGCAGCTGCCAAAAAAGCCAACACAGTTCTAGGCTGCATAAACAGAGGGATAGAATCAAGATCACATGAAGTGTTAATACCACTTTATAATGCCTTGGTAAGGCCACACTTGGAAAACTGCATTCATTTTTAGTCGCCACAATGTAGAAAAGATGTGGATACTCTAGAAAGAGTGCAGAGAAGAGCAACAAAGATGATTAGGGGACTGGAGACTAAAAAACATATGAAGAACGGTTGCAAGAACTGGATATGTCTAGTTTAATAGAAAGAAGGACTAGGGAAGACATGATAGCAGTGTTCCAATATCTCAGGGGTTGCCACCAAGAAGGAGTCAAATTGTTTTCCAAGGCACCTGAGGGTAGAACAAAAAGCAATGGGTGGAAACTAATCAAAGAGAGAAGCAACTTAGAACTGAGGAGAAATTTCCTGACAGTTGGAACAATTAATCAGTGGAACTGCTTGCCTCCAGAAGTTGTGAATGTCCCAACACTGGAAGTCTTTAAGATGTTGGATAGCCATTTGTCTGAAATGGTATAAGGTTTCCTGCCTAGGCAGGGGGTTGGACTCCAAGGTCCCTTCCAACTCTGCTATTGTATTGTATTATTGTAATAATAAATTCAGTGGCATTTCCAATGAAAACATAGGAGCATACTGCCTTTTAGACTGAGGACTGCCTCTGAAAAATGACGCAGGGGCCATATTACAAATCTAAATTTGGACGAAATCTAAATTTGATAAACTTCCTTAAGTTTAAGAAGAAGTTACATTAATTTAATTTTAAAATTACCTACTCCCAGCCTTCAATATTCAGGTGCTTATGAAAGAGTGGAGCCAAGAGTGCTCCATAGTGTGGTGGAGCCACACTATCAGTCTCTGAAATAGGTTCCCAGCTTGCATCAAATCTTACCACTTCTGCTTAATCTGATGCCCCCAAGATGCCACCCAAGGGCTAGTTGTTGGCTTCTCCTTCTCCTTCTCCTTCTCCTTCTCCTTCTCCTTCTCCTTCTCCTTCTCCTTCTCCTTCTCCTTCTCCTTCTCCTTCTCCTCCTCCTCCTCCTCCTTCTCCTTCTCCCTCCTCCTCCTCCTCCTCTCTTCTCCCCCTTCTTCTTCCTCCACCTCATCTTCCTCCTCCTTCCTCCTCCTCTTCTTCTTCCTCCTTTCTTCTTCCTCCTCCTCTTCCTCCTCTTCTTCCTCCTCCTCCTCTTCTTCTTCCTCGTCCTCTTCTTCCTCCCCCCTTCCTCCTCTTCTTTGCATATTAGTTGCAAAAGAAAAGTGTTAATACCTGCAATTTTTTTTAAAAAAAATATTCTTCTTGGCAAGGAAGCCTGCTATATCATCGTTATGAAGTGATGTCACCATTCCTCCAATGTCCCCACACTTGATTGCCGATGAATGAATGGATTAAAAAAAACAGCAACCTGCGCTGCGTGTTCCTTCTTCTTACGCCAGATGGTGCTATGTTGCTGGTTGAATTTTACAATGTAATTTGTCAGGCTGATTATTTAAACCAAGTCTGTTTGAAATTCATATTGCTTTTTTTTTATTTCTCACAGTAGCATTGGATCAGAAAGAAATAAGATTCAAGATCTTCCGTCATCTTCTCCCTCTGTTCCTTCCACAGATGTTCATTCATAACATATCGTCTTCCTTAGAATTATGGCTGATTTTCCAAAGAGTAAATGATGCTATTCCTCTCTCTGATTATAAACCTCACAAGGATCTGAAACTATCATTCCATTTATTTCTGTAACCCTTGCAAGGATACCCGCATATATTGGACATGTTGTACTTGTGAACAATGCCACAAAAGACTTTTAAAGTTCTGTCTTCTGCCGGAAAAAATATTTCTCTTTTTTGCTTGGGATCTGAAAATGATAAGATGACATCAGAAAACTGGAACCACCCCAGAGATTCAAGATTGTCTGATTCAACATGAATTTGATTCAATGGCAATGCTATTTGATTTGAGCCACTTGAGGTTCAAAGTTTAAAAGAGTTGGAAGGGACCTTGTAGGTGATATAATCCACACACCCCCTCAAGCAGGGGACTCTACACCATTTCTGACAAATGGCAGTCCAATCTCTTCTTGAAAGTCTCAAGTGATGAACCCTCCACAACTTCCGAAGGCAAACTGTTCCATTGGTTGATTGTTCTCACTGTCAGAAAGTTCATCCTTACTTCTAGGTTGAATCTCTCCTTGGTCAGTTTCCATCCATTATTCCTTGTCTGGCCTTCAGGTTTTGGAAAACAGTTTGACCCCTTCCTCTCTGTGGCAGGTCCTCAAATATTGGAAGATTGCTATAATGTCTCTCCTGTTCTTTCTCTTCCCTAGACTAGCCATGCCCAGTTCCTGCAATTGTTCTTCATATGTTTTAGTCTTCAATCCCCTAAACATCATAGTTGCTCTTCTCTGCACTTTTTCTAGAGTCTCAACATCTTTTTTATAGTGTGATACCCAAAACTGGATGCAGTATTCTAGGTGCGATCTTACTAGGCCTTTATTGAGTGGTATACAACCCAAAGCTCAGATAATTAAAATACCTAGACTGGATTGTGTAATTTTGCACTTTTGTGGACATTCTCTAAAAGAAATGCATATGATAGTAATATGAGATTAGCAAAACCTCTTTGCTCTAGATCATCTGAACTGACAAACTGAAATTGTAATACTCCGTTCTCAATATCCAATATATGATGAAGCAGAACTTAACTCCTAGAACAGAACATTAACTGAGCTGATTGAAACATGAAGTTATTGCAGTTGAGTATCTAATGATTCTTTCCAAATATATAACCTGTCTCCAGTAAAAAAAACTAGGAACATCAGAAGGCATTGAAGCGCCTGCATATTTCTGATAGATCATTGATTTAGTTATTCATTTGTAATTCTTGTACACCATTCTATTTTACAAAGAATAGCAATAGCAATAGCAGTTAGACTTATATACTGCTTCATAGGGCTTTTAGCCCTCTCTAAGCGGTTTACAGAGTCAGCATATTGCCCCCATCAACAATCCGGGTCCTCATTTTTCCCACCTCGGAAGGATGGAAGGCTAAGTCAACCCTGAGCTGGTGAGATTTGAACAGCCGAACTGCAGAACTGCAGTCAGCTGAAGTAGCCTGCAGTGCTGCATTTAACCACTGTGCCACTTCGGCTCTTATAAGACTCTTAGCAACTACTAAAATATTTATAGGATGTCCACCATAATAAAATTACCTAATTATATCAAATTGAAATATATGTATGTATGTGTGTGTGTGTGTGTGTGTGTATGTATACACACACACACACACACACACACACACACACACACACACACACACACACACACACACACACACACACACACACACACACACACACACACACACACACATATATATATATATATATATATATATATATATATATATATATATATATATATATATTTTACAACCCCCGGTATGCCCAAATATGGGAGGAAGATCACCACTTTCACTCTCTGTCCTTCGGCTCGTCACAAGAGACCATCCAGGCAAAACCCCAATATTTTTACTGTTGCCTTTTGTTACATTTTGTTGTATTTGTGCTGATAAATAAATAAAGGGAGACTAGTGTAGATGTATTTCAAGCTATTTAGCTCTCATCAGCTAGCCATACCCTTATTGGGATTCGAACCTGGGCTATATTACATACTAGGCAGACTTCTTAGCCATTAGGCCACAGGTCTTATCCGTTATCAGCGAAGCCAGGGTGAAAGGTATCTATTAGATTTCTTTTACAACCCCCGGTATGCCCAAATATGGGAGGAAGATCACCACTTCCACTCTCTGTCCTTCGGCTCATCACAAGAGACCATCCAGGCAGAAACCCAATATTTTTACTGTTGCCTTTTGTATGTATGTATGTATGTATGTATGTACGTACACTTAATTCTGGATCAGCACTCTGTATCTAACATGCTGCATCTTTTGAAATGAAAAGAAACAGCATATGCGTTTTATTTATTGATTTGTGTAAGATGTTCCACTTTAAAATCCCACATTTTAGTGTTGATGAGACACATTGTAAGAAACTTTTCAATGTGTTGAACATTATGTATTGAGGAGTCCTTGGTGCTCTCTCAGCTTGCTTGTTTTCTTGCAGACGTTTCATTACCCTAACTAGGTAACATCATCAGTGTTACTGCTAATACATTATGCATTAAAGTCCTCCAATAGTTACACTTTGATGAAGATATTTATGGTGGTAGCCTGGTGATTATACCAGGAAGTCCTTGATTTATAATTGTAATGTTCTGAGTAGTGATGGTTGTAGATTATTCATAGGACCAATCTGATTTTATTATCTTTTTAAATGGCAGTTATTAAGTCAACATCATGGTCATTAAGAGAACCAACGGTTTACTATGGAAGTAAGTATTGGTTTTAGGCAAAAATGTAAAATGTGGCTATGTGCTGGTCTTACAAAAGGCCAATCATGTGGGATGATTGCTGAGCACTTGAAATATGGCCACATGACTGCAGGGATGGTGATGGCTGCCCAAAATGGGTCATAAGTACACCCAGTACCTGCGAGACCACCTACTGCCACCAGTAGCCTCCCATCATCCAGTGCGATCCCACAGAGTTGGCCTCCTCAGGGTGCCATCGGCCAGACAGTGTCGGCTAGTGACCCCCAGGGGGAGAGCCTTCTCTGTGGGAATGCCTTCCCTCTGGAATGAGCTGCCCCCGGAGCTTCGTATAATCCCCGACTTCCGGTCCTTCCGACGCGCCCTAAAAAGTTGGCTTTTCCAGCAAGCCAGCTTGGCCTGAACAGAACAAAATAAATTATTGATCACTGTTAATTTTAATTTTAATTTTTTAAAAAAAACGTCATTGTCAATTTTAATTGGGTTTGGGATATTCTATTTAATTTTTTAAAAAACTTTTGTATTATGTGTTTCTTTTAACGTTGTACGCCACCCGTTGTACGCCATCCTTGGGAGAAGGGCGGCATATAAATCTAATAAACCTAAACCTAAACCCAGTAAGGTTCATTGGAACGTTGAACAGTCGCTAAGTTGAGGTCGATCTGTACATGTTCTTTGGTGTACTAAATAGGAAATTCCTGTTAATGCCTTTGTAATGTTCAAATCTTCCCATTCTCTTTTCTACACGTGCATATTTGAAATATGTGAAGAAAACAGTCAAGTCATTCTTGGTTCTTGTTTCCTAAATAAAATTACAGTAAGATGACTTTTTTTTACTTTCCTTACCTTTCTAGTAAGCTACGCTGGATACCTGTGCTTCACAATGAAACTATGTGATCGGGCAATGCAGGAGAAATCTGGTTCACTCCGGTTCAGTCCATTGGCTCAATAGTGGTCGGTGATTGAAACACATAAGGGAATATCGCTTCCAAAACCTTGAGTCCGGAAGCAGTTCCATAGATGGAAGGTGTAGACATCTTGGTGAGGTACTGATGTTTAGTACTGTAAGGAGCCCCAGACTGCTTCTGAGTGAAGGAGTAGAATGTTTGCTGGTTTGAACTGAGGTAATGGAATGTGAGGCAACTGGCAGTTGGAACAGTTATTTTCAGGTGGGGAGGGAGAGCAAAACTCTTTAGCATCAGTGTGTGTTTATTGCTGTATAAGAAATACTAATGATCTGATGGTCATTTTGAAAAAATCCTTTCTTAGCGAACACCTAGAAGCCAAGAGGAGCATACGTGCCAAATTTCAAGTTTGTAGGCTTAACAGTTCTGGAGATTTCGTGACGAGTGGGTGGTATTTGCATTTTATATATCTAGATTTTGTGACCAGACTTGATTTTAATTCTATCAGGAGTATGGTCTTTTTTCAATGATGATAAAAATGTACATCTTTATTACCTAAGAGTGCCATTTAAATATATTATTTTTAGTAATGTTCATACAGTCATCATAGGAAAGCAGTTCCATAAAAAATATAATAGTAAAGAAATCTGTTGTCTCTCTCCAGTCTTTGGAACATATTGCATCATTTTTCTATTTAAGGTGACTTTTTGCATAAAATAAATATCATCCTCAAATCAGGATAAAATCTAGAACATTATTTATTTTGGATGTCTCTCTGGTTGTTTGTTAACTTACTTCTTTCTTCCCTTATAGGAAGGTCTCTTGGTTAAATTGGAGATTGGTTGCACTTATGATACATAAATATGTAGATCAAAGAATCAATTCAGCTGGTCTTTAAATAATTATTAGGACAATAAAATATAGTTGCAATGCAATTATGTCTCGGGTAGAGTTAAGTGTTTACCTGGACATGTGGGCTGTACTTCTCATAAAAGGAAGTAGCTAGTGTGAGATGATGAATTTTAGTAATATTTCTTACTGTCAAGAGAACACTGGTTGCTTATTCAGAGAATTTTGGCAGCTTTGACTCTTCTTCATCCATGATTCCAGTTTCAGAGATACCGGGAAAATTGAAGGTTTATGATAGACATTTCTAAAACAGCCTTAATTCAATTCACTGGAAGTCAGCCAAGCCCCAACTTTTAAAACTATGACTTTCAAGTCTTACCTGATGACAAATTGGTTTCAGTTAATTTTTTTTTAATGGCCATGATAAATTATCATTTGGTAGAGTTATGTGTATATGATTTATTTAAGCCTATCTTATTTAGGGGCCATTCAGCTCTATATCATTTGTTTGTCCTTTCCCCAAATAGATGCTTTCCCAGTTTACTAGAGGGGACATATGAGAATATACTAGTCCAACATATTTTTGCTTGCTTGCTTGCTTGCTTGTTTATTTATTTATTTGCTTACTTTAGATCCCACATTTTTTATTTTGTTTACAAACAAAGAAGTGAGCATTTCTTACTAGGTATACCTTACTACTTTCTCCTCCAATTTTCCACACAACAATAACAACCCTGCGAGGTAATTTGGGCCTGAGGGAGAGTGATTGGCCCAAAGTCATCCACCTGGCTTTCATGACTAAGGTGAGACTAGAACACAGAGCCTTCTGGTTTCAAACCTATTGCCTTAACCACTAGATCAAACTGGCTACTCAGTTGGGAAATCTGTTTTATTGCAATAGTTCTCTGATAGTTTAACTTGTGGCTGGCACAAGGAATCAAGACCATTTGAAAGGTTGCAGCATAGACAATTTATTGAAGCCTATATCCAAGAATCTAACCAACTAAGGGCCAGCACTATGTTAACCAATTTCATGGGAGGCTGGATTTGGATCTCTTCTGGCAATTAATGATGCATTTAATTCTGTCCCCCAGCTCTGCCAGCTTCTACATCTTGGACAGAATAGCTATTTAACGCCATTTATTATTTTAATATCTCAATTTAACAATCAAACCAATAATTTACTTTACTGAATTTCTGTTAGTGTGAAACAAATAAGGTAAAGGCTCCCCTCGCACATATGTGCTAGTCATTCCTGACTCTAGGGGGCGGTGCTCATCTCCATTTCAAAGCCAGAGAGCCAGCACTGTTCGAAGACGTCACGATGGTCATGTGGCTGGCATGACTAAATGCCTAAGGCACACGGAATGCCGTTACCTTCCCACCAAAGATGGTTCCTATTTTTCTATTTGCATTTTTACATACTTTTGAACTGCAAGGTTGGCCGAAGCTGAGACAAGTAAGGGGAGCTTACTCCGGGATTTGAACTGCTGAACTGCGAAACTTTCTGATCTACAAGCTCAGTGTCTAAGCCACTGAGCCACTGTGTCCCATCTGAGCCACTGCGTTCCCTTTGAAACAAATATGGATGGTATATCAAGTTCAGGTAAAAAAAAGAAAGGTAAAGATTTCCCTGTCCAGCTGTATCTGACTCCAGAGTGTGGAGCTCAACTTTGTTTTTTGGCCAAGGGAGCCAGCGTTGTCTGAAGGCATTTTCTGTGGTCATGTCAGAGAACCGATAGCGGAAATTTTGAGAAGTTCAGAGGCCCGGTAAATGCCATCTCTGACTGACCCCGCCTGCATCTATTCTCTGCTGCCCGGGTCCCAGCTGATCGGTAGGGAATGGAGATTTTACAGTATCCTTCCCCTTCCATGCTCACCAAGTCACACCACGCCCACCAAGCCACACCCACAGATCTAATAGTAAAAAAATTTGAATCTACCTTCACATTCCAATTTTGCCAGCCCACCGCAGGTATCTGAGATTCTCACATGGGGACCTCTACTATCAATGCCGCGCCCTTCCCTTTGGCCTGGTCTCAACTCCTTGTACCTTCACAAAGGTCCTTGCAACATTGGTGGCTCACCTCCTCTCCATCCCGGTGAGACTCCAATGTTATCTAGACAACGTGTTAGTTCAGGCAGGATCACACTCTCAGGCACTCAGCGACCTTCACCTTACCATCCAGTGTTTCCAGTCCCTGGGGTTCTCCGTCAACTTCCCCAAAAGCCACCTCTCTCCATTCACACAAATATTACACCTAGGGACAGTGATAGATTCAGTGACAGGGATAGTCCAGCTCTCTCTGGACCGTCTGATCAGTCTCCGCCAGCTGGCAATCAAGGTTCACAGAAGTCGATCAGTTTCCATCCTGACCTTGTGACAGTTACTTGGCAAGATGGTCTCATGCATAGGGATAGTTCCCTGGGCCTACCTGCACTTACGTGCCCTCCAGTGGACTCTAATCCCATTCCAGAAAAGGAAGATGAGCAACTCCCTCTGAATTATATGTCTCCCGGCAGACGCCTGGCTGTCCCTCCAGTGGTGGCTATCCTCGCCCCTTCAGCGGGTTTGCAACTTCTGGGAGCTGGACAGAGTAACAGTGACAACAGACGCGAGTTTGTTCAGTTGGGGGGCCTTGATGGACTCCAGGCTGGTGCAGGGTTGTTGAACAGCTTCAGATCTCCGTCACAACATCAATTGGCTGGAGCTGAAGGCAGCTCACCTGGCCCTCCAACACTTCAAGGACTTGATTGTGGGATGTCATGTACTTCCCCTGAAAGACAATGTAGCCACGAAAGCCCACATAAACCATCAGGGGGGGTACTCATTCCTGGGCTCTCTGTCTGGAAGCCCTGAAGATCGGTGCATGGGCAGTGAGACATTTGTCATCACTGGTGTTGGAACACATATCAGGCACGTCCAACATTCAGGCAGACTGGCTGAACCGAGCAACCCTCGACAATGGCGAGTGGCAGCTCATACCTGAGTTATTCCAGAAGATATGCCAGAGGTTCGGCACCCCGCGGGTGGACCTATTTGCTACCCCAGCGAACTCACAACTGCCGAGGTTCTTCTCCCGATTCCAGACCTGAACCATGGAGGGCACGGACGCCCTCAGGAGCAGATGGCTACCAGGCCTCCTTTATTCCTTTCCCCCTATCTCCCTTATCCCAGGGACCCTCAGGAAGGTAGTGACAGAGAGGGCGCACGTCATCATGCTGGCCCCTTATTGGCCAAGGAGGCCCTGGTTTACGGACCTCATCCAGCTGTCAGTATCCCCACATGGAGGATTCCTCGGGAGGAGATTGTCCTGTGCCAAGGGGTCCTGATTCACACGGGGCCGCAGTGCCTCCACTTGACCACTTGGCACTTGAGTGGCGACTCCCAAGGAACGCTAACCTGTCCTCCAAGGTCATAGCAACCATTGAGGCCTCCAGACGTCCGTCGACCACTCGAATTTACAACTCCACTTGGTCGGTGTTCATCAGGTGGTGTAACCCACTAAGTATCAACCCCACCAATGCCTCAGTGGCCCACATTCTCAAGTTCCTACAGAAGGGTCTGGACGGTGGCCTCTCCCACAACACCCTATGCCACCAGGTGGAGGCTTTGTGCTCCATATTCAGGGGGGAGGGCCCCTCCGCCCTATCTCACCTCCCTTTGATTAAACGGTTCCTGAGGGGGGGCGAACCTCAGACCTCCCCCTATACATAGATTTGCAACCTGGGACCTGCCCCTTGTCCTCCAGGCTCTGACGGGAGCCCCATTTGAACCCCTTTGAATGGTCCACCTTTGATTACTTTCCTTCAAGGTGGCCTTCCTAGTCGTAGTCATGTCGGCCAGACGTATTTCGGAACTGGGAGCCCTGTCCTCCAAGGATGATCTCTGTCAATTCCATACAAGATAGGGTGGTCCTTCGTCTGGATCCCACCTTCCTCCTGAAAGTGAACACTCCATTCCACAGGGCACAGGAAATCATTTTGCCTAATTTTTGTCCGGTCCCTTCCCATGAAAGGGAGTGTCTCTGGCACCAACTGGACGTCCGCCACACCTTGCACATCTACCTCAGGCAGACGGCGGGTGTGCGCAGATCAGAGGCTCTCTTTGTCTCTTTTCAGCCCGGGTCTTTAGGAGCCAGGGTGTCCTTGGCCACAATTGGCAGGTGGTTGTGGCAGGCCATAATTACAGCTTACGAGGCATCTGGTCAGGCCCCTCCAGCAGGGATCACGGCCCATTCCACCTGAAGTGTTACCAGGGCCCCATTTGAGGACATTTGCTGGGCAACCGCTTGGTCATCCACGACCTTTTTCATCCGTCACTACCATCTGGATGCATTTGCCTCTACAGAGGCATCCTTCGGTTGCAGGGTTCTTCAACGGGTAGCAGCCTCCGCACCCTGGGTCTTAGATTCCCCCCCTGGGACTAAGCTTGGGTATGTCCCACGCATAATCCCTCCCTCGATTCCACTGGAAAAAGAACGTTGGTCTTACCTGAACGTGTCTTTTCAGTAGAATAGAGGGAAGAGTTACGACCCACCCTAGCTAGTATAGAGAGAGGCCAGGGAGAGGGCTGGGAGGTCCCTGGTCTTTCTTACAGGTGCAGTCTGTCGACATCAAGAAAACTGGGAGCCAATGGGAAAGGAGGACTATTAAACAAATTTTCCTCAGTCTATGGACCAATCAGGCTGTTACAATAACCCGTGCGTAACCCCTCCCTCTATTCTACTGAAAAGACATGCTTAGGTAAGACCAATGTTCTTTCTCACCAAAGTGGTACCTATTTATCTACTCACATTTGGATGCTTTCAAAATTCTAAGTCAGCAGGAGCTGTGACACGGAACGGGAGCTCACCCTGTTTTGTAACGCTCAGAACTCGAACCCACGCTATCAGTTTTCCAGCTGACAAGCTCAGCGTCTTTCCAACTAACCAAATTAGCAATCCTCATCTAATGAAAATAATCAGCCACGGTGGTTCAATGCCCATTCATTCCCTGCTTAGTCCCTAAACTATCTTTAGTGATAACCTCAATTGAAATAGTGCCAGTCAATGGGTAATTTATCAGTGGATATTTTATCATGGCAAGTTCAGAGGAAGAGCAATAGAGAACTATCTTTATAGAGATGGAAGCTCATATCGCTGCAAGCATTCCAAGGGAATTATTAAGGGGCAGAGTTTTTCAAGGATTTCAAGAATAATCAGCTACAGCACAACGTGCCATGCAGCGTCCTGCCATGAGCAGCGGCATCAGCATGATGAGCCCTGCAAATGGCTGCAAATGTCAGGCAGCAACACAAAATGTGTTGGGCTGTGGGAGGCCTGGCTGCAATGATCCTAAAGTAAACAGATAAGACATCCCCCCAAAATAAGACTGGGTCTTATTTTCAGGGGGCATTGTCTGTCTGTCTGTATCTCTCTCTCTCTCTCTCTCTCTCTCTCTCTCTCTCTCTATCTATCTATCTATATCTATCTATATCTATATCCATATCCATATCCATATCCATATCTATATCATCTATATCTATATCTATATCAGTGGTGGGTTGCAGGCGGTACGCCCTGGTACAGGAGACTGCCCGGAGCACTGGGTAACATTCCAGTACGGTGCTCCGGAAGGCCCACCCTCCCGCCCGAGCTCCTTACCTCTCCTTTAAATCCTTTGACGTTTCCACGCACGCGCATGGCGTTTGCAACACCTGTGCAACACTCCGATGAGCAGCTGGAGCATTGCGGAGGCTTACGGAAGCATTGCTGGCAGCTATAATGCATGCGTGTGCCGTACATCCATGTGGGCAATGCCGGGCCCGTTCCAACCATACCAGTTGGAACGGGATCTTGAACCCACCACTGATCTATAGCTATATCTTTATAGCTATAGCTATAAAGCTATAGCTATATTCTGTCTGTCTGTCTATCATCTATCTATCTATCTATCTATCTATCTATCTATCTATCTATCTATCTATCTATCATCTATCTATCTATCTATCTATCTATCTATCTATCTATCTATCTATCTATCTATCTATCTATCTATCATCTATCTATCTTCCTTGACTTATAACTGGTTGCTTTGTGACTAAAGTTACCATGGATATACCAAAAAAGGTACTTATAACCTTGTTCTAAAATTAATATGGCTGCCCACTCCCCAAGATTACATGAACCCATTTTGGGCATTAGGGAGCCAGACTCCATTTGCAGCATCCCACAGTCTTGTGACCACTATTTACAATATTTTTGCCCTAACCATTTTTTTCTGATTTTTTGCAAACAATCTCTATTGTGAATAATGGGTTCAGTTAATGACTGCTTTGTTTGCATAATGACCATTTCAAAAGAAGGTCGTAAACTGGACTGACTGTGTGATGACCTGCTTTATGACTGACACCACTTACAACTGTAATTGTTAGGCTCTATTATGGTCATAAGTAGAGACTATATACATTATAAATTGATTTCACTACTTTCTTTGCTAAAATATGCAAGGTTTTTCCCTCCCCAAAGTAAAAACAAACAAGCAATCCCTCCTAAATTGTTCAGGATAATTAATGCATGTGTGAAAATCTTTGCTGAAATTAGGAAGCAATTGATTTCAATACGATTATTCAGAACTGCAGTAAAAGAAAGCATATAAGCATTTTTGGATAGGGGGCAGGTGACTCACCATTACTCTTCTAACTGTCAAAGGTTGTTTGTAAGTGAGGTCATAAGATGTTGACTGTATGGTTGAATGGCTTGTTTGAAGAAAAATGTGCGATCTTTGAATGAAGATATTAATGGTGTGACAAAAAAGGTAAGATAAAATACTTATTTCACTAGGGTGTATATCTGTAGTCATGTACTAACAAGTTAAATATCTGAAGCGGCTGTAAGGAATGAGGCATTTTGCTTGTGGATATTTGTTCCAAAAACACATATAACAAAGAATAATTTATTTTTGCATTAGTTCATCTGTTTCTGTAATATATATATATCAAAACGCCCTTTAATAATAACCAGTTGCAATATTCAAACATTAATTTGGAAGAATGTACCACTGAATTCAGGGGGAATAATTTCTGAGTAGATATGCTTAGGATTACAATCATGTTTAGCAATTATTTTCTTTCCAAAGATCTGATTGGATTCATGTGCAGTGTAAATAAACTATGTAGCACCCCCTCCCCCAATTTTCTGCAAATTATTCATGAAAATGCAGTATTGTAAATTGCGGGTATAATTTGAAATTAAACTTTTCAGTGAAATGGATAAGTAATTTCATTATCCCCAACGTTTGTATTTTGACTGAAAGACATAAAAATTTAAAGATTTTAGGGAGCAGGCATCACTGGCTACTAGCCCTCCTAAATTCATGGAGAATAGAGATTTATCTCCTCCTAGTATTTGTTAGGGAATTCTGGGAGTTGAAGACCACGTGGATCTTAGTTGGTGAGGTTGAAAACACTTATCTAGGTTTAGGAAGGCAGCTCCTTATTTTTCTGCTTATTGTTGACTTCCAGGAAGTCAGTGAGAAAAACAACTTCAGCAGCTTCAATGGCTGCGTTTCTATCGTCAGAAATAAGAGCTTCTTTGGATCAATCAGGGACTTTGTGGTGTCCCTGAGATCAGGATGTCTATGGAGATTCTCAGTCATCCAGGTTGTTGGTTGTACCAAAAATGCTTTTTCAAGAGGCAACTGGGCTTTCTTGTTTTTCTTTGAAGACATTTTGCTTCTCATCCAAGATGTTTCTTCAGCTGGAAAAAGCACCTTTGGGACATCCTTCAGGGTCTTCATCTTCCGTGTCCTAACGTAAGGTGCACTCCCCTTCAAGATAGTTGAAACAATGAATGAGGTTGGATTTGTTTTTTCATGCTCTGTTTCAGACTGTTAGCATTCTAAAAGCAACAAGCTTCATTTGAAGATAGGCCACTATCTGATTTTCAACAAATTAAACAGAAAGCTAAAGCATTTTAAGTAGAAGGAGTGCGGTGAGAAATTTGGGGCATCCATGACATCTGATAGGGTGGGGATATTACCCAGTGATGACAGCTCAGATTGAAAAGAAAATTCTATGGAGTATAAAGAATGTTATTCTCAACTCAAACATCCAGCTGCATATTTCAAGAGGATCTCAATCGCCCTCTTCCCCTCCCTTTGAAACATATGCAAGCTTTCAATTATATATACCCTCCTATAGTCAGTCCAACTCTCAAAGCCAAGGAAAGCTTATTGTGGTAATCAGCTATTTATTTACTGAATAAATTACTTGAAAGGTAAGATAAATTGAAATGCCAGGTGTTGGCTTTCCCTTCTGTTTCCAACTTGGCCACCTTCATTAGAAGCTAATCTCAATGTCACGCTGCTGTTGGTTGAAAATTTCCTCTAGGCATTAAAAGATGAATTTGAGATCTTTGTAGAAATGTGTTTGGAGATTATTAAGGTTATGCAGAGAATATCCCATCTTCTCCTTCACAGCTGCTGGCAAATTGCTTTTGTCTGCTCATCTTCCCACCCATATTCTTAATTCTTTGATTTCTTCCAAACATGTTGTGTATCTAGTTGTTTTCTAATCAGCTGCTCTCCATGGATGTAAGCAGCACCTTCTACCCCGAGTGAGCTAACAGGAGCTTGGGGAAAGTTTGAAGCAAAAGGCACTTTTTGGGGTTCGTTGGTTGATTGTTCATCAAAGGAGCAAGAAGGGAGAAGGATCATCTCTGGTGCCATGTTTGTCAAGAACCACACTGCAAAGGGATATAACAGCACAGGTAGCCCTCAATTTAATGAGCATTTGTTTATCAACAGTTCAGAGTTACACTGTTTGCAGGAGTAAGAGATGATGATTTAAGGACCATGAGCAATAACTCTGGTTACTTGCAATCTCCTGAGAAATAAAATAATCACTGATCTAATAGTCTCAGTTGTGAGTTGCTTAGCCCAAAGTACTGTGTTAGAGGTTGCAAACCAAGTTATGCATAGCCTCTACAGGTGGAACCATTATATACAGTAACGTGTAACTCTATCTGTTCATTTAATTTTGTGTATACATGCAAAGCAACCATTAATAATTCCCAAAGGCTTTATAGACTTCAATCAGTATTTCCCATTGGTATTTTAATATTTGTTGTGGTAACGACATCTTCTTCTAAAATCAGTGCTAGGACGACTCCCTTTGCTCTTTTCTTACTAAAATAGTCTTTAATCACTTCTTTTGACGTAAAATTGGCCAGAAGTATATAAAAAAAATTAAAGTATTTCCAGAAGTGCTGTCGGAAGGCTCAGTTTCTCACATTGACATCTTAACTGGAACTATTGGGGAACTGCTCACCAGACGTTCTATGGGGTTCTCCATCAATTGTGTAGCTTCCTAAGGCCAGAAGTGCAGAGATGGGAAGAAAGATGAAAGCAGAAGAAACTCCCATCAATCAGATGATTGTGATTCACCAGCAATACAGGCAAGAGACTTTTGTATTATCCCCATCTGATCTTTTTAACTATTGTTGTTTTTAGTTGCGAAGTCATGTCTGACCCATCGCAACCCCGTGGACAATGTTCCTCCAGGTCTTTCCTGTCCTCTACCATCCTCTGGAGTCCATTCAAGCTCACACCTACTGCTTCAGTTACTCCATCCAGCCACCTCATTCTCTGTCATCCCATTCTTCTTTTGCCCTCAATCTTTCCCAGCATTAGGCTCTTCTCTTGTGAGCCTATTTAACTATTGATGGTGGCAATTAAATCAGAGATTTTATGTGTTGAGGGTGGGCAGTGTTTATTGACTGAGTCTGTCATCTTTTCTGCATTTGTAGAGTGCTGGGCCGTAGTGTATGTGGTAAAGTCCTGATTTTATCCCACAAAGTTTTTTTTTTAGGGTAGGGCATGGGAGATACTACTGATTTACATACACATACACCTGTAATTTAGATCGTTGTTCTGTCTTTCTGTCTTAGGTTTTCAAGACTATCCTGCACCCTATATATTGTATGATTTATTTACTCTTCATAGCGGTGTGAAATCACACATTCATTTATCTGCAGTGGTTCCAAATGTCATTTCAGCTGCCAAAAAAGGAGAAATAAATAAAAAAAATGATGGGTTGTCTATGTCTTCAGGGATTACCATCCTTGTTCTCAAATATCTGCTCAGTCACTGAGCTGTATTTTTTTATTGGCATGCAGAGAGCTGTTGGTAATAGCAGAGGGAACTTAAAATTGCACAGAAGCCTAAAATAATATTTCCTGGTATGTAAAGACAATATGTTCTCTGTTTCCTTGGAATCATATTATCCAGCAAACTACAATTCTGTGGCACCAGAAACCCAACACAATGTAAACATTTAAGTGCAAGCACTGTACCCCAGATAGTGCCTTCTCATTATCATTACATTAGTAATCTCACAAATTCAATCTTACTACATGTTTATGGAACAAAAATCTAGTAAGCAATTACCTCATCTATGCTGTGGCTATAAAAATGTACCCCAGATTGCAATTTCAAAAAAAAAAAAAAAGGGACACTGATTATATTAGAATACTGCATTGTCAATTAGATTGCCAATAATAAAAGGGGCTGCAAGGGTAGGGATAATTTGCCCACTTATAATGGGAAGTGGCATACCTCTGCTAGAGTAGCCTAATGCAGGAGAACTTCAACAACCTCTGATGATTGCAAAGGGTTCTTTGCAATTCAATTGAGCTTATTTCATGCATCTCACTGGTTTGAGTCCCTGGATCCTCAGGAAGGCACATAGTTGCTTTGCCTCTTTCATTTGAATAAACTCTGCAGGAATTAATTTCCATTCTCAACTGCAAATCCAATTTCACCTAAACAACACTTGCAAGGATACTTAACAATCAGTTGTTACAATGAAATTAAATTGAGCAATTATGAGGGCATTATAGCACAGCAATTTTTCCAATCCCAATAAATTCCAGATGTTATGAGAATTCTGGGAGTGGTCGTCTTAGCACATCTGGAGGGCACCAGGTTGGAGGAGCTGAAATAGAGACTCCCCCCCCCTCTATCTCTTTTTGGTTGAGGGACACAAGAAAGACATCCAGTCTAGATGTTTATGGCACCAAAATAAGGTCTCTAAGGTAAAAGTAAAGGTTCCCTTCGCACATATATGCTAATTATTCCTGACTCTAGGAGGCAGTGCTCATCTCCGTTTCAAAGCCGAAGAGCCAGCGCCATCTGAAGACTTCTCCGTGGTCATGTGGCCAGCATGACTAAACGCTGAAGGCGCAAGGAACAGTGTTACCTTCCCACCAAAGGTGGTCCCTATTTTTCTACTTGCATTTTTACATGCTTTCAAACTGCTAGGTTGGCAGAAGCTGGGACAAGTAATGGGAGTTCACTCTGTTACATGGCACTAGGGATTTGAACCGCTGGATTGCCAACCTTTCTGATCAACAAGCTCAGTGTCTTAGCCACTGAGCCACCACTTCCCTACCATAAGGTCTCTACAAAGCATTAAAAAGACCGTATTTCCACATCAGTAAAGCAAAATGGAGAAGCAGTTGAGATTCAGTCCTCCAAGTTTTGCAAAGCCCGAAATCTTAAATTCTTTATTTTTGGTGATGTACTTTAAAAACACTTTTTATCAGTCCTTTCAACACACCTAGTAAAATGACCTTCAAATTTTAAGGAGGCAGAATCAAAACAAGTCCTTCCCATTCATGATTTTTGTACTGTTTCAGAATCAGCTGGGGAGCTGTAGGTGTTCTCACAGTAGCTATTGTTCTTAGGTAGATTAATTTCTATCTCAGCTACTTTGAAATTCTGCAAAACCTTTGGGTCATGTGTTGTCCAATTGGCAGGAACTCTTGATTTCTCTGAGCCCCTGGAATTCAACAGATGTTTATGATTTTGTCTTTATAGGTTCCCTTTCACATCAACTGCTTAGAATTGTGTGGTTATGCAATCAGACAAATATACTGAGCCGCAGTGGTTAGAATGCAGTATTGCAGGCTACTTCTGCTGACTGCCACCTGCCTAAAATTTGGCAGTTCAAATCTCATCAGGCTCAAAGTTGACTCAACCTTCCATCCTTCCAAGGTGGGTAAAATGAGGACCCAGATTGTTGGGAGCAATAAGCTGACTCTGTAAACCGCTTAGAGAGGGCTGTAAAAAGCACTGTAAAGTGGTATATAAGTCTAAGTGCTATTGCTATACACAAACTTTCTGATTTTGTTTTAAAATAGATTCATCTGGGATATTTCAACCTTTGCAAATCCCCCCTACTATCCCAAAATGTACCAAGAACAGATGATCTTTCCATTTTCTGTTTTTCTTCTGCAAAAAAACAGTCAGGCATTATATTTTCATTTTCTTTTCAGTGGGATTGCTTTTAGATAGGGAAGCTGTTAGCAGTTTCTATTTTTTTCCCCTTTTCATTGAGGGAGAGGAAAAGATGAGAAGATTTTTGTTGCTCAGCCAAACTGTTGTCAGCATCGTTTTCAGGGGCTCTGTTTCATTTTGAAGATGCCCTTCTATCTCCTTCCTTCAGGAACTACAGCAACATAAATCAAAGTTATAGTGAATTATCAGCATGCTGTCCTTTCACCTCTGTAATTAGCAATAGGCTTTTAAATCCAATAGAAGAATGAAGACTCATCAGCTTCAAAGATATTTCTTTACAGATGGTCCTTGACTTATGACCGTAATGGAGCCTATCTACCATGGTTGTAAGTTGGGATGGTCATAAAATGGGTCATCCAAACGACCTACTTACTTTTACGACATTCTGGGGAAGAACAGTTGTTAAGTAAATTGTTGCTAGCGGCTACTTTTACTGAAATGGGAAATGCCAGGTTTTGGCAAAGCCATGTAAACTGTGGTCATGTGACCTACAGGACTCTGCAAACAATCATAAATGTGGGCTGGTTGCCAAGCGCCCAACATGCAGTCACATGACCATGAGGGAGTGGCCATCAGAGCTTCAGATGGGAGCTCCATTGGAACTTTGATTGCCAATTGGCAAGTCTTAACTTGAAGATAATTATCTATACAATAATTGCTCAGATATTTTTTTTGTGGGGTGACTTCCAATATATATATATATATATATATATATATATATATATATATATATATATATATATATATATATATATATATATATATATATATATATATATATATATATATATATATATATATATATATATATATAAATTCACACTAAGGGGATCATAGAGTATTAGCTAGTTACTTTATTTCTTTTTTATATGGAGTGGGGAGGGTTTGGTTTATTAAGGAGGGACTTTGATTGAATGCCATTTTAGTACACTCCCATTGGCCAGCTGGAAAGAAGTACTGATTGACACGTGATGTTTCCTGCTAATTCTTGGTGTTTCCTGTTCTGTAGCAAGACCATCATAGAGCTGCCTTCAAAAGTTTGGAAAGATGGGGAAGTGGAAATAATTCATGGTAGACATATTCTGGGTGGTAGGTAGGTGGAATATGATTTGCATCATGTCCAGTGTGTCGCACAATGGCTCAGTGTTTAAGACACTGGGTGTGTTGGTTAGAAAGCCGGCAGTTAAGGTTTGAGACCTGAGTGCCACATAAAAGGCTGAGCTCCTGTCCTTGCCCTGCTCTGGTTAACCTAGCAATTCAAAAGCATGCAAATGTGAGTAGATAAATAGGTACAGCTTCAGTGGGAAAGTAACAGTGCTCCATGATGTCATGCTGGCCATATGACCCTGGAAATGTCTTTGGCTGGCCACTGGCTCAATGGCCTTGAAATGGAGATGAGCAGTGCCCCCTATAGTTGGCAACAAATAGCAGAGTAAAATCTGCAGGGACTCCTACCATGTCAAATTCTAACTTCAAAAACATTAGACTGGAAACAAAACTTGTTATTATTAATGACCTATGTAATATAGTAGTGCTTGACACCATTCATTTAGTGACTTTTCACAGTTACAATGGCATTTCAGAGGCTGATTTGTGGTTGGCTAGTTCAATGTGATGGAAACATTGAACTAACCAACCATATACATCTCTGAATCCAGCCCTTGTTTAACTGCATCAAGAAACACCTAAAAAAATCTGGGAAATAATAACTGGGAAATAATGGTAATCATGAATGACCATGATTAAAGTAAATACAGTTAGATATAGTGTATGTTTTAGGAATTCAGCCCATTAGCCCTGCAATTAAGATATAAATGAGCTGAGCATATTCAATATATGTGATCGAATATACATATTCAATATATCTTTATCCGATTTTATTTGCAAGTTATTTTGGCTCTCCCTAAATCTTCAGGGGAATGTCATAACAATGCCACCCAAAACTTGATTGTAATTTTCCTGAATGGAAGAGCTCTGATACTATGGCTTAGTTAAGAGTTTATGTCTGTGGAGATCAGCCAGGTCATGGTTGAGTTTGCTTGATGATCAGATGACCCCGGACAATGCAACTATCATATTACATGCCAGTTGCAAGCATCCAAATTTTGATACATGGCTGTGGGGATGCTACAATGGTTGTAAGTGTGAAAAATGATCATGCCACTTTTTTTTAGTTCTATTGTAACTTCAGACACTAAATGAATGGTTATAAATTAAGGACTGACTATCTATATCTTCTTTTGGGCTTTTGGTGATTTGCGGAGAGAAGAAACCTGGAATCTAAAATTAAGTTTCACTGCTTTTATTTCAATGGCAGAGCAAGCATTACAAGAGAGCAAGCACGGATCTTTGTTAATTGTCTTAGTGCAGAAATAGGTTGCATATTATTCAGTATAAAAATCTTTAGCCTCACATGGTTCTAGCTAGATGGCTTGTCTATAATTAAAAAACAGAAGATTGTCCAAAGTGGAAACCATGTGAGAAGGAGAACCTGGGTTCAGTGGTGGTATGCCGCTGGTTCGCACCAGTTCGGGCGAACTGGTAGTGGTGGAGGGGCGAGGTTCCGCCCAACCACCCTGACATCATCAAGGACTTGCTCATGCGAGCGAAGCAAGTGCGTGGGCGGGCGCACTCCCACTACCAAACCGGTAGTGAAGAAAATAGAATACCATCTCTGGTTCAATGGTTTGTTGGTGATGGTCCCTCAGAAATTCAACCATGCTACAGATGCTTTTGATGACTTTTGGGTTTCCGTGGTCAACCCACGTAGTTCCTATTAGTCCTTCTAGGTTAACCAGACAAGAAATGTGACAAGATGGCTAATTCTACTTTGCTGTAAGGTTGCATTAACAGAATCGCTGCAAGTCTGAAAATCCAAATCTCACACTGTCACTTTTAACAATCTGATTCTTTAGGGCAGATCCATCCTACATTTCTTTCTCTGCCTATTAAGTCACTGGGGGCTCCTGCCTCACTTCTGTAACTGTTTCCTCAACAGCATCTCTTCCAGTGGTGAAATTCAACCACACCTGGTTCTGTGGAGGTGGGTTGGTGGGCATGGCAGGGGAAGGCTACTGCAAAATTTCCATTCCCTCCCCACTCCTGGGGGAAGAATACTGCAAAATCTCTATTCCCACCCCACTCTGGGGCCAGCCAAAAGTGGTATTTGCCGGTTCTCCGAACTACTCAAAATTTCCACTACCAGTTCGCCAGAACCTGTCAAAACCTGCTGAATTTCATCCCTGATCTCTTTCCTATATTCCTTAAGGCCATCCCCACATACTATTATAAGTTTTGATTGGTCCAGTGGAAGTTTCTACTTCATGGTCCTAATTACACATCCAAAAGGGCTGAAATCCTAATTTTGTTCCTCATCAGTATGACTCACCTTCTCTGGTCCATCTGCTGGATTCTGTGGTTTATGTTGCTTTCTCTTCATTCCCATATTAGCCAGGTTAATTTAAAATATACCACTGTATAAACAAGTTAAATAACTGCTACTATCTTATTTGGGTAATTTCACCTATGGCTCTAATTAGAAAAACAGAGGGACAAAGAGAACTAGAAGTTTGATGCAGGCTTTCGTTAAGACATTTGCTTGCGGGCCATAATTATGTAAGCTGTTTACTTGTTTATCTAATTAGCGCCATGGGTGAAATTACCTCACCATCTCTTTAGGCCAAAGAGTACCAAAGATAACATGATCCAAAAGAGGCCAATGACGGTCTTTCTGATCACTCGACAACCCTATATAAACCTAGCGCAAATCCATAATAATTGCCTGCCCCTTGATAATAGGGTACAAGCCTCCACAGAGCCATTTTGTTAGCCGGAGGGTTGGTGGTGGATGGAAATTCCCAGAAATGAGCAATCATAACTTTTAAGCTTGAGAATCCTATGGCAGTTCCCTTCTCTAAAAAAATGAAAGAAAGAGAAGAAAGATGAAGAAGTAGCCCAGGAATGCATAAGGTGCAGGATCTGTGGGATTATTCTAAACTGGTGAACACCCGGGGCATTCTGGAAAGGTTTTCTAACCTTCAGTGCATTTCAGAGGTTTATACATGGGTGAAAATGAGTCCTGCCCCACTGCCTTCTTGCTTGGGGAATGCAAGGCGGGTAATTAAGAAGTCATAAGGCACAGGTGTGCCAGGTGAAGTTTGGTAGCTTGCTTTTGATCTCAGTTGAGATGCTCTGGGGATTTAACTTCTTAAACACAAGAGGAATAAATAAATAATAAGGACTTTTTTTTCAGGCCAGAGGAATCTCTTCTCAAGGCTGGAACATGCAGGCAGAGTTAGAAACATCTTGGATGTCGCATCTCAAATGCCGCAGATCACTGGAGACAACCATTTCCAGCAGATGTTCTCCAAACATCTTCAACCACAGCTTCAAAGGTCACGATGTCTGGGGAAGTCATGGTTTAAACATCTGGAAGGTATCCTGTTGCCATAGCTTAGCTTAGCTTGTTTATAGCTTAGGCCATGCATGTCCAATCTTTTGGCTTGCCTGGGTAACATTGAGTGAAGAGGTCTTAGGTCACATATATAATATATAATATAGTTGAAGATAAATCACATAATAATGTTAAAAGTTTACATATTAGCTCCCTGGAGAATTGTATAATGACATAAAAGGTGGAAGGAAAGAAAAGAAGATCATAGAGGAATTCAAATATAATGGTGATAAGTTCATCATTGGAAGACTTGAAGGATCACGTTATGGAAAAAAAATCTGTCTATGTGGTTGCTAAGAGTCAACATTGACTTGATCACATGTAATCATTCAATGTGAAGTCCTAGCTCTCTGTGGAACCCTCTAACACTAGGAAAGATGGAAGGAAATAGCTCCACTATTGGTGGGACTCAGTGGTGGTATTCAGCCGGTTCGGACCGGTTTGGACGAACTGGCAGGGGCAGCCTGTGTGTAGGCATCCCCATCCACCCCGGCTCTTGGCTGTCCTATTTAGCCACATTTTCTAAGCCACGCACATGAGTGGAAGGCACATGCGCTCATGAAGCGAGCATGCGGACACACTCACTGTTTTGGTGCATGGCAAACTGGTGGTGATATGTGAAACCCACCTCTGGTGGAACTGAAGGATCAAGTTAGGGACAGATTATTATGGAGAAAAATAACACACTTAAAATTTGATTAGAATTTTCAGACATTATTTCCTGTAAAACTCCTCTATCTTCACTTCCCAATCCTGAGCTGTTTGGTGGTATTCCAATACTTTCACGATCCTTTCTTGAAGCCCTTAGGTCCAATTTTCCTTCCTGAAACATTTATACAATTTTACCTTCCTTCAATTCCCTGCTCAAAGCCATTGTATATTTGGTAAAAGTATGGATAAAATGTGTCAGGTTCAAACTTTTTATGAGAAATATTGCCACATTTTTACAGTCTACACTTCATTCAGTTTATACTTTAAACACTCAGTGAGTTACCAAGTAACCAAATTTTTAATAATATTGAAGATAAAAAATAACATTGAAATGTTTCATCATCATTATAAAAATCTGCTCCATGTTTCTTAATTTCATTAATTTCCATGATGACTTTACCATATGTTCTTTCAAGAGATAAGATGGATCAAAAGTCCACTCATTTTTAATGTGTGTTGTGCAACAGACAATAAAAAAGATATGGATTCAATCACAGTTAACATCCTGATGTTTTGACTGTCCCAACACTTTGTCTTCCTTCTCTGATTAGTTCATTGCCTTGTTTTTAAGTTTAGTCTGGAGGTCTCTCTCTGCTATATGGAACTTATATTTTTGTTTGTGCTAATTTGCAGAATACTATGTTCACAAACAGCAATAGGATGAATGTTATTGGCACTTGTATACTTGAGAGAATGGTGCAGTTTTGGTAGATTAGGAACTCCATTAATTAGAGCCGAGGTGGCGCAGTGGTTAAATGCAGCACTGCAGGCTATTTCAGCTGACTGCTAGTTCGGCAGTTCAAATCTCACCGGCTCAAGGTTGACTCAGCCTTCCATCCTGCCGAGGTGGGTAAAATGAGGACCCGGATTGTTGTTGGGGGCAATATGCTGACTCTGTAAACCGCTTAGAGAGGGCTGAAAGCCCTATGAAGCGGTATATAAGTCTAACTGCTATTGCTAATTAAACCTCATGGTCTTATTGGCTCATGTATTTTAAAATAAGCAATCATAATTAAGACAGGGATAAATTCTTATGTCTGATTTCTTTCTCAAATATGCCAGTAAAAAAAATTAGATAACATCCATAAATAATGAATGTTCACTTTTACTTTCATGTAAAAACTTTTTCCAAATCTGTTTGGAACAACAACAACACTCTCCTTCTCCTTCTCTTCCTCCTCACCCTGTCCTCTCTTCTCCAGCATTGAGGAACAAGAAGGGGGCAAATCTAAGCCAGATTTTCTGGTATTTAAGATTGCTGAATGGTTTTTTTTCCTGATATATTTAGAAAATTGGTGCGCCATGACTTAAGGTTCTAGAACTCAGAGAAATAGTTCTAGTTCCGTGATGGCAAACCTATGGTGCGTATGCAAAAGGTGGTATGCGGAGACATATTTGAGGGCACACGAGGTGTTGCCCTATGTCAGTTCCAGCACACATGTGTGTGCTGGCCAGATGATTTTCAGCCTTCCGGAAGGCGGGGTAGGCTGTTTTCACCCTCCACAGGCTTCAGGAAAGCCTCTGGAGTCTGTGGATCTGAACTTCCGGTAGGCCCGCTGGGCCTGTTTATCGCCATTGACAAACTCCAGAGGCTTTCCTGAAGCCTGGGGAGGGCGAAAAATGGCCCAACGGGCCTACCAGGAGTCCAGAGGCTTCAGTGAGGGTTGTGTGCACATGCACCGGGAAAAGAGCATTGCATTATGAGTGCATGCATGCACTTTTGGCACCCGAGCAGAAAAACGTTCACCATCACTATTCTAGTTTCTAGGTTTTTTTTCTGACAGTTTTTCTATTCCAAAAAACAATCTCTCTTTTTATTCATATGTCAATCTTCCTTTGACCTTTCATCAAAATGCATTTGAAGGAGGAGAGACAGAAAGCTGACTTTTCTGTCAGAAGTCATTTCAAGGAACTGGTATGCATATATTAACCATCCTTGCTAACAAAATCTGCAGTGCTGTATAAACACTCCAGCCAATTTTCAGATGCTAATTGCTTTGCCACTTACTCTCAAAATAGTAAAAAGCCTCACCCACGTTCTGGACTGAAGCTGAACCTTTAATGAGCAATTAAAAAAAAAAGTGATAGTATGCCTGATTTAAATATAAATTGTATAAAGTATAGTAAACAGGGATCCAAACAGATTTTGTTCATTTCCTGCAAGTTTTACCTGATACATTTTGTCAACCTGACCCAAAATAAACTCATGTAGATTCAATGGTTGGACTCCTCTGGATTGCTTGTGAAATGCTTCAGTGAAAACTAGGCACTATGATTCATAAATGACACTTGTATAGTAAAACACTTTTTGTTGTCCTGCAGTGTCTATTGATGGACTGCTTTTTAAAATTTTGCCTTAAAAAGCCACACAGGATAACATGCTCTCCAAATTACAATATCATTTTCATTCAGTTCCTTTAATTCCATAGATTTTAGTTGAATACTTATAAGGAAAAAAACAACTCATCAACAAAGGCTTCTGCAAATGTCTTTGTCTTTGTTAGCAGAGGTGGGTTCCTACAGTTTGGACCAGTTTGGCTGCGTAGGTAGTAACTTGACTGCCCACGGACCCAAACTGATTTTATTGTCAGTGGCGCCATCTTGATTTTTTTGTTCTGTGTATGCGCAGAACAATCTCCATTGGAGAAATGCAATTCCCCCCTCCTTTTCTAAAGTTCTGCGCATGCGCAGACCTTTTTTTGTGTAAATGCGCATCCGTGCGGAGCAAAGAAATTTTTTTTGAACTGGACCAGCAGTAATGCCGGTAGCATCCCACCCCTGTTTGTTAGCCTCTGTTACCTTATTTCAATGTTTACTAGAGATGGACAATAGGTAGTCTTTGACTTATAACCACAATTGAGACCAGAGTTTCTTTTGCTAATCAAGTCGGCTACTTTTTTTGCCCTGGTTGTTAAGTGAATTGTGTGGTTGTAAAGCGAGTCTGGCTTTCCCAATTGATTTTGCTTGATGGAAACTGCCTGGGAAGGTCACAAATGATGATGACATGACCCTAGGATGCTATAACACTTGTAAGCACATGCCACCTGCCACACTCCTGAACTTTTTTGCCAAGCACTCGAATTTTGATCCCATGATGATGCAACAAGATGTGAGTCATTTTTTCAGTGCCGTTGTAACTTCGAAAGGTCGGTAGACAAATGGTTGTAAGTCAAGGACTACCTGTACATTCCGTAGATCAGGAGTGGGCAATTAATTTTCCCAAGGTATTCATGAGAAACTGGGACTTGCAGAGATCCAAACCATAGAGCTGTAAAGGTGCAGAGGTACGCATGTATGGACATACATAAATTGGGAAAAAAATAGCAGTCACTTCAACATAAAACTAAGTTGTATTGTATGCCCTGTCTACAATTATTTGCATTTAATTTCTAATTTCCAATTGACCTCATACAGGCTGGACAGTGATACCCAAAGAGCTGGATGTGGCCTGAGAACTGTAAAATGCCCTGCTCTGCTCTAGAAATTGGTCTCCAGCTGCCAACTGGTTGGTAGTCAGAGGTGATGCCCCAGACAATACAGTACGGTATGGTACGGTATGGTACGGTACGATACGATATGAGTTGGAAGGGACCTTGGAGGTCTTCTTATACACACTTTCCCTCATTTTTATTATTCCAAAATGGGAATAGCAAGCTGGGTTTATCTTTCATAGCATAACCCCAAAGGTCCACAATAAAAATAAAGTTGGAGAATAGCAATTTGGTTTTAGTCATTTGGGGCATTCCTTTAACACAGTGAGCCAAATTTACATCTTACATTCCAATGCAATTCCTTCTGCCTTTCTAAACCATACCTCATGATTGTGACAAGTCACTTCCTGGTTAATTCTATCTGTTCTTTTTCCTACATGAAAGTGGGTGGCTACAAGAAAACTAAAGTTTGGGATTTGAATAAGTTGATGCATATTACAAAATACTCTTTAACAACGTTTTTGACTCCTTGTGACCACTTAGATATTCATATCTCTCTCTCCTCCCCATCTCTCCACATATATGCACATATACATACATATACAAACACTGTATATGAATAATAAATATTCATGTTCTTTTTAAAAACAGAGCATCCACAGCTTGTTGGCTGGGGAATCCTGGGAGTTGAAGTCCGCTAGGCTTAAAGTTGCCAAGGTTGGAGATCCATGCTTTAGATGTTGCCTCAAGACAGCCATTGTATTTGAAAACAAGTTGATTTTATAGCCAATGATTTTTACAGGAGAAAGGCTATAAAGGAGAGGGCTAAATCTGCCATGTCTGAAGGCAGAAATTCTGAAAGACCCATAGTGTGATAGGAAAAGGAAGGTAAGGGCAAAAGATGAATGTCTACCTGAAATATCAAGGCTGATCTTCACATTCTGGTATCCTCCAGGTGTGCAGTACTGACCTTCCTCTCCTCTCTTCCTCTCTTTAGCCATGCTGGTAGGGTATTACTGGACCCGGAGCCCAATATATTTGAAAGACACCAGGTTAAGAAACACTATATTGAGGGGGTGGGAAACCCACAACTTTGTAAAAATGTTACACCATGCTATGGGATTTAGAGGTTGGCTAAAATAATTATGATCCAATGTTGGGAAGTGTTAGGAATATAATCTAATGGTTGGGTTGGCAATATATAAATCATATAGCAATGCTGTACCTGTTTCTTTAAATCATACTGTAAAATGTGATTGATTGCTGTTTCCTCAATCGGCTGTAAGAGGGAGCCAGAATCACTGTTAGCTCTCTGTTTGTTAGATGCTGGGCTGATCTGATTTGAGTGTTTTTGGAAGCTGGCTGTTAGAAAGTGCTGTGAGCTATTGTAAGTTTTGCAACTGCTAGCCAACTTTGAGTACCAGACTGTTTGTATAATTATAGACTATGTTATATGGGTTATCCCTTAACTGAAAGACATTGATGACTGACTGTCTTATCCGTGTATGACTTAGACTGTTTGATGGCTTCTGATACCTTTATTTCCACGAAAGTAAAAGCCTATTTAAACTGCAGTGTCTCTGTATGCTGGTTTGTGTGTTCTCCAACACCACTCTCACAATGCTTTGCTGAACGTACTCGCTCACCCAACGTGGAGCTTACCTAACAGGAAGAGAAAAATACACATCTGGTTTGCAAAAATGGGCTGTTGACTAATATTGTTTGTGAGCCATTCTTGACCATAAAGAAGGCTTGCCAGTGATGAGTTTTAGGGTGATCTTTTAGTGATGTGGTATTTTTTTTATTAGTTTAACCTAGATGTAAAAAAAAAGAAGATTATTAAATTATTCGAGTAATAAAATAAAGCATAAAAGCAACAATGGATTTCTGGCTGAATCATGGATATGGTTTTGCTTTCCTGTTATTTCCTATTTTGCTGATGCATAACTTCTTTCTCTTCCATTTCTTCTGTAAAGTAGTCCTTGACCTACAATCATTCCTCAACATTACAGTGACACGACTTGCACTTACAACCATTGCAGAATCCCACAGTCATGTGATCGCCATTTGCTACCTTCTTATCCAGCTTCCAACAATCAAAGTCAACAAGATAAGATGGATTCACTTAATGATTGCACAGTGTACTTAACAACTGCTGTGCATCTTTTAACAACTGTTGCAAAATATTTTAAAATCAGGTGTGATTCATTTAACAACCGCTTTGCTTAGCAATGGAAATTTTGGCCCCAATTATTATTATTATTTTTTTTTAGAGTTTTATTTGGCATTTATAGGCCGCCCTTTTCCCTGAGGGGACTCAGGGCGGCTTACAACTCGTAGGAGGGAGTGCAAGAGAAAACACAAATGTGAATAAAATAAAACAAAACAGTAAAACACAACATTCATTCAACATTCGGGCGGGGCGGATTGAAATCTTATCCCCAGGCCTGACGGGCTAGCCAGGTCTTAAGGGCTGTGCGGAAGGTCTGGACGGTGGTGAGGGTACGAATCTCCACGGGGAGATCGTTCCAAAGGGTCGGAGCTGCTACTGAGAAGGCTCTCCTCCACGTAGTCGCCAGTCGGCACTGACTGGCGGATAGAATTCGGAGGAGGCCCAATCTGTGCGATCTGATGGGACGGAGGGAGGTAATCAGCAGAAGGCGGTCTCTCAAGTATTCAGATCCACTACCATGGAGGGCTTTATGGATGGTAAGTAGCACCCTGAAGCGTACCCGGAGATCAACAGGTAGTCAGCGCAGCTCACGGAGGATAGGTGTTATGTGGGCGAACCGCGGTGCGCCCACGATCACTCGCGCGGCCGCATTCTGGACTAGCTGCAGTCGCCGGATGCTCTTCAAGGGCAGCCCCATGTAGAGCACATTACAGTATTCCAGCCTAGAGATCACAAGGGCTCGAGTGACTGTTGTGAGGGCCTCCCGATTCAGGTAGGGCCACAACTGGCGCACCAGGCGAACCTGGGCAAATGCCCCCCTGGTCACAGCTGACAAATGGTGGTCGAAAGTCAGCTGTGGGTCCAGGAGGACTCCCAAGTTGCGAACCCTGTCTGAGGGGTGTAAAATTTGACCCCCCAGCCTGAGTGATGGAACATTGGCCAAATTGTTGGGAGGGAAACACAACAGCCACTCGGTCTTGTCTGGGTTGAGTACCAGTTTGTTAGCTCTCCTCCAGTTCTTAACATTATAATGTTTTATTTCATTTTCATTTTCATTTTATACAATCACTTATATACTGTGCATAAAAAAAAGAAAAAAGGAAAAAAAACCCCAGCATAACACTTCATTCCCCCATACACCCTCTCTTCTCCCCCTCCAACTTTCCTTTCACCCCTCCAGCATTCCCCTCTTCTACTTCCCTACCCCCTCAGACATCTCCCCCTCCCTCCATTTCACCCTCCTTACATTCCTTCTCACTCCCTCTTTACTTCTCCCTTCTCTTTCCCTCTTCTCCTCACTTTGGTGTATCCATACAATTCAATTTGTTTTTTTACAATAAAAGTAGAAAAAGGAAAAAAGAAAAAAAAAGAAAAGAAAAACGAGCCGCAGTACACAAGTGAATTCTTATTGTTCTAAGGATTGAAACTGTAATTCCACCCTCCCCCCTCCCCCCTATAATCCCCCCTCCCTAACCCCCTTACGGCTTCGCAGGTCCCATGCCCGGCATAATTCTTTAACAAACATTTGAGTATAATAAGGCCAGCTAACTTTAAAATTAAAAAAATAAGATAAAAGTAAAGCCAAAAAGAAAAAGGAAAAATAGTAGAAAATAAGAAATAAAAAAAAAAAAAAAAACACCCACACTCACACACAAAAAGAAGAAAGAAACAAAAAGGGTCAATAAACCCACTACGTTAACACAGCTTCCCATTATCTGTAAATCTTAAACAATGTGACTCATTCCAAATTTCGATTATTTTGCTACTTGCAGGGTTTCAAACTGTATTAGAGCCAGGTAAGTTGATCAATTAGAATTCCCCAACTAAAAGTCTCCTTGCTTTGTCTATCTATTCAGACCTTTAATTTATCTCTTTTTTATCCAAATATCCAAACCTTTCTATAACACCATTAAACTCAAATACTTCTTTCATTGTTCATTTCCAACACCTCCCTTTCTATCCTTACCCACCTCCACATATAAATTTTTTACCTTCCACCCTGCCTTTATCCATATCCACATATATATTTTATCCACATTCATTGCTCCTCCCGTGTTTACTCCACTTTCCTGGAGATTCTCCGACCAATCTTTCTTAACCTTATATTGATATAGCAACTCAAACAAACATCAGCTTGCGTTCTAGCCCCAGGTAATCTAATTAAACTTTCGCTGCCCTTCCCTCTCCCACGCACCTCCCAACTCCGTTCGTCCCAAACCGCAACTCAAAAAGATCACAATTTCCGCTCTCCTCGCCTAAGAAAATAGTTCATGCACAATTTGAGTTAGAGTTCAGACAAAACTTCTGTACAATATATGTCCACAATCAGCAACGCTTCTTTCAGTCTCCATGTCTCATCATCGATATGCCACTTTTCCATTTTATCTCAGACGGAAATCATAAAACTTTAAAAACATTGCTTAGTCTTTATTCTTTAGTCTTCTGCCCTTCCGGAAGAGAAAAGCAACACCCTCCGCCTTGTAGCCACGTGTCTCGCTGTTTGTCTTCTCCTTCTCCTTGTCTCTCCCCAGATCCGGATGAATCAGGAAGTCCCGCCTTCAGGGTCTCGTAGTAAAATTTTCGGGCTTCACAGACGGAGTTAATGCGGTGTTTTTGGTTACCAAATGTAACTGTAATACCAGCTGGGACTTCCCATTTGTATGAAATCTGAGAGTTTCTGAGTTCTTCGGTTAAGAAAGCGTACTGTCTTCTTGTTCTTAATATTTGAAATGGTATCTCTTTAAAAACAATCAAGTCATCCCCATCAATTCTCAACCTAATACAGTAGAGCCTCTGTATTATCTCATTTCTAGCTTCCCTTGTAGTAAAGTATATTATTATGTCCCTCGGAAGCTGTCGCTGTTTTGCTACCCGGGAATTCTGGCGGTAAATTCTTTGAATCTGCCAATCAAAGTTAAGTCCCGGACTTCCCACCAAGCGACTGAAAGCCTCAAAAAATGTCTGTTTCAAATTCTCCTGTTGGTTTTCACGCAGTCCTCTAACTCGTATAGCAAAGGCAGTCTTGTTATAATTTATCATGACAAGTTCTTTTTGGGCAGATTCAATTTCCTGTTCTAACGTTTGAATTTTTGATATCAGATTAAGGTTAGTTTCTTCCAAAAGTTCCAATTTGTCCTCCGTTTCAGCAATATAATCTGTCATGACTGTCATTACTCCGATCATATCCTGCTTTGCCTGAGCAATTTTAGCATCAAATTGATCACATAAATCCGATATCAGTTGATTAATCTCCTGTCTGAAATCATTAAGCGTTTTGAGAAGGAATTCTTGTGCTAGCAAATCTCCCGTGGAGGGTGTAGGAGACAAGGGTAGCGACTTCATAGCAGTTTTTGGAGATATGTTATTAAGGAGGCGCTTCTGTTTAGGTTTGGGAGCCATTCCAGAATAAAAATAAAAGACAAGCAATCAAGCGAGCCAAAAATCAAAGTCTGTGCTCCCCTCAGTTAATCTTCTAGCAATTAGTACGGAGAAGCCTTCAGGAGGGTAGAGTCAACTAGCTACGTCAGATCAAACACAAAAGCTACGAGATCGCCATCTTGTGACGCAGCTAAAAAAGAAAGGGAGCCTTTTGCGAAATTGAAGCTGGTATTTTAAATAGTAATAGAAGAAATTCCTCGGGAATGGTCCCCGCCCGGATTGGCTTTTAAATAGCTTAGCTTTGTCCTGGGGGGGGAGGCAATCTGCCTAGGCTGCAAAAAAGGCAGCGCGGAAAAACTGGCCGGAGTAAAGGCTCAGCTAATGTTGAATCTCTTCTCCATTCACAGCAAAAAGAAAAGCTATGAATTACAAAGAGATCCTAACGACTGACCTTCTCCCTGCCCCTTTCTGCCAGAAAGGGGAGATATCTATAGATCTTATAAGATATACGAACCAGAGTCCTGGCAGGAGCTTTGTTGAGCTCCCGACGGCGGCAGCTCCTCCCCTCCTCTCCTCCAGTTCTTAACGGCCTCAAGACCCCGGTTCATCACATCCACCGCTTCATTGAGTTGGCACGGGGCGGATAGATACAACTGTGTATCGTCCGCGTATTGATGGTATTTTATCCCATGCCTCCGAATGATCTCGCCCAGCGGTTTCATGTATATGTTAAATAGTAGGGGGGATAAGACTGAGCCCTGCGGCACCCCATAAGTTAGGGGCCTCGGGGACGATTATGGTTGTATTTTGACTTGGGAAGTATTTTTCATTGCTCCTGAATCATTTCCTCCCTCAGCTGGGAATAGTAACAGTAGGTTTGGTTGCAGATAAGTGAAATCCAGCAGGTTCCGACAGGTTCTGAAGAACCAGTAGCGGACATTTTGAGTAGTTCGGAGAACCAGCAAATATCACCTCTAGTGGGCCCCAGAGTGGGGAGGGAATGGAAATTTTGCAGTAACCTTCCCTTGCCACACTCACCAATCCATGCCCACAGAACCAGTAGTAAAAATTTTTGAATTTCACCACTGTTACAGATACCATGCTATGTGCTTCTGAAGATTCTATAATGCTCATCACTGTGCCAATAGCTAGAGCACTTAGTCTTATATACCACTTCACAATGCTTTACAGCCCTCTCTAAATGGTTTACAGAGTCAGCCTATTGCTCCCAACAATCTGATTCCTCATTTTACCCACCTCTGAAAGATGGGAGGCTGAGTCAACCTTGGGCCTGGTAAGATTCGATCTATAAAATTGCAGTCAGCAGAAGTAGCCTGCAGTACTGCATTCTAACCACTGAGCCACCATGTCTCTGGTAGAATTATAGTTATGTAACAAAAGCCTAAATGGGTATAACACAATCAGATATGCTATGGGTTGTTGCATATAATAAATACATGGATTATATCAGGTTGGCACTGTCTGACCCCTCTATAAGAAAAGAACAAACTTGATTGAGAATAGTCTAGAATACTCAAGAATGTACTGAGAACAACGAGCTGATTCAAATGGTCATAATAATTTTTTTTCTTGCATTGTTAAAAGGAAAGGATAACATTTAAAAGCTATGATATGTCAGGTTTGAAAAGTAAAAAGTCATATTGCCTGAATGGCTTTTTCTTCTTGTGCCCAACATGATTTTAGGAAAATCTAGTAACAATGCAAGCACAGCATTGCTTTTCCAAAATCCATAATAATTAATTCACAACATTTTTATTTTTACTATTTCTGCAATGATAGTTCTTTCTGTTGCCAAAGCCACCACGATATGCATAGATGAATTTTCCCTATCTCAGTGATAACAAAATCAAATGGGCTTGACACAATTACAAATAACTTAGTAACATTAATTAAAGCAATTTGTCCACTTCCAAGGGTTAAAAATCAAGAGTGTCAAATCCTCCCTGTCAGGGGAAAGCAAACATCTCAAGAAGCTTGAAACCCACATTCCACAACTTTTGACTGTTACAATAAAGGCCAATTTCAACTGGTTAAAAAGACCCAAAGTTTATGTTGAATTACATACTCCTTGCCTTAGATCTTGATAAAAGGTGAAAACAGTCATTTAACATATCAGGTGCAAAATTATGCTTCTTGCACAGAATCCTTGAGAGTCCTGTCAAGGAGATGCTTTTTGAAAAAGGAGAAAGAGATGAAAAGATTGAAATTTGTTACATGATGGGATAAAACCTGTTTAGTCCCTACTGTGCTTGGATAGGCTCATCACATGAAGCCAAGAATTAGTAAAACAATGTACAACTTTTAAAGGAGCAAAACAAATCTTTGCTCAGTGGGCAATATTAAAGCTAAATAAAAAATTAATTGCCAACTGCAAGGAAAGCTTTGTTTTTACCTGTTTGCCTGGTTCCCTGTTTTTCCACTTGTTCAAATGAAAGATTCTTGGAATATCACAATATGCAAATCTCATTGATGATGAACAAATATGCCCTTTCATCTCTTGGTCGCTTTGATGTCATGACATTGAAAGCTTTTAGCACCACCACAACCCAGCAGACATACGAATCTTATCTGATTTATAAACAGATAAGGTGGTTAAACAGATTGTATCTAAAATTGTTTCATAAAAATTCAGTTATGAAAAGGGGGGAAAGGAGACCAGACCACAAGAATGATGAGGTCAAAGAATATTTCAAAACGTTTGATAGAACATTGCCTGAAGGCCTATATACAGTAGAGGTGCTCATGAGTTGATATAACTGCCGAAGTATGATTAGCTTGTGCTATTTGGTTAGTGCGGTATTTCCTGACTTGAGCACTTCCAGATAAAGTCCTCAACTTGTGACTGCAATTGAGCTCAACCTTTTCATTGCTGAACAAGAATAGTTGTTAACTGGGTTTCTTCCCATTTTATAACTTCCCCCTTTTTGGCCACAGTTGTTAAGTGAATAGCTGCAGTTATTAAGTGAATCACACGATGGTTAGCGAATCTGAATTGCCTCATTGGAAGCCAGCTGAGAAGGCCACAAATGGTGACCATGTGATTCTGGGGCACTGCAATTGTCATAAAGAGATGCCAATTGCCAAGGGCTTAAATTTTGATCATGTGACTATAGAGACATGACAACAGGTGTATGTGTGAAAAACAGTCATAAGTTATTTTTCAGGGTGCTGTAACTTTGAACAACTGCTAAACAAATGGTTGTGAGCCAAGGATTACCTCCATGTGTATTTTGCACCCTCAGATTTTAAGCCTTGCTTCTCTGACATGGGAAAATCTGGATTTGAAGTCCGTACCTCTGGAAATGCTCTTTTTGGAAACATTTGCTAAGACCAGAATTTTTTTCACTCTGGTACCACCTGGTACCTTTTTTGTTCTCTTTGAGACATTTCTTCACCTAAGTAGGTGACTGTCATCTGTGTCCCGGGGATTCCAAGTCTCATAATTCATTCTAGAGCTGAGGGGGCGCAGTGGTTAGAGTGCAGTATTGCAGGCTACTTCAGCTGACTGCTAGCTGCAGTTCTCACCGGCTCAAGGTTGACTCAGCCTTCCATCCTTCTGAGGTGGGTAAAATGAGGACCCAGATTGTTGGGGGGGGGGCAATAGGCAGGCTCTGTAAACCACTTAGACTCGCAGTGTCCCCACAGTCACAGGATCATGATTGGGGCATTTGGCAAACTGGCACACGGTTGCCAAATGCGCCTGTGGGAAGCTGTGACCACTGAGGGATCACAGCTTCCCACAGTCACATTACCACTTGTGATCTTCACTGCCAGCTTCCAATAAGTCAAGTCAATGAGAAAACCAGCCACCACCTGGTTTTGTGCTTAATAATTGCATATGATTCCTTAACAACCACAACCTGAACTGTCCTTGTACACTGAAGATTGTGTTTAATTTCGTTGTACAAGGTGCAATGGCAATAAAGTAAAGTATTTTTTTAGAGCCCTCTAGAGAGGGTTGTAAAAGCACTATGAAGCGGTATATAAGTCAAAGTGCTATTGCTAAGTACTATTCTGGGTACAGAGAAGATTATGGCTGAATATTTACAGTCTTGTTGAAACCTCTTCACTGTACTTCAAAACGGATGTGTCATCTAGCTTTGCTCTAAAACTCCCATGTTTGCTAAGAAATAGGCAGGATCAGGCCCAAACCTCCCACCCCAGAACTTGAGTATTAAATAAAAGATCTTTGTCTGTCAATCCCAACGTTTCCCTTTTTACTATTTTTATGACCACAAATGCTGCTGCTAATGCTGCTCTCCATCCTTTTTATCTGCCCAGGTCAAATGCTTGTCACTGCAGACACCCTAGTTAATATTCAACCCCAAAAATTAATAGATTAGATAAGTATTACATGCTTTTAGTGCCAATTAATTTAGTGACATGGATTTGCTGCTTTTCTCCCTCCCTCCCTCCCAGCTTTTATCGAGATGGGAAAATGTGGGCTTTGTAGCGCTGGGGCTGCATCAGCCCAGCCTCTTCCAGAAGGCCTTTGTGCTACAATTACCAACCATTGGATTGGGTTGACACAAGTAATCCCCTCTGGATTCCCCCAGCCATGTGATGTCAGTAAGAGGTCCTTCAAACAGGGCTATTAAAAAACACATTAAACATGCTGCTCATTGTACGGTTTATGTGAGCTTATGCTAGAATAACAACGGTGCTGTGGCATTTGTTTGAAAATGAAAGGATTATACAGCCTTTTGTAAAACGAGGAATTTAGTAGTTTGGGAGGGGCGGGAGAACGGTGACTTATTTTCTGTTTATGTACCTAAGAAACCTTTGATAAGTCAGCTTCTGTCACTAGTTCTTAGTCCACTTGTAATTTCTTGTATCAACCAAGTTGAAATGCATACTGCTCCCAATCGTTTGTGTCAAGCAATGAGCAATGTAGGCGGCGGTACTTACTGAGAGATTACAGCAAAAAGAGGGACAAGAGTCTTTTGGAATCTATAAGTAATTCATCTTTAAAGAGCATTTGGGAATCAGTCTATATCCCTTAATTGTCATATAGATGATCTCAGCTTTCAGTTTATGTCAGAAACAAATTGAGAAAAGGAGGGGGGAAAAAGAAGAGAAGCAAGACCAGCAGAAGAGGCTCTTTTGACAGCTCCTAATATGTTTCCCAACCCCTTAAACTAAATAACTCAATCAACAGTCCGGTAATATGAAAGAAAATGGAGAATCCCAAAAAATCAGGCACTGATTTCTTTTTAAGTTCGCCTTTAGAAGGATGCTAAATACTTTGGGATTTTTTTTTTAAAGAAGAAGAATTGGAGGATTTGGACAGATCAAAGTAGCACTGGGACAAATAGATTCTGCCTTATCCTGGCTCCTTTCAGGGGCACCTTTTAGTTTGAAGAAAGCTGCCTTAAGAACTGATGTGATTGACATAAGTTCCTGTATGCAAGGCTGTCTATTACAATATCACAGTACAGGCAGTCCTCGCTTAACAGCAACTCAGACTTGCAACAGCACTGAATGAGTGGTACTTAGGGTGTGTCCTTGTAGTTGTAGCCATTGTAATGTCTCCATAGTCACGTGACTGTTATATGGATGCTTGGTACTCAACTTGCAATTATGATGTTGCAGCATCTTGTGGTCACCTGAACACAATTTGCGATTTTCACTGCCAGCTTCCAACAAGCAATGTCAGTGCAGAAGCAGGTTGCAAAGGATAACTGCATGACATCATGCTTAATGATGACACGGGATTCACTGAATGATAGTAATTAAATGTGCCAGAACTGCTGTCACTTAAGTCTCATGGTTAAATGAATTGCTTTACAACTGGGTTGTAATTCTGGCCCCAGTTGCTGTTGTTAACCAAGGACTACCTTTATGAGGTTCCATTGGTAAATGCATAGGTTCATCAGAGAGGGCTAGGGGTAAGAATTGTTGTTGACACTATTGTTGTTATATTTTTATCTCACTTTTCTCAGGTTGGGCTGAGAAAGAGTGATTGTCCCAAAATCACTCATCTGGCTTTCATTCCTAATGAAAGGACTGAAATTCACAATCTCCTGGTTTCTAAACCACACCTTAACCACTGTACTCGACTGACAATCTAATCTAATCTAGTCTAATCTATCTAATCTAATCCAATCCACAGTATTTATCAAAATAACAGGTATACCAAAATAGTAACTACTATGGTACATATTTAAATCTATAGATGCATGTTTCTTATCATATGGTATAGGATACCATTTTTGCAACAATTTTGGTTACTTTTGCTACCTGGTCTGCTTGCAGAAATTATTGTCAGTATATTTTAGCTCTTCTGCCTATTTCATTCAAAGGCTGACCATAACGGTATCATAATAGTTAAAAATATGCATCAGACATCAGAATACTGTGCTAAAATGAATGCATTTGGTATATGCAATGCATTGGCATCCTTCAGTCTCAAAAGACTATGGTATCATGCTCTGGAAAGAGGTTGTAATACAGCATCTGGTGGAGCTAAAAAGCCACACCAGATGCATTATATGCAATCACAACTATAATAATGATGACAATTATCCAAATAATGAAATTAGTTCAAATGTCAATGATTACATCATTTATTGCATCACACATCAATTATTCCACACTCTTAATGTATTAGCTAACCTACACTCATGTATCAGGTGGCCAAATATTTTCACCAAGTTACACAACTGTGCAAAACTTTTAATTTGATTTGCTGTTTTTATTGTCCTATTATTATTTTTCCTCTTCCCTAATAACTAATTGCTGTATTGTTCCAAAGGTGCTTTTTCAAAAGGCAACCGGACATTCTTTGTTTTCCCTTGAAGATGTTTCCTTCTCACCCAAGAAGCTTCTTCAGTTTCTGAAGAACAACAGAACTGAAGAAACTTCTTGGATGAGAAGCAAAATGTCTTCAAAGAAAAACAACAATAGCAACAAAAAACAACAAAAAAAGTCCAGTTGCCTTTTGAAAAAGTACCTTTGGGACAACCATCACCTGGATGACTGACAATCTCCATAGATATGTACTTATACATTATTTCTCCTTTTATTGTACTCTTATGGTAAAAATTGGTAATAAAGCTATTTGATTAGGTTTGATCTAGCTTGCCTTTCCTTATTTCTTTGGCTTGGAATAGGATTAATAATCCAAATAGTCTTAAAATAATTAATTAATTTGTTTTCCTGTTCACTTTTTATCCTTTAGCTTCTTACCTTTTCATCTTTGGGTTATAAATTACTACTGACTATTGATAAAAATCAGAATGAGGAAATCTAAAAGTCACCCTCATAGAATGAGATGAATAAATGATAATGGTTCACCAGCAAAAGGGTGCCCGACAAAAGCGCGGCCAGACTAAACCGCGGTGACAAAACCGTGTGTTCTAAACTGCACCGACGAATGAGCGCTGAAGTGCGCCGACAACACCGCGCCGACAGAAGTACGCTCTAAACCTAACCTTAACCCTAACCCTAACCCTAACCCTAACCCTAAACCTAAACCTAACCCTAAACCTAACCCTAAACCTAACCCTAAACCTAAATCTAAACCTAACCCTAACCCTAAACCTAACCCTAAACCTAACCCTAAACCTAAACCTAAACCTAACCCTAAACCTGACCCTAACCCTTACCTTAACTTAAATCGCGCCCTTACCTTAACTTAAAATGTGCTTATGTCGGCGCGCTGTTGTCGGTGGGTTGATGACGTAGCGGTTTTAGCACTGCAGTTTTGTCGCCGCGCTTTTGTCGTGCGCGCATTTGTTGGGTCACGAATGATAATTACATCATAACAGTTCTAATTTAGATGAGAATTGCATAGACACCTTGCAAAAATAGGTTGGTTAAAGTTTTCTGTAGTCGATATTGCTTCATTGGTACCTTCTGAGAAAGGTCAGTTGAGGCATTTGCAACCTGCATCCATCCCACCTTTTTTTAAGGCTTTCAAAATTATCTGCCCATGATTGCCAAAAAGTAGCAGTATTTTTCTCTCACAATTTTGGTTAAGAACAAATAAAAATTGTAGTGTGCTTACTAAAGCATGTTTATTTTAAAATAAAAGTAAAATAAAAGTAAATATGAAGAATGGTTGCAGGAACTGGGCATGGCTAGTCTAGTGAAGAGAAGGACCAGGGGAGACATGATAGCAGTCTTCCAAAATTTGAGGGGCTGCCACAGAGAGAAGGGGGTCAGCCTATTTTCCAAAGCACCCAAAGACTAGACAAGAAATAATGGATGGAAACTGACCAAGGAGAGATTCAACCTAGAAATAAGGAGAAATTTTCTGACAGTGAGAACAATCAACCAATGGAACAGAAGTTGCCTTCATAAGTTGTGTTAGCTTCATTGTTTGAAGCTTTCAAGAAGAGATTGGACTGCCATTTGTCAGAAATGGTGTAGGGTCTCCTGCTTGAGTGGGGGGGGGGGGTTTGGACTAGATGACCTATAAGGTTCCTTCCAACTCTGTAAATCTGTTAAAAAACTTCAGCGAGGGGCAAATCTTAGAGAGCCCCACAAGATTTATGCTCACAGGACTTCATGATCCTGATTTGTAAAAGTCTGATATTCTGGCATTGCATCCAATCTATGTAAGTTGTCCTTATTCCAAATGTTGACACATTTGTGAAATGAGCCAGCTGTGTGATGTTGTTGAACTATAAGGAGAACAAAAAAAAAGAAAAGAAAAGAAAAGAAAAGCACCTGCGGTTAACCTTCTTTGTAAATCTTGGCATGTCAACTTGCTGCGATTTTTTTTGTCTTAGCACCTGATAATATTGCAAAATCTTCCTGAAACCTCAATGACCACATGGATTCTATTCACTGCGCTCCTAGTTTGTCTCAAATCTTTGAAAGTTTGATCAGGATGGGTTGTTTTTATTGGGAACAAGCTAAGATACTTGAAGAGGTTTTCAGCTACAACACAACAGTTTTTAAGTGCATTTAAATCTCCTGAAGGCAATAAAAAAGCATTTAGTTATGTCTGGTTTAGAATAGAATAGAACAGAACAGTATAGAATAAAATAGGGAAGGGACCTTGGAGATCTTCTAGTCCAGCCCCTACCCAAGCAGGAAACCCCAGTACCATTTCACATAGGTCCAGGCTCTTCTTAAAAAAACCCAGTGATGAAGCACCAACAACTTCTCATGGCAAGCTGTTCCACTGGTTAATTGTTCTCAGTGTAATTCCTGTTTTCTTCTCTTCTTGGTTAGTTTTCATCCAGTGTTGCGCTGCTCTCTGGTGCTTTGGAAAATAAGTTGACCCCCCTTCCTCTTCTTTGTGATAGCACCTCAAATATTTGAATATTGCTATTATGTGACCCCCTAATATTTCTTTTCTCTAGACTAGCTAAATCCAAATCCTGCAACTATTCTTCATGTTTTAGACTCCTGGCCTTTAATTATCATCTCTGCACTTTTTCCAAAATCTCGGTAACTTTCTTGTAGTGTGATGATCAAAGTTGAATGCAGTATTCTAGCTATGGTCTTACTGAGGTTTTATAAAGAGATACTAATACTTCACGTGGTTTTTATTCTATGCTTCTGTTTATAAAATCAAGGATTGTATTAGTTTTTTGGCTGCTGCTGCTGCATACTGCTGTCTCATATTTAAGTGATTGTCCACTAGGACTCCAAAGTCTCTCTCACAGTTATATGAGGAACAGTTGCAGGAACTTGGTATGTCTAGTTTGATGAAAAGAAGGACTAAAGGAGACATGATAGCAGTGTTCCAATATCTCAGGGGCTGCCACAAAGAAGAGGGACTCAAGCTATTCTCCAAAGCACCTGAGAGCAGAACAAGAAGCAATGGGTGGAAGCTAATCAAGGAGAGAAGCAACTTAGAACTAAGGAGAAATTTCCTGATAATTAGAACAATTAATTAGTGGAACAACTTGCCTCCAGAAGTTGTGAATGCCCCAACACTGGAAGTCTTTAAGAAGATGTTGGATAGCCATTTGTCTGAAATGGCATAAGGCTTCCTGCCTAGGCTGGGGGTTGGACTAGAAGACCTTTAAGGTCCCTTCCAACTCTGCTATTGTATTGTATTATTGTATAGTTACTGTTTTTGAGCCAGGTTTTGCCTAATCCCTGTACTTTTATTTTTGGTTTTTCCTGCCTAAGTATAAAGCCTTGCTTTTAGTTTAAGTTTGTGTAGGTCTTTATGACTTTAATACAGATACTAACTTTTTCTGGATTAGGTGACCTAATTAGATGATATAATCTAGAAACTCCCAGTATTCTTGGACAACGTGGGCAATGTAGAGTTATGAGAATTTTGGAAGTTCCATGAATTTAGGATTAGGCAAGACAATTTCAGATTTCAAAAACTGTTCAAATCATTCACCACTTGATTAATTCTTAAATATGGCACTCTACCCCCCCCCCCCCATATTTCTGGTTGGTCTTAAGTGGGAAAAGTGTTGACCAAATAAATTGAATATTTAAGTTCCAGATAATAATGATTAAATTTTGATTATTGATGCCAATTGCTGTCAAATGTCAACTGTCACATAAAAAGGGTGACAAAAATGGTATTCACTAGATGTCAGTGCTGGACCTGAATATCAAATCTTCAGACAATGAATATTCTGTGAATAAATGCTCTCAAAATTCTTGAAATGGAAATTTGAGAAAATTCTTTCACTTGGGGAAAGATTAAAATTCATTTGAAATACAATTTTTGTTTCCAGACCAGCCTTAGAATTATTATTTTAAAAATAGCAACAATATAAGAAGCAAAGTGCTAGAATTAAACAACCAATTGGCATTCAAAAAACAAAACAAAATGCACAGATACAGTTATGTGATACTTTGCTCAATAGTAGTAACTGTGAGAGGGATCTTGGAGTCCTAGTGGACAACCATTTAAATATGAGCCAGCAGTGTGCAGCAGCTGCCAAAAAAGCCAACACAGTTCTAGAATCAAGATCACGTGAAATGTTAATACCACTTTATAATGCCTTGATAAAGCCACACTTGGAATACCGCATTCAGTTTTGGTCGTCACGATGTAGAGAAGATGGTGAGACTCTAGAAAGTGTTTAGAGAAGAGCAACAAAGGTAATTATGGGATTGGAGGCCAAAACCAGGGGTGGGTTCCACTGGCTACTGCCGGTTTGCTCAGGACCGTGCATGTGTGCAATGCATAAAATATGTGCATGCGCAGTACTGAAAAAAATGTTTCTGCGCATGTGCAGAAGCAAAAAACAAGATGGCATCATCTATAGCATTGCCGGTAGAACTGGTTCGGGGGTGTGGCAGCTTGAATTACTACCTACTCTGCTGAATCGGTCCGAACCTGTAGCAACCTACTTCTGGCCAAAACATATAAAGAACGGTTGCTGGAATTGAGTATGTCTGGTTTAATGAGAAGAAGAACTAGGGGTGATATGATAGCAATGTTCAATATCTCAGGGATTGTCACAAAGAAGAGGGAGTCAAGCTATTCTCCAAAGTACCTTAAGGCAGGACAAGAAGCAATCGGTGGAAACTGATCAAGGAGGGAAGCAACCTGGAAATAAGGAGAAATTTCCTGAGAATTAGAACAATTAATCTAGTGGAACAGAAGTTGCCTCCAGAAGTTGTGAATGCTCCAACTCTGGAAGTCTTTAAGAAGATGTTCAATAATCATTTGTCTGAAGTGGTGTAGGGTTTCCTGCCTAGGCAGGGGTTTGGACTAGAAGACCTCCAAGGTCCCTTCCAACTGTTATTCTATGTCAATCAGCAGTATCTGAATGGTAAAACAGACCATTCCTAATATTTCTCGAGGAACATGGAAGGTCACCAAGTCGACATCAAACTTATGAATTAATTTTTTCTATTTATTGAAACTGGAATTTTTAGTCCTTACACTATGACTTCCATCTGTTCCCTGTTGCTGCAGATATTCATATTTTCAATTTTCACTGTCATAGCCACAGGGGAAATCAAAGGCTGCTAGCAGTTCTGAAGCCAACTAAGTCAAACTTTATGCACAATTGGGAAAAACGTACAGAATGGGTCTGTTTATATTGGCCTTCCTCATCTTATTACTTTCCAGATGTACCGAACTACATTTCATTGGCCCTGATCCCACAATCTGCTTAAGGGGGCATAATATGTCACCAAAATAGATTGATTGGCCCAGCCAGTTAATCCTCAAAGAATAGAGATTTAGTCTTGACAGACCCAACCTTTTCAGTGATACAGAAGCATCACTTAGGTTTTCTGTTTTATTTATTTAGTAGCTGATGACCCGGCGAATGGTAAAAAGTGTCGAAGCATTTTTTTGACAAGGAACCATTGAGAGGAGCCTTTATTCCCACTACTCCCAGGCCCATCATCCCTGCCCCCTCCCTTCCCCCTCCCATGTGCTTCTCTTTCCCACTCTATTCTGGCACATTGCCCCAAATCCATTAGGTGCTTCCCCATTGGTCTCCTGGAGGGTGAATGTCATGGCTGGCTTTCCAGAGTAAGCTGCGAAGGAACTGACATCACAAACAATTGCCGCTTTAGTGACACTCGCTCTCCTTAACGGGCCAGGCATTCCAGAGTTATGCTGGAATGTGCGAGCGCGTACACACACACCAGGGGTGTCTTACCCCACCAGTATTTTGTTTCCAGAGAGTAAGTCATCTGTGTACCAAGTTTGGTTGAAGTTGCTTGAGTTGCTCCAGAGTTATGTTGGAAGACATAGACACAGGCACACACAGAAACAGAGGGTAAATCGTGTGTGTGTGTGTGTGTGTGTGTGTGTATTCCTCTTAATCCACTGACCAGCTCCATTGTAGAACACCCTTATCAGCACTCCAAGCCAGGTGCCATAGCCAGATTTTGAGACCCTCTAAAAGAGAATGGGGGGTAGATCTCACCTCCAATTGCATGATGTTTCAGAAACTGGGAGGCATGACAGAAATGGGTCTTCTCCTACTGGTAAATATTCCTTGACCAATGGGATCTGAAGTGTGACTCTTCTGCTGGAACAGTTGGGTTAGATGGTTCAATAGACTTCCATCTCTGGTATCTGTCCCATTCTCAAGTTACTTTTGGATCAAGTGTAAATTTTTGAGCTGTCCTTCAATTCTGATGTGCTTCTTATGACACCAGGAGATTCTACCACAGTGGCCAAAATTGTGGAAAACTTTTGGGAAAAGTGTACAGTATTTTTGAGGTTTGATGGCTAATAACACCACTTTTTTTGGGGGGGGGAGTAGTACCATAAAATTATATATCAATGGAAAGATAATTTCATCAAGAATGTAATGAAATTGGCACACCGAACCGGCAGTAATGCTGGTAGCAACCCACCCCTAGTGTGCACATACATGTGAACAGATCCACATTTTTGCACCTATATACAGATAGAAACTTTTTGTGCATCTGAGCCAGTCTTAACTGTCTAGACAACTCTCTGCACTATTCTTGATAATATTTTTGGAAGAGGTCTGCTGTTTCCTTCTTCCATGGGCTGAGAAAGAACGACTTGTCCAAGGTCACCCAGCTAGCTTTGTGCCTAACGTAGAACTAGAACTTACAATCTCCCAAGTTCATGTTCGATGCTTTACACCAAACTGCTTCTCTTTGCATATATATATATATGCTCAAACCCCCACTGGCAGTTAAAAGGAAGAAACAGCCGAGATCTCACATTGCTCCTGAAAGCACGAAGCCTGAAGATGACAAATGAGACTTCGTCGAAACGTCACCAAGACACCTCCAATTTTATGCGGGAGAAAGACCTACATGTGTGTGTGTGTGTGTGTGTGTGTGTGTGTGTATGTATGTGTGTGTGTGTGTGTGTATATATATATATATATATATATATATATATATATATATATATATATATATATATATATATATATATATATATATATATATATAATTAATAAATAAATAAATAAATAAATAAATAAATAAATAAATAAAGGTTCGAATCCCAGTAAGGGTATGGCTAGCTGATGAGAGCTAAATAGCTTGAAATAGATCTATACTAGTCTCCCTTTATTTATTTATCAGCACAAATACAACACATACATATATATTTGGCATTTCTCCCAAAAGTGAACCTTTCCTCATTAATGTGATCGAGGCAGGAAGGACTATAGATGTCAAATCCTGTGTGGTTATCCTTGAGTTACGGCTGCCATATTCTTTTTTCCAAACAGAATAGAAAGAACTTGAGATTTGTAAAGGTGAGAGAAAGTAAGCAAACAGATTTGTCCATTCCTAATACTAAAGTGGAGGCATCAATTATGTAAATACAAAGATTTGTAGCTAACTTTTTATTTGCATTTTAAGTCATTAATCAATTATTTTTCATTTGCATATTTACCTCCATTTGGGTATCTTTCAGAGTTATTCAGAATAATTCTTCAAGAACTCTTAAATCTTCAAGAAGATTTTAACTGCAATGAACACCTGTGTGCGTGAACTGGTACTGGAAATTTGGCCTGGGTCACCAAACCAGCTGAAGGAGGGGAAACAGGACAACACATGTGACTGCCAAAGGGAGGGTGGGGCAGCATGCAGGAAGAGGCCTTGGATAGATTAGTCCAGGTCTGGGCAGAAAATAGGTAGATAGGTAGAAATTCTTTTTTTTTCCTACCGGGTTCTGTGAGCGTGGCTTTGGGGGGGGGCATGTGACTAAGTGGGCATGGGCAATGTCAAGTTGGCCATGCCCACACAGTCACATGAACCCTCCCCCCACCTACTACGCACACAGAACCTGTAGTAAAAAAATATTTGAATTTAATTGATGCCTCCACTTTAGTATTAGGAATGGACAAATCTGTTTGCTTACTTTCTGTCACTTTTACTTTTTCAAGTTCTTTCTATCCTGTTTTGAAAAAAGAATATGGCAGCTGTAATTCAAGGATAACCACACAGGATTTGACATCTAGAGATAATTTTTGTATATCTCATTTTTTCTATGTGTTTCAGTTTTCTTCTTTATAATTGCTACTCTAATAGAAAATCCTTCATAAAAGATATTACATTAATTTTTGTAATTTGTAATTTTAATAGATTTGTATGCTGCCCAATCCCGGTGGACTCCGTGCGGCTTACATAGAAGCAATTTAAAAAATATTTTAAAAGATTAGAACACAGAACAGTACAACTTAAAAACAGAAAACGCAACATGCACTCAGTTATAAATGGGCTGAAGTTCAGTCAAGATCAACAAATTACAAAATTACAATTACTGCCGGTTCAGTGTGCAAAGTTTTTTTGTGCGCACGCACTTGCTTTGCTTGCAAACACACTGAATGTGCACTCCATGCGCATATGCATTTGCAGATTAAAATGTCTCCGCATGTGCACAATGTTAGAAAAGGGGAAAAATTAAATTTTTGCAATGAAGATTGTTCTGTGCATGTGTGGAATCGAAAACCAAGATGGCGCCACCACCAATATAACCAGTTCGGGGGCGTGGCAGGCCAAATTGCTATCTACTTGGCCGAACCGGGCTGAACCAGTAATAGCAGTAGACTTAGCAGTAGACTTATATACCGCTTCATAGGCCTTTCAGGCCTCTCTAAGCGGTTTACAGAGAGTCAGCATATTGCCCCCAACAATCTGGGTCCTCATTTTACCCACCTCGGAAGGATGGAAGGCTGAGTCAACCCTGAGCCGGTGAGATTTGAACCGCTGACCTGCTGATCTAGCAGTAGCCTGCAGTGCTGCTTTTAACCACTGCGCCACCTCTGATGCACACATAAGTACATTCTCACCATCCGTAATGAATAGGGGAATACTGTAAAACTGGTGTCAGCCTTATAATATTTGCATGGAACATAATTGGTGGGTATCCATCACACCAGAAAGAGCTCAACTTAGTATCTTTTTAAAATCCCATTTTTTGGCTCTCTTTATTAACATCAATGTTTTCTTTGCTTTGTTTTAGGGAGCTTGTAATTGTCCTACATTGAACTAATGATTTATTCTCTCAGCGTTTAAAAAACCTTCTTCATTTTTCATGAGTAGTAGATGCAAGACCTCTGTCAACAAAATGAATAACTAGCTAACAGAAAGCTGTTTAAATGACATCAATTTCCCCACTTTCTTATTTGCTAAGACATTACATTTTCTTAGTATTAAGAAAACAATCGTACTATTTTAATGCATTTCAAAGTATGGTGTTTCTTTTAAAATGTGAACAGTGTGTCATTTTAAGGAAGTGAAGTTGATGGGTAGGTATATTGCAGTTTTGATTTGTCTTTTTTACTTCATTTTTCTAAGGTTTACAGATTTTTTTTTAATGTTGAGCATGGAAGGAAGCTTAAAATGCATTATGCTAAGCCATAAATGGATATATTTTATATTGACTTAGTGGAAGAGAAACTGTAGATCATAATTGAGAGTATATGGTAAAAATCTAGCCAATATATAATTAGTGGGCCATGGACTAGAAGACTCTTCATGGAGGTAAAACACCAAAGATGCTACCTTAAACAAATCTCAGCCAAAATACACATTATGGAGGAAGACACAGAGGCAGTGAACTCTATTAGCTGAGGCTCAGAAAATTTTCTCCCATATCTTAAAGGAAATAAACAGTTCAGATGTGCATTGCTGCCGGCCATTGTTTGCTAGATGTGAAATTGTCCAAAAGATGCAAGCTTTAGACTATCTGGTTTTTCTGTCCCTCTGCTTTATAGCTCATCTTCTCTATTAGTAAGGAGGTGAAGGAACAAGGAAAAAGAGCATGGTCGCAGCAGCCAAAAGACATGCCATAAATTGTCACAGTCTCTTGCACAGTCCCAAAAAAAGATCAAGCTCTTCCACAGATAGATTGTCATGGAGAAATTCCGTGATTGTTAGAAGCTGAAGACAACTTGATGTCACATAATCAATCAAAAATCCTAATTAGAGAAACTCATAGATTTCTATCTCTATTTCTATGGAGATGACTTTGTGAAAGAAAAGATGAGGCATTGTGGGAGAAGAAATATCAGTGCAGTGCCAGGAACAGGGAAAGCATCATAAAGAAGCTCAAAATAATCATGCTTTGATTCTATTTGGTATAAAAGGAGGCAATGGAAAAAAACTAGAAGGTTTTCAAGATTCTGTTATCGTACCTCACAGTAACAAATTATTAGAATCCTTGTGTTTGTTTCATGACCAAGTCTATCTTGAAGAGCTTACAGAAATAGACTGTAGACCATCAAAGCTTTGGATGTTGCTCATGAGACTCATAGGATTGCACTTTGTTGTATCTGTGTAATAATATGTGGGGATGGTTTTAAGAGATAGGAGGAAGAGCTGCAGACAGGACAATGGGCATGTAACAGAAGCCATGATGATGGTGTGGCCCGCCAGTGGAGCTGGTGGCAGACTCAGATAGTGAGAAGGTTGGGGAAGAACATGGGTCAGTCCTGGAGTCTGGGGAAGGCTCTGATGAGGGCTCTGCATTGGAGGCAGAGGTAGGGCCAGGGCCATCTGACAGTTATCAGCTGCCTTCAGAGTCAGACATCAGTGAGGCAGATGAACAGCTGGAGCCTGTTCCCAGTGTGCGCATATACAGAGCTCCCAGGAGAAGGGAACAGCTAAGGAACAAGGGTCAACTCAGTAGTAAAGCCACAGGTGGAAAGTGAATGGCCCCTCCCATAGAAAATAAAGGGGAGCAAAAGGGGAGGGAGTTTGCAGGAGACAATTAGTTCAGTCCATTAGAGTGAAGATCTGTTCCTGACTTCTTGCCAAGTATTGTCTGCTACAGCGTGGCGTTTGGAAGATATCAGCCTGGCAGTTCTCCAAGCTTGATAAAGGTCTGTAGTTGTGAAATCTCTTGAAAGACTGTCGGCCGGGATTTTGCTGAAGGGGAATTCACGTTAAACTAAATAAAAGGGGTTTTATTGGGACGAGGAGTCAGCTTCGTGCTTTTGGGAAGCCTAGGTCAGAACAGGTGGTGCAATGTTTAGAATGCAGTATTGCAGGCAAACTCTTCCCACTGCCAGGAGTTCAATTCTCAGCAGCTCAAGTTGACTCATCCTTCCAACCTTCCGAGGTCGGTAAAATGAGGAGCCAGATTGTTGGATACACTATGCTGACCCTATAAACTGCTTAGAGTGTGCTTAGCACTTAGGCATATAAGGTATTATGAAGCTATATAGAAGCCTAAGTGCTAAGTGCTATTTCTCAGCCCACAGGAGGAGAAAGAATTTCAGAAGGGACCCTCCTTAGTTTTCTGGAGAATAACAGGAAAGGAGCAGAGAAATATTTTCAGTATTGCTAAATTCTAATAATGTAACATTATAATAAAACTAAAACTAGTATTCATAATTGTGCTCCTTGTCTGTACTAACGCAAAGGAGTAACAAGCCAGAATATTGTAATGGTTAAGGTGCCAGCTTAGAAAGCAGGAGACTGTTAGTCTGATTTCGGCATGGAACTCAGCTGGGTAACTGCTCAGTCTCCCTCTCTTTCAGTCCAAATAATTTCAGAGTTACTGTTGTAGGCAAAATAGGAGGAGGAAAGAGTATGTTTGCCACCTTGAGTTATTTATAAAAACTAATAAAAGTAGGATTTAAAAAAATCTAACTAGCAAGCATCTCTCGGCTAATGAAATAAGCATTACTATCAGACCCTTCAAATTTGCTGTAAAAAGTTGAGGGATCTTACAATACAGATTAGACTTAGAATAACTTTATTGTCACTTTGAACGTACACTAATTGGCATACATTAAAATTAAATTTCATTGCATACAGCTCTCAAAGGGTCTCCTCCTCCAATATACACTATATAAGCATAAATAAAATAAATAAATAAATAAAATAAAATAAATAAATAAATAAATACAAAGTTATGCATATATTAGGGGTAGGTTCTGGCAAGCGGTTTCCTCATGTGCACTTCGCACCCGTGCTTGATGCACAGTGCTATTAAAATTGTTCTGTGCATGCGCAGAACTGAAAAACAAGATGGCAGCACTTATGGTGCCACCCGGAGAAACAGTTCATGGTTGTGGCAGGCCTGGATCACTGCCAGTTCCAGCAACCCAGGCCGCCAAACCACTACTAGTTCGGCTGAACCGGTCCGAACCAGTAGGAACCCACCACTGGCATATACCGACATATTACATGACACAGAGAAACAACACAGTCTAGTTCAGATGTATACATGTACATGATGAGAAAAATGAATCTTAGGATGGATGGACTAGGAAACAAAGCTGTTACAGAAACTGGAATTCCTGCTAGAAATACTTTGAAACTCCTCCCAGAAGAGAGCAACAAAGACAGACCGTGAAGTGGGTGTATGGGGTCTCTAACAATGCTACATAGTATGGGTTAGTTTGAGCTCTAAGCACATAACACTTATATATTCAGTATCCTGAATAACAGGAAGTGAGCTTCCTATTATCTTCTCGGCTGTCCTTACCACTCTCTGTATGGACTTTCTATCTGAGACATTGCAGCCACCAAACCAGTTTGTTAAAATACTCTGAATTGTGCCCTCTGTAAAAAGTGGCCAGGACAGAAGGAGAAAGATTGTGGAAGAACAGCACAGTGATGCCAAGGAGAAGGAATTAAGTTGGTTGTGTTAACAAACCCTGTGCCTGTAATGTTATGCTGTGGTCCATACTATGTAGCAATGACCTGCGGTGAGGTTTATGGCTGGTGAGGCACTGACACTGGGGTTTCAAATTTTTTTAGACTTGTGGACTTCAACTCCCAGAATTCCACAGCCAGGCATGCTCAATTCCGATTTAAAATGACAGCATTTTTTCTCCTTTGCGAAATAAGTTTTCCTTCATTCTTTTTCTTCTCCCTCCCCCTCCTTCGTCCCTCTCTCCCTCCCTCCCCCCTCTCTCAAACAGACACACGCACAGAGAGAAGTTGATCCCTCTCTCACTCACTCACTCTCAAACACACAAACACAGAAGTTGGATTGGATATATTTTCCAATGGCTTGAAAGCAGCTCCTCTGCCATACTCCCCCCCATTCCCCTGCAGCCTTCTGATCCGAGCCTTTGATTGTAGGTGGAGCCACGTTGCCTTTTCAAACTTGTAATCAGTGAAGCTGGGCTTATATACTTTTATCCAGCTGTGTGTGTGTGTGTGTGTGTGTCTGTGTGTTTGTTTGAAAAGGCAACGTGGCTCTGCATGCAATCAAACTTTTTGAATTCCTCCCCCCTCCCCACACATGCACCTTTTCCAGCTGTTTCAGAGAGGATTTCAACTCTGCTCTTGCCTGCCATCATGAAAAGAAAAAAAAATGTAAAAGGAAAAAGGCAAGAGCTCTGAGGTAAGACTGAGCTAGCTGCTCCCAGAGCCTCTAAAAAGCCTCTAAAAACGCCCTCTAGAGGAGGCAGGAGGACAACGTACCTCATCTACATAAGGAATTTTTCGGCTTTTAACCCTTGCTTAGCTCTGCTCGAGTGATCATAAAGTCAGACTAAAGGCACCTCGTTCTCCTTCCACCCCCTGTAGAGGGCACTTTTTGTGAGGCTTTTTTACACAATTAAGCACTAAGCAGAGTCATCCACTGTGACTCTGGCACCAACTACCTCAGCCTTTTTCCTTTTCCTTTTTTTTCTTTTCATGATGACAGTGATGAGGCTCTGTCTCCCCTGCCTCACCTGACTGCACATCCCTGCTATGTAGCCATGTTTCAGTTAGTTCAGTTAAAAAGACTGAACTCTTTGTAACATAAGGGAATACTCAGTGCAAATACTATGGAAGCAGGGAGAATTTCACATGCTGATACTCATGGCAGGTTTTGGAGCGCCATCTTAGTCACGTTTATATGGCAAACAAGACAATCCCATGCTATTTTGTCATGACGATGATAGTATTTAGCTCTGAACAGGTGAAAAGATTCTCCCACCTACAAAATCAGCTGTTGGAGCTGGCCCTTCTAAAGCAAATATTATTGTCCATTGTACAATGCAGCTCAGGTACATCAATATGCACAAATTCATCCCTGAATCAAAATAAAAGGTTAAATGAAGTACATCAGCATGTTCTGACATGGCCCAAATGCTTCATGTGGAAGCATATTCCAAAGCTTTAAGGAAGTATTGACATGAAAAGAGATATTATTTTATTCCCACTGATACTGATGGTTTTATCATGCAATAGTTACAATTTTTTTCCACACCCTAACTGCAAATTACTCATCCTAAACATTTTATGGAGATACACATCCATTTATTGAATCAACTTTTAATAATTGTTGCTTAAAACTCTTACACTCTGTAATTTTAAGGAGATCTTGACGTGAAAATGTTCAATAGAATCATTCTTTGTAGGTAGATTTCACTCACTTTATATCATACAATATAAAATATTACATTTTGTACAATAAAGTATAATTACCTAGGTGTGCACAAAATACCAAGATTTCTCTAATGATTTCCAAGACGCATTCACTGGTTTCATTGAATTTGCTAAACCCAAAGCAAACGAACAATGGTATACTGTGCTGTGATGGCGAACCTATGGAACGCATGGCGGAAGTGGCACACAAAGCCATCTCTCCTGGCATGCCAACCATCACCCGTTTCTCTTCCGGGTTCCGGTGTGCCAGCCAGCTGGTTTTCCAGTTTCTGGCACACATGCATGTAAAGACCAACTGGCCAGTGCACATGCTGGAAACTAGAAGATCATCTTCCCGGTGTGCACATGTGCACTGGGCACCTGCTCTTCCAGTTTTCACTGCTCCCGCATGCATGAAGACCAGACGGCCAGCACGCCAGAAGCAGGTTAGAGCAAGGGGAGCAGAGCTGCCAACCAGGACGGGCTTCCCTCCAGCCGGTGGTACTGACAGAAGTCTGTGGCCCACAGCGCCTGGGCACCCTGGGTGCACGGGGCAGCATTTATTGGCTGGGGGGGGGGCAGCCGCCACACCGGCTGCTCCTGACGCATGGAGACATTGCCAAAAAGGTTTGCCAACACTTTATGAAACTGGCACAGATATATGCAGTGCCTTAATAACATTCTAATATATAGAAAAAATATTTTATTAACAGTTAGTCCATCTGTTATAATCTATGACATTTGTGTCATGAGCCGAGGTGGCGCAGTGGTTAAATGCAGCACTGCAGGCTACTTCAGCTGACTGCAGTTCTGCAGTTCGGCTGTTCAAATCTCACCGGCTCAGGGTTGACTCAGCCTTCCATCCTTCCGAGGTGGGTAAAATGAGGACCCGGATTGTTGTTGGGGGCAATATGCTGACTCTGTAAACCGCTTAGAGAGGGCTGAAAGCCCTATGAAGCGGTATATAAGTCTAACTGCTTTTGCTATTGCTATTGTCCTGCTTTTAGCATAGTCTCTGACTTACAGGATTTGTGCATACTTCTAAGCCAGTTTTTTAATCATAACATGATGAACATGCCATACTGACTATTTTAAACCATGGTTTACAAACCACACTGGCTGCATTCATCAGAAAGCTCACCTGTGGCATAGTATAATGTATGAAAACAATTTCCATTGCTTGCTTTCTGCTCCTTCTGAGTAGAAAGACGAAAAATTACACCTAATCATCCAATGATAGTTGTTCATGTACAACTGTCATTTGCTCTTTCTAGAATGCTTTGACTAGCGATGGCGGACCTTTTTTGGCTCATATGCCATAAGGGGGGAGCGCAGGGGGGGTCATGCGTGGGCGTGCCGCACCCATAGTGCAATGTGGGACACCCCCCCCCCAGTGTGCATGCGTGCATGAGAGGCACTCCCCCATTTTTTGCATGCTTTTTTCACCCTCCCCAGTTCCAGAGGCTTTATAGGAGCTTGGGGAGGGCGAAAACAGCCCCCCCCCAGAGGCCCTCCAGAGGCTTCAGGGACCTTCAGGAGGCTTCCCTGAAGCCTCCAGAGGACTAAAAATGACCCTACAAGTAAACTGGAAGTCACTTCCGGTTTGCTCGTAGGGCCGTTTTTAGTCCTCTGGAGGCTTCAGGGAAGCCTCCTGAAGGTCCCTGAAGCCTCCGGAAGGCTTAAATCAACCCTACGATCAAACCGGAAGTCATTCCCGAACTTTCGGTTTGCCCATAGGGCTGGTTTTTTGCACTCTGGAGGCTCCAGGGAAGCTTCTGAAGCCTCCGAAGGGCCTCCAGGGGAGGCCTGGGGAGGGCAAAAAATGGTTTTAAAAAAAGCTGAACTCAGCTGGCCAGTGCATGCATGCGCGCTGGCCAGCTGGCAGGGCAACGGCTTGCGTGCCCTGACAAATGGCTCCATGTGCCACCTGTGGCAAGCGTGCCATAGGTTCGCCATGGTGGTCTTAGACCATATGTTCAGTTGAAGCAGGGGTAATTCATGTACTCTTATTCTTAATATTTTCTGCTCTGGGAGTTGAGCAGCCATTGGAAAGAAAACATTTAATGTGCAGTTGTGGGAAGGGATTGGTGTGAATTGAATCTGCAGCTGCACTGTTTGAGCCTCACAATAATTTACCTGATGGGTAAGCTATTATTTACAGATGATCCTTGACTTAATTATCCGCTGAAACCTTTTGAATACTTCTGAAATCGCCTCCATTTTTACTACAAAGGAGGAAGACATCTTGAAAGAGACCAACAGTAACTAGAAGAAGTGAACAGTTTCCAAGAAAAGGCTGTTTCAGTTCTTAATTTTACCTTTTGAGAATAATATAAGTAAGGAATTTTTGCCTAGGTGCAAGATACACACACATTTTTCTATCAGCTGTGGCACGTTTAAACTCTCTGCATATTTCATCAGATACTCTGCTTATTTCAGTACTTTAAAAAAGATTTAATCAAAAGCTACAAGTTTAGGCTTGTCTGGACTTTACTTTTGTTTGGAGTTGGCAATGCTCTGAATTTGACTATGGTTAATAATTTTAATTGCTTACCTGTTTGAGGGAGGCACATATTTTTTTTTAACTGTTTATGAAAAAGAAGTCCTCTGCAAGGAAACCTAAGATGGTTCAAATTCACTGAATCATTTTGATTATGATTAATGGATTAATGTACACCCATCCCTTTATCTTTCTTATTGTTTTATTTTGAGATCATTTAAAAGCAGTCATTTGGAAATTGGATGTCAACTCCTGTTATTTTGTGAAGTTTGCAGTAGACTGTCTACTGTTGACCTCACCCCATTCGTAAGAGGTCTGTAAGGGGCACGCATAAGCGCACCAAAGTGCCTACCGTCCCTGTCCTAATGTCCCTATTTATTCGCATCCATTTCATATATTCATAATCATGTTTATACTTATAGCTGTTATCTTATACATACTTGACAAATAAAATAAATAAATAAACAATCCCAATTCCTGACCAGTCAAGAGGGCTCCTTGGCAAGGAAGGTTGGTAGGATGAAATCAAATTGCTTGATAAAATTGATCAATTTTTATGTCAATGTTTAGGTTTCGCCAGTGAACCTTTTCCTAATTAAAGCTTTCTATTGAAGCATTTTTTTGAAGTCAACCAAATGTCCATCTACATCAAGATGTGTGGTTCTTGGTGATTTTTGAGCTTGGCGGTTTTCTTGCGGACATTTCATTATTCAACTAGGTAACTGATGATGTTACCTGGTTTGGTAGTGAAAGATCTGCAAGAAAAGAACCAAGCTCAGAGTCTACCAAGGACCCCAACATTGGGTCTCAAATATTCTACTTGAATCAAAGTGATTTAACAAATATGCCCCTTTGAAAACAGATCTGCATCATCTTTCTTAACCATAATTAGTATTTCAGAGAGTTGTTGGAATACATAGAGAAGGAGAGTTTGAGATATTTAAATTATGGATGAAGTTGTGTTCAGAGGTGGGGGCAATAAGGGTATTGCCCAAATGTTAACCGCAGAAGATGGGTTCTTCGGGCTCTTGAGTCCTTTAAGCAAAGGAGGCTAAAATAATAAGACTGAAGACTTATACAATTCTATCTCAATAATAGAAGAATTCACACATATAGTACAATTTTTGGAACCTGGTAGTAATATAGCTTTGAATGTGTGTTTGGAAAATATGGCATTAATTTCACCTTATCCCCTGATATTGAATAAATAGAACACAAAAAAGGAGCTATTTCCTTATTCATTCAGCTCTGTAGCTTCTGAAACTATACTTCTGAAACTTAATAATTTTCTTTGTCTTGGAAAGCTCATCCCATCAAAAGAAGAAAGAGAGACATGAAGAACTTAACTTCATAATTAAAAACTTTCCTTGTTAAAGAACTACTGTGCTGTCTTTTTAACATGTTACAGTTGTCTTAGTTGGCTATTTTTAATCTGTATGTAATTTTCATAATTACCTTGCTAGTTGTGTCAATCAGAAAATTTAAAAAGCCCAGCTTATTTTATGTCTGTTGATTTCCTATGCTAGTTAATGGAAGATTCACTCTTCCAAAGCAAATTTTGATTCAGGGATGGTGGTAAATCCTAAGAGGAAAAAGGATACTGACTCTCTTATCATATCCAGCTATTTGGTCATCTTCATTGTAAGTTAATTGCTTAATTGGAATCTGAATTAAATCCTACTGAAGATATGACAATCTAAATTCTATTCAGTGGTCTCCATTAGATTAAGATCACCTTCACCCACCTAGCACACTTAGTACCTTAACTCCGAATGTAACTCCAAACCCATGCTGGATATGAATTATCATAATTCATGAATTATGAATTATCAGGACCATAATCTCAGCATATCTAGAAATACCAATCAAATTTCCAATTGGAAAAGCTACTAGTTGAACACAGATAGTCCTCAACTTACAGCCATTCATTTAGTGACAATTTAAATTTACAACAGCACTGAAAAAAGTGACTTATAACCAGTTTTCACACTTATGATCGGGTTCCCATGGTCTTGGGATCAAAATTCAGATGCTTGGCAACTGACATATATTTATGACAATTGTGTTGTCCCAGGGTCATGTGATTATCACGTGTAGCCTTCCCAACTGGCTTCCAATCAGCAAAGTCAATGGGGGAAGCCAGTGATTCACTTAACAATTCCAGTGATTCACTTAACAACTGAGGCAAAAAATGAGGCAAAACTCACTTAACAACTGCCTTGCTTAGCAATGGAAATTTTGGGCTCAATTCTCGTCAGAAGTTGAGGATTGCCTGTAGCTCAAAATCCATTTGTGCATTCTGAATTGTCCAATTTAAAGCATACTGGCTCAAATAAACAATTTGCACTGAAATATAGTTCTCATTATCTGTTTTTCACAATGTTCCAGAGATAAGATCCATATAAATGATGATAACGCAAATTTACGGTATCTGAAGCAATTTTTATTCACAAGGAACTGGGTGGAGCTGAGTGAAGTAGATTTCCTTGTCTGGAAATTTCTGTAAGCCGTATTTATTTTATTTGGTTGGTTCATCCCATCCTTTGTTTCTTTTTGTTGTCATTGCTCAAATCCTGCCCATCACTGCATTAAGGGAAATGTGTACCAATTGCAAAATCCAAGTTTTTCCTGATTATTACCTATATATAACTCATCATATGGCTTTGATGTAGTCTATCTGCATTGCAAATGCGTGGCTTTCTGCTTATTTTGGATTGGCTAATCACACTGTGGTTTCTTTACCATTGTTTATGATGCCATGTTGCAAAAGACATACTAACAATTCATGGATGTAATTTACAAAGAATGTTGGTTCTCTTGTGAAATATTCCAGTGCTCATTTCCCCCCCTGTATTATCTTTCTTAACAAGTTTCCACACTCAAGGGAAGACAACTAAGAATTTGCTCCATAGAAGATCTCTGAAGAATAAAGGAAGTATTGTTCTTCTATTTACTGAGGTATTATTTATTTGTTCACTACATTTTTATATTATGATGTACTCTAACATAATTATAAATGGTTTACATATAAACAAGATCAGAAGTTCATTAACATTATACCAATCGCTGAAGAGGTTTTTTTTAAATTGTAATGGGATACCAATGTGAAAAATAATTAGTATGCAACCATCTCAGTTGAGATTCAAATCAAAAACAGAATCCTTCAAAAGGATAACATATGCAACCACAATGTATCCTAAACCATTGGGGAACAGAAGGGTTCTTTTTGGGTTGAACGATTGATAGAATTGACAGATTTCATTTGGAGATGATGGTCCTGGAGATACCAGGAACTCTTACTAGGTAATACTATGTAGATCATAGTGGCTCAGTGACTAAGACGCTGATCTTGTTGATCAGAAAGGTCAGCAGTTCGGCAGTTTGAATCCCTAGCACTGTGTAACAGAATGAGCTCCTGTTACTTGTCCCAGCTTTGAAAGCATATAAAAATGCAAGTAGAAAAATAGGGACCACCTTGGTGGGAAGGTAACAGCGTTCCATGCGCCTTTGGCATTTAGTCATGCCAGCCAAATGACCATAGAGACGTCTTTGGACAGCGCTGGCTCTTTGGCTTTGAAACACTTAAAGTTGGGAACGACTAGCACATATGTGTGAGGGGAACCTTTACTTTTACCTTACTATATAGATCAAAACCCCAAAGAACTATTGGTAAAACCTGCATTGCCTGGACAATTGATGCACCTTTGTAAGTGACTCTTGTTTGCTGAATAAGACTCAGGAAATATTCTGTACGGTTTTTTTAAAAAATATATGCCGTCTACACTGGCAGCCTTACATTCTTAGAAAATTTGTAATTTCCTTTTCACCTTTTTGTTCCTTGAACATTAACATTTGCAGTATTTTTTAAAATTCCACTCTTTGAGAAATCATAATCATTCCTATACAATCTGTAAAATGCTACTCCTAGCATCCCCCGCACTTTGATTTCATCCTTGACCATCTTATTACTTTTATTTTTATTCCAGTCACTCTGCCAGAGGGTCCTCATTTAGTCCTCTTCACTCACTTCAACTTTTTTTTAACTTCCATCAAAAATAATCTGTATTTTTTCAGCTCTTTTAATTGTCTTTCTGTCTTTTTACTTTTGATCATAATATTTACAATTAGAGTATTCTTTTTATACTTTGGACCCAGTCTTTTTCTTATTTGCCTTTTCCCTCATCCATAGCCCTTTTCACTACATTTTTCCATCAAGTATCTTTTTCATATTTCCCACTAGTTAAACTGTAGATATTTTCATATCACAATTCTTCTCATTTTATTCAATCAGCCTCCTCTTCCTCTTCTTTATGTCCACTCTCTAGTCATTCTGCATGTCCCACATTCAGAAGTTCTTATTATTTTTGTATCTTTCACTAATTTTTTTGGTGTCTATTCTTAAATAGCCAAATCCAGCATGCTTTTATAAACCTTTATTCGAAGATCACAGATTCACAAATCCTAAACAAAAATTCACTTCTTACTATTCCCATTCACTCTTAGGATTCAAATGGATCAGTGATACTTAATCTCATTGCTTAGGTAATGTAGCATCATTTTGTCTTTATCTATTATACTCCAATTGCACAATTGTCCACCAAATAATGTCTTTTCATTATCACCGTTCACTAGACTATTGTTTGTATTGATGACCAATCTATGGATTCCAACTTAAATTTAGGGGGCAATTTATAATTTTGATGTGCAGTCTAGCTCATTCATTTAAAATTCAACCGAAATGTTGGCTATGCAATTGCGTTAGATAAATGGCAGAAATTATGGGATAGAAATTATAAATTAACAATGTCTACTGCATTCAAAGAAAATCTATATAAAATGTTTTATAGTTTGCATTTTCCACCCTCAAAGATGTTCAAAGATAAATCTGCAAAATGTTGGAATTGTCATCAAATACCTGGTTCATACTATCATATCAAAAATGAGTTTGAGTTGAGTTTGAGTTTGAGTTTGAAGTTTATTTATATGCCGCCCTCAGGCGGCTCACAACCCAAGGGGGAGGGGGAGACAAACTTTTAACATATAAGACAATACATAATTAAAAAACACAACATTCATACCATTCGGGCAGGTTACAGTCTTAGCCCCAGGCCTGACGGGATAGCCAGATTCTGAGGGCTGTGTGGAAGGTCTGGAGGGTGGTGAGGGTATGAATCTCCACGGGGAGATCGTTCCATAGGGTCGGAGCTGCCACCGAGAAGGCTCTCCTCCGCGTAGTTGCCAGTCGGCATTGACCGGCAGATGGAACTCGCAGGAGGCCTAATCGATGAGATCTAATAGGTCGCGTGGAGGTAATTGGCAGTAGGCGGTCTCTCAAGTAAAAAAATATTGGAAAAAAATATTGGAAAAAAATATATACAGGATGGGAAAAAATGATAAAACAATATATAGATTTGAAACAAGAGACATTTTTGTTTGGCATTTTACCAGACAAGTATAACAAAAGCAATGTGTATTTGATTTTATCTATATTGACTGCAGGAGTAGTAGTATTTGCACAACGATGGAAAAGTGAAGAGATCTCAACAGATGATGATGTGATTAGAAAAATATTAGAATGTGCAGAAACGGATAAGCTAACACTTATAATTATGGAAAAGAAAGAAACTGAATATTTTTTTGATTTTGGACTTATTTTATCAATGGTCAGCTGACAAAAACGAGCTAGAAACAGGGAAATACATGGGAGGATCAATGTTAAATTGGTTAAACAAATATGATTATGATGACTATTAACATAATTGATATTAATGCAAGGAACATTGTTGTGAACACTTTGATTACTATTTACTAAAATGATCTGTATCCAGACAACACACTATTCAATTGAAATTGGAATTTTTGTATGTTATAAAATCAAATAAAAATTTAGCACAAAAAATATCATACCTGAATAATTCATTCTGAATTATTTTAAGCTGCTCTTTTCTCTTAGTTTCACAGATATACAACATAAATAATCATTCATTCATTCATTCATTTTCTTTACCATTTATTTCTCTTGTATACCAATCCACAATTTTCCATATGATATGGTCATCACTAGATTGGTCCATAGATATTGACCTCCAAAACCCTTCATGACTTTGAATAAGTCTCTACAGGAAGAGAGGATAAAAATGTTAAGATGCTGGCCACAGCCATGTGATCAAACCCTACCTGCTCTTTATCTGCTTGGTGTATGTTTGAAGAAAAACATTTCTGCCTTGATCACTTGATCATGGCCTTCATCTTGACTTTTTTAAAATCGCCCCTCGGCACTTGCCCCTGATCATTTTCAGAATGCTTTTTAGTTGTAGAGAAGATATAGACTAGTTGCCAGGGTTAGTTCTAACAGTTCCATATGCAACATTCCCTCTTAATAGTAAGGACATAAATGATCAATTTTGGTCCATTTTGACATTATGCTGCAAATTTTATCCCAAGCATTCTTGCATATCTCTAATCCAGAAGTTACCTTGTAAGTCTACACATTGCTACTGGTGGTTCGCTTGTGAGCCTGCTGCATGTGGATGCGGCGCATATGTGGGTGCATGATGCGCACCATGCATGCATTTGCAATGCAATAAAAATTGATCTGCACATGTGCAGAAGCAAAAAACAAGATGGCAGTACCCATAGCGCCACCCACAGAACGGTTTGGGGGCATGGCAGCCTGGGTTGCTGCGACCCAGGCCGTCAAACCACTACCAGTTTGGCCGAACCGGTCCAAACTGGTAGGAGCCCACCACTATTGCATACATATATTTATGCACATTTATAGAGTATTTTCATAATATTTAGAATTTAAAGAATATTTATATTTAATTTAGTATTTAAATTTTGTAAGCCACCCGGAGTCCCTTCAATAATAAGATAAATGAAACTAAACAAAATGAATAGGAATTTTGCCCTAATAATATCTACCTCTTGAAAGGCAATTCCCAGAATATTCCTTGCTGACTTCATCTGAAGAAAAGCTGGCCTAAATCACCTCGTAACTTTGGGGGGCGGGGGGAAGTGTCCTAATTTATTACAAGGCTCAAGAAATGAAGGCAAAAAAATAAATCCTTTGAGGACCCATTGGAACTACTACTTCATATTATTTCTTAAGAGATCTAACAGAGAAATGCGCAGAGAGGAATGGTGAAAATATATCAAAGCTAGGCTGCAAAATTTCAAATGATCACTAGATGGCAGTGAAGAATTGCTGAGGACTCCAAGAGTTTGTTGCCATCTAGTGACTATCTGGAGACCTGCAGTCTGAGCATGGTGTCCCCAGCAAGCTGATTGCTGCAGTTGGAGCAATTCTACAGCACTGTGGAACAATTTTGCTCGTATTTTCCCTGAAGTTTCCTTTTTGATTGACATTAATCTCTTCAAATTCCTAGGTAGCATGTCTTCGAAAACTGAAAATAATCCAACACAGGGTGTTTTCTGTTTGTTTGTTTGTATGGATTTGATATTTGACTTTCAGACTCCTTATCATTGGAATTTGAAAAGATTGTAAAGTCAAATTTCCTTAGAAACAATCAATGTACTTTACCCTTGATTGAAGTCCTTCCCTCCCCCCCCCCAAGAACGCAGATCAACTAAATGAATCCTGGATTTAGAGGGAAAACAAATTAGCAGGAATTTTGTGGAGTTTTGTTTATAATCCTTGGTTCCTGGGAGCCAGGAAATTTCTACCACATTGCTATTCCATGTTGAGACATTAAAGAGCGGTTTCTGAATTCTAACAGGGGAATGTGAAAAGCAAGGGTGTGGAGGCAAGTTGACCAAACAGATTGTGATTCTTCCTATTGAGCTTTTAAACCCCTGGACTAGCTGAGGAGAAACCTTGTAAGAAAAGCAAACGAAGGTCCTGTAAGCCAAACCTTCTTAGCAGATGTACAATTCGCTTCGCCCAAGTAGGTATTTGATCTGCTCTGGCAGGCGGGGAATATAAATTTTTCTTTAGCCCTTGTTTGCTTAAGAGAGGCTTAAAGCTTATGCAAAAATTGGCACCTAAGTATAAAATAGTTTGCTGTGCTGCAAAATCTGGCCTTGTTGTGATCAAAGACAGCTTTGGAGGGGTGGGGTGGGGGTTAGGATTTTTGTTTACAATCAAACTGCCACTGGACCACTGATGACTATTCTATCGTGAAAAGGAAAACAGAGCTAAATGAACACGGCTGGATCTTGGACTGATGGTGAATGGTGACACTTCCAGATAGGGGAATGTCTAGGGAGATTCTCAGTCATCCAGATCATGGTGGTCCCAAAGGTGTCCTCCCCCCCCCCCCAAGAGGCAACTGGAGTTTCTGGTGGCTTTTTTTTTTTGAAGACATTTTGCTTCTCATCCAAGAAGCTTCTTCAGCTCTGACTAGATGGTGGTTAATGGAAAGATTTATACTCCTTATAAAAGTATTTGTACTCCTTATAAAAGGATTTACGCTCCAAGGATGATTTGAGATTGAGATTTGAGATTTGTTTTATTTATATGCCGCCCTATTCCCAGCGGGACTCAGGGCGGCGAACAACTCAAGGGGGGAAAGGGAATACAAAAATACAAGACAAGCATTTAAAAATAGCCAACAGCCACACAAGTCGAGAGGGGAAGGGAGCTCATCAACCCCAGGCCTGCCAACACAGCCAGGTTTTAACGGCTTTTCGGAAGGCCTGGAGAGAGGTGAGGGTCCGAATCTCTGTGGGGAGTTCGTTCCAAAGGGCCGGAGCTGCCACAGAGAAGGCCCTCCCCCGGGTCGTAGCCAGATGGCATTGGCTGGTAGACGGAACCCAGAGGAGGCCAACCCTGTGTGATCTAATGGGTCTTTGGGAGGTAATTGGGAGCAGGCGGTCTCTCAAGTACCCAGGTCCAATACCATGAAGGGCTTTATAAGTGACAACTAGCACCTTGAAACGTATCCGGAGACCGATCGGAAGCCAGTGCAGCTCGCGGAGGATAGGTGTAACGTGGGTGTACCGAGGTGTACCCACAATCGCTCGCGCGGCTGCATTCTGGACGAGTTGAAGTCTCCGAATGCTCTTCAAGGGCTGCCCCATGTAGAGTGCATTGCAGTAGTCCAGTCTTGATGAGGGAAGTGGAGGCTAAAACATATGAGGAACGGTTGCAGGAACTGGGTATGTCTAGTTTAATTAAAAGAAGGACCAGGGGAGACATGATAGCAGTTTTCCAAAATCTCAGGGGTTACCATAAAGAATTGGGAATCAAGCTATTCTCCAAAGCACCTGAGGGCAGGACAAGAAGCAATGGGTGGAAACTAATCAAGGAGAGACGCAACTTAGAACTGAGGAGAAATTTCCTAACAGTCAGAACAATTAATCAGTGGAACAATTTGCCTCCAGAAATTGTGAATGTTCCAACACTGGAGGTTTTAAAGAAGATGTTGGATAACCATTTGTCTGAAGTGGTGTAGGGTTTCCTGCCTAAGCAGAGGGTTAGACTAGAAGACCTCCAAGGTCCCTTCCAACTCTGTTATTCTACAGTATATTCTTATAGACACCGGGACATTTGCAACCAGCTACAAAAATGCAAATGTACAGCTGTTTGCAAGGAATATAAATCCTTCCATTCCCCAACATCTAGTTAGAACTGAAGATGCATCTTGAATGAGAAGCGAAACGTCTTTAAAGAAAAACCAGAAAGTCCAGTTGCCTTTTGGAAAATAAAGTGCACCTTTGGGACTTCCATATAGGGAGATTAAAGGCCTACCTCCATGAAAATAATCCTTAGTAAGATGTACAAGTGAAAAATTGACCAAGGGCTAGATAGATGGTATAGGGTTTCCTGCTTGAGTAGGGGGTTGGACTAGAAGATCCCTAAGGTCCCCTCCAAATCTGTTGTTTTGCTTCTTTGTTATTTTGTCAGAACTTTGGTTGTATGGTTGTACCAATCATCATGGCTGGCTTGACTCATGTCTCGCCTCTACCCCACTGGTGGGTTCCAGATCTCGTTGCAACTGGTACGGTGCAACGGGGCCCGGTGGCTGTCACATGAATGCATGCAGCATGTGCGCACACATGTGCAGTGTGCACATGTGTCCTAACCTGCGGTGCTCCGGGATGCCCCAGCTGCTTGGCGGAGTGTCGTGCAGGAGCCGCACGCTCTGTGCACATGCACGGAAGTGCCAAAGAGCTCAAATACAGATAAGGATGGTGGGCGGGCGGGTGGGGCCTCCGGAGCACCGTACCGGAACGTACCCGGTGCTCCCGGCAGGCACTGGTACACCGAGGCATACCACCTGCAACCACCACTACTCTACCCATATCCAGACTGAATCTGGAATACAAAAGAGCCCAGCCCAACCTAGTAAGGGGTGGGGGGAATGTGGCCTTGAGTTCTTTCAGTTTTTTCTCAACTTTGACAACTGTAAGATGTGCTGGCTGGGGAATTCTGGCAATTGAAGTCCACACTTCTGAGACTTCCCAAGGATGGGGAACATTTAAAGAGATAGACCATACCCAGGGGTGAAATCCTCCCGGGCCGAACCAGTAGTAAAAAAAAAAGAAGCTTCCGAGGAGGTTCTTTGGGTTCGGCTTGGTGGGAGTAGTCATGTGACTGGATGGGTGTGGCCAACTTTTTTTTGCTTTTTAAAGCTGATCCACTTGATCGTTGGAAGCTCAGCCCCCCCTCCCCCTTTTAAAGCATTTTTTCCTGCCGGTTCGAGCAAATAGGTAGGAAAAAATGCTTCACTTCATGTAGGTGAAATATGGCTAAATTTTTCTTTTGCAAGTGGAAGCACAGAAGAAAAGGCTGCCTGAAATTTTTGGGCCAAACTCTCATATTCTCCCATTTCGTCTACAATTTTTTTTAAAAAAAGAAACTAATTAAAATCCATTATAAAATATATATAGAAACAAAACCAAGTTAATTCTTCTCTGTGATTAAAATTATCAATTTTGACATCTCTGCCAACTCCATGACTTCCACTATCTATTCTTCCATTGTGCGAACCATTTCACCCACAAATATTCAGCAGTTGAAACTGGTACGTACTGACAACAGAAATGCTTCTGCTCTGCTACCCTTCTACTATGTAAAGGTAAAGGTTCCCCTCATGTGATAAGTTTGGTTGAAACTTGGTGGGTGGTACAATGAAGGGCAATGAAATGGCTCTGCCTGAAGTGGGTAGATCTTTGTTATCTAGAATAGACTGGCTCAGGCCTTAATGGCCCATTGACAAAGGTGTGTGTGGGTGGGTGGGTGAGTTTCTGCCTTTCTGAGTTTCTATTCTTCCCTTTTAATACTTCCCAAAATATTTTTCTAGGAGATGGGCCAGTGCTAATTTCCTACAGTTCTTTTCTTGCAAAGAAACCAAAATTGCAGATGTTCGTGGAAGTTGTCCACAAAATAAATCAAATAATCCAGATCATGGTTAACCTGGAGTAGAAATCAACAGGAACCAAGGCTATTTAAGGCCTCATTTGTTCAGAAATGAAAGTCACAGTTTTCCCGTGATCGCATGCTCAGCCTGGATTACAGTGGCTCTTCCCCATTAGGGAACCAAGATTGTCCAGATGATTAGAAATCGTAAATTCCCTCCCCCGCCTCCTTACAAGGTTTAAGAAAGAAAAGAGGTTACCAAGCTGAAATGATATTCACCTAAAATAAATGACCTCTTTCAGATTCATGCTGGGGAAGCGAATTCACTAGGGTACACGTGAGTAACTGCTCACAGAACCTCGATGAATAATGAATTACGATTATGAATTGCTGCTGAATTCAAGACATTTTATTTGAGGCTATCAGCTCACTTTCCTTCACTTGTCATTTGGAGGCCGATCTGCTTTAGAAAGTAGCCGGGATGCAAGCAGGAGCTATTTTTCTTCCTGTCTGCTTTAGGGGGAAAAAAAAACTTTCTCTTTGGCTTAAGCAGACATTCATTCTCCCTAATGCTTTTTAAAGAAAGCAGAGCCTTAAAGATCAAAGATATTCAGCCAACACCTGTGCTAACAGTATTTTCAATTGCTATTGAGCATTCCTTGTAAAGCTGTTTTTAAAATGCAGGTGCTTTTTTAGTCTAATATATGGAATTCAAATGAATCCATAAAGGATGCAAACTGCGCATCTTCGACATATCTTTCGACTGTGCTTACATAAAAGTGGAGTCTATTTAATCATAAATCCAGTACAAAGAATAGGGAGGGGAGAAGAATCAAAGATTTTTCCACCGGTCTTTGTTGGTTGATGTTATATTTGTTCGGAAACATTTTAAACTAGGAATAGCCAGCTGGTATCCTATGATTTGGATGTAGCCTGTGATGAATTTCTTTCTGAACCCAGGTGGTTTTACACATTTTTAATTGAAGGGTGGCACAAGATTTTCTATAGCTTTGCTTGTATAGAAAATACTTTAACTGTGGTGAAAGAGAATTTACAAAAAATAAAATAAAAGAAGCTGTTGACTTCTTAGAGGATAAGGGGGAAAAAATCCTACAATAGAGGACTGTATCGCAACCAAATTATGCATGTGGATGATGTATCCTCTCTCTTACTTTTACATCGAATCTCTTGGACTGTTTAACTAGGACTAGTACAGTTGGATTGCAAAACTCTTGAAGATCTCTAGGGGGAAGTGAAGATAAACAGAACTACCTCATCTGTGCTGCCCTCTGGTGGCCATACACATTTACGAAGTCCAGACATGGTGGCTGTACTGTGTTTTAATAGACACTGGAGATTCAGTTATTACTACAGTTTGCTGTCTTCCTTGTGGCTTTTCTTGATGTGATAGAAATGGCTGGTACCCTATACTCACATGAGTGTGAGAAACCTGTATTGTTGAATTACAACTCCCAGAAGCCTCAGTCAGCATGGACCAACAGACAGGAAAAGAGGACTGTGGTTCACCAGTAACTGCACTTTCTATTTCTGGGATAAAAGAAGATTTTTTCATTAAACTCTGAACCCGATCTTTTGTATACTAAATTTTAGCCCTACTTTACAAAACCCCAACAGTGGTCAAGGGAAGATTATATGCTCTGAATCAGTGGTGGTATTCAATTTTTTTACTACTGGTTCTGTGTACATGGCTTGGTGGATGTGATGTGGCGGGTGTGGCTTGGTGGGCGTGGCAGGGGAAGGATACTGTAAAATCTCCATTCCCACCCCAGTCCAAGGTTACTGTAAAATCCCCATTTCCTCCCAATCAGCTGGGACTCGGGAGGCAGAGAATAGATGGGGGCGAGGCCAGCCAGAGGTGGTGTTTACAGGTTCTCCAAACTACTCAAAATTTCTGCTACCGGTTCTTCAGAACTGGTCAGAACCTGCTGAATATCACCACTGCTCTGAATATATTTAGATATTTTTTGTCTTAATATTCTTTTGCCATACATTCCTCCAATTCCTTCCTTCCATTCCATTCCTTTGCTTTCTATATAATTGATTGATTGATTGTGAGCTACCAAGTTAGTGTCCACATGGATAGATTTTCTCCATGATGATCTGTCCTTAGCTTGGTCTTTCAGATGAGGCAGTCATTGCGATTGTGACTGGGTCAATCCACCTTGCTGTGCTTCATCCTCTTCTCTTTTCTATTATTCCATATTTTTACCTTACAATTTGTTTACCACGGTGTTTATGCTCTTTTGTGTGTGTGTGTGTTTTCATTAGGACAGGCTTTTGATACGACGAGAAGTGAGGTTTTTTTAACTTTTATGATTTCCTAAACACTAATTTCCTTGAACTTGGTTTACGGTTCTTAGATTATGGAATGTATTCCCACTGAGCTCCAACTTTGAATAGACCCTCAAATGTACATGGTTGACTATATACATTTAGTATCTCCAACTTTCCCCCAGTGTTCACATTTCTACTTGTTCAAATGCAAATCCCTATTCACTGTCATTAAGTCAACCATAGCTGCTTTGTTATATTCTATTTTTATTCTTTGGTAATGTAAAAATGTAGATTTCTATTGTTTTAATATGGCTTTTTGAGGAAGAACATCATCAATGGCAGAGCTTCTATCTATCTACCAAGGTGGCGCAGTGGTTAAATGCAGCACTGCAGGCTACTGCTAGATCAGCAGTTCAGCGGTTCAAATCTCACCGGCTCAGGGTTGACTCAGCCTTCCATCCTTCCGAGGTGGGTAAAATGAGGACCCGGATTGTTGTTGGGGGCAATATGCTGACTCTCTGTAAACCGCTTAGAGAGGGCTGAAAGCCCTATGAAGCGGTATATAAGTCTACTGCTATCTCAACATATTTTGGGATAATTGGACTTCCTGTTGATGTCCTTCATACTTCTGTGAGATGCTACAATTCTCTTCTCTTCTCTTCTCTTCTCTTCTCTTCTCTTCTCTTCTCTTCTCTTCTCTTCTCTTCTCTTCTCTTCTCTTCTCTTCTCTTCTCTTCTCTTCTCTTCCCTTCCCTTCCCTTCCCTTCCCTTCCCTTCCCTTCAGTGGATGTTGAATTAGAAGACCTCCAAGATCTCTCTTCTCTTCTCTTCTCTTCTCTTCTCTTCTCTTCTCTTCTCTTCTCTTCTCTTCTCTTCTCTTCTCTTCTCTTCCCTTCCCTTCCCTTCCATTCCATTCCATTCCATTCCATTCCATTCCACCTACATTTTATCCTTTGTTACATAGACCCCATTTTCACTTATTTGTCCATATTTTAAAAATCCAAATATAATACCATTCAGTTGGATTTCTGAGCAAATCTGGGTATTTTTAACATGTATAAGATCAACCAAACATCTCAGGAACAAAATTCCATACCTGTATTTGGCTTGGAATGGGGAGATTCATAAAGATGATGCAATATTGATATAGTTCAACCCTGAGCTAGAAATATTCTATCACCAATACTGACACAGTAGGATCCAGCAACTCATCAAGTCAATACTCTAAATCCCCCAGTGTAAAGCTAGTGGAAGTTTCTATACAGTCTTCAAGAACCATGTTACAAAAAAATGCATTAATTTAAAAGTGTAACCAAGGCTGCCTTAAGAGACCTAGTGATCAAGACATTTAAGACTTTGCATGTTAACTTAGACTGAAAAGTGAACAAATCAGCAAGGGACTGTCTACATAGCAAGTAGAAAGTTCATTATTTTATTTTAAACAATAAGGCCAGAAATCGATGACATAACCTACTTTGAGTTGGACTCCAGAAACTGTATCTTTGCCTTTTAAAAATCAATCATTAACAACCTGATTCAATACTCATACAATTTATTAAGACAATGTATAAATAATTGTCTAAGCAAGATAGAATTCTGTGGTTGTTGGACACCCAAAATTAGGTATTTACAGTCCATTTGTCCTTTTGTCCATTTGTCCTTTTTGTAAGACTTAGTTTCATTTGATACAGTTTGAGGAAATGCTTATGATTGACTTGCCCTTCTCCAACTGTTCGAATGAATAAAGAAGACAATCTGTGCTTCGGCTCTCCAAAATGTCTAAAAATCTGGCCCCAAATTGTTGGAAGTGTAAAAAAACACCAGGCACTTTTTATCATATGTGGTGGACATGCATTGAGGCCAAAAGATATTGGAAAATGATTCAATCATGGTTAGAACAAATGGTGGGAGACCAAATTTTGTTTAAACCAGAAACTCTCATATTCTCCTAGGTATAATACCGGAGAGGTTTAAGAAAGATACACTTTATCTAATTATACATGTACTAACTGCAGCATGCATAACCTATGCACAATATTGGAAAAAAGAAAATACACCATCACAACTAGATATAATCAGAAAAGTGTTGGCTTGTGCGGAAGCAGATAGGCTCACTCTTGAACTTAAAAATAAAGGGGAATCAGAATATTTTGAAGTCTGGAACAGATTTTATGATTGGTATAAGACAAGGTGACAAGACTGGAACAAAATGTATATATTGTGAATGGACAGAATGATAGATAATGCTAGTGCATTATTAGTAGGCTAATAGTTAATGGTTGAGACTAGTTGTATATAACATAAATGTATGGTCACTTCGACTCTGCGGTACTGCATTGTTTTAAATGTAAAAATTATATATATATATATATAATATATATGATAAGGAGGAGACCTGTGGCATAATGGCTAAGACGTTTGCCTAAGATGCAATACAGCACAGGTTTGAATCCCAGTAAGGGTATGGCTAGCTGATGAGAGCTAAATAGCTTGAAATAGATCTATACTAGTCTCCCTTTATTTATTTATCAGCACAAATAAAATAAAAAAAACATTTATACACATACATTCATACATACACACACAGACACACACACACACATATATACATACATACACACTGTATGTATGTGTATGTGTATGTATATATATGTATATGTGTGTGTGCGTATGTGTATGTATGTATGTATGTATGTATGTATGTATGTATCTATCTATCTATCTATCTATCTATCTATCTATCTATCTATCTATCTATCATCTCTCTCTCTCTCTCTCTCTCTCTCTCTCTCTCTCTCTCTCTCTCTATCTATCTATCTATCTATCTATCTATCTATTTTCTGACACCCCCCTCCGTATGGTGAATTACGCCGACACAAGATTACTGCTAGACTATTTATTCACAGTAAATTAACACACTGACAAGACGTTGGCAGCAACCCAGACTTCCACAGATAAGAAATACACACCAGAGTTTCTCCAGCTTTAGTATAATCGTTGAGTCCTGCAAACAGCCTCCTCTCAAAGTCTCTTCTTATATACTCTCTTGGGAGGAGTCGAATCACAACCACCTGGCCCCAATTATCTTCTGTTTCTGCGTAGTTGCTGTCAGCGCTTATCCGCCCGTCTCTGCCGAGCATCCGGGACCAATTCCCTCTGCCCCTCCTCACTGCTCAAGGACCTGACATCTTCACCACTACTCCAGGGCCTGACGTCAGGGACACCCACCCATTGGCTTTCACTGCTGCACCATGCCTCAGGCACCATGCCTCAGGTGCAACGGGGCCGGGTGTCCATCACATGATGCGTACATATCGCCTGCAATGCTCCACGATTGCTCATGGAGTGTCACGCAGACACCGTACACGAAAGCCCCGATCGGCTCAAATACAGGTACGGAGGGCGGGTGGGCCCTCTGGAGCACCGTATTTGAACAGTAGCTGGTGCTCCCAGCAGGCACCGGTACGCCTGTACCACCACTGTCACAGAGCCATCTCTCTGGACATGCAAGCCATTGCCCATTGCTATTCTGGCGCGCAGTCCATCTTGTCTTCATGCACGTGGGAGTGCCAGAAACTGGAAAAGCAGCTGTCCAGTGTGCATGCACGTGTTGGGAAGATGATCTTTCAGTTTCCGGCACACGCATGCAAACCGGCCAGTTGCTCTTCTTGTGCATCTGCATGTCAGAAACGGGAAGACCAGGCAGCTGGTGAACATGTGTGCACTGGAAACCGGATCATCTTCCCAGTGTGCGCATGTGCACCAGGCAGCTGCTCTTCCAGTTTCTGGCACAGGCATGCATGGCACTCAGTACTGAAAATGTTTGCCAACACTGCCATAGGTATTATTTACGTATATCATTAATTGTGTTGGATTATTGTAACACACTAACAGGGACCGCCTTTGAAAGCTCTTCAGAATCTTGGCAACTTTAAGATGTGTGGAATTCTACAAGTTGAAGTCTCCATATCTTAAAGTTGTCAAGTTTGAGAAACACTGCTGTGGACAGAACTATGGATACTGAAAGGTACTTGAAAGGACGATACTGGCTACTTGTCGGTTTCTGAATACAACTTAAAGAGTTAGTGCAGTTAATTCAACTTACAACCATTTGTTTAGTGGCCATTTGAAGTAACAATAGCAATAGCAATAGCAATAGCAGTTAGACTTATATACCACTTCATAGGGCTTTCAGCCCTCTCTAAGCGGTTTACAGAGTCAGCATATTGCCCCCACAGTCTGGGTCCTCATTTCAACCACCTCGGAAGGCTGGAAGGCTGAGTCAACCTTGAGCCGGTGAGATTAGAACCAACCACCGCTGTAGCAACCCCATAGTCATGTGATCAGAATTCAGGCACCTGGCAACTGGCATGTATTTCTGACAGTTGCACTGGCTCTGGGTCATGTGATCACTATCTTCCCAGCTGACTTCCAAGAAGAGCGGTTGCTGGAATTGGGTATGTCTAGTTTAATGAAAAGAAGGACTAGGGGAGACATGATAGCAGCGTTCCAATATCTCAGGGGTTGCCACAAAGAAGAGGGAGTCAAACTATTCTCCAAGGCACCTGAGGGTAGAACAAGAAGCAATGGGTGGAAACTAATCAAGGAGAGAAGCAACTTAGAACTGAGGAGAAATTTCCTGACAGTTGGAACAATTAAACAGTGGAACAGCTTGCCTCCAGAAGTTGTGAATGCCCCAACACTGGAAGTCTTTAAGAAGAGGTTGGATAACCATTTGTCTGAAGTGGTGAAGGGTTTCCTGCCTAAGTAGGGGGTTGGACTATAAGACCTCCAAGGTCCCTTCCAATTATTCTATTCTATTCTATTCTATTCTATTCTATTCTAAGCAAACTCAATTGGAGAAGGCAGATTCACTTAAAAACTTGTTACTGACTTAACTCCTATTCAATATCTACATGAAGCCGCTGGGTGAGATCATACGCCGGCACGGGATCAAATATCATCAATATGCGGACAATGCTCAATTGTATCTGTCCACCCCGTGCCAACTCAGCGAAGCAGTTGAAGTGATGTGCCAGTGCCTGGAGGCTGTCAGGGTCTGGATGGGAGCGAACAAGCTTGCACTCAATCCAGACAAGACCGAGTGGCTATTGATGTTGCCTCCCAAGGATGGTCAGACATTCCACCTCTTAGCCTGGGGGGTGAAGTTATACACCCCTTGGAGAGGGCCCGGAATTTGAGTGTCCTCCTGGATCCACAGCTGACGTTAGAACCCTATCTGGACCGGGAGGCACTTCGAATGGTCACTCACGCCCTCGTCACCTCAAGACTGGATTACTGTAACTCACTCTACATGGGGCTGCCCCTGAAGAGTGTTCGAAGACTGCAGCTGGTCCAGAATGCAGCCACGCGAGCAATAATGGGTGTACCTAGATACACCCATGTTACACCTATCCTCCGCGAGCTGCACTGGCTCCCCATTGGTCTCCGGACCCGCTTCAAGGTGCTAGTCGTTACTAGTCTCCAGACCCGCTTCAAGTCGTTACTTTTAAAGCCCTACATGGTATTGGACCTGGCTACCCGAGAGACTGCCTCCTGCCATTCACCTCCCAACGACCAATAAGATCGCACAGGTTGGGCCTCCTCTGGGTGCCGTGGACCAGACAATGCCGGCTGGCGGCTCCCGGGGGAGGGCCTTCTCTGTAGCTGCACCGGCCTTGTGGAACGAGCTACCCGCAGAGATCCGGACCCTCACCACTCTCCCGGCCTTCTGTAAAGCGACCAAGACCTGGCTGTTCCGGCAGGCCTGGGACTGTTGATTAATATCCAGCCCCACTTGATTGAATGATTTGCATGATTTTACTTTATTTGTATGCTGCCCTTTTCCCTGGGGGGACTCAGGGCGGCTCACAATTCAAGGGAAGGGGAGAACAGACAAGTTACAAACATGAAGACCATACACCGTTAAAAAAAAGCACAACAGTCATACCATTCGAGTGGGGTTGAAGTCTTTAGCCCCAGGCCTGTTGGAACAGCCAGGCTTTAAGGGCGATGCGGAAGGTCTGGAGGGTGGTGAGGGTACGAATCTCCATGGGGAGTTCGTTCCAGAGGGTCGGAGCAGCCACCGAGAAGGCTCTCCTCCGGGTAGTTGCCAGTCGACATTGGCCGGCTGATGGAATTCGGAGGAGGCCTAATCTATGGGATCTTATTGGTCTAGTGGAGGTAATTGGCAGTAGGCGGTCTCTCAAGTACCCAGATCCAATACCATGAAGGGCTTTGTAGGTGACAACTAGCACCTTGAAGCGCACCTGGAGATCAACAGGCAGCCAGTGCAGCTCGCGGAGGATAGGTGTTACGTGGGTGAATCGAGGTGCACCCACGATCGCTCGCGCGGCTGCATTCTGGACAAGCTGAAGTCGCCGAATACTCTTCAAGGGCTGCCCCATGTAGAGCACATTGCAGTACTCCAGCCTAGAGGTCTGGAATGGATGATATATTAATTTTAATAATTGTATTTTTTAAAGAAATTATATGTTTTTACTTTTGTTGTGAGCCGCCCAGAGTCCCAAGGGAGTGGGCAGTATACAAATCTTATTAAAGTTGAAAGTTAACAACTGCAGTGATTCACTTAACCACTGCAGCAGACAAGATTGTAAAATGGGGCAAATGTCACACAGCAGCTGTTTTGTTTAGCCACGGTTCAGTAATGATATTAGACAAGGACTTTCTGTAATTACCTTTAAAATCTTAGTCTTTAGGTCTTAGGGACTGCATTAAAAAGGTGTCTTGTCTGTTAGATATTTATGTGTTTTCAGGGGTTTTCTTTAGCTTTGACTTTAAAAGAAAATAAATAAATAAACCTTACAATGAACTCAAACGGTTTAAATTATCCTGAGTGTTGTGTTAAGACAAAGCTGTAGTGAAATATAAATAAATTTATAGATATGGATATAGAGTTGTGGGAAACATACCAATAGAGGGCAGAAGCAGCATTTGACAATACATATCACTTCCCCCCCATCTTGGCAATTGACATCTTTTGTTTCTCTATATCTTTCAAAAAAAAAGAGTGCTTGTCTTGTGTAAGAGCTATATAAGATGTGCCAAATTGCAAATATGACTAAACCCCAATCGACTCATCAGTTATCTTTCAAGATTCATTTGAAACCTGACTTGCTCAATGCTTATTATCATAAGAATGGCTTGTCAACGTTTATTTTCTGCTCTGCTGTTGCTGTTTGATGGAATTCAGGTATTTTGAAGGAAGGGAAAAAATACTGGATAAGTGAATCTGAGGAGTCCTTGGTGCTTTCTGAGCTTGCTTGTTTTCTTGCAAATCCTTCATTACCCAAACTTGGTAACATCACCTGTGCCTAAGTGTGTCTTTTTTTTTTTTTTGCACTCTTGTCTTATGTGTGCTTTGATGTAACACAAAGATTATGTCAAAAGAAGGAAAGCAACATAGATCATACGATACAACAGTCGTAGGGATTACAAAAGAACATCAGAGGAAATATCTGGTTCACTTGTGCAAATACATCCATAAATATTAACTCATCATAGGTTATTGCCATGTCAGAGGCATGGCATAATTTAAGTGTAGACAAGACAATTTTCAAATTAATGCATAATCTTTTATTCCACTAACTGTCACTTCTTCTACCACTGACTCCTCCTCTCCCAAGTAGGACTATAAATCACAATTGATATTTAGAATTTTATTTGAGTTTTTTGCACAACACATTTCCCAGGATGAATGGCAGCTCTTATAAACATTCACCTGCCAATCTGACATGATTGATACAACTGTAATGGCTGGATCACACAGGAGAGATATCATTTCCAGTGACAGGGCTAGTATATACACATAACATGAAACCATAATTTAGGCTGATATTCTCTTAATGTGATATGCTTTGTATGATCTATGAAACAGACCACTATGAACCAAGATATTTAAAGATGGTTTACCGTGATGGGTGTCCATATAAGGATCTGGCCAAATGCAAATGTATGCATGAAGACACATTGTCATGCCATTAGAGCAATTTAAGCACAGGTAGTCCTCAACTTACAACCACTATTGAATGCAAAATTTCTGTTGCTAAGTGAGGCAGTTGTTAAGTGAATTTTGCCCTGTTTTACAACCTATCTTGCAAAAGTTGCAAGATCACAGCAGTTGTTAAGTTAGTGACATGGTTGTTTAGTGAACCTGGCTTCCCTGTTGACTTTGCTTGTCAGAAGGTTGACTCTGCAGTGGTCATAAATATTTGTCAAGTTGCTAAGCACCTGGATTTTGTTGACATGATTACATGGGATGCTGCAGTGGCTGTAAGTGTAAAAAACGGACATCCGTCATTTTTTTAATGTGCTGTTGTAACTTTGAATGGTACCTACATGAATGGCTGTATGTCAAGGACTTTCTGTACTTGCATTGAAGATCCTGACATGATTAGCTAAGGGCACCATTTATTCAGTGATGTCACAATGCCATTTGGGTGTAATTGTGGCCTGTTACACACACTGATGCTTAGTTCTCTCTGTGTGAATCCTGCATCTATTTAGTTTCTACCTATGATGGAAGGAATGCCAATGTGTATTGCTTATAAGGTTTATAAACCTTCAAAAATCCAATTCTCAGGTTTTTTTTAAGAATATCTGCCCTCATAGGTGGTAAAGTTTAATTCAACATTCAGGTCTGGGAATGTGTTATGGGAACAGCGGTTTTTCCTTCAATGAAAGGAAGAATGGTGTGGATTCAAAGCACAATCTTCATTCATGCATTGAGCCACAGTGGCGCAGTGGTTAGAGTGCAGTACTGCAGGCTATGGCTCCTGACTGCTGGCTGCCAATAGTTCGGCAGTTCGATTCCCACTAGGCTCAAGGTTGACTTAGCCTTCCATCCTTCCCAGGTGGGTAAAGTGAGGAGCCAGATTGTTGGGGGCAATAGGCTGACTCTGTAAACCACTTAGAGAGGGCTATAAAGCACTATGAAGAGGTATGTAAATCTAAGTGCTATTGCTAAGTACTATTACTATCAACTTACCTGAATGGAGAACCATCATTGGTAAATAACAAATTATTTCTATTTGAACTTCCCCTTTTGGCAACATCTTATCATTTTTTTCTTGGCATTTTCCTGGATGTATGCATGGAAAGTTGCAGCATTTTTCTTTTGTCAATGAAGGGGAAGGGATTGGCCTCCTTCACTCTAAAACAAGGAAATTCTGTTCTTTCAAATATGATTTCTTAAGTTCCTTCAATCACTGCAAATATTTACTCTCTTCTGTAGAAGTCGTCTTGACTTATAACCACAACTGGGACCAGAATTTCAAGGCAGTTGTTAAGCGAGTTGCACTCTATTTTACAACCTAATTTGTGATGATTGTTAAGTGAATCGCTGAAGCTTTTAAGTGAAGTTTGCTTGTCCGAAGGCAGCTCAGCAAGTGAGAACTGGTGACCACATGATACCAGGATGGAGCAATCATTCCAAATATATGTCACCTGGATGTTTCACTCTTTGTCTGATGTTTATACAGTACATGGCCCTGGCCAATCAAGCAGTCTTAGAAGGCGAAGAATGGAAATGATTTCAGAGATCTTCTAATCCAACTTCCTGGCTAGTGCAGAGGTTTTTTAGTGCAGTCAAAGCGATGGTTTTCCCAGTTGCAATGTATGGCTGTGAAGGTTGGACCATAAGAAAGGCTGAGTGCCAAAGAATGGAGGCCTTTGAACTCTGGTGCTGGAGAAGACTCCTGCATTGAGTCCCTTGGACTGCAAGGCGATCTAACTGGACAGTCCAAGAGGAGATCAACCCTTGACTGCTCTTTAGAAGGCCAGATCCTGAAGAGGAAACTCAAATACTTTGGCCACCTAATGAGAAGGAAGAGCCTGATGCTGGGAAAGATTGAGGGCAAAAGAAGAATGGGGCGATAGAGGATGAGGTGGATGGATGGCATCACCAAAGCAGTAGGTGTGAGCTTGAATGGACTCCAGAGGATGGTAGAGGCAGGAAGATCTGGAGAAACGTTGTCCATGGGCTCGCAATGGGTCGGACATCACTTCGCAACTAACAATAACAACAACAACAATGCTTGATAGATACCATCTAGCCTCTGCTTCAAGAAGAATCCAGCACTCATTAAAAATCTTTCCATTACTGAACAGCTCTTTTCTGAATTTCAGCCAAAATTGATTTCCTTATAATTTAAACCCATTTTTCCTTGCTCTGTCTTATGGAACAACTTTGAACAATTCTACCTTGTCTTTTACATGACAGCTTTTCAGATACTTGAAGACAACGATCTTGTTTCTTGCAAGCTTCTCTTCTCCAGGCTAAATGATCTCTTGGTTTTTTTTTTTGCAAAAAGATTAAGAGCTACAGCTTCCTTGGCAAGCATCTTTCTTTCTAATTCTCTCTCTCCCTCCCTCCCTCCCTCCCTCCCTCTCTCTCTCTCTCTCTCTCTTTCTGTGTGTGTGTGTGTGCCCCCCTCTGTGTGTGTGTGTGTGTGTGTGTGACCCCTCTCTCTGTCTCTGTCTCCCCTCTCTGTGTGCCTCTCTCTCTCTGCCTCTCTCTCTCTCTCTGCCTCTCTGTCTCCCTGTCTCTGCCTCTCTGTCTCTGCCTCTCTGTCTTTGTCTCTCTGCCTCTTTGTCTCTGTCTCTCTTTCTCTCTCAGTCTCTCTGTTTCTCTCTCTGTGTCTCTGTATCTTTCTACCTCTCTCTTTCTGTCACTGTCTCTCTCTGTCTCTCTCTGTCTCTCTGCCTCTCTGTCTCTCTCTCTCTGCCTCTTTCTCTGCCTCTCTCTGTCTTGCTCTGCCTGTCTCTGTCTTTCTGTCTGTCTCTCTCTCTACCTCTCTCTCTCTCTCTCTTTGTCTCTCTCTCTTTCTCTGTTTGAGTCAACCACAATTTCTGGCAATTGGAGAATCAGAAATAGTTTGCCATTGCATTCTTCTTAGAGCTAAGAGAGCAACTGGGCCAACTTCTCCCAGGTGAATTCACAGTGTACTGATTTCCAGCCCAGTGCCTGTAACCACTGAACCAAACTGGTTCTCTTTCAGGGACCACTAATCTTCTGTTGAAATGGTTGCCAGAGGATTTTCTATTATATTCTACTTACCAATAGAAGAGAATGTTTGTAGCTCAGAGTTGAACTGTGGGTTTCTTGGTGCTCTCTGAGCTTGTTTGTTTTCTTCCATACATTTCACTACCAAAACATTTTAGTAATGAAATGTCTGCAAGAAGACAACCAAGCTCAGAGGGTACCAAAGAGCCCATGTAGCCTGCTCAAAATACTGTCTGGGCTTTAAGAAAATCACCATTATACTGTCTATGGAGATCCTCAATCATTCAGGTCATGGTTGTCCTGAAGGTGCTTTTCCAAAAGGCAACTGGACTTTCTTGCTTTTTTCTTTGGAAAAAAAGGAAAGTCAGAACTGAAGAAGCTTCTTGGATGAGAAGCGAAACATTTTCAAGGGGAAAAAAAACAAGTCCAGTTTCCTTTTGAAAAAGCACCTTTGGGACATCATAATAATGGAGAACATCAAGATCTTCCAGTTGCCCATGAATGCCTGGATAACAGAATGAACTGATAACCCATCCTTTAAGGATTAGTAGATATAGACAGAGATAAAGTTTGACAGAAAGATTTAGAAGGCCAATTCTAAAACTGGTGAGTCTGCAGATTAATTAGCATGTAAAATTGTTCATAAGTAACCAGCCTCCTTAAAAGCTCACATCACAATAGATTGTAGCTTCTCTTTCCCACTTTACTTGTTAGACAAAATGAATCGTCAGGTTGTTAACATGGCAGCTGTATGTAGATGTGTTAGATATATGTGTGGGTGTAGGGGACAAGTAAGTCAACAGTGTTTAAGGTAAGTAATCCCTTAATCAATTTTAACATAAACTTCTGATGCTGAATGAGTGATGATAGCATAATACCTTTACTAATTCCCATTTAAAGTAGCAAAGGCATTAAAAGACTCCTGTTATGAAAACTGCCTGAAGGACACAAATTATCTGTTTTATAGTCCTGTAAAATCTACCACAACACAGTCATATGCTACTTAATATAGACATGCAAGCTATGCATAAATACAGTCATCCTTATTTGCTTGCAGATAACATTTTTCTGGCTGAAGGCCTCATAGGGAAGGCATTACTCATGAGTTGCCGTTGGTCTATGAAAGTATTTTACCCAGTTGGATGCATCATAGATTATTATTCCCAAATCCTACGTTCATTAGTGTCGAAGTGTGTAGTAAAAGTAAAAATAAAGGCAAGACTGAAAAATGGATATAGAAACTATGTAAGAATCAGGATCAATGATTGTCATAAAGAAGGCACAAACAAGTGACATCTTCCAAGGTACTGAAACTTCATCAGCACAATGGTTAATGGGACAGTGAAAGTCCTTTTTTCAATAAGGAATAGATATTGTACTCTGTTGTTAGTAAGTGAGTGGATTCAGGTTAGGGAGGATGGCAGTTAAATAAGAGCCTCAGACTCTGATTTAATTTTGGATGCTATTTGGAATCCTGACACACTGGAAGTTTTAAAGAAGAGATTGGATAACCATTTGTTTGAAATGATTCAGGGCTTCCTGCCTAAGCAGGGGGTTGGGCTAGAAGACCTCCAAGGTCCCTTCTGACTGTTCTGTTCTGTTCTGTTATTCTGTTCTGTCCTTATTCTTTAAGGTGAACTGAAGGCCAGCTGTTCACTCTTATTCTCAATAAGAGAATTGATCATAGCATCATAGCAATCAGTCACCGAAAGCTTAACTAAGGGAAGATACAGCGCTCTTCTCTTATGGTTATAGCTCTTAAGAAAAAATTTGGAAACCTGAGAGGTGATGTATGAGGAGACATCTCCAAGGCAATATACAAACAAATTACAGCCATCAGGTCTGGAAGGGACGATTTCAAGAAGAGACAGTAACTTAGATCTGTCTGCGTTATACATGGGGCAAAATAGAAGGACTTGCTCCACAGTTTCAACCTCAGCTCTGTCACAGGGGCATAGTCGCTCGTTAATCGGGAGCCTCTTAAAACGACCATCCAAAAGTGCTGAGGACAAGACATTAAAGCGAACTAGGGAAAAAGCTCTTCTATACTTGGGAATGGTCAAAGTATAAAACTAGGAAGCCATCCTCAATCCATAATTATTAAGTTGGTTAAGAGTCAGCGGGGAGCAAGTTTTGTTAGCTCTGGCTCATAGAAATTGTAAATCAATGTCCACAAGCCGTTGGACTACCCTAAATTGGGCGTCCTTGAGGTCGTAGTTTCCCAAGGCATCGTCCGTAAAACGTAGCAGATGAAGTTTCTTCAGCAGCTCTTTCTCCCAGCGAGAAATATGGGAGTCCGCGAACGCCAGGGAGAGGTAGCTGCTTGGAACTGCCAGAAAAAGCACCCGAAACCACCATTTAGAGGTGTTAATCCAGGCCATACATTCCACCGGTCGAATGCCCAGTTCCAGGTACATCGGGGCAAAACTAACACAAGGGGGAAGACCCAGAAAGTTTCTAAGAAAAGCAGCCTAGGTTCTTTCAATGCAATCCTTGAAGCCCCGTATCCATATGGGAATACCGTGAAGGGTTTGAGCCAACATTTTGACTTTGTAAATACGTAGGGCGGAAGGAATGAACTGGCCACCCTGGGTATAAAAGAATCTTAAAATTTACTGGTGACTACAGGAGGCCGAGTTCAGCACCTGAGTTCGGTGTCTAGTCCAGGCACCGGTGTTCTGAAATTGAATGCCTAAATACTTAAAATGGAAAACCTTCTTAACAGCATTGCCACTGATATCCCAGTTATACAATTTCCGGGCTCTATTAAACACTAGTACTTTTGATTTATCATAATTAATAGCCAAATGGTTTTCAGCACAGTAAGACCTAAATGCAGAAAGTAATCTTTTCAGCCCTGGCCTTGACAGTGAAAGGAGAACCGCATCATCAGCGTAAAGAAGAAGCGGGATTTTTGTAGTTGTCAGCTTCGGGGTGTGGGACTCAATATGTCCGATGTAACCAGCCAGGTCAGATAAAAATATATTAAACAGAAGAGGAGCCAGAACACATCCCTGCCTTACTCCATTCTTAATCGGGATGGGATTAGAGAGTTCTCCCTGCAGACCACGCCTGACCTGGCTGGAGGTCTGATTGTACAAGGACCTAATTAAGAACAACAAACATCTGTCGATAGAACTTTTAAGCAGTTTTGACCACAAGAGACCCCTGGGGGCTGAGTCAAATGCTGACTTTAGGTCGATGAAAGCAGGGAAGAGTTTGCCACCTGGTATAGTGGTATATTTGTCGACCAGCAGTGATCCAGTGTGGCACGGCCCGCTTTAAACCCAATTTGTTCAGCACCAATAATATTGGATTCCTCAACCCAAGTGAGGAGTCTGCGATGGAGATATTTAGCATACAATTTCCCAATAATGGAAAGCAGGCTTATGGGGCGATAGTCAGCTGGGTGGTTTCTATTTCCTCGTTTAAAAACTGGCACAATAATTGCTAAGATCCAGGAGGTAGGTGCCCTGCCAGAGGAATTAATATACGTAAAGAATCTTGCCAAAAGAGGAATCCCCCATTCAGGATTGGATTTTAGCAGATCAGGGGGAATAGCATCAGGGCCAGGAGCTTTGCCTGACTTGAGTTCGGAGATAAACTCGGTGATCTCAGCATGGATCACAGGTTGCCAGTCAGGAGCTACAGGAGACAGCTGTGGGTCAGGCACAGTTGAACTTGCTGACGCCTGGTAAATTGCCAAGAAATGGTTTTCCCAGTCTCTGTTAGAGATGCAGCAGAGAAGGAGTTCCTGATGGCCCGGCAAAGAGCTGGCAGCAATTTGCCAAAATGGGAACCGGTGGCGCAGTGGTTAAATGCAGCACTGCAGGCTACTTCAGCTGACTGCAGTTCTGCAGTTCGGCTGTTCAAATCTCACCGGCTCATGGCTCAGTTGACTCAGCCTTCCATCCTTCCGAGGTGGGTAAAATGAGGACCCGGATTGTTGTTGGGGGCGATATGCTGACTCTGTAAACCGCTTAGAGAGGGCTGAAAGCCCTACGAAGCGGTATATAAGTCTAACTGCTATTGCTATTGCTATAATCATGTATCCTTCTGCTGGATGCCCATCACTTTGTCTTTTGGTCTCTGAGGCCACAATGTAGATTTAAGGTAAGCTTAGTATTTTTTCCATTGATCTCTTTTATTCCGCCTCCATAAAAGAAATCGTGAAGGCGATTGATTTTTCTTTGTCCCCCCCCCCCATCACCAATAGGTAGTCATTAGGAATTGAGAGAGGAAGGTAGCAAAGTAAGACTCAAACACACTTCTCTCTTTTAATTAGGCATAATTAGCAGGACAATGTTTGAAAGCAATTACTGGAGAAAAAAACATTTTAGTCCTGTTCTACACACACACCCCAACAACAACAACAACAACAAAAATGGAGTGATTGTGTACATTCCAAGAAACTGTTTGTCCTTTTCAGTTTTTTTTCCCATGTCTCCATTTTATTCATGGCATTCAAGACTCCAGAATCGCAGCCATGCCAATTATCTCTCTGTGTAGAAAGCCAGTGTATGCTTCTTTCGTGCCCCCCCCCTCCTCCTCCACTTTCTGCCTGTTCTGGGTGCGTCTTCAATACTTCTTATTCTGTGGAAAAAGAGAAGGGGAGTGGGGGGGGGAGATCAGAAGATCTTTAACAAATATGTGGAGAGCTCGGAGTGGTATTTGGGTACCTGTGAAGAGGGTCCTTGAAGCAGCTTAAGGCATAATGGAATATGGCAGCGAGCAATGCTTTATTTTGTCCACATGGTTTATTTCACACGCACCCGGGCGACGGGTGAATGGAGGATTAACCCACGTTTTCACCTTCATGAAAGGGATGATTTGAGGCAAACAACTAGGACAACACTATGGAATATGAAATTGAAGATTCTCCCATCCCCTTTTGCATGGCCTTAAGTCTCTTCCAAACTTAATTAGGGATCGAATAGGATTGCTTGGGGGCACGTAAGTGACATCTCCAGAGAACACGATGATGTTCAAATCTTTTTACTTTACATGTAGCATCTATATCTATTTGGTGCATAAATCAGCAGAATTGTACACACAGACACACAAACACACACACACACACACACACACATGTTTATATGGCTGCCAACTAACTCTTAGTGACTCTGAGTGGCTACAAACAATTTTTAAAAACCAATATAAAAAAGAATAAAAAAATAACTTATTGAGCTTGAAAAATGTGAAGATTTAGTTATCATCTGCCCCCTTTTCTCCATCTTACTCTCTATCTCTGTCTCTCTGTCTGTCTGTCTGTCTGTCTGTCTGTCTCTTTCCTATCTATCTATCTATCTATCTATCTATCTATCTATCTATCTATCTATCTATCTATCTATCTAACTATCTATCTATCTATCCATCCATCCGTCCTATTCTGTTCGTTCTATCTATCTATCTATCTATCTATCTATCTATCTATCTATCTATCTATCTATCTATCTATCTATCTATCTATCTCAGTGTTTCTCAACCTTGGCAACTTGAAGATGTCCGGACTTCAACTCCCAGAATTCCCCAGCCAGCGGATGCTGGCTGGGGAATTCTGGGAGTTGAAGTCCAGACATCTTCAAGTTGCCAAGGTTGAGAAACACTTATCTATCTATCTATCTATCTATCTATCTATCTATCTATCTATCTATCTATCTATCTATCTATCTATCTATCTATCTATCTATCTATCTATCTATCTATCTAATCTATCTCCTGTGTTGTGCCTTCAAGTCAATTTTCGACCTGGAAAAGTCCCTACAGTTTTCTTTGCAAGATTTTGGAAGTGATTGCCCTTGCCTCCTTCCTAGGGGCTGAGAGAGGATGACTGGCCTAAGATTACCCATCTGATTTTGTGCCTAAGATAGAACTGGAACAGAAGTTGCCTTCGGAAGTTGTGGGAGCTTCATCATTGGAGGCTTTCAAGAAGAGATTGGACTACCGTTTGCCAGAAATGGTGTAGGGCCTCCTGCTTGGCCATGGGGGTTGGACTAGATGACCTACAAGGTCCCTTACAACTCTGTTAATCTGTATCTGAATATGTAGGAGCCTTCTCCAACACCACAGCTTAAACAAGTTGATTTTCTTCTTGCCTTGCTTTTTTTTAAAAAGTCTAACTTTCATGACCATAGGTAACTGTAGGAAACATGATAGAGAGGACTAACCTACAGTCATTAGAGATCTGTGTTGGAAAATTTGAGAAACCAATACATGGTCACAGGATTGGAAATGCTCAGTCTTCATTCCACTGCTGAAAAAGGATGAGTCTAAAGATAGCTGCAATCATCTCACAATTGCTGTCATCCCTAACACCAGAAAGATTCTGCCTAAAATTATGCAACAGCGTCCAGCACCCACCATCAAAAGGGAATTACCTGTTCAAATACAATATGGGAATCATCCACTCTTCCACAGAATCCATGGAAGTATTGGTTTACAAAAATGTATCTCGGGTAGGTCAGTTCTGGCAGGAGATGGCAAAGCTGGAAGTGCTTTTCTCATAATGACCACCTATTTGAATTGCTCAAAGAACCTAATCAGAAGCCAATACAAGGCTTGAAGGACAGCTGTCATGGCACTGAGTGCTGCTGTATTCTGAACTAACAGAGGCTTCTAGGTCAGGGGTGGGCAACCATAAACACTCAAAGAGTCACAAAGGTCCTAACTGGAAGCCCCCATTCAATTTTGGTGCTGACCAGAGGTCCAGTTCCCCCACTATAGAGTCTTCTCCTAGCGCATCCTTTTTCCTCTGCTGACCAGAAGTCCAGTTCCCCCACCATAGAGTCTCCTCCTAGCATGTCCCTTTTCCTCTGTTGACTGGAAGTCCAGTTTCCCCATCATAGAGCCTCCTCCTAGCACGTCCTTTTTCCTCTGCTGACCAGAAGTCCAGTTCCCCCACCATAGAGTCTCCTCCTAGCATGTCCCTTTTCCTCTGTTGACTGGAAGTCCAGTTCCCCCTCCATAGAGTCTCCTCCTAGCATGTCCTTTTTCCTCTGCTGACCAGAAGTCCTGTTCTTCTCTCTCTCTCCCCTGTCCACCATAGGGTCCCCTCCTAGCATGGTGCCCTTTTTTCTCTGCTGACCAGAAGTTTGGTTCCCCCACCATAGAGTCTCCTAATGCGGTGTCCTTTTTCCGCTACCTGTCCTAACCGAAAGCCCTATCAACTGTGGAGTTGACTGGTGACAGTGAGCCGCAGCAGAGGGATGAAAGAGCCACATGTGGCTCCAGAGCTGTGAGTTGCCAACCCCTGTTCTAGTTAGTCTCCAAGGACAGCACCATTCAGACTGCATTGTAGGGAGGCTGCTAGGGAGTGTAACTAATGTACAGAGACATTAGGAAGGCTGCAAGCCTTCGGCTGAAAGAGAGGTCTCTATCTTGTCTATTTTTGCAAAGTCCTACCACAGCGTCTCAGTGTTTCTTTGTTTTTTGCTGCTAACCAACATGAATATCTGGTCTAAAACTTTTGATGCGTTGATGATCCTTCAAAACATTGCTGTCTTTCTGCCTTTCTTGACTTGTTCATTCGTTCCCTTATTCAGAGGGCCTGCTTCTGGAAATCTCTGGGTGAAATAAAAAACGGTGGTTGCTATGGCAATGGCCAATTTGGATGAAGCTGTAAGCTAAATCATAGCTGAAAAATAACTAATACTTTGTCTACAACATTCCAGTAAACTCTGACTTCCATTAGCAGAGAATTTAGTTAGTTAGGCAAACTCCTAGGTAAGAGTTTATCAGGAATATATCAGGGATGTCAAACTCAAGGCCCGCTGGCTGGCTGCAGCCTGTGGAGTGCTTAGATCTGGCCCACAGGACCGCCCTAGAAATAGTGAAGGACTGGCCCGTAGTGCCTCTGCCAGTGAAAACGGAGCTCGGGAGGGCTGCCCTCCCGAGCTCCATTTCACTGGCAGAGGGTTGCAGGAAGCCGTCGCAGCCGAAAACTGAGCTCGGGAGCCCTTCTATTGCAGAGTGCTGAAGCCTCCACAGGCACCCCCAGTGTAAGTGACATTGAGCTGGCCATGCCCATCATGGCCACGTCCACCCCAAGGCCAAACACAACCCTGCTGCAACCCTTAATGAAATCAAGTTTGCCCCCCTCCCCCGATCTATATGGAGTACACAGGATAATTTTTTTCTGCACAGGATAAAACTTTTGGACCGGGCAGCATCAACTGTTTCTCAAGGACAGTCAAACCAAGTATAATTGATTTTGATTTACTTAACGAAGGAATAAATGCTGGATAAAAATCAAATAAATAAAGAAACTTGATTAAAAAAAAAACTGTGACTGGTTTGTTGCATTTCGAAAGGTTTTGCATGGTTGAATACACAATTAGCACACCAGGAGAAAATTTAATAACACAGTACAATTGCATTTATTTATTTATATTAAGAATTTTCAGATGATAAACGATGAAATTAAAAAAAGAAAGAAAAACAAATGACTTTTCACTGTGATCATGCTAGGAAAATTTAATGACCGAATGCAACTGCTTTTGTTTGAATGCGTTTTCAATTGCAAATATTTATTCACGAAAGTCTGCCTTTCAAATCCCTATATTATTATTTTTTTGAATGCATACATAGATCAGTTCTCACGTGTTTCCCAAATTTCATTGGCATTAAGTAAGTTCATTAAGAACCATTTGATCAATAGTTTAGCAAGCTGATTTGAGCACAAAAAAGGATCTAGACGTCATAAGGATTTCCATGGGTTGCTCATTTTTCCCCTTTCTTCTGTTCTTTTGAATACAACTGGTCCTTGCTTAACAACCACAATTGGGCCTAGCAACTCAATTGCCAAGCACCACAATCACTAAGCACGAAATCACATAACAGTAATCGCTTAACGACCTCACTTCTTCAATCACTAAGTGAAGCATCACATGGCCACACCTTACAATTTTACTACTGCTTTCTCCTTAATTCTACTTACCGCAAGCCACATTATGAAGCACATAAATGTTGGTCACATGACTCGGGACACGGAGACCATTGTAAATGAGAAAGCGTTTATTTTTACAGTCTTAAATCCAATCACTAAACAAGGCAGTTGGCAAGTGGGGACTATCTGTAGGGCAGGGGGTGGGTTCTGGCTGCTGCTACTGACAGTTTGCTCAGGGATGCGCTTCACGCATGTAAGTGCTTGATGTGTGCTGTGCACGCATACACAGTACTTAAAAATTGCTTATGCGCATGAGCAGGAGCAAAAAGCAAGACGGCGTCACCTATGGCGTCACTGATAGAACCAATTCGGAGGATGGGTGGGTGGTGGCAGGCCGAGTTACTACCTACTTGGCCGAACCAGGCGGAACTGGTAGGAACCCACCTCTGCTGTAGGGACAATAAATTTTGTCTACTCAAAACTGAGACCAGTAAAAACCAGACCAAATTGAATTAGAAGATATCTTAAGAACTTTTTAAAAGTTACTTTGGAGGTACTCTATTAAGGAAAAATGTATTTTCTGGCACAATTATAGTAGTTTATATTTGCTGGAAGTACTATTTTCATTTACAATATTTTAGGGACTTGTTTCCCTTGTACGTTATATTAGGGTAGGGCAGTGATGGCGAAACTTTTTTGGCTCGCGTACCAAAAGCACGGGGGGGGGGGAATGGCGGGGCGGTCATGTGCAGGCGTGCCACACCCACAATGCTATGTATATGACCCCAGCATGCATGCGCGCATGACCAGCATTCCCCTCCATTTTTTGGTGTGCTTTTTTCGCCCTCCCCAGGCTCCAGAGGCTTTGTAGGAGCCGTGGGAGGGTGAAAACACCCTCTCCTCCCCCAGAGTCTCTCCAGAGGCCTCAGGAGCTTCCCTGAAGCCTCAGAGCGCAAAAAAACGGCCCTATGGCCAAACTGGAAGTTCAGGAACACACTTCCAATTTGCTTGTAGGGGCAGTTTTAGTCCTCCAGAGTCTTCAGGGGCTTTCAGGAGGCTTCCCTGAAGGCTCCGGAGGGCCAAAAATGACCCTACAAGCAAACCGAAGTCAGCTGGCCAGAGCGCGCATGAGCGCTGGGCAGATGACAGGGCAATGCCTCGCATGCCCTAACAAATGGCTCCACGTGCCACCTGTGGCACACGTGCCATAGGTTCACCATCACGGGGGTAGGGCATTGGCAGGATAATGCCTGGTGGGCATTCTGTGATTCTGCTTCCACTATAAACAGTAAGAAGTCCCTCTGGTATTTTCTAACCTCCTTGTTGGCAATATGCCTGGGAAACCATCTTGACAATTTCTTTAATACTAATTGAAAAGGCAGCTCTAAATGAGCAAGATATATTAATGCATAACCCTCACCTTCCAAACTCATTTCTCACCAAAGCTTGAAAATGCGCTTTAACCTAGTAGACGTCCTACGAAAAACATTTTGCTCGAAGTTGTGGAGGGAAGAAAGCTGCTCAACTCACTTTGGGGGATGGTGAAACCTAGTCTTCAGCATCTCTTTTGGTAGACATCAGGTAGAGGTTGCCATTTCTCACGAAATAACACAGGCAAATCCTCAGCAAAACTGAGCCCAAAATTTCTGTTGCTAAATGAGGCAGCTGTTGATTTTTGCCCCGTTTTACGACTTTTCTTGTCATGAGGTTGTTAAGCGAATCGCTGCCATTGTTAAGTTAGCAGCAAGTCTGTTTAAGTGAATCTGGCTTTCCCTTTGACTTTGCTCATATTGCAAATATGAGTCAGCTGCCAAGAATCTGAATTTTGATCATGTGACCATGGGGATGCAGCAATGGTCATACGTGTGAAAACCGGTCATAAGTCACTTTTTTTCAGTGCCATTGTACATGTTCACTACACAATCTGTTTAAACCCAGGACTATCTGTACTGCCTCGTTGTGTAGAAACACGCTCATGAGGTGGCTCCTTGGAGATCTGGAGGCTATTCTACTGTTACCGTGTTTCCCTGAAAATAAGACAGAGTTTTATTTTATTTTCACCCCTGAAATAAGTGCTTGGCCTTATTTTCGGGGAGGTCTTATTATTTTTGAGGTGAAGGAGGTGGTGACTGCGATCACCTCAGGGCTGCTGCTGTGTTGCAATATTTTCAGGGAAGGCTTATTTTGAGCCGAGGTGGCGCAGTGGTTAAATGCAGCACTGCAGGCTACTGCTAGATCAGCAGTTCAGCGGTTCAAATCTCACCGGCTCAGGGTTGACTCAGCCTTCCATCCTTCCGAGGTGGGTAAAATGAGGACCCAGATTGTTGGGGGCAATATGCTGACTCTCTGTAAACCGCTTAGAGAGGGCTGAAAGCCCTATGAAGCGGTATATAAGTCTACTGCTATTTTCAGGGGAGGGATTATTTTACCTCATGCGTTCATAAGCCCAACTGGGCTTATTATCTGGTGAGGTCTTATTTTCAGGGAAACAGGGTAATATCAAGCTCCTTAAACCATATGAAGTATCAGAAAATATAAGTATCAAATATATTTTATATTTGAAATATAGAGTCGTTGCTCGTTAACTGAAAATATAAATATCCATTGCTAAATGTCTATGGAGATTCTCGGTCATCCAGGTCCTGGTTGTCCCAAAGGTGCTTTTTTCAAGAGGCAACTGGACTTTCTGGGTTTTCTTTTGAAGACGTTTTCGCTTCTCATCCAACAAGCCCATTTCAGAACTGAAGAAGCTTCTTGGATGAGAAGCGAAACATCTTCAAAGAAAAACCAGAAAGTCCAGTTGCCTCTTGAAAGAAAGCACCTTTGGGACAACCAGGACCTGGATGACCGAGAATCTCCATGGGATAAATATGCATTGTTATTATTACAGCTTGGAATAGCACCAGGTTAGAAATCAGGAGACTGCAATCTCTAGTTCTCCTCCAACAGACAAAGCCAGCTGGGTGTCCTTGGACAGTCAATGTCTCTCATCCAGGGATGGGGTTCCGGCAGAGACTGCTGCCGGTTCTCTCAGGGATGTGCCACATGGGCATGCGTAATACAATTAAAATTGCTCTGTGCATGTGCATAAGCATTGTACGCGTGTGCACACACAAGTGCAAGTGTGCCCAAACCAGTAGTAAAAACATTGGCAACCCCACCTCTGGACCAAACACCAAAAACCTAGAAACTGTCACCACCCCTGGAATGCTTCAAATCAATGGAGGAAACCTAAAGAAGGTGGGCATTTTTTGGTATCTGGGATCCCACCTCCAAGGCAATGGCGACATCAATGGTGAAGTGCGCGCAAGGGTGAAGGCAGCCTGGATGCGTTGGCAAGAACTCACTGGTGTGTTATGTGACGGACAAATGGCAACCCATCTTAAATCTTAGATTTACAGGGCAACCATCCACCCGGTTGCACTGTATGGCACTGAATGCTGGGCAGCAAAAACAGGGACCGAAAGCTCTTTCCATCCCATGGAAATGCAAATGCTCCTTCTTGAGCACATAAAAAATGACACCATTCGACAACATTTTGGTGTGGCACCAATTATAGAGAAGATGAGAGCTCCGCTGGTATGGACATGCCCAGAGAGCAGCATCTTCCACCATGGCCAAGATTACTTACCAACTAGAAGTCAATGACCTCATGGGCACCGAAAACAGAGATGACAAGACACCATCAAAAGCAGGCCTGGCCCTGGAGCTGACCATGCAAAGTGATGTTTAATGTCCGAAAAGCAAACCCTTCATTGTGGGAACATGCTAGGAAGGAGGAGGAGGAGGAGGAGGAGGAGAAAGGAGAAGGAGGAGAAAGGAGAAGGAGGAGGAGAAGAAGAGTAGGAGGAGGAGGAAGAAGAGGAAGAAGAAGAAGAGAAGGAGGAGGACAAGAAAGAGGAAGAAAGAAGATCTAACCAAATACTGCAAAATATTCTAATGAACAAGCATGGTGTCATGGTTCTTAGCCAAACTTTCCCAGCCTAACCTACTCCAGATATGTTAAAACTTTCTCCCAGAATTCCAAACAGAAAACATACTAGATAGGGAATTCTGAGAGTTAAAGTCTACACATCTTAAAGATGCCATGTTTGAAAAATTACTGGTTTACACATCAAAGTAGTCTTACTCTGCTTTGAATCATTTTCTTGCTCCAGTTTTTTTTTTTTTAGTTTAAACATTCTTAAAGGGCTATTGTGAAACTGACATGATTATATTTCATTCTGCTAAATCTGAACTTCCATGAGAAAGATAGATTGGTCAAGAGTGGTCAGCTCAGTTGCATTTTTGTTGAAACCCAGGCAGGGATGTTGTCTAGCCAACTTAATTCTATTCAAGCAAACCAGTTGTTAAATTTCCCTGCATGCTGGAGTTAAGCTTCATACTCTATATTTTTTCCACTCTGCCTGAACAAGCTGATAACCGGCATATCCAGGTGGAGTGGGAAGGAAGACCAGGAGTGTATTATAGGGATTGGGGTTTTCATTTGCAGGCAACACATATAAGAACCTGTCTAAGAACAGTGGGAAAAAATGTGAGATTTCGGTTAAGCTCCATTTAAATTGAGAGCACTGGGACTTCAAATGCTTAATGATGCATTTAAGTTCCATTGCTTCCTTTTTAGAGGAACATGATGTTCGTAACTGGTTTTTTTGGGGGGTAAACTTTCTCCCAATATTTTAATGAATGCACACATGAATTATATTCTAGTAGAGTAGGACTGGATACAAAATCACATTACATTAACCCAGTGCTAACCGATGAATTGAGGCTACAAGCAAATAATGGCTTTTACTAAAACATTTTTTTCATGATCTGAATATTACATCACTATATCATTAGTATTAAAAAAAAAAGGACTGGATGAAAGCTTAGATAAAGAAAAATTATCTCTGAGCAGTCATACTTTCACCAGCCAGGGATATTAATCTTTTTCTCCTTGGCTGAACAAAGTAGTCGGATCAAATTTTCTAACCTTTTATTGTCAAGAAATACTGTCCAGCTAATGGGAATCTTTATATAGAAGTTTTTTTTTTCCTGCCACGTTTACATTCTTGAATTTCTCGAGAGCTTAAATTTAATTCAAGTTAGGGCAATTTCTGAATTTCTGATATTGAGGTGATGAGAAAGATCAATATTATTTAAAATATTGAGAGGAAGGAGTATCACAGGCCCCATAAAAGATCGATAACTACTTGCTGATATTATGTGGTTTGATCTCTCTCTCTCTCTCCCTCTCTCTCTCTCTCTCTCTCTCTCTCTCTCTCTCTTTCTCTCTCTCTCTCTCCTTTGTTGAACTGTTACAGCTTTTAAAAAGACACATTGGCACATCACATTGATTAATTACTTCGATATTTCTCATTTCGAAAGGCTAACATGATGAATTATCACCCAAATTGGTTGTTGCCTATTTTAAATAACAGATAGGAATTTTAAAAGAGTTATACAAGCTAAATTGTTTGGAGAGCTCTAAAATTATCTTTTTGTTGCAGCCATCTGCACTGTTGAATCAGCTGCTGGATTTTTGGCTCGGAGCTCACTTCTCTTGGAAGCCACACTGCCAATGACATCAGCTGACAGAAGCCGCACGATGACATCATGACACCTTGGGAAACAAGAAGCTGCTACTTAACCAGCTCAAAGCAAAAATTGCAAGTCTCAACTGTTCTCACTTTTTCAAGGTGGCATTGGAAAGGGAAGGTATAGGTAGCCCTCAACCTGCAATCACTAATTTAGTGACTGGGATTTATTGAGATGCTAAAATAAAAGTCAAAGGGCTATGGCAGCTTGACATCTTTTATTCCCATGAAAACAAACATGCAGGTAGTCCTCAACATACAACCCTTTGCTTAGTGACCAACTGAAGTTATGACAGCACTGAAAAAAAGTGACTTATGGCCATTTTTCACACCTACAATTATTGCAGCGTTCTTATGTCACATGATCAAAATTCAGCTGCTTGGCAACTAGTTCATGTTTATGATGGTTGCAGTGTCTGAGGGTCGTGTGATCCCCTCTTGCAACCTTCTGACAAGCCGAGCCAATGAGGAAGTCATATTCATTTAACAACGGTGTTACTAACTTAACAATTGCAGTGATTCACTTAACAACTGTGGCTACAAAAGGCCAAAATAGGGCAAAACGCACATAACAACTGTCTTGCTCAGCAACAGAAATGTTGAGCTCAATTGTGATCGCAAGTTGAAGTCTACCAGTGATGAGTCAAGGACAGGAGGGCCACATGTGGAAGACCACAGGCTTTCTAACCTCTGGGATTGTGGAGCTTAAATTTATGACACCCCCAAAGGCTGTTAAAATTGAAGGCAGACGAGGTCCAGGTAGAAGAAGAACATCATGGCTTCAAAACCTAATGGGACTGGTTTGAGCAAAACTCAGCAGCACTTTTTCATGCGGCTGTTGACAAAAATGGGATTGCCAGCATGATCGCCAACGTCCTATGACGGATATGACACAAGGAGAAGAGAGCTCACCTTGCACAATTCATTAATACCATTAGAACCAAAGTGGAAAACATGAAGCTCTCCAGATGTTTTTGGGATCACCCTTCTCAGCATTGCCAGCCTGCATAGCCCCTGGAAAGGGTTGCTAAGCAATGCTCTCAGCGATAATGCACAATTGGCCGCCTCATAAATAAGTGAATGAGCTATCAAATAATTATACATAGTTTTTGGTGCTGGTTTGCTCTAATTCATCAGTATCCAGCAACTGTCTGTTAGCAAATGAAATGAAGTTATATTCCTCCAGGCCTTAATGGGGACAATCATCAATCAGACACCAGTACAGCTAAGGTGAGGAAGCCCTTGGAAAATTAAAGTGGTTTGTTGTTTCCTACTTGTATTTGGAGTGAAAAATCAGTGTCTGCCTCTATAGCTCAAAGATGTATTGCATATGTTAAACTAGAGGCTTGGTTAAAACACTAGAATTTGTGGTTCAGACTTGATCCCCAGATCACATGCTGACCTTGAAAGCTTTGGATTACTTAACTGAATTTAAATAATTTAGTTTGATCTTAATTGCCTGTATGATTAAATAGAATCAAACCTATGAGAAATTTTTGCAGCCTTTCCCCCCCCCCATACCCCTCCCTTCAGTCGTGAAATGCTACCAGTTCAGACTGGTTCACTACCAGTTCATCCGAATCAGTAGTAAAAAAAAAAATGCTACCAGTTTGGGTGAACCAGTATTTCCGACGATCAGCTGTGACACACAATTTATATTAGCTTAGACTCGTTGGTTTTCCTGTTTTCTAGCTAATCTAAATTGCGTGGCACAGTGGATTCTCCCCGCCCCCTCCCCGTGTTCCTTTTTTAGCACTGTGCAGGCATGCAAAGCACGGATGTGCCATAGAGATGGGTTCCTACCTATTTGGTCCGGTTTGGCCAAATAGGTAGTAACTCCCGTGGATCATAGCTGCTCTATGATCGGCAGCGCCATCTTGATTTTCTGTTCCTCACATGCACAGAACAATCTTCATTTAAGAAATGTAATCTTTATTCGTTTTTTAATGTTGTGCACATGTGCAAATCATTTTAAATGGAAATGCGTACGCCGGTGGAACATTTTTTTTTTTACTACCAAACCGGTAGTAATGGTGGCTGGAACCCACTCCTGATGTCCATGCAAAGCAGGTGCTCGGTAGCAGATGTGCTGAACCAGTAGCAAACTTCAGATGATTTCACCACTGCCTCTCTTCCTTTGTGCTGATCATCAAACTTGGGTAGGGCAGCTTACAACAGAAAGGATTCCCCCCCCCCGTAGCATTATAGGTCCCCCGATTCACTGGAGAAAGGTCAGTTAGATCTTCCTGAGTACATTTCTTGTGGCTGATATTCTACCGACATGTTCAGCAAAGCAGTAATTGCTTACATGGCATTCTCTGTCTTGTTTGCTATTTCTCTGCTTTTCTGAAGATCAGGGGTAACAATGGAAGAGATTGCTATTGTCTTGGCCTTCTGTGTCAGGGTTCCAAGGGACACTCCCAGTGAAAGGGGACTCTGAGGCTTGACATTCCTAGACGTTCCATTTTGTTATAGATGTAATATTGACACATCTGGGAAAACCCAAATCTCAAAGCTTCCAGGTTTTCCCCACCCAAAAGGAAGTTCAAGCCGCTGCCCAGCACCCACATGTCCATCACATGTCCAATCAGGCACCGTCCCAACTGGAGATGCGTTCCAGTCACACCCCTCCAGGTGCAGGGCAGAGTGGCCTTGACTCTTGGAGAAAGGAATGTTATTTTGACTATATAGCTCCCCAGCTCCATGCAATTTACCTCCCTCCCAGTTTCCCACAGCACTAAATGTGGCAGGCCTGAAGATCCAATGCCCAAAATGGCTTCCAGGCCTGACAGGCTGTATCTTTGCTGTATGTTCATGTCTCCAGATTCAGCTGGAGCCTGATTTCCCTCTCCAGAAACATCGCGATCCTCAACTCATTCAGAGTTCCCAGCTAAATCAGCCAACACATTTAGAGGCGGCCAAATTTTAGGAAGCGGAACTAATGATCCACTTAAATCAGGATTTGGTGATGGCATTGTTCTGCCCCTCCGTTCACATTGTCCCCCTTGGTTCATATCCTGTTTCAGAAGTGTCATCACTTTCATACATTCGGATGAAGCTTGTAATTCAGTCTTGGCTTCAGTTCCTCTCATTACTGACTCTTGAAGGAATTGTTAGAATCAGCCATGGATGACCATATCCGCTTCTTCCAGTTTCAGCTTTGCCCCTGGCACCAGGACAACTGCTATGGCACACCTTGTCACTTCAGGTTGGATAAGGCTGGAATAAGAAGTGGAGAGCCTTGTGTGAATCATTTCCTGGTTTTCTGATATATTTTTTTTAAAGAGTGCTTTACTTTGCCAATGCTGCCATTAATAGGTGCCACATACAGTATTTACTCAGTCTTAGGCATTGCAAGAAACATTGAAGATGCTCTCTTAGATCTGATGCCAAACAGAAGAAGCATATGGAAAACTACTCAAGTTGTACCCCAAGATACCCCCCCAAAAAACAATCACTGCCAACCTGCCTTCCATTGAGGATCTGTACACTGCACGAGTCAAAAAGAGGGAAAATATTTACAGACCTCCTCACATCCTGGACATAAATTGTTTCGACTCCTACCCTCAAAACGACGCTATAGGGCACTGCACACCAAGACATCTAGACTCAAGAACAGTTTTCCCCCAAACACCACCACTCTGCTAAATAAATAATTCCTTCAACACTGTCAAAATATTCACTAAGGCTGCATTACTATTGCTATTAGTCCTCTCATCGTTCCTGTTAGATCGGGTAAAGGAAAGGCACACTCAGGCTTAGGCACCAACAGCTCTTTATTAAGTCAGTAGCAACTATGTACAATCCAGCGAAGGTTCAGTCTGACAGCAGCCCTTTTATAGGGAGCTGTCAGACCCTTCGGCCAATCAGGTTGAATCTCTGTTCCTCCCGGAACAGAGGACCTTGGTGGAAACCATTGAAACTGCTTCTGGTATCTAAAGTTCCTATCATCTCCTCCCACTTATGACTGCATAACTTTGTTGCTTGTATCCTTACAATTTATATTGATATTGATTGTTTCCTGATTGCTGATTTGTACCCTATGACTATCATTAAGTGCCTGTACCTTATGATTCTTGACGAATGTATCTTGTCTTTTTATGTACACTGAGAGCATCTGCATCAAAGACAGATTCTTTGTGTATCCAATCACACTTGGCCAAAAAAGAATTCTATTCTATTCTATTCTATTCTATTCTATTCTATTCTATTCTATTCTGATAGTAGGCAGCTCTCAGAGGCATCAAACCCCACCAAATTTCACTGTTGAATTATAATGTTCAATGTGGCAGGAAGAACAAATTAATAAAGGCAGGATTATAGTAACAATATTTAATTATTTTCATTAGTTTAACTTTAGTCAGGTCAGTTAGGCCCTAACTGTTAGGGTATGGGGCAGAATCTGATCATTGTTTGTCTTTGGTTCATTTACTTTTTGAAGTTGGCCTCTGGGATATCTCTCAAATTGAGTGGGGAGGGGAGTGACATCACAAGCATGATGTCATCAATACATGATGTCATCGGTGTATGTCGTCATGTCATTTACATTTGCCAATTGCAATTGCCAAGGATAGTTGGGGCAATGGCATTATGACACATGTGGGATCATTTTCATACAGGTGTAACTTCTACTGAATGTCCATGCTGTCAAAGACTAAACAGAATAGCTGGCCTGAAAAAGTTTGTGCTCTTCAAATGTATCATTATTTTTCAACAGTGCTGAAGACAATGCATTTATTGCTAATTTCTTGCTTTTCATCAGCTTCCAATTTTATCACTGAATTTATGATGACCACCCCTCCCCAAACCATTTATCAATATTTACAGGTGGGGGCAACTCTCCACTATACAACCATAAATAGCAATGGCACTAAAATCCTTCTCCATTCACAGACAATTATATGCAGGGATATTTCATCTCATCTCATGCTGAAAGGAAAGGAATTAGAATAGCAATGGGATGCATTTCCCATTGTTATTCTATGAGAGTAGAAAAGATAGATAGAAGAGCTGAAACCTTTATTGAAGACATACTCTTCCCAATCTATACAAGGATTGAAAGCTTAAAAGTAGTCCTTGACTTATGGCTGTTCACATTTATCATGGTCACGGAAAGGGTGTAATGGCTGTCATAAATGATTATGCTCCCCCGTCCCCCATGGTTATGTGACTGCATGTCAGGTGCTTGGCAACCAATCATCTTTATGATCAGTTGTTGCATGCCATGTAACTTATTTATGACATTGTGGGGTCTTTTGCCAATTTCCAGCAAAAAAAAAAAAAGCCATTTGAATGAATGGGTTTGCACTTATGGCTGCAGCATTCGTTTAACAACCACATAAAAGATCAATTCTGGTCACATGCGCTCCTGACTTATGACTGTTACAATTTATAACTACAGCTGTGTGAAAAAGTCCTGCATGCTTTACGGTTTACGGTTTGCAACACTTTTTGGATAGGCCATTGATTTTATGATATTTTATGCTAACTGCTATGCAAATATTGTTATATTTAAATAAATACTGGTAGTTTTAAGTGAAAAGCATACGTTTTTTGCAATTTGGTGCTGTTTGGATGGGGATTGTGAATTTTCTTGCATGCTTACAATGCATGCTTACAATGACTATGAAAACAGATTAACTGATGCATACCCAGTGGCATACGTGTTGCAATTACTAAGGCCGATGCCAGTGTTTTGTTAACATTTTTATTGTTTGTGGCCCTGAAAAGGACCGTTTAGGTAACCAAACATGGTTACTAATATGAAATTGGCCAGCCCTTATTGCTGATCACCAGGCGGCGTTGCTTTGGCATAGACTGTATAAGCCTTTGCACGTGATCTTTGGTGACAATGTGGTGCCAGACTGCAATAATGGATTCAATCAGCTCCTGCTTGGTCTTCGGATGCTTCTTGCTTATCTCATAACCAATCCTGGCTCACAAGTTCTCAATTGGGTTCAAATCTGGGCTCTGAGCTGGCCAAACCAGGAATCAAACACTATGCTTCTTCATCCACTGCTGGACAGACTTGACTCGATGACAAGGAGCATTGTCATCCTGGAAGTAAAAGTCCTTCCCTACAAGTTGCTGAGCTGAAGGAAACATGGTCTTTTCCAGGACTTCAACATACTGCTTGGAATTCATGATTCCCTGCATGATTTGTATCTGACCAATACCAGAAGCAGCAATACAGCCCCAGATCATCACGTGCAATGGATGCTTCACAAATAGATTCAGGCAGTACGGCCTAAATTCTTGAGCTGGAAATCTTCTGACATACTTATTGCACCGATTCCAAGTCAAGTAGAAATGGATCTCGTCACTGAAGATGACCTTGGCCCACTGTTCATTGGTCCACTTAGCATACTTCTGGGCCATGCTACGAGAGCCATGATGTTAGCAAAGGTTTACTTCGAGCCCCACAGCCTTTGAGCCCTCTGGCGAGCAGTCTACGATGCACTGTGCTTGTGCACACTTTTAAATCACATGTTTCACCCCAAATTCTTGTAATCTGAAGTGAGGTGAACTTTCTGTCAGCCATCGAAATGTGTTGCAGAGCCCGATCTTGCTTTTTTGTCAACTTTCTTGGTCTTCAAGAGCAGAGCCTGTCATCAACTGAACCAGTTATTTGGTATTTTTCAACTACTCTGCCCACTGTGGTGCGATGGCATTTCACTCTCTTGGTTATTTCTGTACAGAATTAACACTCTTCATGAAGCACAATAATGCAATGCCGCTGTTCAGTATTGGTGAAAGCAAAGGCCTTCATTCTTGCCTGCAGCCAGAGCTAAATTAAATTTCTTGATGCTTTTCATGTCTATTTATAGTCAGAGAGTATGACAACATTGATTGGCTCATAGATTTAGCCTCTGTGCATTTTGATTGGTTAGCCAAAGCTCGCTGCTTATTGGCTACTTTCAATCCTAACATTCTTGAAAATTCAAGTTTCACTCAAAACCTTAAAAAGACTGGTTACATTAATAAAAATTATGCATCTCAATCCGACTACAGAAATTTTCATCAAAATACTAATTTTGCATGGTTTCTATGAGTGAAAAGTTGATTAAACATGTAAATACAGCTTAAAACTGAAAGCGTGCAGGACTTTTTCACACAGATGTAGACTTTCAATTCCAATTGTGGTGGTAAATTGAGGACTATTTACACCTAATACAGTGGTGGGTTGTCAAATTTTTTACTACCGGTTTGGGCACACTCACGTGACATTTTTGCGTGTGCGCAGAAGCTTCTGCACATGCTCATAAACATCCGAGTGGGTGGGCAGAGCCTCCCACCGCTGTTACTACCGGTTCGCCTGATCCGGGCCAAACCGGAAGCAACCCCTCTCTGATCTAATAGCTATAAGATGTACCGGTTATATATTGAATATATAAATTGTTCACCTGCTAAAGTGAAACTAACCTTTAGATGACCCTAACTGTTAACTGCAACTGTTTTGGAGGGAAACTTAGAACATTCATATTTTGGGCAGGCTTCTTCAAGTATTATGATTGGTTAAGGCCCTGTGGATCCAGAATATAAATTATAGAGATCTGCCTGCAGTTCCTCAGTTCCAGTTTTGAGTCAATAAATGCTGTTGTATCTATGCTGGTCTGGTTCTTGCCTACTGAGGCCCACTATCAGTGGTGGGTTTCAAAAAAAATTGGAACCTCTTCTGTAGGTGTGGCCTGCTTTCCGGGTCCACTGGTGGAACCTCTTTTAACCGGTTCGGTAAATGTGACGAACCGGTTCTACCGAATAGGTGCGAACTGGTAGGAACCCACCTCTGCCCACTATACAATAGTACCTTTTCATCTAAGACATATAAAGTGTGTGTCAATCCTGAAGCTGATCTGACTGAGGCCATTTTGAGGCTTCAAGGCTGCCACAACTGGAGCTAAGGGATAGGAGGGGGGGAATACACATAGCAGAGGTTTGCAGCCAAAAGAAAATATTTTTTCTTGGGAACCAAGGACATTCCAGCAGGTGCTTGGAAGGAGGGGACTGACTGAGGTCACCTAGCAACTGGACTGTATCCTGATTGGACAATGTGACTGATTGTTTTGAGAAAGTGAAAACCACAGGAACATTTAGAATTGGTTTTCACCAGCCCGTGCCAATATGGCATATCCAATAAAACTTTGAGGAATCTACCTGCATCAGAGTTTTGTTTGCTACGGGTATGTTACTTGGAACCCTGACAGCGTGACTATATGACACACTTGTCTATGGTTAACACTAACTATGCATGAGAAACCTATCATGGAGCAGTGAATAGTGCCAAGAGACAGGAAGTGCCCCAGGAAATATTTGTTCAAAGAGATTTGTATGTCCCAACAAGCTTTGATAGGACAGAGATTATGTTTCATTATTCCCCCCCCCCTTTGTTTTTATTGAAGTGGTTTTCCTTCCAGAGCCTAGATTTTTAAAAAATATTTTCGACCCATGGGTCCAGGAAAAAAAGCAGAGACAGCAAATTAGTGTTGTAAACATTTTAGTTTCTGTGACTCAGGAGATCAGGTACGACCACAACAAACCAAGAGTACAAATTATGATTAAAGTGCCCTTCTTTTAACTTAGCCAATGATCCTCCTTGTAATGTCATGCTAGGATCAACATGGCTTAATGAGTCAAATGAGGTCAGAGATACATGTTGTAATTTGCTAATAGCATGGCATCAAAAAGAAAGCATTGGACGATTTCTGGTGGCCTTAGAGTAAATGAGAAATAGGCTGATTTTAGTCCAGTTAACTTAAAGACGTTGCAAAACAGTTTTGCTGGAGTAAGAAAATGAAGATCGATAATAGAACTCATGTTCCCGAAAAAAAGATAGTATTTTTTTTTGTTTATACAATCATGTGTCTAATCCCCTATGATGAGAAAGGTGTACCTGATTTCTTAAAAACATAGTCTTTTTCAGGGATGGGTTTCACTTATTTTTACCAGTGGTTGGCCTGTGTGTGCATGCTCATTTTGCATATGCGTGCACAGCTTCCACGCACGTGCCCACCCTTCTGCGCATATACTTTGCTCATATGCACACCTGTGCATGCACCCAGCTTCAAAAACGTGGTTAAATAAGATGGCATAGCACTGGGGTGGGATGGGGTGTGTGTGGGGGGGGCACCCATGATCTCTGCTATTGGTTCACCTGAGTGGGTCTCAACCACCTCTGGCCTTTTTCAAATTTCCATAAAGTATAATGGGGTTACTCCTAAATTAAATGTGGATATGAATATGATTGAAATATGTTCACTTGGAAGCAAGTCCCACCTATTAGAGTAGATTATATGAGCTGGTAAATATGTTGAGATATGTTGGTAAATATGTAACCTTCTGTTACATCTTCCATGTTGGAGAATGCCAGCATCCTTTAGTCTGGTTGCAGCAGAGTCTGTATAATTTCAAAGTACATTGCTTGTATTTTTTGAGAAAAATAATTATATTTTCTTTTGTCTTTGGTGTTGTGTTCCTGACATCAAATTTAATCAACACTTGCTTAAAGTTTCCCTCATTCGTAGCTTAAGTTAGTAAAAACACAAATTAAAGATAAAGCATTTATTACCCTGCATACATCAACATGTAATCTCTTTGCAATTCTTGCTAATAATAGTCTTCCAACCTTTCATTTTTATGATAAAGCCTTTTGCCAACATTAGAGAATGCTAAATTATCAATCCAGGTGCTTCCTTTACTATTGCAGTTTTATAGGAGTAATCCCATTAATTCTAGGGTGTTTTTTTTCCAAAAGAAAACACCTCTACAATACGTATTTTGTGTCAGACAAAATAGGGACAGTTGTTAGCGTGAACAACTAAGCAATACTTAATTTTAATTTGGGTTTTCTTCCCCACTCATTTTTCCCCCCATTGAATATCTTTCTTCAGATATCTTTTTAAAAAACAAAAGCTATTTTTTTCATTTTAACATCCGGTGAGATCAAAGCCGCTTACCAATTTCCCTGATCTTGCTATAGAGTTCTTAGGATTCCCTTACTAGCTGGGGAAGGGGATGTGGGGATAAGATCATAAGATAAATGGGGGAGGACCATAAAAGTCACGAGGCAGCTATTGGTCATGTGGTCATGGACACCATTTTGGCTTTCTTTGTCCCCACCACCACCACCACAGATCCCCTTGATTCCTAGATAAGAATATTGGCAACCTCATTGTGTGGTTGCTTTAATTTTGTATTCCACCCAAAACTGTAGGATTTGATGATCTATACATCTAAATATTATGCTTTGTTAGTTTTGATTCCTGGAGATTGCCTGGACTAGTCCCTGCCATTTTCTTGGTAAGACTTTCAAAAGAGATTCAGTTCAGTTCAGTTCAGTTTATTGAATTTATATGCCGCCCTTTCCCCCCGAAGTGGACTCAGGGCGGCTCACAACTCGAACCGGGGAGGGGGATACAGACAAAAGATTTAAAACAACAGTATAACAATATATAATTTAAAACTCACAACAGTCATACCATTCGAGACGGGGGCAACAGCTCTTTAGCCCCAGGCCTGTCGGAACAACCAGGTTTTGAGGGCTTTGCGGAAGGCCTGGAGGGTGGTGAGGGTTCGAATCTCCACGGGGAGTTCGTTCCAGAGGGTCGGAGCAGCCACAGAGAAGGCTCTCCTCCGGGTAGATTCACCCTTGCCACTTTTCTAGTGTTGATTGAGAGGGACTGGTGACCCAGCTCACTTTGAAATTCAGACAGAAATAGAACAGGTCGCCGGGTTTCTAGTTTCTAGTTTGTCTTAACCATTATTTCTGTATTTATTGGATTTTTTTTTGCCACCCACCTTGTTTCGATGTGACCATTAGACCAAACTAATAGAAACCATGCATCAGTAAGTATCTACAATGCTCCACCCTTATTGGACCTGGGTACTTGAGAGATCGCCTGCTGCCAATTACCTCCCAAAGACCTATCAGATCCCACAGACTAGGCCTCCTCCGAATTCCATCTGCCGGCCAATGCCGATTGTCGACCACCCGGAGGAGGGCCTTTTCTGTGGCTGCTCTGACCCTCTGGAACGAACTCCCCGTGGAGATCCGGACCGTCTCCACCCTTCAGGCTTTCCGCAAAGCCGTCAAAACCTGGCTGTTCCAACAGGCCTGGGGCTGATGAGTTCCCATCCCCACTCGAATTGTGTGGCTGTTGACTGCTTTTAAATTGTTTCCGTATTTTGTTTCTCTGTTTTTATTGTTTTTGTCTGTATCATTCCCTTCCCCTTCGGTTTGTTAGCCGGCCTGAGTCCCTCTGGGAATAGGGCGGCATACAAGTGTAATAAACCTTGAACCTTGAACCTTGAACCTTAATGTTGTCTGGTCTTGCTTGTTTCCTTGCAGATATTTCATTATCCAGACTAGGTAACATAGCAATAGCAGTTAGACTTATATACCGCTTCATAGGGCTTTCAGCCCTCTCTAAGCGGTTTACAGAGTCAGCATATTGCCCCCAACAACAATCCGGGTCCTCATTTTACCCACCTCAGAAGGATGGAAGTCAACCCTGAGCCGGTGAGATTTGAACAGCCGAACTGCAGAACTGCAGTCATCTGAAGTAGCCTGCAGTGCTGCATTTAACCACAGCGCCACCTCGGCTCTATGCATCTAGGCTCGATGCTAATAAAGAGTGAGGCTTGCTCTCAGTTTCTAATGGATTGCCCTGTCAATGTTGGTGGGGTGTGGCTTGGAGGTGGTTGGTTTGTTTACTGTTAACTTGTTTGGCAGTTCCTTGATTGGGGTATTGTTTACTTTTGATTGTTGGTCTGGTGTTACTCCTGGTATTAATCTATGCTCATCTGGGTGTTGATTGCTGGTGGGGAAATTTTTTGTTTGGTTCTTTTTGTTCCCCTTTTGACTTGTTGATTTTCTGTTTTGCATGGTACGAAGATGTTGTTTATATCTATTTGCCTGCTGATGGCCATATGTTACAGCGTCAGCCTTCCAGGAATTATCTAGCAGTTTTGGACATGGCAAATCACTAGAATATAAATTGAGAGCAAACTCCACTTTCTGTCAGCATTGATGATGTTACCCAATGTGGGTAATGAAGTATCTACAGGGAAACAACCAAGTACCCAGGATCCCTCATTTCAACCCTGAGCTACAAATATTCTCTAGCAGTACAATAGCAGAGTTGGAAGGGACCTTGGAGGTCTTCTAGTCCAACCCCCTGCCTAGGCAGGAAATCCTATACCGTTTCAGATAAATGGCTATCCAACAGCTTCTTAAAGACTTCCAGTGTTGGGGCATTCACAACTTCTGGAGGCAAGCTGTTCCACTGATTAATTGTTCTAACGGTCAGGAAATTTCTCCTCAGTTCTAAGCTTCTCTCCTTCATTAGTTTCCACCCTTTGCTTCTTGTTCTACCCTCAGGTGCCTTGGAAAATAGTTTGATTCCCTCTTCTTTGTGGCAACCCCTGAGATTTTGGAAGACTGCTATCATGTCTCCCCTAGTCCTTCTTTCTATTAAACTAGACATACCCAGTTCCTGCAACTGTTCTTCATATGTTTTAGTCTCCAGTCTCCTAATCATCTTTGTTGCTCTTCTCTGCACTCTTTCTAGAGTCTCCACATCTTTTCTACATCGTGACGACCAAAACTGAATGCAGTATTCCAAGTGTGGCCTTACCAAAGCATTATAAAGTGGTATTAACACTTCACGTGATCCTGATTCTATCCCTCTGTTTATGCAGCCTAGAACTGTGTTGGCTTTTTTGGCAGCTGCTGCACACTGCTGGTTCATATGTAAATGGTTGTTTCCTAGGACTCCAAGATCCCTCTCACAGTTACTACTATTGAGCAAAGTACCACCAATACTGTACCTGTGCATTTCGTTTTTCTTGCCTAAATATAGAACCTTACTCTTTTCACCATTGAATTTCATTTTATTAGATAGTGCCCAATGTTCAAGTTTGTCAAGATCCTTCTGTATCTTAAGCCTGTCTTCTGGAGTGTCTTCTATTCCTGCCAGCTTGGTGTCATCTGCAAATTTGATGAGTTCTCCATTTATTCCCTCATCCAAATCATTGATGAAGATGTTGAAGAGTACTGAGCCTAAAACAGAGCCTTGGGATACTCCATTGCATACTTCCCTCCATGTAGATGCAGTTCCATTGAGGACTACATGTTGAATGCGGTTGGTCAGCCAGTTACGAATCCATCTGGTGGTGATGCTGTCTAACCCACATTCTTCTACTTTATCTAGTAGTAGGTTATAGTCTACCTTATCAAATGCCTTACTGAAGTCCAAGTAAACTATATTGACGGCATTCCTCTGGTCCATTAATTTTGTCACTTTGTCAAAGAATGCAATAAGATTAGTCTGGCATGATCTGTTTTTGACAAACCCATGTTGGCTTTTGGCTATTACTTTGTTTAGTTCTAGGTGTTCGCTAATTCGTTGCTTGATTATCTCTTCTAGAATCTTTCCTGGTATTGAGGTCAGGCTGATAGGTCTGTAGTTTCCTGGATCTATTTTTTCCCTTTTTTGAAGATGGGAACCACATCAGCTCTTTTCCAGTCCTCTGGCAGTTCCCCGGTGCTCCAGGATCTCTGAAAGATATAGTTCAGTGGTTCTGAGATCTTGTCTGCCAGTTCCTTCCAAACCCTGGGTGTAATCCATCCGGTCCTGGTGATTTGAACTCATCTAGGGTAGACAGGTGCTCACTTACCATTTTCTTCTCTATTTCAATTTGTGTTTCTAATCTGATTTTTGTGGTGCTGTTTTTGATAGGTTGGACTTTTTTATCCCTTTGTGTAAAGAAAGATGCAAAAAATGAGTAAAATAGTTCTGCTTTTTGCCTGTTGCTTGTCACCTTCTTGCCACTTTCTCCCAGCAATGGACCAATTGTTTCCTTAACCTTTTTCTTGTTTTTAACAAGTTGGAAGAAGCTTTTTTTTGTTATTTTTTACTTTTGTGGCAAGTCTTTCTTCACTGTGAGCCTTAGCTTTCCTTACTTCATCTTTACAGGCTCGGGCTATTTGCTGATATTCTGCCTTAGTTATGTCCCCCTCTTTCCACTTTTTATACTTAACTTTTTTGTCTTTCAATTTGTCAGAGAGTTCTTTATGCAGCCATGCTGACTTCTTTTGGGAGCTGTTATTTTTCTTCTTCACTGGTGTTGGGCTAGACTGGGCTTTTATAATCTCATTTTTCAAAATTTCCCAAGCTTCTTGAGTTGTTTTCCCCTTGAGGATTCTCATACATGGAATTCATCCTAAGCTCTCTCTAAGTTTATTAAAATTAGCTGTCTTAAAGTCCAAGACTCTAGCTTGACTTTGTTCTACTACTTGTGTTTGCATAATGTTGAATTCCAATATTGCAAGGTCACTTGCCCCCAGGGTTCCTATGGTTTCAACACCTTCTATTATTTCCTCTCTGTTAGTGAGAATTAAGTCCAATATGGCTGATCCCCTTGTTCCCCTCTCTACTTTTTGGGAAACAAAGTTGTCTGCTAGGTTCGTTAGGAACCTGTTGGATCTTTCACTTGGTGCAGTTTGTTTCCCAGTTGATGTCAGGGTAGTTAAAATCTCCCATTACTATTGTGGTGTGCTTCCTACATACCTTAGTTAGCTGGCTAGCAAACAGTTCATCTACTTCCTCTGCTTGGTTGGGTGGCCTGTCGTATAGCCTGTTGTCTATGGCAATGTCATTTCCCACCAACCTTTAATATTGATCTAAATGTATTCAAGTAGTTTTCATCATTGTTGTGCTCTATTTCTGTAGAGATGTAGTTATTTCTTAAATATAGTGCAACTCCACCTCCTCTTTTATTTGGTCTATTTAAAAAAAATAATTTAAATCCTTCTAGGGATTCCATGTTCCATTTGTGGGTTTCATCCCACCAAGTTTCTATAATGGCAACAATATCGTATCTGCCCTCATTAACTTGAATTTTTAATTCACCCTGTTTATTCCTCATACTCTGTGCATTGGTGTATAGACATTTGTGTCCATATTAATTGACTCTGTGTTTACTATCTATATAACCTGTGTTATGCCTGACTGCCCCTATTTTCTTGCAATCTGTATGGATTCATGCACATGGTATGGCACTCACTATTAAATGCTTGGTTCTGCTTGAAAGCGGGAATGATAATCTTACCCGCACAAACATCTATGTTACATGCACTGAAACCCTATGAGTTTTAGATTGCTGGGGACAGAAATGTTCTGTATCAATTAATTCTCTGTCCCCACTGTTCAGTTTAAATGTTTATCCAGAAAATCTGTGAATTTAATGCCAAGTAACTCAGTCCCTTTCTTGGATGGGTGCAAACCATATCTTTTGTACAGTTTTTCATTGGACCAGCTGCAGGCATCATGACTAATAAATGCTCTACAGAATAGACAATTACTTTCTGCAGCCAGTTCGATATCAAGGTCATAAGCAAAACTCTCTCTTTTTTTTGCACACAATAGCCTATTGAGTTTAGTAAATATTTTTTAAATGTGATGATAATCTAATAGGGAAGAATTTCAATAGTTCATTTTAATACCTCTTGGGCTCAAGGGCCAAATACTGAGTCAAATTTAGTCCTCACAGCAGGGTGCAGGATTTATTCTATTGCATTCATAGCCAGTTTCATTGCTTTAAAAAATCTACAGGCTCACTTGCATACCTTACAAATATAAGACATAATCTTCTTAACCCCCAAAATGTATCCTATTTTTTTACTGGTGGGTTTTCCTTAGGAAGTGAAAAAAAGTATTTAAATTTGTAAGAATTATTGACTTTGGAATTTAGAACAAAATTCCAATGAAAGAATGAAAAATAGCCAGTGAATCTCTTCTTTGATTTGATTGCAAAATATGCTCAATAAATGCTGAATTGTAGCCTTTTTAAAATTTTCATTCCTTTTAGAAGGGACAATAGACCAAGAATTAATCCAGTTTGGGGGCAGTAATTTCCCTGCTTGAGACCTAATGAAAGAGATTGTTCCTGTTTTTTTGTTAACACAAACACTCTAATTAAAAACAATGTCAATCCATGTGTGTCTGACATATTTTGGTATAAATATTTTGCTCATAGAACTAATAACTGGAATTAGTGTCAAATGTTAATTGTTACTTTTTGATGCACCTCATTTTTTTGTTCTGACTTGGCAGTCCTTCAGTGTTAATAGGTGTTGTATGTGGGAATGACTTTGACCTGAACTTGTGATGAAATTGTTCCTACGGAAGGCCACCTTGCCTTAAAATCAGCAGAGTCATCTTTGATCTTGATGCTAAGTTGTAATTTTTTTTCTTTCTCATTTGTCACCTTTCCTTCATGAAACTAAAGAGGAGTGAACATTGTCCTTTCTGCAATCAATTCCCAAAGATTTTGTTGATATAGACTGAGAAGTGATGAGTGAGCCAACATTATCAGCCCGTCTCTGTCTCTATCTATCTATCTATCTATCTATCTATCTATCTATCTATCTATCTATCTATCTATCTATCTATCTATCTATCTATCTATCTATCTACCTACCTACCTACCTACCTACCTACCTACCTACCTACCTACCTACCTACCTTCCCTCTATCTCTTATATCTCTCTCTCATCTATCACCTGTTTATCCACTCTCTCTTTCTCTCTCTCATTTATCTATCTATCTATCTATCTATCTATCTATCTATCTATCTATCTATCTATCTATCATCCATCTATCATCTATCTATCTATCTATCTATCTATCTATCTATCTATCTTCTATTATCTATCTATCTATCATCTCCCTCTCTCTCTGATATCTCTCTCATCTATCACCTGTCCATCCACTCTCTCTCTTTCTCTCTCTCTTATCTATCTATCTATCTATCTATCTATCTATCTATCTATCTATCTATCTATCTATCTATCTACCATCTATCTATCTCTTATATCTCTCTCTCTCATCTATCACCTGTCTATCCACTCTCTCTCTCTTTCTCTCTCTCATCTATCTATCTATCTATCTATCTATCTATCTATCTATCTATCTATCTATCTATCTATCTATCTATCATCTCTCTCTCTCTCTCTCTTATCTCTCTCTCATCTATCACCTGTCCATCCACTCTCTCTCTTTCTCTCTCTCATATCTATCTATCTATCTATCTATCTATCTATCTATCTATCTATCTATCTATCTATCTATCTATCTATCTATCTATCCTTATAAATTTCAAAACTTCTGGAGCCTTGTGGTTGTCCATATTTCCCATACAGAAAAGGTCAGAGTTCTCTTGTGATGTTTGTAGGATTGAATGGAACTTTAGGAAGACAACAACATTGCATACCAAGAGAGAAATGTTTCTATCATAAAAGAAGGGTTTTTCAGACACAAAGCTTGGCCACCTTTAAGTGCATAAGTGTAGGGATACTATATTCCATCCATAAGAACTGGTCTGAAAATTCTTTTCTCCTTTAAAAGGAACTTCAGAAGCAAATTGTTCCTCCACAAACTGAATAATAATCATAAAATAAAAAAATATATAAAACATTAAGCCTGCATCTAGCCAGTTCTATGGTCCTTTATGGTGTTTGCCAGAGAGTATATGATGCAGTATTAGCAGGCGACTTTTAATAATCTTCCTTTTTTAAACCAAATTATTAGAAAAATTAAAAAAAAAACAGAAAAAAATTACTATCTCCATTCCTTTGTGAAGAACTGGTAGCAGACTGAGTAGTTCGGGGTGGGAATGGAGATTTTGCAATATCTTTCCCCCAGGAGTAGGGAGGGAATGGGCATTTTGCAGTATCCTTCCCTGGCCACGCCCACAAAGCCACACCCACAGAACTGGTAGCAAAAAAAATTGAATTTCACCACTGGTATGAAGGTGGGGAGCCTTCCCAGATTTCTGCTGCCATCTCTTGAGTTGATCTAAGATGAACCTAAAGTATTGATGGCCATGTCTATGGAGATTCTCAGTCAGCCAGTTCATGGTCATCCTAAAAGGGCTTTTTCAAAAGGCAACTGGATTTTCTTTGTTTTTGCTTGAAGACATTTGTGTGAGAAGTGAAATGTCTTCAAGCAAAAACGAAGTCCAGTTGCCTTTTGAAAAAGCACCTTTGGCACACTGATGACCATTATATGAAAGTGAAAGAAAATGATTTCTAAAGTGATGCTCAAGAACTACAAATATCATTTCTGTTCTGCCAAAGTACAGCTTGGGAGGAAAGTATGGTTCTCGGAATAGTCTAACATCAGACTACTAACCAATGCTCAGAATTGCTCTGCTTCGGGATCTCAGCTTTAGCTTCAAATTGATTATGAATAGTGCAGTGGTGGATTCTGGATCCCATGGGGAACCGGTACACTGCAATGGGGCCGGGCGTCCACTATTTGCATGTGCATAGCACGCCTGCGTACTTATCACCTGCAATACTTCAGCTGCTCAGCGGACCGTCGCGCAGTGCCGTATGTTCTGTGCGCATGAGCGAAAGCCCCGATTGGCTCAAATACAGGTAAGGAGAGTGGGCCCTCTGGAGCACTGTACCAGAACGGTACCTGATGCTACCAGCAGGCACCAGCAGGTTGTATCCCACCACTGGAATAGTGGGATGACTTAAATAATTTGTAAATCACTTTGCATGTTTTCAGATGGGATGGAGCCAAAGGCAGAAGTTTTCAGAAATATTTGAGTAGTGGTGCTTGGAGATCCTTCCCCCGCAAAGTCTGCCTGTGCTGCCACATCATGGTGGTGAGGGTGGGGTGTTCTTGGGAGGGATGAGTGAAAAATGACAGAAATTAATACCAAGAGTATCATGAGGGGAACGTTCAACTAAAGCAAGGAGGAACTTATATGAGAGCTGCGGTGGCACAGCTAATTCTGTTGACTGTTGGCTGCCTGCAATTTGGCAGATCGAATCTCACCAGGCTCAAGATTGACTCATCCTTCCATCCTTCCAAAGTGGGTAAAATGAGGACTCAGATTGTTGGGGCCAATAGGCTGACTCTGTAAACCGCTTAGAGTGGGCTGTAAAGCACTGTGAAGTGGTATATAAGTCTAAGTGTTATTGCTATAAGTGTTGCTCTGCCCCTTATAGGGAAGAAGAAGCAATATAGGAAGATACGGTGGAAGGTCATTTAGATAACAATATCTGCTGCTGCTGCTGATAATGGTGATGCTATATGTTCAATTGTGTCTGATTCTCAGTGATTCTATGGACCAGCTCTCTCCACATTTTCTGATCTTGAATGGCTTCTTTCAATGGTTTATGGTTGATGTTGGCTTTGGTGATGTCTAACCACCATGATCATTGGTGGTCTTGTTTCTTTTTACTGCTCACCAGTCTGAGCATGGCTGTCTTTTCCAGTGAGTTTAATCACATGAACATAGTCGAAATAAGTAAGGTGGAATTTTATGAGTCTGCCTTCCAACAATATGCCTGGTTTTAAACATTCCAGGACTTGTTTTTTTGTAACTTTTTTTGTCCACAGAAACCTTCTTCAACACCACAGCTGGAATGAGTGGTTTTTCTACTGTCTAAATGTCTAGGGAGATTCTCAGTCACGGTTGTCCCAAAGGTGCTTTTTCAAGAGGCAACTGGACTTTCTGGTTTTTCACTGATTTTTTTTGCTTCTCATCCAAGATGCTTTTTCAGCTCTGACTTGGATGTTGTGGAATGGATATATTCCTTACAGACAGCTGGCCTCCTTTCTCCTGTCTAGATTTTTCATGGTCCAATTTTTGCAACCCTAGGTGTCTATGGGAAACTATGTGGCCTAATCTATATTTAGTTGCCAGGATAATATCCATTTTCCATACTCGATGCGTGTTCATCATTGTTATGTGGCCTTGGGTAATTCAACACTCTTCCGGGACTGCTTCTATTGCTTTGATCAATTTGTCATCCTAGTGAATCCTTGCATGCATTTGTTCTCTTCACTGTCATCGGTTAGAAGAGAGCCGAGGTGGCGCAGTGGTTAGGGTGCAGTACTGCAGGCCACTTCAGCTGACTGTTATCTGCAGTTCAGCGGTTCTAATCTCACCGGCTCAAAGTTGACTCAGCCTTCCATCCTTCCGAGGTGGGTGAAATGAGGACCCAGACTGTGGGGGCGATATGCTGACTCTGTAAACCGCTTAGAGAGGGCTGAAAGCCCTGTGAAGCGGTATATAAGTCTAACTGCTATTGCTATAAGAAAGCAATAGTAAACTGCTCCTGTATTTTTCCCAAGAAAAACCACCTGGATAGGAAATATGAAAAGATTGACGATACAGGTAGTCCTCAACGTATGACCAGAATTGAGCCCAAAATTTATGTTGCTAAGTGAAAACATTAGTTAAGTGAGTTTTGCCCAGTGATGGGATTCAATTTTTTTTTTTTACTACCGGTTCTGTGGGCATAGCTTTGTGGGTGTGGCAGGGGAATTTGCTGCAAAATCCCCATTCCCTCCCCACTCCACTAACCTGCTTTCCAGCTCCATTCTCCAGGGCAACAAAAGAAGATCAGCCGGGAGGCAGCAGGAGCAGGGCCAGCTTATTTGCTGGTTCTCTAAACTACTCAAAATTTCTGCTACTGGTTCTCCAGAACCTGTCAGAACTGGCTGAATATCATCTCTAGTTTTGCCCCATTTTACAACTTTTCTTGCCACAGTTGTTCAATGCAGATGTTAACTTAGTGACGTGTTTGTTACGTGCCCCTAGTTTCCCCATTGAATTTGCTTGTAAAAAGATCACAAAAGCTGATTATGTATGACCCCAGGACATTGCAACCATCATAAATATGAACCAGTTACCAAGGTTTTGGATTTTGATCACATAACCACGGAGATGCTTCAATGATGATAAGTGTGAAAAATGGTCATGTCACTTTTTCACTGTTGTAACTTTGAAAAGTCACTATATAATCTGATGTACGTGGAGGACTACCTGTATAATTCAGATGATCTCAAGTTGGGTGGGACTCAACATGCCTCGGAGGAAAAGCTGAAGAGGTTTCAGAATATTAATGTTCTATATAAGCCAGGCTTTCCCAGTTGCAATGTATGGCTGTGAAAATTGGACCATAAGAAAGGCTGAGCACCAAAGAATGGAGGCCTTTGAATTATGGTGCTGGAGAAGACTCCTGCATTGAGTCCCTTGGACTGCAAGGTAATCAATCCAGTCAGTCCTAGAGGAGTTCAGCTCTGACTGCTCTTTAGAAGGCCAGATCCTGAAGAGGAAACTCAAATGCTTTGGCCACCTAATGAGAAGGAAGGACTCACTGGAGAAGAGCCTCATGCTGGGAAAGACGGAGGGCAAAAGAAGAAGGGGACGACAGAGAATGAGGTGGCTAGATGGAGTCACCAAAGCAGTCAGCATGAGCTTAAATGGACTCCAGAGGATGGTAGAGGACAGGAAGGCCTGGAGGAACATTGTCCATGGGGTCACAATGAGTTGGACATGACTTTGCAACTAACAACAACAAATATAAGTCAGGAATGGGCAATTAATTTTTCCACAGGGCCATATGAGAAAAGAGGGACTGCTGTGGAAACTACAGCCCTATCCCCTCCTAGTGCTGGCCTACCCACGGCTGCCTCCACCCACCATCATGGACCTCACTGGGGCAGCCTGCAGGATGTCACCCATGGGTGGTAAAATGTCCGGTCTGATCTAAGTGGTCTCCAAGTGTGGACACATAATCATAATCAGCTGGAGTAGGGGAGCTGTTGTTCCTTCATATTAAATTAAGACATAAGCCAAAATCAACCTTATATCCATCAGACCTTTAACTCCCACAATTCTCAACTCACATGATTTAAGAAGGCTATCATGAAGCTCCTTACTTTAAGTACTCTGCTGGAGCAATGCCCACATTCAGCTGTGGCAATACTTCAGAATGTTAACTTACATTAAAATCGACTTCTCAAAATAATAATAAAAATGTTACGTTGTCTTTCTTCCCCCCCCTACCCAGCAAATCGCTGCCAAAACCCTTCTTGTTTTCACATGTTAAAATCAACCCCTAGAGAACTAATCCCAGTAAACACTTATTTCACAAAACTCTGCAGTTCCTGCACACATATAATCAGATGCTTAAAATGCCGAAAAGATAAAGGCAGAAGTAGACATTAAAATGCTCTTAAAGATTTGAAATAAACAAAAACAGTGATTAAGAGGACAAAAAACTATTACAGGAGAAGTTCGCATTATTCAGCATTGCTAAAGGAAAACATTAATTAACCCACATCTATAGATGAGATTAAAAAAATCCTTCCTTTCTATCAGATTTTAAGGACCATTTTTAAGGATTTCAAAATTGTTGCAGTGAGTATAAAAAGATGAGGAGGGGGAAATACATTATATCCTGCTCCTTTTTCTTCTACCATAGGATCAATCTTTTAATTTTTTGTATCCTTGTACTGTATCTGACACATATATAATTTACTAGGAGAAGGTTTTCTCCTCCTCACCAATGTTTTTTTTAAATAAATTTTATTCATAAACACTTTTTTGAAAACACAGTACATTGTCAGGGTATGACATTTACAAATAAAAAAAAAGAACCAAAAAGACACTAAAAAAGTGGTGTTTAACATTAACATACAAACAAATAACAACAACAATAATAATAATGATATAGTAACAATAGTAGTAATATAACCAAAAAGCTTTTAGCTAAGTTTCTTCTTACATTAAAATATTTACATTTTGGCTGATTATTGTAATAGTGATTATTATTTTTTCGGTGCTAACATTTATGATCTTACTTTTCTCTAATTTCTACCTCTTGCTTCTATCCATTCATAAAATTTATTCCAAATCATATAATATTCTGTATCTTCTTCATCTTTAATTTTAAAGGTTAAAGGATTTTTTTTTTCAAAATACAGCCTCCTCTGGTCGGGCATTCACATTTTCCCAATATTTAGTATATATGATCCTTGTTGCTGTCAGTATGTGTTAAACTAAATAGGTGGTCCTTTTATCATAACCCTCTGGTGGTATATCTAGGAGAGGAGACATGTTTCTGGTTTCAACTATGGGATAGCTCCCACATGCTTTGAATTTCACTAGTGATGTAGCTATAAAATCAACATAAAATCATTGGGAGGAGAACAGTGTCCTTAAACAGTTCCTTTGCTGAAAACTTACTGCCGTCCACTGAAAACTTACTGCCGTACAAATTACCTCTTCAAAAAGTTTTGTTCTTTAAGACTTCCTCAATTTCAAATACTTAGCCAATCTTCTTCGCCATGGCATGCCAGTCAAGACTTAGTCTCATAGATTTTTTAAGATCTCAGCCCAGATAAATAGTGGGTACTTTTTCAGTAAAAGAAATAGCCTGATCAGAATTGCAATATGTGTCCAGATAGCTTGTTCTGAGCTTGTTCAGGACATGAACAATGTTTCAAATAAACCAATCATAAAACCATAGAGTTGGAAGATACAAGTTTGCCTACCAATGCAACAAGCAAAATATTCTCAACCCATAGTTGTCTAGCCCTACCATCTATTTGGACCATCAGTTTCATTGTTGAAAGGCCCTTACCATTAGAAACACTTTCTTTACATTCAGCAATAGGTTGTCTCTCCTCCTCCTCCTCCTCCTCCTCCTCCTCCTCCTCCTCCTCCTCCTCCTCCTCCTCCTCCTCCTCCTCCTCCTCCTCCTCCTATTCTTCCTCCTCCTCCCTCTCCCCCTCCCCCTCCCCTCCTCTCCTCCTCCTCCCACCCTCTTTTACTTAAGAACATTGTTTCATGATATCCTTCAGATATTTGAAAGATATCATTACATCCTTCCTTAGTCATCTTTGGAGATGACTGGAGAAGCAGCTAGTTCCTATAGTCTCTCTTCAACATATGAGTTTCCACTTCATCCTTGTTGCCATGCTTCCTCTCTGCTCCATGTTTCTTTCTTAAAATATGTCCCCCCAACTGTGTTATAACACAATCCAATTTCTCAAGCCATGATTACAAATATTAAAAACTGTCTGACGAAATGCCACGAAATAAACGTTTATGGCTTTTCTACATTGCTATCCGTCCAGAATTACATGAAACAGTTGTCTTAGTTCGGCCTTTAGAAGAAATGACTGAACTTAGGTTTACAGTTATAGGCCAAACTGTGAGAACTGGAGCTGTCAGAAAAGATTGAAATATCCATATTAAACTGAGGTTTGCATTGATCCCTTCCAGTTTCTATCACATTCCATTTCTAGCGAGTCTGCATCCTTCCATGTGCTTCGTGCCAATAAATTAAATTGTTTTGAAGCATTAATGTTTAGGGATTTTTTTAAAAAAAGTAAAGTATAAGGAAGAAAGCTTCCCCACTGTGAGCCATTTAAAGAGCAAAATTAAATATTATAAAACCTTATGATTAAATTCTGTCAAAAAGGTATTAATCTTGTTATATTGGCACTGAAGGTTAAGTTTTCTGTAATTACACTTTGCTGGAAACTTAACCTTTTAAGGTATTTTATGCTAAGAAAAAAGGGGCAAGGTGCAGTTCTCCAGAAAGAAGGGAGGAAAAGGGTTAAAAAGGATACCTAAGCCAGATCACCTAGTTATTTATTAATGTATTAAGTGTTGACAAGGCTTTACTTGTTACGCAAGGCTTAATACAAGGAACAAAGTTACTTCAGGAGCTTCACTGATGACAAAAGAGAAGATGGGCTGCCAAGCCTTGGAATAACCAAAGTTAGATGACCTAACATTCATTTTTAAACCAGTTTAGAAAAGACATTCCAGCTTTTTGCTTGTTTTACTCATTTAATTGCTGGAAAGATCGCGGCTGGATTAAGATCGCCTACAAAAGTGAACAAAATGGAAATTGGATAGAAATTGATGGGCACACATTTTCTATTATTGTAAAAAGTTTACCTAATCCCTAGATTGGTGCTTTTGATGGTGAAAATCAGACATAACCCAACAGGGTAGTTCATGTGAATAGCAATATCCCTTAGACTTATATACCACTTTACAGTGCTATACATCTGTCTCTAAGCAGTTTACAGAGTCAGCCTATGGCCCCCCAACAACCTGGGTCCTCATTTTACCCACCTCGGAAGGATGGAAGGCTGAGTCAACCTTGAGCCTGGTGAGATTTGAACTCCCAAATTGCAGGCAACCGGCAGTGAGCAGAAGTAGCCTGCAGTACTGCACTCTAGCCACTGCGCCACTGTGTCTCCCATATCCTGACAGTTTATGTAACTTTTGGATATTCTCAGGGTTGTAAAGTCAGGAAGACTAGCCACGACAGCGCTCTTTGAGCTTGGGGACACTGGAAACAGAAATATAATGTTGTTCAAAGAAATAAACTGTTGCTAATGTTTCCTTTTTGATGAGTAAAAAAAAGTGTGTATGTGTGCTGATTCTAGTTTAAATACAGCTGCAATAATTCTTACATGTTGCACAGCTGTTCAGCACACTGGCAGCTGTCCACATCTTATGAGTCCCGTCATGCATTTTCCACTATTGTCTTTCTGACACATAAAGAATGTGTCTTTAATTCTTAGAGGGAAAGTGATTTGTTGATTCCCCTCCCCCCCCACTCAGGTAGACTTTGCTGCAGAATGTAATAAATCTACAGTTCTATGGTTTTAGCCTCGATCAAGCCCCTTTAATCCTCCCATTCTGACTCCGTACGGCAAAGGATAAACAGCTTTCTCTGATTCTCCATATATTTTGCAAACTAGGGGCTTATTTTAGAGATCTCGTACCCAAGCCTTGTTAAATTGAATTCCTGCTTTGGAAGAACCCCTTTTCCAAGGGCCCCTTCAAGGGGCACATTCACCACTGATGTGAGTAAGGAGGCCCAAGGACATCATTCTGCTCTGTTCACCAAAGGCAGCATAGAGGAAATCCTCGACTTACAGCCATTTGTTTAGTGGCCATTGGAAATTGCAATGGCATTGGAAAAAGTGACCTACAACTGTTCTTTGCACTTATGACTATCACAACCCCACAGTCCAGGGGTGGGTTTCAAAAAATTTAGAACCTATTCTGTAGGTGTGGCCTGTTTTGTAGGAGTGGCCCTGTGGTCATGTGACTGGGTGGGCGTGGCTTGGTGGGCATGTGACCAGGTGGGCATGGCCAATTTGGAACATGTGGTGAAACTCACTTAATAATGCTCTTGCTTAGCAACCAAAATTTTGGGCTCAATTGTGATCATAAGTTCTCTTTCTCTTTCTCTTTCTTTCTTTCTTTCTTTCTTTCCTTCCTTCCTTCCTTCCTTCCTTCCTTCCTTTTGTCTCTCTCTCTCCCTCTTTCTCTCTCTCTTCCTTTCTCTCTTTTTTGTCTTTTTCTCCCATTTTCTTTTTCTTTCTTTTTTCTCTTTCTTTCTCTTTCTATCTTTCTTCTCTCTTTTTTCTCTCAATCTCCCTCCATTCCATCCTTCCTTCCTCCCTTTCTTGTGTGTATCTCTCCCACTCTCTCCCTCCCTCCCTCCCTCTTCCTTTCTTCCTCCCTCCCTCCCTCTCACACACATATCCCTTCCAATTATATTCGTAATAGATATATTCTATGAACTAAAACCGATGTCCAATAAATTTTAGGTATTTTTTTAGGTATTTATTGGGATTTATATGCCGCCCTTTTCCCTGAGGGGACTCAGGGCGGCTTACAACGACGAGGGAGGGGAGGTGCAAGGTCAAAATGAAACAATATGTGAACAACAGAAAAATAATAAAAACCCAACTTTCATTCAACAGTCAAACACTCGGGCGGGTAATTAGGAACCTATCCCCAGGCCTGCTGGGAGAGCCAGATCTTGAGGGCTGCGCGGAAGGTCTGGATAGTGGTGAGGGTGCGGATCTCCATGGGGAGCTCGTTCCATAGGGTCGGAGCAGCAACAGAAAAGGCTCTCCTCCGCGTGGTCGCCAGTCGGTATTGACTGGCAGATGGGATTCGGAGGAGGCCCAGTCTGTGAGATCTAATTGGTCGATTTAGGGAGGTAATCGGCAGAAGGCGGTCTCTCAAGTACCCAATCCTATGATCACCGGCATTCTGTGTCCTACAAGCCAATTTATAGAGCTCTCATTCAGCCTCTTACCGCTCTGGGGATTAACCGAATATGGCTAATCATCCTGTTATCTCTTGGCCTTGGTTCCCACCCTTTTAGCAGAGCGGCAGAGAGGGATAATTTCAAACAGCTTTTTTTCCCTTTTGCTGAAGCCCGATTTCTCTGCCGCTGGGTGAGTGACCTGGTGGCTGTCCGAAGGTGTTGGGCATGCCATGAAAGGCATGCACATCACACACACACACACACACACACACCACTTGCCACAATGCAAGGAGCATGTATAAGTGGGACTGGATCATCTGGGAGGCTGGCAAAAAAGAAACCTGTTTCTCCAGGGATGCTGGCCAGTCCCCTCTTCACTTACTGCTCGCCCCTGCCTGGCTGGGTGGCTGGCCAGGAAAGCGGCCGTGCGGTGTGTCTGTGTGTGTGTTAGCATAACCACTCTTCCCTTTGCTGTTTTAAAAGAAAACAAAGCTGGAAAGGTAGGGGGGGAGACACACGACCAAAGTTTTAGGGGACTTTTTAGAGAGACCCCTTCAAAATCTCCCTCTTTTCTGCTCTTTTGCTTTTTGGGGGGGGGGGAGAAACACGAAGTGGATGCCCAGAATAGTAAAAAGACCCTCTATAAAGGCCCTTTTTATCCAGAAAGCAGGAGAAGGTGCAAAAGGAGGAGAGAAAGAATTTGGGCTTCTTTTCTTTTTGGTCAAAGCTGAAGTTGTTGACCTTTTTCCCTCCCAAAGTGGAGAGAACCAACATCCGGAATCGCGTCTTCTCTGGAGCTCTGGTCTTGGTGACAATCAAGAGTCAACCAACACCCTGCAAGTGGCTTGCTTGAGATAGAGGTGTGTGCGGGGAAACACGCACACGTGCACGCACACACATACACATGCACCCAAGACTTCTTTGTATGCTTCGCGACCAACAAAAAACTTCACCCCTCACCCCCGAAATCCAAAACAAAGGCTGCGTTGGCACAAGATGTTTCACCAGTTTAAGGGAAAAGGTGGTGAGCCCGATTGGTGAATTTAGAACCCCGGTTCTGCTTTTGGGCTTCCGTCTGCTTCTCCCTCCCCCCTCTTTTTTTCAGAGGCTTCGCCTGGAGAGGGTGCGAACCCACCAACCTCTTTCCAGTGAGAAATTGGGAGGTCCTGGAAAATACTCTCTAAATCACCAACTCACAAGGTATGTTGGGGGTGAACGCAGCTTAGGTGTTCCCAAACACAGCGCGACCTTCCTGGCGTTCAGATGTGTCCGATCCATCATGACCCCATGGACAATGTTCCTCCAGGCCTTCCTGTCCTCTACCATCCTCTGGAGTCCATTTAAGCTCATGCCTACTGCTTCAGTGACTCCTTCCAGCCACCTCATACTCTGCCGTCCCTTTCTTCTTTTGCCCTTAGTCTTTCCCAGCATGAGGCTCTTCTCCAGTGAGTCTTTCCTTCTCATTAGGTGGCCAAAGTATTTGAGTTTCATCTTCAGGATCTGGCCTTCTAAAGAGCAGTCAGGGTAGATGTCCTCTAGGACTGAGCGGTTTGATTGCCTTGCAGTCCAAGGGACTTGCAGGAGTCTTCTCCAGCACCAGAGTTCAAAGGCCTCCATTCTTTGGCACTCAGCCTTTCTTATGGTCCAACTTTCACAGCCATACATTGCAACTGGGAAAACGATAGCCAATATACGAACTTTAACCATAACTATAACATAACCATATACGAACTTTAGTGGGTGTTAAAGAAAACTGAGGAAGTCAATTTCTTTTCCAACAAGAGGAATAAGAATACACCAAAGAAAAACATGAAAGAAAATGTGGACATTTCTTCTCATGCTGCTAGTCATAAAAGTGAACTGGGCCAAAATCATATATCCTGTTTCCCTAAAAATAAGCTCTCCCCTGAAAATAAACCCTCCCCCAAAATATTGCAACACAGCAGCAGCCATGAGGTGACCATGCTCACCACCTCCTGCACCTCAAAAATAATAAGGCCTCCCTGAAAATAAGGCCAAGTGCTTATTTCGGGGGTCAAAAGAAAATAAGACCCTGTTTTATTTTTGGGAAAAAATGGTATGCATATAAGTTTTCCGCTAGTTAAACAAATGCTTCTCTTTTTTTTTTTCAAGGCCCAAATCTCGGAGAACCATTCCAATCACAGGATTTTCTTTTCTTTTTAAAAATAATTTGGTGTCCGTTTTCTGATAAACATCTTCACCCACCAAGGCCCCTTACAACTATCAGCACATTTTTTAAAAAAACACGCCTCAATTCAGCTTAAGCCCTTTGATGATGTTTGCTAAAATACAGAAGGCAATTCTCACATGACACCGGATATTACAGTGTTTGATTGCCATGTCTGTGGGCTTAAGGCATTTTCTAATGAAAGAGTTATGATTTCAAAAATCCCCCAAATTATAAATAGACTCTCTCGGCTTCTGTTTTTGCCTTTGAAGGGGATGAAATTTCTTTGCTTATACAAACTGCCAGGAGTTGTTGCTATATTATTTTGTGAGGCTCAACTAGTCTTCATCTCATCTTCTGGAAATGCCCAGTGCTGGGTCCGTACATTTGAACGAAGATCTTGTGGTCCAGAACAGGAGTTGCTCCCTGCACATCTGTCCAAAATTGCACTGGAATTACACTATCATCCCATTGTGAATATCAGGTCAAATTTTCTACTCCCAGGGACATAACCTCTGACAATTTCCATATTATTTTGAGGGTGTTGATACATAGATCAATCTATTTATGACTTTTTGTGGGATCTTTGTATACAGCAGCATTAGATTGAGTGATGGGTATTTTTTCTTTTCCCTTTTTTGAAGATAAGGACATATACCTTTTTCTAGCACCTGAATTTCACCCGTTCTCTAAGCTCTTTAAGTAGAGGTTTCATGTGTTTTTAAACCAGTCTTTAAAAAAGAGATCCTCTTAAATCACAAAAGAAAGCCAGGTTTCACCAGCTATATATGCTGATGTCCTGAAGGTGTTTTTTTTTAAAGAGGCAACTGGACTTTCTGGTTTTTCTTCGAAATCATTTTGCTTCTCATCCAAGAAGCTTCTTCAATTCTGAAATGGGCTTCTTGGATGAGAAGCAAAACATCTTCCAAGACAGAAAGTCCAGTTGCCTCTTCAAAAAGCACTTTTGGGACAACCATAACCTGGATGACTGAGAATCTCCATAGATATGTACCTGTATCAGGGACGTGCAGTCAGGGGAAGCAGGGGAGGCAGGACCTCACCACTGTCATCATGAAAAAGAAAAACAAATGTAAAAGGAAAAAGGCTGAGGTAGTTGCTGCCACAGTCACAGTGGATGACTCTGCTTAGCGCTTAACTGCAGGAGGGGGCGAGAGAACCACGTGCCTCCTTTAGTCTATCTTTATGATCACTTGAGCAGAGTTAAGCAAGGGTTAAAAGGCAAAAAATTCCTTATGCAAAGGAGGCACGTGGTTCTCTCGCCTCCTCCTGCTCTGGCAGCAGCAGCTTTTGCCTTTTTCTTTTTACATTTTTTACATTTTCATCATGGCAGACAAGAGGAGAGTTGAAATCCTCTGTGACACAGCTGGAAAAGGTATGTGGATCCTGGGGGAGGAATTCAAAATTATTGTAATTTGTAAGTAATTTTTTATTGTAAGTAATTTGTATGTGTTTGTGTGTCAATTTGAGAGAGAGTTTGTTTGAGAAGAGAGGGAAGGGGGAGAGGCAGGGAGGGCAGCTTGTTTGAGAAGAGAGGGGCAGCCCGCCAGCAGAGGTGAGTCTTTTACCCGCCTCTGCTGGTGGGCTGGCACTTTCTTTCTTTTGCCTGCTGTGCCCCCGTTCTCTTTCTTCTTTCCCCCCCCCACTGGGAGCCTGTTCCCCTCTCCCTTTCCTCCTCCTCCCCTCCCCTTTCTTCGCCGGCTGCCGCCATGCCCCTCGCCTCCTCTGTCCCTGCCGCTGTGTCCAACAGAGGCATCTCGAGTCTATGGCGGACATAAATGCAAGATGCCTCTGTTGGGGACAGTGACGGGGACGCTGCTTCTCGCCGCTGCCGTGCTCTTGCCTCACCAACCGTAAACCTCACCGCACGTCACTGACCTGAATGTTGTTAGTTATAGCAATCAGGTGCCTAACATGGCCATATTTTCAGAGTGTTTTATTTACTTCATTTCAGTTCTGTGGCCAACCCTTGCTACTTCCAGGCACTGCTGGTCAAGAAGACAGGATTAAAATCATTCTATTGGAACACCCATTGAAGAAAAAGTTGTTTTGGACTTGGTCACTTCCTCTTACTTCACCCCAAGCTTGTCTTCTGTTTTTGTGACTGGTCAGCCAAATCATTTAAAATTCAGCACATGTTAAACTGGATGGGAGCATAACGTTGAGGGAACACACCCATTAAATTCCTTAAATTGGCCCATATTGAAACAATCCATTTTGTTGTTGCTAGTTGCGAAGTTGTGTCCGACCCATCGCGGCCCCATGGACAAGGTTCCTCCAGACCTTCCTGTCCTCTACCATCCTCTGGATACCATTCAAGTTCATATCTACTGCTTCAGTGACTCCATCCAGCCACCTCATTCTCCTTCCTCCCCTTCTTCTTCTGCCCTCCGTCTTTCCCAGCATTAGGCTCTTCTCCAGGGAGTCCTTCCTGGTGGCCAAAGCATTTGAGTTTCATCTTCAGGATCTGCCTTCTAAAGAGTAGTCAGGGTTGATCTTCTCTAGGACTGACCGGTTTGATTGCCTTGCAGTCCAAGGGACTTGCAGGAATCTATTACTATGGCTGAAAAGGGTTCAGAAATTGGGACAACAAATTTTATGCTAGTTTTCTACCAGCTCAAGTATCTGAGTTTAATGTGATTTGTATCTGCACCAGATCTTGAATCACTACAACTGTGGGTCCCCTTTGAAAGAACTGCAAAGAAAACATTATATACATCTTCTTGGGTAAGAGAATGCCAGGAAACCTCAAAAAATATTGTGACTATAACTTCCTCTATGTATTTTAATTCAGATGTTCCCCATGGCATTGCCTAGTTCATTATTTTGGATTTCTGAGCAGGAATAAATATTTTAAATATGCAGCACAGCTGTTCCTCTCTATTGCTCCTATCCCTTTTAATCATTCTCTACAGGTTATTTTTACTTTTGTGTGTTATATGTGAGAACCAGAAGTTTGCAAATATGCTCACAGGGGGAGAAAAAAAGCAGGGTTCTCCCTTGTTTCAGAAGAGTTGCTTTTTATGTGCTAAATTGGGGAGAAATCGACCCCCATCATGCCTGCTTAGAAGTAAACTCCACTAAATTCAATGAAACTTCCTCTCAAGTAGAGAGACAGCTGTGCCCCAACACCAGCATTTGAGCACAGTAGTTTCAGAAGATGATAGATATTGTTGAAAATTCAAAAGGAAGACAAATGAAGAAGCGGTTAAGTGATTGATTTATGTTGAAAGATTAAAAGAGCGAAATATGTATAGCTAAAGGGAGGACACGATCACTATCTAGATGCATTGTGGAGGAATCATTATAGCAAATAAGGACATTGGTGGGGAATGTTGGAGAATGTATGGGAAAAGTAAATTAGCTTTATCAAATAAGGCATCTTACAGAATTGTTGAATAGCAACACTTCACAATTAATAGCTTCATAATGATGAAGCTACATAATTATTGCCTTGCTGAATGTAATGGGAGTTACTATCTGTCCAGGGGTGGGTTCCTGCCAGTTCTAACCTCTTCTATAGAAGAGATTCCACAAATCTACAGTGCCGTTTAGAACCGGTTCCAGCTCCCTCCTCCCACCCGTCCGCACATCATCAAGATGAAGAGCGAGAGGAGGAATTCTGGGAGTTGAAGTCCACAAGTCTTAAAGCTGTCAAGTTTGAACACCCCTGGGGTTTTTTTTCTAAAGGGTTAGGGGTGCAAGGGTCTTGTAACTTGACAGCTTTAAGACTTGTGTGCTTCAAAAGCCAGAGTTTCTGAGCCAACATTTTGATTGCTAAGCAAGAGCATTGTTAAGTGAGTTTCACCACATTTTACAAGTTGACCATGCCCACCCAGTCACATGGCTGGCAAGCCATTCCCACCCAGTCACATGGCCAGCAAGCCACTCCCACAAAGCAGGCCACACCTACAGAAGAGGTTCTAAAAAATTTTGAAACCCACCACTGCTTACAACTAGTCATCAAGCTTATAACCATACCACACAGCCATGTGATCATAATGTGGGTGATTGGCAGTTGGCATTTACAATGGTTGCAACACCCTGAGGTCATGGGATCACTTCTTGTGAACTTCCCAGCTGGCTACAGACAAGCAAAGTCACTGGGCAAAGCCAAATTTGCTTATATCACCATATAATTCATTTAACAATGGTATTGAATGACCTGGTCTTTTGGGCTAATTGAATATCAAAACACAGGCAATAATAGTAGGTTGTTTGAATTATGAACAATAGCAGTAAACTAGTGGTCAAAGCGGGGTAGAATCAATGAAGTAGAGTGAGATATAAAATAGTTAGTTTATTATATGATACTTGTATGCCGCCCTATTCCCGAGGGACTCAGGGCGGCTATAATAAATTCCTGGTTCAGGAAAAGCCAAGTTGTAGGAAGAAATTTGTTGTTGTTAGTTGCGAAGTCATTGTGATCCCCATGGACAATGTAACTCCAAGCCTTCCTGTCCTCTACCATCCTCTGGAGTCCATTCAAGCTCACTGCTTCAGTGACTCCATCCAGCCACCTCATTCTCTGCCCTCCCCTTCTTCTTTTGCCATCAATCTTTCCCAGCATGAGGTTCTTCTCCAGTGAGTCCTTCCTTCTCATTAGGTGGCCAAAGTATTTGAATTTCATCTTTAGGATCTAACCTTCTAAAGAGCAGTCAAGGTTGATCTCCTCTAGGACTGACCGGTTTGATCGCCTTGCAGTCCAAGGGACTCAATGCAGGAGTCTTCTCCAGCACCAGAGTTCAAAGGCCTCCATTCTTTGGCGTTCAGCCTTTCTTATGGTCCAACTTTCACAGCCATACATTGCAACTGAAGAAATTAGTAGAAAGTAAAAAAGAGTATAAGACAAGAATAGGTTTAAAGAGCTATAACTTTACTCATTAGCTACCTTGCCACGAACCTCTTTGCAGGAATCGCTAGAAGGCTGGGGAAAAAGAACTAAGGGAAACTTGAGGCCTGGGAGAGTTAGCATTCCAGAGCAGGGTGAGGCCAAAGAGCAATTCCTGGCAAGAACTGAGTCTGAAATTAAAACAAAATTCAGTAGTTGGTAAGGATGCTTGAAGAGTTCATTTGCCATGAAATCCAATCAAATTGATCCGTATTTCATAGCCAAGAGATGGTCCAGAATATAAACAATCTTTGGTGTTTGCTTGGTTTCAAAATGCAGGCCCACTGTCATAAATCTACATGGAATCCAGTGTTTCAAAACAGATGTCAATATAATTTTTTAAAATACAAATGATGTCTTTGAAAAAGGGAGAAACACACGTGAAAGTAATCAGAAATAGAAATGCATCCTAATTTCATGCAGTGCATTCAAATAGAGATGGTATTCAGCCAGTTCTGACAGGTTCTGGAAAACTGGTAGCAGAAATCTTGAGTAGTTTGGAGAACCAGCAAATAGGCTGGCCACGCCCCTGATGCCTCCCAGCCTCCTAGCTGTTCTTTTTGTTGTTGCCCAGAACAGAAGAATGGAGCTGGAAAGCAGGTTAGTGGGGTAGGGAGGGAATGGGGATTTTACAGTATTCTTCCCCTGCCATGCCCACAATGGCACTCCTACAAAGCCATGCCATGCCCACAAAGCCACACCCACAGAATCGGTAGTAAAAAAAATTGAATCCAACACTGATTCAAAATGACAACCCCCTGCATCTTTTGAACTAGCTTGGTTGATGTGAGAGGCCAGGATTTAAACTGCCCAGCTTCCATCATAACATTTTTTGATACCTCTGCAGATGTATCAAAAGAAGATGAGGTGCATTGAAGCTAATAATGCATTTGCTACAAGTTTTCAAGCTGAAAGCAATGTGAAGATGGACAGTTTTTTTGGACACTACAATGTATTTAGAATCACAGAATGTATTTTTATTAGAACTGCTATAATTAAAAAGAAACTTTGAAGGTCTGGATCTCCTTCTCCTTTTATCTCCATGCCTTGGTAGCAGATCTTCCCTCTGTCTGCCAAGGGCATCCTCTACATCAGTGCTTCTTGACCTTACAAGTTTAAGATGGACTTCCACTCCCAGAATTCAAAACGGAGAAAGACTGTTCCATAACCACTACAAAGAGTACAATTGTTTTGATGCTTTGTCTCATTGCATCTGCACAGATTTCTTTTGGCAAACCATCACACAAATGCACTTAGTATGAACCACAATTGTGGATGGAGATCACTAATTGAACAGTAATATCTGTGCTTTGCTATTGGTCAGCTGTGTCACAGCTGGTAACTAATAGTTGGCTGACTTTGGCTGACCTTGAGAAGGCTTAAGTAAGGTTGGACCGAATTCAAAGGCAGGTGGGATGTTGCTAGATAACCCCAAGGGCTGGGATCATGGACTAGACTCAGAAGGGGGGGAAAAGCCAGGAAGAGGAGAGACTGTTCTTAATTCCCTGCCAAAAATCCCTATATAGATATATCCACTTGGAGTCCAGTTCAACTCTGGGGAATCTTTACCTTTTATAAAGCTGAAGGGAGCATGGACTGACTCGTGACTTGCCAAGCAGTTTGAAGTCTGTGGAAGTTGATGACTAGAGATAGGTCAGTTTCAAGTTACTTTTTGAAGGATTGGGGAATGGCAAGTGGTTTTCATCAAAGACATACATTTTCCTAAGACAGTGTTTCTCAACCTTAGCAACTTGAAGATGTCTGGACTTCAACTCCCAGAATTCCCCAGCCAGCGAATGCTGGCTGGGGAATTCTGGGAGTTGAAGTCCGGACATCTTCAAGTGGCCAAGGTTGAGAAACACTGTCCTAAGATATTCCTTCACAACTGAAAATCCATTTTTAAAAAATCATTACTCTCATTGATAGGCCACTGGTAGTTACTACTTCTTCTTCACCAATTATAGTTTGTTTCTCCCTGCTGGATTAGGCATACAATATTCCAACTCGATCAAATATCTCAAAAATTAGAGAAATGAAGTCAACAAGAGTAGTAGGGTACAAGTTATCCTAAGTAGTGATGGGGATTATGATCAAAAGTAATTAAACAGAAAGTCTTGGTACTGCCGAGAATAGTCTTGCTGATTGATTGAATGGACTCAGGGCCAATTTATGGGCAAGGTCCATAACTGTACAAAGAATGATATTTATAACCTGCGATGGCCAATAATTTCAACCGAGTCCAAAACTCCAATTCTAAACCTTACTCATCTGTGAGTAAGACCATCCCTTTTGGTGTCTAAAATCAACAACAACAACCCGCTACCTGTAACTACATGTATACCATTTGTTTGAAATGGTATAGAGTCTCCCGCTTGAGCAGGGCATTTGACTGGAAGATCTCTAAGGTCCCTTCCAACTCTATGATTTTATGTTCTGTGTTCTAAGCTTTCCGTGTTCTAAGCTATGTTCTATGTTCTCATCTCTCAAGATAAGATTGTGCCAATGGCCATTTGAATCCACCCATGGTTTTCTGTATCATTCCACTCATCTGGGATTTAATGTTAGATGCTCCGAAGAAATGAGTAGAACCTACAGTGGAGGAAATATGGGCCAGCTTTAGAATAGCATCATCATCCAACTCTGTTTGCCAAACCATCTATTTCAGTGATGGTGAACCTTTTTTGGCACGCGTGCCAAAAGTGGGGGGACCGCAGTGGGGTTGTGTGTGGATGTGCCACACACATAATACTATGCACATGACCCCAGCGTGCATGTGTGCATGACCCCAGCGTACATGCATGCACGACCAGCGCTCCCCCCATTTTTGACGTGCTTTTTTCGCCTTCCCCAGGCTCCAGCGGCTTTATAGGAGCCTTAAGAAGGCAGAAACAGCCCGTCCCCAGAGGCCCTCCTGAGGCTTCAGGAGCTTCCCCGAAGCCTCTGGATTGCAAAAAAATGGCTCTATTGGCAAACTGAAAATTCGGGAATGGACTTCTGGTTTGCTCGTAGGGCCAGTTTTAGTCCTATGGAGCCTTCAGGGGCCTTCAGGAAGCTTCCCCAAAGGCTCCGGAGGGCTAAAACTGGCCCTACGAGCAACCCGGTTTGTTTGTAGGGTTGTTTTTTTGCCCCCTGGAACCTTAAGGGAAGCCTCTTGAAGGCTCCGGAGGGCTAAAACCGGCCCTAGAAGCAAACTGGAAGTACGTTCCTAAGCTTCCGGTTTTCCCGCAAGGCCGGTTTTTTTTTGCAAAAAATGGCCTGAAAAGAAGGCTGAAATCAGCTGGCCAGCACATGCATGTGTGCCGGCCAGCTGATAGGGCAACACCTCACGTGCCCTGACTAATGGCTCCGCGTGTCACCTGTGGCATGCGTGCCATAGGTTTGCCATCACGTATCTATTTGTTTAAGGCTGGAATTTTCAGTATCTTTGTCCCCCTTTGGCTTTGAGAAATCTCACTGGCATCAGCTCATTCAAATCAAAAGGGTGTCAGGAATGGCAGAAATCAAAACACAACCATTGGCTTTATATCAAAGAGGGCTGTTGAATGTTGCGAACAACAAGTAGGAACCCGTGGAACCCAGCTCAGGGGGAAGGGAAATGGTATAGAAATTACGTCAAAGGATCTCACATTCACCCTATCCCACCTCTACGCTCTCTGTCCTTTCACCCCACCTGACTTCCAAGAAGGAGGGACGTGGAGAAGGTCAACTTCAACAGATGGGTAAATGGTGGGAACCGAAGGCCCCCTCTCTCTTCTATGCACATCTTAAAGCATGGGCAGGGCGATTTGAAGGAGGGGAGGAGAATTCATTGGCGTAGGCACAGTTGACTTGTTCCATTGCAAAGGGCTTGCCTGGGGCCATTGTTGTACAAACACAACTGCAGAGCATTTTTATAGGCTGACATGAAACAGGGATCCTATTGCCAACTTGTGTCTTTGGAAGAGGTCTTTCAATTTTTCCTGCTGCCAGAGACTTTTACTATATGTTTTTCTTGGACAAGTTCCTGCTCTTTTACAGTAGAGGTGTTTTTTTTTAAATTGTTTGATATTTCTCTCCTCCCCTCCACAAGTCACTGGTACACCCTTGCCTCCTAATAACCTCTCTGAAGGTTATGCATGTTAGCTACGTTCTTGGCAAGCATTCAGGTAGTTTTCAAGATCTCTCTTGTATGCAAATAGAATCTTGAACTGGTGATTAAATAAGATTTATGGCTGCAGCAACAGTGGTCGAGGCAGCAGTGCCTCCATAAGTGTCAACAGCATAGGTGAAAAGACAAACCGTTGTTTTTATTGCCTGAAACTGAAGTGACATCCTTAGAATGCTGATAAACTCCATTCTAAGGCCAATTTTCAATCCTCTGGAGCGATTTTCATTTTGCTTGAAGGAGAACAGAATGTGGCAATGAATCAGCAACATGCCAAGCTCTGACACACACACACACACACACACACACACACACACACACACACACACAATTCAGTTTCTACTACTGCATGTCTGGTAGATAGAGCACTCACTTAATTGCTAGGTTTTAGTCGATTGATCAGAATAGAATTGGAAGGGACCTTGGAGGTCTTCTAGTCCAACTCCCTACTCAAGCAGGAAACCCATTTACTATTTCACATAGGTGCAGTGGTGGGCTTCAAATTTTTTTAGAACCTCTTCTGTAGGTGTGGCCTACTTTGTGGGAGTGGCTTGCCAGCCATGTGACTGGGTGGGCGTGGCCAACTTGTAAAATGTGGTGAAACTCACTTAACACCGCTCTTGCTTAGCAACCAAAATGTTGACTCAGAAACTCTGGCATTTGAAGCACGCAAGTCTTAAAGCTGTCAAGTTACAAGACCCTTGCACCCCTAACCCTTTAGAGAAAAACCCCTAGGAGTCTTCAGACTTGACAGCTTTAAGACGTGTGAACCCCAACTCCCAGAATTCCTCCCTCACTCTTCATCTTGATGATGTGCGGACGGGCAGGGGGAGGGAGCTGGGACCGGTTCTAAACGGCACTGTAGATTTGTAGAACCTCTTCTATAGAAGAGGTTAGAACTGGCAGGAACCCACCCCTGCATAGGTGGCCATCCAGTCTTTTCTTAAAAGTCTCCAGCGTTGGAGCACCCACAACTTCTGGAGGCAAGCTGTTCCACTGGTTAATTGTCCTCATTATTAGGAAATTTCTCCTTAGTTCTAAGTTGCTTCTTTCCTTGATTAATTTCCAGCCATTGCTTCTTGTCTTGCCTTCTGGTGCTTTGGAAATGGGTTGACCCCCATCTTCTTTGTGGCAACTCCTCAAATACTGGAGTACTGCTATCATGCCACCCCTGGTCCTTCTTTTCTAGCCAAACCCAAATCCTGCAACTGGTCTTTATATGTTTAGTCTCCAGGCCTTTAAACATCTTAGTTGCTTTTATTTGCACTTTCCCCCCTCCAAAGTCTCAATATCTTTTTTGTAATGTGGTGACCAAAACTGGATGCAGTATTCCAGGTATGACCTTACTAAGGATTTATAAAGTGGTATTAATACTTCACGTGATTTTGATTCTATTGTCTGTGTTTAAACAACCATGGATTGTATTAGCTTCCCAGATTTTGGGGCCTGGAGTTTTTTTAAAAATTTCAAATCAAACAGAGCAAGGCAAAGCCAAGGAAGGACCCTAATAGCCCCCTAAATGGAATAATTATACCATGTGCAGATGTGAATAAATCCTCACGAGGGGACAATCTAGTTTGCCCAGAGAAGAACCTGAATGCTGGTAGTCTATGACTTACAACCACAATTCAGGCCGATCAAATTCCAATAATGAGGATTCAAGGTCATCCTTTTTTAAGATGTATCTTAATGTAGGATTTGGGACCCCTCAGTCTGGGCCAGAATCTGTCATTCAGTGCAGTGTGAGAGATGGAACTTACCCATCTCTGTCTCTTGGCACTGTATGAAGCTCATCCCGATGGGATTAATAGGCAGATCTGGGAAGATCATCTGGGAGGCAGAGATAATTCCTTTTGGCTGATTTTTACTGGCCTTAACAAAGTGTGAATAGTAGCAACGTATTTGAGGCTTTTGAACTCTGGTGCTGGAGAAGACTTCTGCGAGTCCCTTGGACTGCAAGGCGATCCAACCAATCAGTCCTAGAGGAGATCAACCCTGACTGCTCTTTAGAAGGCCGGATCCTGAAGATGAAACTCAAAGACTTTGGCTACCTAATGAGAAGGAAGGGCTCACTGGAGAAGAGCCTCATGCTGGGAAAGATTGAGGGCAAAAGAAAAAGGGGACGACAGAGAATGAAGTGGCTGGATGGAGTCACTGAAGCAGTAGGCGTGAGCTCCAGAGAATGGCAGAGGACAGGAAGACCTGGAGTAACATTGTCCATGGGATGATGATGGGTTGGACACTACTTCACAACTAACAATAATTGTGAATTGATAGGATTTTTTGATGGCATCCTGTCCCTAGAAAAGGTAGGTGGGCTTCAATGGTAGCTAATTTTCCATGGATCATTAGAATCTGGGACTAATTGCTGGGAGATTGATGAGTTTTCAAATAACCATCTGCTGTGTTTCCCCCTTTTAACTAGTTCTTTTAGGCCTTAGCCAAAGATTCTAAAGCACTTAAGTGCTCTAAGCCATTGACATCCATCCACCTTGCTGGATTACATAAATGATGAAGAAATGAACTCTTCCTGAATGATTTGGGTGATTTAGATAATGCCTTCTGTGTAAAGTCAATGAAACTGGGCATCTGGTACAGTTTCTATTCGAGACAATGGTCTAACTTGGCTCTTTGGGGGAAATACAAATGAAAATCTAGACTTAAAATTTTAGATGTGGTTGCAGTGTTCTTTCCAAGCAGGCAAATTCTTGATGCTCCCTGCCAGTTTCTCAAAAGGAAAGTCAATGGGGAAGGCGGCAAGAAGTCAAAAGTCACTCTTGCTCCCACTGCTTTTTTGTCCACTATGGTTAATTTTGTTTCTCTGTTTAAATAAGGAAATATCTCAGAAACATAACCCAGTGAGGCACGTGTTGCCTAGCAATGACTAATTATTTAATTTAATCTCCTCCTATAATGAAACCATCTATATGGAAATTTAATAGTACATTTTACAAAGTGATCCATACTTCATCTTAAATAGACAGCAATACAGTGGATGTCTGCTCACAGTCCAACACCCATAGTTTACTCATAGACACAAACTCTTTTTAAAGTTATACTTCAAGAGTTAAGAGTTGAAATCTAAGCATTCCTGAAATCCAGATGAATGAAGTGTTTTCTCTTCATAATGAATATCTTCAGAATGGAAGCGTTCCAAATTTCCCTTCCTTGAGGAGTTGAATCCATCCCAAACACTATAGAATGAATTTGATGACTGATCCAGATCTCTTCTGAAATGGCAGGATCAAACTGCCATCTGCCACCCAACCATTGTTGGCAAGGCAAGGGATATTTATTGATGCTTTCATTTGGTGGAGAAAAAATATTTGGTTAAATGCCAAAATGGCCACCCTGCCTCCAGTCATCCATCACTTAGGTTAAGATAGCTCAGATTAATGAAAGAAGATTAAAAACCAGCTCTCAACATAGATACATACTGTACATTAGATGTGACTAGACTTATTTGTCAGTTGCAACATCAAGAGCTTTGAAGACAGGAGTACTTTTCTGATTGGCGTAAATCATATGAAGCTTCCCAAGACTGGCCAAAACTACAAAAGTGCTTTCTTAACAGTGGTCCTAATACCGTATTTTTGGAGTATAAGACGCATCTTTTTCCCTCAAAAAAGAGGGTGAAAATCTGGGTGCATCTTATACACTGAATACCATATTTTTGGTCTCAAAAATGGCCTTGCAGAGCCTTTAGGAGGCTTCGAGAGTGCTCCTAGGGGCTGGGAAGGGCAAAAATGAGCGAAAAACAGGCCGGTTTTTGCTCATTTCTGCACCCCCAACCCTCAGGAGCACTCTACAGGCCTCCTAAAGGCTATGCATGCCCTTGTTTTGGACAAAAACAGGCCATTTTGGGGTCTGCTGAGTGCAAAAAAAAATTTTTATTCACCTCTTCAAAATCTTGGTGCGTCTTATACTCCAGTTCATCTTCTACTCTGAAAAATATGATAATTGAATTCCTTCTCCATAAAAATTATTAACTGGGCTATTATTTAGCTATTAGACAAAAACATTTGATTTATTCAAACATTGTTATTCAGGAATTACTTAGCTATAGTCTTTAGGATTTTATCAATCGTTAGTAGTTTGGTGAGTTGTTGTAGTGATTGTTTTTGCTGTATTGTGTCATAGTGGGTGCAGGCACCTCTGACCTTGGCTGATTTGAGCACATTAAGGAGGTGGATAGAGCTAACCCCCACAACATGAATAAACGTGATGATACTTCCTGCCTACCAGACATCTGGAAACCAACCCTAGTCAACAAAGGAGCCCCACCCACCACCTAGGCCGTTACAGCACGAAACAACAACGGACACACAGCCAGCACCAATCCGCACCAATCTACCAATCATGATACAACCACACAACCAATCAATATATATATATATATGTGTGTGTGTGTGTGTGTATGTGTATGTATGTATGTATGTATGTATGTATGTGTGTGTGTGTATATGTATATGTATATGTGTGTGTGTATATATATATACACACATATATATGTGTGTGTGTATATATATATATATATATATATATACACACACACACACATACATACATTTTCACGGGTGTAGGTATTCGTACATTTTCACGGGTGTAGGTATGCTGGTCTTGTGTAGGTATGCTGGTCTTGTTGTATTCGGGTCTTTTCGCATGTAAGATTGAGATTGTCTTGGCAACATTTCAGCGAGGTCTCACTCACCATCTTCAGGCTGGGTTTTATATATAGCTCTCCTTCCTTATCAGCTGAGTGAAGGAAACGATTAAGTGTTATGTCAAAGCACCCAGTATGCCCAAATATGGGAGGGAGCATATTGCTTCCCTTTTTGCCTTTCAGCTGCACCCTATATATATGTAAAGAGAAAGAGACAGAGATGTATGTATGTATGTGTATGTGCACACGTACATGTAACACACGTACATGCGTGCACACACGTGCACATACCCACACACCAGTGTGTTATATACAGTGGCAGGATTCAAATAATTTAACAACCGGTTCTCTGCCCTAATGATTTCTTCCAACAACCAGTTCACCAAACTGCTCAGAAAGTTAAGAACCGGTTCTCCCGGAGTGGTTCAACCTGGCTGAATCCCATCACTTATGTATGTGTATGAGTAGATACATACTTTCTTTTAAGCAGGCAACAGAATTTCATTTTTAATTACTGTTTATTACCCAAAGTAAAAAAATGACAATAAAGTTTATCTTATCTTATCGATATTACTCACGCCCATATTTTTTTCCAAGAAAACTATAAAATGAAAGTATGGATCCTGTAGTTATGAAGCTCATCTTGGTGTTTTTAATTGTTTATCTTACTCCACTTTGAAAATTAATAGGATGAAGTTTCACCATGGAAATGCTTTTAATAAATACATAACAATATATTCAAGTAAAGAAACAATTGTCATCCAGTATTTATAATATTGCTACACTTATTTTGGATTATCAGAAAAGAAACTAAAATCATCTTAAGATATTTGGTGGCCCAGATTAAAATCTTGGTCACTGTCTTTGAACGAATGCTGTTTAACATGTTAATTTATTTATTTTTATCCTACATTATTACCTTAGAAGTATTTCAAGGTAGCAAACATACCTGATACTCCTTTCTCCTTCTGTTTTCTCAACACAAGTGTCTCAAAGTCATCCAGCCAGTTTTCGTGTCTAAGGCAGAACTAGAACTCATAATCTCCCACTTTCTACACTGGTGCCTTAATCACTTGGCTCAGATGAGCAGATTCCCAGTTCACCAGTTATAACACAATTTTAATCACAATTTTATTTTTAGGTGGTTTTTAAAGGTATGTTCCCTTCCATTATTTTTTTTTAGTTTGATGTCTTCTTGTATGCCACTCAGAGTTAAGCTGGGCTTGCATATCAATCAATGCTTTAAATTAATCAATAAATAAATTCCATGGTTTTATACATGTTGTGATTTTCATTTTAAAAAACATACTAGGTAACATAGAGGTTGTCCTCATTTAATGACCACTCATTCAATGACCATTCAAACTTGCAACGTTGCCAAACAAGGGATATTCAAAATTCCACCGATTGCATTTGATCACACGATCCTTGTGTGTGGCAACTGGCTCACAACTACAAGGGTTGCGGTGTTATATGGTTTCATGATCACCATTTGTGACCTTCATTGCCAGCTTCCAACAAGCAAAGGCAGTGGGGGATTACCTCAATTGCTGCTGGAATTCAACATAGTCAGATTGGATTTTAAAGCAACGTTGCTTCTAGATAGAGTTACTGGCCCCAACGACCATACTTAACATGCAGATACAAAAATCCATTTCAGCGGTGGCTCAGTGGCTAAGACGCTGAGCTTGTCAATCAGAAAGGTCGGCAGTTCAGCGGTTCAAATCCCTAGTGCCGCATAACAGAGTGAGCTCCTGTTACTTGTCCCAGCTTCTGCCAACCTAGCAGTTCAAAAGCATGTAAAAATGCAAGTAGAATAATAGGAACCTGTTGTGGCCCAGCAGGAGCCGTTGGAGCTGCCGACAGACTCCGATAGTGAGGGACCCTATGAGTCGGCTCTGGAAGATGTGGAGGACCCTGGGCAAGATTCAGACTCCAAGCAGGGACCAGAGAGGCTGGTTGGCCACTAAGAGGCACCTGAGGTATGGAGCAGTGGTGAAGACCGAAGGGAGTCTGTCCCTGAAGTCAGGCACTGGAGCAATGGTGAAGATCGAAGGGAGTCTGTCCCTGACATCAGGCACTGGAGCAGTGGTGACGATCGAAGGGAGTTTGTCCCTGACGCCAGGCAAAGGAGGGCGGAGAAGCGAAGGCAGCAATTACGGAGACAGACTCATAGGAGATAATCAGGTGGTTGTGATTTGGCTTCTCCCAAGAGAGTATATAAGACGAGACTTTGGGAGGAGACCTTTTGCAGGACACAACTGTTATACTAAGCTGGAGAAGCTCTTGTGTGTGTCTCTTATCTGTGGGAGTCTGGGTTGCTGCCAACGTCTTGTCTGTGAGTAATTACTGTGAATAAAGCGTGGCTAACAGTAAGCGTGTGTCGGCGTTAGTCACTGGACGGACAGGGGTCAGAACAGGAACCATTCGTAGTGGGAAGGTAACAGCGTTCTGTGCACCTTCTGTGTTTAGTCATGCCGGCCACATGACCACGGAGACATCTTCGACAGTGCTGGTTCTTTGGCTTAGAAACGGAGATGAGCACCACCCCCTAGAGTCGGGAATGACTAGCACACATATGCGAGGGAAACCTTTACCTTTATGCCAAAAGTAAGATGCATATCCCACCAGGGTCACTGGAGATGCAGAGATCATCTTACCTGCTCAGCTAAAGTATGTATGCACCTATGTTGGGTAACAGCAATATAGGAAGATGCTGGAAGCAGATGATCACTTTAGTGACTATGGCAAAGTGAGAGTGACATTGTCATTTTAGTGACAATTGCAGTTCATACTCTATGGAAGAAGGGAAAAATAAATTGCCCCCCTTTGGGTACTCAGAATAACAGAGTTGGAAGGGACCTTGGAGATCTTCTAGTCCAATGCACTATTGAAGCAGGAAACCCTATACCATTTCAGGCAAATGGTTGTCCAATATCTTCTTTAAAACCACTACTGTTGGGAGTACCCATAACTTTGAAGGGAAGTCATTCTACTGATTAATTGTTCTAACTGTCAGGAAAATTCTCCTTCGTTCTAGGTTGCTTCTCTCCTTGATTAGTTTCCATCCATTGCTTCTTGTGCTGCCCTCGGGTAGTTTGGAGAATAGGTTGACTCCCTCTTCTTTACAGCAAACCCTTAGATATCAGAACACTGCTATCATGTTATTCCTACTCCTTCTTTTCAGACATGCCTGCAACCATTTTTCATATCTTAGAACCTCCAGTCCTCTAATCATCTTTGTTGCTCCTCTTCATATTCTTTCTAGAGTCCCAATGTCTTACTTTATATTGTAGTGATCAAACTACTTGACTTACTCCTTGACTTACGATCATAAAGGAGTCTGCCCATTAGTCATTAGTCATGATGGTTGTAAAGCAAGCCACCCAAGTGACTAACCAAATTTTATTACCTATTTTGAGGTGGTTGCTAAATGAACCAATTGTTCATTATGGGCTGGCTTTACTGAAAACTGGAAGTAAATTAGATTAAGAATAATTGAGGATTGATAGGTACAGCAACCAACCTTGGAACTGATAATAAATATTGGGAAGTGGTGGTGAGCTGCTGCCTTTTATGGTCAACTATCAAAGGAACTATCAAAGCAGTCAGGAAATATCCATAGATTAGCATATGAAATGGAGCAGCAGTGAAGGTGTTGTGAAAGATACTCAGATGCTGTGATGCCTCTACACTCACAAAGAAGTGTGCAAACAACGGTTCCCCCTTGATATTCTGTACTTGGAAAAGCAGAATAGAAAGTTAATTGATGCTATCTAACTTTGGTGTTGGTGAGATACCAGGATGATCTAGGAAAGAAACAAATGGTCAAAGAACTACTCAATTGCAAATTCTCATTTGATGCATAAATGACCAGACACAAATTATTTGGAAACTCCATTCATTCATTCATTCATTCATTCATTCATTCATTCATTCATTCATTCATTCATTCATTCATTCATTCATTCATTCATTCACATTCTATAACCACCCAGTTTAACCAAGTGACTCTGGGCAGCTCCCAAATTTATTTTGTTAAGCAAGACAGCTGTTAAGCAAATGTTGCCCCAATTTACATTTTTTCTTGTGAATCACTGCAATTTTTTAGTTAGTAATATAGTTGTTAAGTGAATCTTGTTTCCCCACTGACGTTGCTTGTCAGAAGGTCGCAAAAGGGGTTCACATGATTCCAGGACACTGCAATTGTTATAAATGTGAATCAGTTGTCAAGCTTCCAAATGTAAATTACATGACCATGGGGATGCAGAAATGGTCATAACTGTGAAAAATGATCATGTCATTTTTTTCAATGCCGTAACTTTGAACAGTCACTATGTGAATTATTGCAAGTTGAGGACTACCTGTGGTTATAGAGATGGTACATGTCTGATTGGAATACCTGAAGGGATATGTCGGGGACACCATTCTAGACAATGTCTGTTTCAGTGGTGGGATTCAAAATTCTTTACTACCGGTTCTGTGGGCGTGGCTTTGTGGGAGTGGCAAAGATACTGCAAAATCCCCATTCCCCCCCCCCATCCCACTAATCTGCTTTCCAGCTCCGTTCTCCTGTTCAGGGCAACAAAAGAGGATCAGCTGGGAGGCTGGGAGGCAGCAGGGGCGGGGCCAGCCTATTTGCCGGTTCTTCAAACTATTCAAAATTTCCGCTTCCGGTTCTCCAGAACCTGTCAGAACTGGCTGAATATCACCTCTGGCCTGTTTCTATGATTGCTAAGACTCAATACTGTCTTGATGGTGCATAATCAACATGACTAACATGATGCAAAAATGCATCTCTTATGAGAAATTGTTAAAAGCTGCAATGCACAGATGAGGCATGGAGCGGCTGAGTTAATTAGAACAGCTTTATGGCTAACAGAACAAGAATCAAAATCAACTATATACAGATGAAACCTTGCCCTGCCTGACAGCTATTTATACTATAACTATCAGGCAGGGCAACCAATAAGATTGCAGAAAACAGCCCGCGCTCAGCCAGCCGTGCCTTAGCCAATCAGGTGTGGCTCAGCTGCTGCCGGCTGTAAGTCGTAAGTTGAGGACTTGAAGCTGGTCATAAGTTGAGGACTTAAGACCGGTTGCAAGTCGAGGACACAACAGAAATACTCCCTAATATGTTAATTTAAGAATATAAACTGTTACAGGCATTTGTCAGAATGCACACAGTGTGACTATGTGAGACAACCCAGGAGCAAATACAGTAAACAGAGGTTTGTATTTAAATAGTGGTTTTATCTACAAAGAATATATACATATACATACACATACTTTAGTCAGACCTCAAGCAAACAGCAATCAGCAATTACAGCATGAAAGCACATATGGAGAGAGAGATATGCCCCAACAGGACCTCTTCTTATTACAGGCACTTAAAGTGATATCAGTCCAAAAATCTTGCTGATTCATTCCCAGCATTACATCATCATAGCAGCTGGTCGGCTTTTAAATCATTACCCTGACAGCATTGCTGAAAATGAACTCCTGGAAGAGAGTATAACTGAAATTTATTCATTCCTAGTTTTTAATAAATTATTTCACTAACAATTATTGGTTTGCAGAGTGAACTAAGAGATTCCCAGGCAGTGTTTCTCAACCTTGGCAGTTTGAATGAGTGGACTTCAACTCCCCAAATTCTCCAGCCAGCCACTGTCAGTGACACTAAAGTACTGGTAGGGGAATTCTGGGGGTTGAAGTCCACACATCTTCAGCAGGGGGTGAAATCCTCCCAATTTGGCCCTGTTCAGCCGAACTGGTAGGGAAGATTGTCATTGGTTCTGCGAACTGGTAATAAAAAATAGTTTCCAAGGATCGTGTGGCTCAGCTATGAGCCGTGTGATCATCAGAAGCTTTCCCCCTGATTTTTAAAGCATTTTCCCCTGCCTATTTGCCCCAGCCAGCAGGAAAAAAATGCTTTAAAAAGTGAAAAAAAAGAGCTTCCAATGATCGCGTGGATCAGCTGTGAGCTGTGCGATCATCGGGAGCTCTCTCTTTTGCTTTATAAAGCATTTTTTCGTGCTGGTTTGGGCGAATAGGCAGGAAAAAAATGTTTTAAAAAGTTGGGAGGGGGAGGTTCCCACGATCGCACGGCATAGCTGAACCTTTTTTTCCACTTCTTAAAGCATTTTTTACTACCGGTTTGGGCGAATATGTAGTAAAAAAATGTTTTACAATTTTTAAAAGCTGGCCAAGCCCACCCAGTCACATGACCACCACCACCAGCAAGCCACGCCTAGAGATCCGGTGGCAAAACTTTTTATATTTCACCACTGACCTTCAGGTTGCCAGAGTTGAGAAACATTGCCTTAAAGGTTTTGCCCAAAGGAAACTGAAGTTTGCTTTCCAGAAATGAAAAATAGGAACGAACTGAAAATGATCTCTAATGATGACTTAAGCATTGAGGGCTGTAGGTTGTACAAAGTTTTATTTTCCTTTTTGGCATCAGCTGTTTGCCAAAGGAATACATATTATTGCTACAACCAGTTACTGTTATAGCCAAGGGAGATGCAACTAGCTGTTGAGTGAGTGAGTCACCCAAAGGTGTAGAAGACATAGCTCAAAGATACAGTTGAAGGGGCATTCCTTGTTTTTCCACATGCCCATAATATTCCACTATTTTCTTCTCCAAACAGCTCTTGGAAATTTGAAGAAAGTGGCCTTATGTTTCTCCCCATTCTTTTAAATCTAGGTGGGATGTGACATTTAATGCTACTAGTGATATTCCCCTCTCTAAGTATAACCTGCTCAAACGTGTTATGTTCACATCTAACCATATGGACAAAAAGAAAATTAATCTTCCCAAAGTGTCCAGTTTCTGGGACATTATTTGGAATCTTTTCTTGGTCAGTTTCTAATTTAATCTTATGGGAAGATGACATTGTCCAGCAGCCTCTGGTTTCTTAAATGATCACAACCCAGAGCACATTTCGGCAGACCAAAGGATATCAGTTTTGATAATTTTCCTTTAATTGCATTTCTTAGTTTTACTTTTGAGGTTGAAAGCTTTCCAAGGTCATTTACAATATACTGTAAATCATAATTTAATTCAATGTAAGTTGAACAAATCCAGGGCTGAGCCCCTTAAACCTAACAAATTTCAGCCCATTGTCAATTCCACAGCAAATACCATTTTAAAAATAGAGTTATCTGCCTGGAAATAATAGTTTCTTGAGTCTTTTTACTTTCCATGTCAGCTTTGTCAAAGGATACCATTTATTCTATCAGCTGAAATGGCAGCCCAATAAGAAATCTTACTTACTACCCACAGTCACTTTTCTTTATATACTAGCTGATAACCTGGCGTTGTCTTGGTACTTATTTATAGGGGGAAAATATTCAGACCAAACGTAATTTCCAATGTTGGATTTTCCCCCTTTCTAGATGAAGCTCCCTTGTGGAGTATTGTGAAGCCATTACCATGGCAGCTCCATTGCGCTGTACAGTAGAAGCCGTTTTAAGGCACAACAGGCTGTATTTTAAGGCACAACATTTTAAGGCACAACAGAATACATCCCCCAAGGAGTATTAGGGATGTCTTACCCTTACAGTATTTGTTTCCAGAGAGTAAGTCATCTGTGTATCAAGTTTGGTTGAAAGGGGTTCCACACACACACACACACACACACACACACACACACTTAAGCTACTTCTTCAGTTCTAGGCAAACCATACCATACTGAGTGGGATTATAGTTTTGTTCTTTGTTAAGATGATTCCATGGGAGTTCAATAAGAGACACACAGAGAGAGATTGTCAATGGGTATACAGATGATCCTTGACTTACAGCCACAACGGAGCCTAACATTTTTGTTGTTAAATGAGACAAGTGTTGTGTGAGTTTTGCAGCATTTTATGACCCTTCTTGTCACAGTTGCTACGTGAATCACTGCAGGTGATACGTTAGTAGCATGGTTGTTAAATGAATCTGGCATCTCTGTTGACTTTGCTTGTTAGAAGATCGCAAACGATCATCATGTGATTGTGGGACAGTGCAACCATCATAAATCTGAGCTAGTTGCCAACCATCCCAGTTTTGATCACATGACAATGGGGTGTATGTGCTCAATGGTCATAAGTGTGAAAAATAGCCATAAGTCACTTTTTTCTGTGCTGTTGTAACTCTGAATGGTTACTAAATGAATGATTGCAAGTTGAGGACTACCTGTAGTCTTTATGTCCTTTCATATTTTGCAGTGAACTAGACAACCCCTGCCTTGGGTTAGCATTTCAGAGATATTTCCTTATCTAAAGAGAAACAGAAACAGAATGACCAAGCCTGGAAAAAAAGCAATAAGAGCAGGAGAGACTTTTGAATTCCTGCTGGCTTCCCCACTGAGTTTTTTCTTCCTTCCTTCAGATGCTTGGCAATTGACCCATATTTATGATGGTTGCAGTGTCCCACAGTCATGTGATCTTGGACAACCAAAGTCAATGGAGAAGCCAGGTTCACTTAACAACCATGTTACTAAATTAACAATTGCAATGATTCACTTAACAACTGTGACAAAAGGGGTCATAAAATGGGGCAAAATTCAACAACTGTCTTGCTTAGTAAAAAAAAATGTTGGGCTCAAATATGCTGTGTTGTAATCTCAATATTATATGGGGTCTCAGTGAAGTCTTTTAGGCTTACACCATGTACTCTACCTAGACCAGTCAGTATTAGTAATGAGCACTCTGTTTTTCTGAAGATTTTATGCCTGTTACTTGGCCAATCACCAAGAAACTATGAGTTCTAGTCCCATCTTAGGCACAAAAGCTGGCTGATGACTTTAGGCCAATCACCAGGAGATGGAGAGTTCTAAGTCTGCTTTAGGCAGGAAATCTGGCTGTGTAAATTTCGGCCTGTCACTCTCTCTCACCTCAGCCTACCTCACAGAGTTCTTGTTGTAGAGAAAATAGGAGGAGAAAGGAATATTAGATATGTTTTCCAAATTGAGTTATTTGTAAAAATGATAAAGGCAGAGTAAAAGTAAGTAAGTAAGTAAGTAAGTAAGTAAGTAAGTAAGTAAGTAAGTAAGTAAGTAAGTAAGTATCTAACTAATTATCTATCTATCTATCTATCATCTATCTAATTATCTAACTAATTATCTAACTAATTATCTAACTAACTAACTAACTAACTAACTAACTAACTAACTAACTAACTAACTAACTAACTAACTAACTAACTAACTATCTTCTGAGAAATTCCAGGATGCCTATGGCATAATCAGAAAACCACTCATTCCAAAAAAGGGGACCAGGATTTAGGTTGAGGCCAATCCTAAAGAGCTCATTTAACTTGCCCTTACAAGGAAAGATGGTGAAAGGTAAAAAAAAAAGAAAAGAAAAGAAAAGAAAGAAAAAAGAGTATTGTTTGTTTAACGTGAGCTGCTTTGTGCACGTTCAGCTGCTGACCCTGTCATCAGCCTTTGTGTAGGAGGCAAATGAAAGCATGAATTTGCCCCAACCCACACTTGAATGTTGGAGCCACAGGCCTCTGCGCCTAATCTAGGTAACAAGCCGGTACACGCATGTTTTGTGCACACATATAGCTACACGCTTTGCAAGTTTGGTGGAGATCTCATCCCTATCTGAAGAAGTGTGTCAGCCACCCTTTCATGTGAGCTGTGAAATCTTCCTCCACTTCATTCTTTTGTCTGATCCATCTGCCTGCTCTCCATTTTCATGCACAGAATAGGTAAATACATCTTCCATTCACACACTTCAGGGCTTCTTACATCTGCGTTGCCTATTGTGTTGCTGATGCAGGATAAGGAAGAAAGGGAAGGGAAGAAAATAGAAAAAAACCCCAAAACCTCCCAGGATTCCCGCCACCCCCTCCTTTGCATCTGATGAGACAGTAATCAGGGAAGATTGGCTATTAACCAACTCAAAACTTATTTATCATCATACCTGGCGTGTATCCTAGGACAAAGTGAAACTGCTGACTACTAAACAAGCCGTATAAGGAAACGGAACAAAGAGCCTACAAAAATATGGAGAAACGGCTAACATGGTCCATAACAGCCTCCATATTTCAGGTTTCGGAACACAAAACCTTTGTTGGAGTCACAACCTGCAGCTGGAATCTCTTTAACAACTAGGGTGGAATTCATGCCTGAGACTGTATATAGCTCAATTATCCAAAGCCCTGCTTAGATAAGAGAGTGCATGGTTATCCTTTGAAAGCTTCCTTCAAAGGGTTTGGATCTCAGTATGAGAGTCCCCCCCAAAAAAACAAAAGTAAAAATATAACTCTGGTTCATTTAGCTATGCCTTGCTGTATTTCCTTGGACCATTTGTGGATCGCAAAGCAATTCATAGTTCCGTGTTGTTATGAAACAGATTTTGCTCCTCTGCAAAACAAGCTTATTACTATTCACATAATCATCTTTCCAAAAAATGTTATTTATTTATTTATTAAATTAATATGCTTCCCATTTCGCTATTGCCCTGACTGCTAATTTCACTATGAATGCAGAACAAGTCAAGAGCCACTAATAGTACTTCAGTTCAGTTCAAATATTGGATGAACATTTTGAGATTGCGATCTAAAGGTACTGATTGTTTAAGCGGAGTATGTAGTTAAGAGATCAATTTGCTTCATTAGACCAACCAGGAAAGGAAATATCAGGGAAGGGCACGGACCTTGATATCTAACCAATTTGTAATATCAGCACATAGGTGCTTAACGTGGAGTTCATGTAATATAACACAATGCCAGTTGGAATACAAGGTTGACTAGGCTGGCTTAACACAGACTTTTGAATTTTAAATTACCTTTTTTTGCAAATTAGTTGACATTTTCTTCAGAATTTTTCAAATGGAAAATTAGCTTCACTGCTAGCTATTCCCATGAAATCAGTTCTACCATCTCCTTTTCATATGCTTCATTATCATGGAGCAATTCTGTCACCGATATACCAGTGTCAGTCAGCTTGGTGTAGTGGTTAAGGCACCAGGCTAGAAAGTTGAAGATTGGGAGTTCTAGTCCTGCCTTATGCATGGAACCCGCCTGGCTAATTTTGGCCCAATTACCAGGAGACTAGGAGTTCTAGTCCTGCCTTAGGCATGGAAGCTGCCTGGATGACTTTGGGCCAATCACCAGGAGACTGGGAGTTCTAGTCCTGCCTTAGGCATGGAAGCTGCCTGGATGACTTTGGTCCAATTACCAGGAGACTGGGAGTTCTAGTCCTGCCTTAGGCATGGAAGCTGCCTGGATGACTTTGAGCCAATCAGCAGGAGACTGGGAGTTCTAGTCCTGCCTTAGGCATGGAACCCGCCTGGGTGACTTTGGGCCAGTTAATCTCTCTCTCAGCCCAACCCTCTTCGCAGCTTTGCTGTCGTGGTGAAAAGAGAAGGAAGGCTACATTCGCCACCTTGAGCTTTTTGTAAAAATAATAAAGATGTGATATAAATAAATAAAATAAAAATAAATAAAGTAACATATGGCAATATGTCTATGGAGTAGACTTCCAGATGAAAAAAATAATACTGTACATCTCTGGAGAATGTACACTTTAGTAATGCAACCTCATTTCTTCCACTGAATCTATTTAACTTAAAAGAAGATTCCTTCTGTATCTGATTGGAAGGTTATGATGTTAAACATTGCTCAAGGTTTTCGTTCCCTCCTGCCCCCAAATAGAATATCGCAATATAGTTCTCCCTGTCTTTTATTACTCATCATTCAAATCAATACCAATATTAAATGGTTCCTTCCCCCTACTCATATCTCTCTCTCTCTCCCTCCCTCCCTCCGTCCCTCCCTCTCTCTCTCTCTCTCTGGATTTTAACAGTACCACTTTTAAACCCTACTTATTTTTTTCCCCTGGCATTTCTACAACACTGAATTAACATCTTGTCGAAACTGCTGTCACTGGTACACTGACTCAGAAAGTGGGCTTGTTAGTAGCGAGAGGCATTAACAGACACACCCTGTAACAGTTTTCTGCATTAAAAGCACAGCTGACTCGCTCTTTAAGGCTTTCCAATCATGGCTTTTGTTGCAGCCATTAATTAATTATTGCTATGAAGGTTTCTTGAGAGCTTTTGTTTTGAGTCTGTAATGAAATGAATCAGATGGAGGTTTCTCTCACTAGAGAAAAAAGCACCATCCTTCACAATTGGTTGCATTATCAATGCATTCTTCCCTCACAGAAGTGTAATCAAATCGTTTCATTATATGCATGGGGCAATTGGGACCCAGAATTTCTGTTGCTAAGCAAGGCGGTTGTTAAGTAAGTCCCACCTGATTTTGCGACCCTTTTCTCACGGTTGTTAAATGAGGCACAGCAGTTGTTAGGCGAATCACATGGCCTTTAAATGAATCCAGCTATCGCCATTGGACTTTTGGATGCTGGCTGGGAAGATTGCAAACGGTGATCATGTGATTTTTGGGATAGCAATAGCAGTTAGACTTATATACCGCTTCATAGAGTTTTCAGCCCTCTCTAAGCAGTTTACAGAGTCAGAATATTGCCCCCAACAACAATCTGGGTCCTCATTTTACCCACCTCGGAAGGATGGAAGGCTGAGTCAACCCTGAGCCGGTGAGATTTGAACAGCCGAACTGCAGAACTGCAGTCAGCTGAAGTAGCCTGCAGTGCTGCATTTAACCACTACGCCACCTCTTGTGGGATGCTGCAATCATCACAAATACTGTACATTCTGATAGCCAAACACTCAAATTCCTTATATAAACTACAGATCGAAATAAAGACAATGAAAAACAGTAAAAGAAAAGGAATAAGAAAGGAAGGAGGGGAAAAAAAGTAACTTTGAATGTTTTCAATGCAGTAATAAAGCATAGTAAATCTTTTATTAATAAATAATAAATAAAACATAATAAGTAAGTGATACATAATAGTATCACTTTTTTGTTACACAAACTAGTAACCATGAGCCACTTCTAAAGTGTAACCATTTTAATCAGATGTCCACTGGGTTCCCATGACAGTCGTAAATGTGAGGATTGGTCATAAGATTTTTTCCAGGGCTTTTTGTACCTTTGAACAGCTGCTAAACAAATCATTGTAAAATTATTTGGTGCATTTGTAAAAAGCAAGTCGGACTTCATGTACAGCCCTCTCTAAGTGGTTTATAAAGTCAGCCTATTGCCCCCCAACAATCTGAATCCTCATTTTACCCACCTCGGAAGGATGGAAGGCTGAGTCAATCTTGAACCTGGTGAGATTTGAACTGCCAAATTACAGGCAGCCAGCAGAAGTAGCCTGCAGTACTGCACTCTAACTACTGCGCCACAGTGGCTCCTGTATGTATGTGTATATATTTACATTTACATAGATATTCAATTGCCTTGCAATCCTATGCACACTTAATTTGCATATGTCAAAATCAATCTCTCAAATCACTGTGAGATTTAAGCATTCCTTTCAATGCTTGTCAAATTGTGTTAGAAATTGAGTTACTGATAGCAGAACTGGAAAATAAGACATATTCCATTTGTTCAAGAGATTTCCAAGAGGTGGTCGTTGGGCTCACGATTGTGCCATGGCAATCACAATATCTGAAGCCTTTGAGACATTATAACGATAGAAGAAAATATTTGTAGCTCAAGGTTGAACTATGAGATTCCTGGTGCTCTCTGAGCTTGGTTGTTTTCTTGTAAACCCGTCTCCCTTCTGGCACTGATAATGTTTCCTAATTGGTTAATGAAACATCTGCAAGAAAACCACAGAGTCCAGAGAGCACCAAGGACTCCACAGAAAAATTATAGATAAATAAATAAATTTGCAGACCACTAAGATTGGAATATCTCTGAAATGGATAAGAGTACTGGAGTTTCTGTGAGTCTGAAGGGATAAATCAGGTACAAAATGTGAACACTTAATGCTGATGGAGAAACCACGAGAGTTTTACACTGATTTTGTACTTGGTGTTACCAAAGCCCATTTGAAATAATTGTATTCCCTTCCTTTAAAGTATTAGTAAGATTAAGACCAGATTATCTTCTTCTCAGCAGATAAGTGTAGCACCTTGTTCATAGGAAAGATCTTCATAGGGAACATTAATTCAGGAATTACGTTCTCAAGTATCCATTTTTTAAAATATTGGATAGTTTGATGTATACAAAACATAAAGGGAAGATGGGCAATCTGATGCTCTCCTTGTGTTGGATTTCAATTCATAACACCCCTATCTAATCCTTGTAGGAATAGAGATGTAAAAGTCAGAATTCAAACATCAGGTGGGTGTAAAATTGCCTCTCTCTGTGGTGGGGCCTTTTTAGGGTTGGCTCCAGAAAAGTGGAATTCTCTTTATGTGGCTCTTCTTCCAGAGCTGCTGTGGCATAGTGGTGAGAGTGCAGTACTGCAGGCTACTTCTGCTGATCACCGGCTGCCAGCAGTTTGGCAGATTGAATCTTACCAGGCTCAAGGTTCACTCAGCCTTCCATTCTCCTGAGGTCGGTAAAATGAGGACCAATATGTTGACTCTGTAAACTAGTTAAAGAGGGCTGTAAAGCAGTGTGAAGCAATATATAAATCTAAGTGCTATTGCTATCTGCATTTAGCCAAACTCCCAAGTTCCTCCTCTTTAATACTGTATCACCTAAGAGCATAATTAGTACATATGCTATTAATATTCTCCAAGTTATGCACATGCTTGCAAATGTAATTATTATTATCTTTGATCTTGTTCCTTACTGACACACACACATACACACTCACACACACTCACAGACACAGACACACACGTCTATATATCTTTGTATGAGTATAACCCTAAAGGAACTAAGAATGCTTAAATAAATATACACTGCATTATACTTCCCCTATCCTGAAGACTGGCTGTTGGTAATGCTTTTTAAAAAATTCATATTATCTCCTGGAATATTCTACTTCTTGAAGAACTGAGGCATGCAGAAATGAATCTTTGCCTTTGTCATTCAAATAACTTCCAATGAATAGGAAATGAACTGAATATTAAGGGTTTTACAATTACAGAGGTGGGATTCTCCATTAATTTAGCTTCCTGGAATTTGGAAAAAAGTGTGGCATGTCTTAAGTTAGCATTCCTGAATTGCTACTTGAACATTCAGCCGCCACTATGGAACCATCTCAGGTCTAAAAACATCCAGTTGTTAAGTTCTCCATCACGTTTTTGTATCTGTAATACGGAGTTTTTTTAATCAGAAAAATGTTTTTCCTCTCCTCAATAATGGGAAATACAACTTTAGAGAATTCCTCTCTATAATAAGTTAGCTATTAAACAGCACTTAAGTTTTACTTGTTTAAAGCCAATGTCAGTTCTTAAATACTTTTCATAAAGTACTGGTAGTCACTCATTAAAAATGTCAAAAATGCTTTAATCTCTATTTAAAAAATAAATAAATAATCTGCCATTAGATTTCAACGCAAGAAAATAAACACCAGCCTAGACCAAATAATCTAATCTTCAGATCATACTCGGATGGTAAGAAATGCTGTAACATCCTAACCAGCAAAGCGAACAAGGAAATCTTGCAATTAAATTATTCGGTCAAGTTAGCACATTGTTTTGATGCCAGGGTTAGAATAGATCCTTAGCAACAGTTTCCAGAGAGTTTTAAAAGGGAGACCCAAATAGATTATATTCCACAGAGCAAACTGGAAGTCATCAAAGAATGAATGACTGAGGATAGATAGCGAAAGTTTCCTGCCTCATCAAGTTACCTACAATTTCAGAACTTATACCTTCTATACTTCAAGGTAAAAATTAAAAAAAAAAAGCTGAGGTGCAGGGGTAGAAAAGATGACGCTTTTGATGTTGTTCAGCAACTTTTTAATACTCATCTGCTTCCTAAAAGAACAAAATGTTTGACTAAATGGGATGACATACATAGTAGGTGGTACCATATCTGAAATTTACATGGTTCTAGAAGGTCCCCCATATGAGAGATTTTTAGAGCACTACCCATCATCCAGAGGGTGGCAAGCAGTGGTGGGTTTCAATTTATTTTACTACTGATTCGCTTGTGCGTGCGCATGCGCAGAAGCCTCTGGGCAGGTGGGTGGAGCTTCCCGCCACTGCCATTAGCATTTGGCCCAATCTGGGTTGAACTGGCAGAAACCCACCTCTGGCAGCAAGCTTTATTCACACCTTTCCTCTCTTATTCCACTATTTCTTATTTTATTATTATTATTAACTTTTCAGAGAAAACTCATTAAGGACTAAAAGATTGTGGGAAGTTATCATCCAGCCCTCTCCCAGAAAAATGAAATATTCTAGGAAATATTGAAAAGGCAGAATATTTCTCTGGATATGAAAAGAAACATGTATTAAAAGACAGAATAGTTGCCTGTAGCTTCCTGCCCATCCCCACTTTGTCAATGGGCCATTGAGAGGGTCAGGCTAGTCCACTTTACATAATAAAGACCTCCACTGCAGCCCCAGGGGGGATGGGAGTAAAGGCATGATAATGTTGGAACTTTACTCAACTGACCACAAGGCATCTGAGAACTCATCCATACCTGGATTCAAAACACAGCCTAGAGAGTAGCCCCTGCATGGCCCCATGGGAGTCTGAAAACCAATCAGAATACATTTCTTACACAGGAAATGAAACAGAGAGGTGGGACTAAACAGGTTATAAAAAGCCTAGCAAGCCCCTGCTTCAGCCCTTCTCTTCTTCTCCACCAACATTGAAGCATGTGATCATCTTTTCTGTTCAGGGCTCAAGCCATGTGGCCCTGTCCAACAATAAACCATCTTTCCAAGCAGCCTCCATGTCTCCAGTGTCTTTTTCCCCCACTTGGAGCCAAACCCATTTCTTTCAACAATATGAAAAATTGAATGCTAGCTTTGGAAGACTATCTTAAAACAACAGGTAGACCACAACTGAGGCCAAAATTTACATTGCTAAATGAGAAATTATGTTGCTTAGTGAGTTTTGTCCCGTTTTATGACCTTTTTCTTGCCACATTTGTTAAGTGAATCACTGCAGTTGTTAAGTTAGTAACACATTTGCTAAGTGAATCTGACTGCCTCATCGACTTGGTTTGTCAGAAGGTTGCAAGAGGTGGTGACATGATCCAGGGACATCATAAATACAAGCCAAGCATCCAGATATAAATTAGGTGACCATGGAGATGCTGCAACATCCATAAGTGTGAAAAATGGATCATAAGTCACTTTTTTTCAGTGCTGCTGTAGCTTTGAATGGTCACTAAAAGAATTGTTATAAGTCGAGGACCATATCAATATGATATGATATGATATATGATAATAACTTTCACCCCTTATTAATTAACACACGATAAATACACAAACATAGCACTGTATATGTAAAATACTATAGATACATGGTGTAGGAGTAAATTTTATTTTACTTGGCAACCCCACAGTACACTGTATGGTTTCCTGATGGGAAAAAAAAAGTTGGAAACATTCTGATTTTTCACTTATACATTACAATTTAGATTATCCCCCATATCTCTGCTAAAGATATTGGCCGCAAAGAATCTTTCTTTGGTATGAAGGTAGCAATAGTCTATTGCTCTGATCATAACGATTTATTTACTATTTTCGGCAGTTTCCCTGTCAGAGATGAATGGGTATTAGCATAAAGATCAGCCTCCGAATTTCCACTATAATGGCTTAGCTTTCTCCTTCCTGAAAGTATTTGAGCTGGTGGGAAGAAAAAAAAAACAGCCTGCATGAAAAGATCTCTTGCGGAGATAGTATAATGCAGACTGATCAGCCCTGTTGTCACTAGCACTGCAAAGTAAGCAGAGACCAGAAAATAGTTTTCTGTGATTTACAATGGCCAGTAGATTGTTCACAATTCAATTGCCATATTTTAGAATTGGGGGGAAAAAGTGGCCAAATTCTTCTGTTTTTGTATGATCTTTTTCTTTTCAGACCATTTATAATTGAGCAGAAGAGTGTGTGTGTGTGTGTGTGTGTGTGTGTGGTGGGAAACTATTCTCAGGCTATATATGAAAAATCTCCCTGTGATACTTTCTCCATGTCAATATTTGTTGAGCTTTAATAGCTATGCTGCCTAGCAATGCAAAAGTTATTCTCCCAGCCTTGAAGACACTGAATGTTTTAAGTTTTCCCCTTAGTAGACCTTAAAACACATTTTTTTAAAAACCCTCAAAATCTAGTGAACCCATCAAGGAAATATAGTTATGCTTTTATTTTATGATGATTTCCTTTCTATACCTGGCCCAGAATGTAAATATAAAGGAAATATTTTACTAGTTGAAATTCTATAAAAAGGTCAGCTGTGTTTATTGTTGAAGCTCAGGAGTTATCACTATTATCCATATTTCTTCTCACTTCCAGCTTCTGGGCCTCTCATCTTTCTTTCAGCCTTGGCATTTTCAGCTTATTCACTTTTCTGAACCATGGATGTCCTAGATCTTTGTCCTTAGATTCTTTGATTCCTTGACATTAGCTTCTTTTGAGCTGATGTCCTCCCCCAAAAAATATAGAATGCAACTTTCAATTTTGGTTTTCAATTATGTTGGGAGCATTCTCAAAAGGAGAAATAGTGGCTAACTGAATTAGAAGCATCTCAGCCAAGAGAAATCTGAATTGCCCCGCAGAACTAAGAGACCTCTTCACCATATCACAAGATACCTTCTTGCCTAGAGGAAGAAGAGAGGAATAGGAGAGAGGAGAGAGGAGGGGAAAGAGGAGGAGAGAAAGAAAGAGTGGAAAGAGGAGAGAGGAGAAGGAGAGAGGAAGGGGAACAGGGGTGGGTTTCAACCGGTTTGCGGCAGTCCCTGCGAACCGGTTGGTCGGCGAACCCGGAAGTAAGTAAGTCTTTGAAGGCTTCTGCGCTTCCACGCAGGCGCATGGCACATACAGAGCCTGCGCGATTCTCCGCGAGCAGCTGGATGGCACATACAGCTCCTGCGCAAGTCTCCGCAAGCAGTTGGAGCATCGCGCAGGCTCTAAGACACATGCGTGAACTGCGCGCGTGCACGAGGACGCCACTGGCCCCGTTCCAACCGAACTGGTTGGAACGGGATTAGCAACCCACCCCTAAAGGGGAAGTAGAGAAGACAAGGATGATAGAGGGAAGAAAGGAGGTAGGGAGGAGGAGGAGAGAGAAGAAAACGATGGATAGGGTATAAATATGGTTTATGGAGAGCAGAAGAGCCAATGATAGTTTTGGGGGGTTGATGGTAAGATGAATTGACATAATATTGAATAATATAAAATAGTGTTGGTTATGTAATGGTATACATGTGGTTTTATGGGAAAAAAACCTTTTTTTAAAAAAAAAAAGATACCTTCTTGCCTTACAACTGTAGCGGATATTGAGTAATCTGTCTGAGATTGGTTCTAACATAAACTGTGACATCAAAATATTGAGTATGACCAGTCTAGATAAAAGAAGGACTAGGGGAGACATGATAGCAGCGTTCCAATATCTCAGGGGTTGCCACAAAAAAGAGGGAGTCAAACTATTCTCCAAGGCACCTGAGGGCAGAACAAGAACCAATGGGTGGAAACTAATCAAGGAGAGAAGCAACTTAGAACTCAGGAGAAATTTCCTGACAGTTAGAACAATTAACCAGTGGAACAGCTTTCCTCCAAGGGCAACAACTAAATAACAGTCTTCCTGCATATGAAGAGTCTGAAAGCTTTTTGTGCATTTTCAGATTTTTGTCTTTTCATATATAACAGGATGATAGAGTTGAAAGGGAGCTTGGAAGTCTTCTAGTCTAATGCCCTTCTCAAGCAGGAGAATCTATACCTTTTTTGGCCATCCAATCTCTTCTTAAAAACCTCCAGGGATGGAGCACCTACAACCTCTGGAGACAAGTCATTTCACTGATTAGCTGTTCTCATCGTTAGGAATTTTTTTCCTTAGTTCTACAGAGTTCTAGGGGGTTACTTCTAAATCCTTTATTATGAACTTCCACGTTGGACAGCAACTCAGAAAGGTTTGTGTTCTTTCTCCTTTTTTTTCCAGTTGCTTTGCATTGTGGAAGTTTATAGTATAATGACTGGGGCCTCCATGTGGGTCATGCCAAGCAATCACCCATTTAGCTTGTTCAGATGTTCAGGACAATGGGAACTCATCTGGAAATCCAAGACGTTTTCGCTTCTTCTGTAGAAACAATCCATAGTTGTAAGTGGTCCTGATTTTTCGTCTGTGATTAGGACTGCTTTTGATATATTACAAACCTATTGGCTATTCTATTCATTCTTTTCTCAGGGGTTAAGGTGCTGTCACCCATTGCATCCTTGCAATAATTGATTGCCCAGATTAAGTCCTGGAGGTTACAAAGAATCTGGCATTCCATTTGCTGCATCTAAGGACTTAAGAGTATGGCTCTTGAAAAACCTGTCTTGAAAAAAATAGAGGTATGGGATGGAGAGAAGAGGGAGCTGGCCCCTCTTTAACCTTGGTGAAAATAGATAAGTAAAGGACGTTAGTGTAGGAAGGAGAGGGAGAGCTGGAGAGTCAGTTTAAAGGAGAAAAGAAATAAAGAATGGATGCAGAAGAGGAGAAGAAGGAGATTTAGAAGAACGGACAATAGAGAAATCCAGGTTTAATGGCCTTCTGAAAGTCTAGAAGGATGGGAACGGGTTGAATCGCCAGTGGGAGGGTATGCTACAAAGTAGGGGCAGCCGTGGAAGAGGTGTGTTTATGAGGTTCCACTGGATGGTAGGATTTCTGGGCAGGGTCCTGGAATACACCCACCCTATCTGGTATAATGAGATGAGCAGATATTCTTAGGGAAAGGTATATAATAATCAGATCCAGTGGCATATAGGACTTTAAAGATGAGAATCAACACCTTGAAATTTCGCCCAGAAGCCATTGCAGCTCACACAACAAAGGTGTAACATGGGTGGGATCCCCCTATGCTGACCCTCTATGACTGGGGTCGGCAAACTTAAACACTCAAAAAGCCACAAAGATCCTAAATGGAAATTCCCCATTCAATTCTGCAGCTGACCGGAAGTCTGGTTCCCCCACCATAGATTCTCCTCCTAGTGTGGTGTCCTTTTTCTTCTGCTAACCAGAAGTTCAGTTCCCCCACCATAGAGTCTCCTCCTAGCACGGCAACCTTTTTCCTCTACCTGTCCTAACTGAAGGCCCTATCAATTGTGGAACCGACCGGCAGCAGGGAGCCACAGCAGAGGGATGAAAGAGCCACATGTGGCTCCAGAGCCACAGATTGCTGACCACTGACCTATGGGAACCCAGCACTGTATGCACCACTGCATTATGGATCAGTTGTAGCTTCCAAATATTTTTCAAGGGCAGCTCTATGCAAAGAGCATTGCAGTAATCCACGCAAAGCATGAATGGCCCTGAGCAAAGTTTCTCAGTCCAGAAATGGTCTTTCCTACATATATGGTTCACTGTGCTGTATATTTTTCCATTATGTAATCATACATAAATAGTACTTTCATATGTGAATAGTCCCAAAATTAATTAAGTGCACCAAACAAATTTAGGAAGCGTCAGAATGGTTTCCAAATCTGAGCTTCTTCATCCTATAAAAGTCTTTGGGTTTGGAATTGAACCATGATTTCAGTTTTCTGTGTGATTGGAGGCAGTGATGATTTTTCAGCTGTGTCTTAGCGGTTAGCATATTGTGTGAACCAGTGGTGGGTTTCAAAAATTGTTCGAACCTACTCTGTGGGTGTGGCCACCTTTGTGAGAGTGGCTTGCCATCCATGTAGACTGGATGGGAGTGGCTTGCCGCCCATGTGACCGGATATGAAATTATGAATTAGTACTTAGGTCGGTCCAAGTAGCAATTCAGAAACTCTGGCATTGAAGTGTGCAAGTCTTAAAGCTGTCAACTTACAAGATCCTTGCACCCCTAACCTTTTAGCAGTGGTGGGTTTTAAAAACTTTTGGAACCTCTTCTGTAGGTGTGGCCTGCTTTCCGGGTCCACTGGTGGAACCTCTTCTAACCGGTCCGGTAGATTTGACGAACCGGTTCTGCCGAATAGGTCCGAACTGGTAGGAATCCACCTCTGGTGTGAACCCATCTAACTTTGGTTTACCCAGTAAATCATAGTTAAAACAAAGCATGTCTTAAATAATAATGCTCCTTCAATAATATGGCCTGCTAAGCATACTTATAGCTGGCTGAAGATATTGGCTACTTTTTAAAAAATCCAATTTTTCCAGCTAATTAAAATCCCCGCCTCCCCCCAGTATCATCTATTTGTGATATAAAAACCACAGGGGAGTGAACTGATGTCTAATGGACCTGTTCAGCTTTTCATAAAAACAGGGAAAGTATTAAGAAATTGTCATTGCAGTAGACTCTTTACCTTTGTTCTTGCTTTGATATTGAAGTAGTTATTGTTTTGGCTATACTAACTCTGGTTTGACTTAGCTATATTTTAATTTTTATTACTTTTTCGTTGGTATGTTTGAATTATTGCCCAGCAATTTTAATTTGAAGATGCACTTTTAGCCATGTTCTGGTGAGCTCCTTCTCTGCTATCAGCATTCTTCTACTATGTAAAGCGCATCAGGACCATTATTCATAAACATTGAAATCCAGCAACACCACCAAAACCCAGAATCAAATTATGAAAAGACAAGTTATTATCCAGAAGCACCTGGGTGCTCTTTGATTATCTGCAGCCCCATCCATGGTAAGAAAGGCTCTTTGACTGGGTACTTTACTTTATTGTCATTGCAACTCCTACAATGAAATTAAATCCCATCTTCAGTGTACATTATAACCATAAAAATAAAAATACAGACACACATCCTTCATATTTCATTCAATTGAATTGAACCCCCCTGGTATTAATATTGCACTATACCGTAGAATTCAATATAGTTACTGCCCTGGGATAGAAGCTGTTTTTCAGCCTATTTGCCCTGGTTTTCATTGCCCTGTACCGTCTGCCAGATGGTAATAGTTCAAAAAAAAAAGGGTGGCCAGGATGAGATGGATCTTTAAGGATGTTTTGAACTTTCTCAAGGCAGAGGGGGCTATAAAGCTCTTCTAAGGAGGGGAAAGGGCAACCAATGATCCTCTGGGCAAAGATGTTAACTCTCTGGAGTGCTGTCCTATCTCCCACTGTGCCATTGGCAAACCATACACAGGTGCAATAAGTTAAAATACTCTCTATGGTGTAGCGGTAGAAGGTCACCAGTGGTTTTTCATTCAGTTGTTGTTTTCTGAGAAGTCTCAGGTCGTATAATCTCTGCTGGATCCTTCTGACCAGTGCTGCAATGTGAGTGCCCCAGGTCAGGTCCTCTTATGATAATACCCAGAAACTTAAAACTGGGCACTTGCTCCACTCGGTCTCCAATGATAAGCAACGGCTGGATGTTTGATCTATTCCTTCTATAGTCCACTATAAACTCCAAGTTATTGTCTCCACATCACCAAAGCAACCGGTCCACCTCATCTCAATAGGCAGACTCATCCCCCATCCCAGGAGATGAGTCCCACAACTGTTGTATCATCTGCAAATTTAGTAATAGTGAGTGGGAAATGGAACCCCCATTCCCTTCTAGAACTGATGATACCTAATTAATAGGTAATAAAATGTCTACATCAAAACTCTGTGAACACCAAGATCTCCTCAGAGAATTCCGAACCATTAGGTTGCTATCTCTCATTTGTTTTCATCTTAGATGTGAAAATCATGATGGCCAGCTCACAGGTGCTTTTTCAAAAGACAACCTTTTTTTTTTTTACATTAAAAATAAAAGTCCAGTTGCCTTTTGGGATAACCATGACCTACATGACTGAGAATCTCCATAGACATGATCATCCCACTTTACAAAATTATTGGAAGGACTGCAAAATATGTGGATATATAATTTTTGGGAGAAGCTATATAAAAATACAGGGGGACATGGTGGCTCAGTGGGTAAGATGCTGAGCTTGTCGATCAGAAAGGTCAGCAGTTCAGTGGTTTGAATCCCTAGCACTGCATAATGGAGTGAGCTCCCGTTACTTGTCCCAGCTTCTGACAACCCACCAGTTCGAAAGCACATAAAAATGCAAGTAGAAAAATAGGGACCACTTTGGTTGGAAGATAACAGCGCTCTGTGTGCCTTCAGTGTTTAGTCATGCCGGCCACATGACCATGGAGACATCTTAAGACAGCGCTGGCTCTTTGGCTTTGAAACGGAGATGAGCACCGCCCCCTAGAGTCGGGAACAGCTAGCACACATGTGCGAGGGGAACCTTTACCTGTACCTTTATATAAAAATACAACTTGAACTATTTATTCTTGTGGCATCTTATGCCTCTTTGCAAGGAATTCAGGGCTGCCTAATGTATGTGCTTTACCCTATTTCCCATAATGACACAGCAAAGGCAGAGATTTCCCTAAACACCAAGGAATGTGATATAATCCGCCTTGAAGCCAAAACCCACCAATTTGAAACATCCATTTCGACCCCCAGATTCTCCCTACCTGTACCCGGTCATTGTGGGAAGAACCCGCCACAAAGGCGAATGATCAGCAATGGATCAATTAATGAATCACTGTCGGTGGTGGGTTCCGTGTCACATTTTTAACCAGCCATATAAATTCAAGCAAAGCTATGTGTTAAAACTCCACTTTATCCCCCCTCCCACAACCCCAAGAAAGCTATGCGGATCTTTGAAATGGCTTTAAAGTAATTATGCGTGCTTCTCACCTATGAACTGGCGAGACTGAGAATTGGAGCACTTGGGCATAATAGGAGAGATACAAAGTACTCTGTCCCCTATTTCATTTCAAATTAGACAAGACTAAATCCTTACAAGTACGGTTGCCCTTTGACTGTCCTTCCTGCTGTAGCCTTAGAAAAGCAATGGGAACAGGGCTCTTGATCACAGCAGGAATGTGTTTATGATCATGCCCAGCCTGAGTCTGTTTTTATTTCCCATTTTATGTAAAATGCTCCAGTAATCCCTTTAGAATTTTCTCCAGCTTAAACCTCAGAAGCAGCTCAAGGCAGCCTCTTAATGACTCAAGAGCACTTCACTCCGCGTAAGCCCCATATTCAACAGGTAAAGCCTACTTTGTTCTATAGAGACAGCTAGAAATAATGTAAAAATTTTAAAAAGATTTTAATCTTCTCAGAGTAAACCAGACTGTCTTCGGCCCTCAACAAAGAAGAAGAAAAAGGAGAGAGGGGGAAAAAAAATCGAACCACAAACTTCTAAAAAGAGAGTGGAATGGTGGTTAAAAACCAGGGACTGATGGAGGGCTACCCAGAAGTAAGTTCTTGAAATGTGAGGGTAGCAATTAGAGGACAAAAATGTAAAAGGATTTGTGCCACCGCTAACAAGTTTTGGTACTTATAGATGTAACCAGTTGACAGAATGTCAAGGCAATTAGAATGGAAAGACTTAGTACTGGCAAGGGCCCAACTGGCAGATCTAAAATAGCAATTGGGCTAAAATAATCAGTAAAGGACCGCTTCATACAGGAGGGACCATCAATTTATTCGGCTCAATGTGTCTCTATATTTGCACATTATAATCTTTTCACAGCAGAAGAGAAGAATCAGAAACTGAGGGTTTCTTTACCTTTCCAACGAGAGGGAAAATGTTTATCTCCATCTTCATGTCCGTAATGCTCAAGATCAGAACCAATTTTGTTGTACTTGGTTTATTCTTGGTAGTAGGCAGAACATTTTTCCCCCGACATTTGTATCTGATCACATGGTCAAGTAAATTCCACAAAGAAGCTAAGTAAGTTGAATAATAGAATAGAATTCTTTATTGACACACAAGGAATTTGGTGCATAAGTGTACATAAAGAAAAATAAAATACAATACATTCATCAAGAATCATAAGATACAACACTTAGTGATAGTCATAGGTTACTAATAAGCAATCAAATCATACTAGGAAACAAATAAAACAATATACATTTTAAAGATACAAGCAACATGGTTTTAGTAGTAAGTGGGGAGAGATAGATACTAGGAAGGAAAAGAAGAATAATAGTAATACATTTTTGGCAAATTATTGACAGTGTTGAGGGAATTATTTGTTTAGCAGAGTGATGGCATTCAGGGAAAAACTGTCCTTGTGTCTAGTTGTTCTGGTGTGCAGTGCCCTATAGCGTCGTTTTGAGGGTACAGGTTGAAACAATTTATGTCCAGGATGCGAGGGGTCTGTAGCGGGGGAGGGGGGGTAGTTTCTGGCCACCATTACTACTGGTTCAGTAGTAAAAAAATTTGCTCTGTGTGCAGGTGCATTTTCATTTAAAATGATCTGCTCATGCGCACAACATAAAAATATGAATAAAAATCACATTTTTAAAATGAAAATTGTTCTGCGCGTGTGCAGGAGAGAAAATCAAGATGTCGCTACCGGTCACATGTCCACCAGAGTTACTACCTGTTCGGCCAAACTGGACCGAATAGGTAGGAACCCACCTCTGGTCTGTAGATATTTTCACAGACCTCTTTTTGACCTGTGCAGTATACATGTCTTCATTGGAAAGCAGATTGGTAGCAATTGATAAACTCTACCAATTTAAGTATCCTGAATTTGCATGTTCTCAGAAATCTTTATATTCAGGGATAAACAAAGCATTTATTGAGGGGTCCTTGGTGCTCTGTGACCTTGCTTGTTTTCTTGCAGATGTTTCATTACCTTAACTAGGTAACCTCGTCAGTGCTAGTCTGATGATGTTACCTTGTTAGGGTAATGAAATGTCTGCAAGAAAACAAACAAACTCAGAGAGCACTAAGGACCCCACATTTCAACCCTGAGCTACAAATACTCGTGACCCGTCAAAAGCGCGGACGGCAAAAGCACGATCGACAAAATCGCGCCTTTGACGTCATCACAGCGCGACGAAAAAGATCGAAAAATTCAAATAAAAATTAATAAAAATTAAATTAAAGCAAGCCGATTCACATAAAGGTAAGGGTTAGGTTTAGGGTTAGGGTTAGGGTTAGGTTAAGGGTTAGGGTTAGCTTTAGAGCGTTAGCGTTAGCGTTAGGGTTAGGTTAAGGGTTAGCGTTAGGTTTTTCGTTACTTTAACGGTTAGGTTTAGGGTTAGGTTTAGGGTTAGGTTAAGAGTTAGGTTTAGGGTTAGGTTTAGGGTTAGGTTTGGGGGGCTTAGGGTAAGGTTTTCGCTTTATTTTTACATTTTTCGAACTTTTTCGTCGAGCTTTTGTCGAGCGCGATTTTATCCTACGCGCTTTTGTGGTGGAACCCAAATACTCTCCTTTATTGGTAAAGCATTTATTTTCATGTCATATTGGCAAAATTTGAAACCACTTCAACCCTAGTAATTGTACTTCAGGTTGTTTACTTGGACATTAAGTTCCCCTTGTGCTCAGGAAAAATTACTTCCAGGTATGAGTATATAGATTTTCAAGGTGAGTCTTGGAATAGAGGTTGCTTCATGAAGTCATTCAACAATAATAACAAAAATCTCCATCTTTCACAAAAGCTCATCTACTCTTCAGTATATGCTCTGGGTATGTTCTAACATCCAAATAGGAATTCTTAGCATTGATCTGCATGTCCACAGAACTGAATACTTGAACCTACTTCTGTTCTTCTATTTAAATACCAGAGCAAGCCATTATTGTCAGAGGACTATAAATTCCTTCATTATAACTAGATGGTCGCAGACTAGACTAGACTAGACTAGAATAGTGTAGAATAGAATAGAATTCTTTATTGGCCAAGTGTGATTGGACACACAAGGAATTTGTCTTTGGTGCATATGCTCTCAGTGTACATAAAGAAAAATAATATAGAATACATTCATCAAGAATCATAATATACAACAGTGATAGTCATAGGTTACTAATAAGCAATCAAATCATACTAGGAAACAAATAAAACAATATAAATTCTAAAGATACAAACAACATGGTTATAGTCATAAGTGGAAAGAGATAGGTACTAGGAAAGAAGAGGAGAATAATAGTAATACGGTCTCAGTAGATAATTTGACAGTGTTTTGGGGATTAGTTGTTTAGCAGAGTGATGGCATTCAGGGAAAAACTGTCATTGTGTCTAGTTGTTCTGGTGCAGTGCCCTATAGCATCATTTTGAGGGTACAGGTTGAAACAATTTATGTCCAGGATGAGAGGAATCTGTAGATATTTTCACAGGAATATATAAAAAAGATTGTCATTGCTCAACTGACCACTATTAGGTGGAAATTAGGAGAAAGGCCTCCTAAATCTATTTTAGGTGATTAGATCATTAGATAGATGACTAGGAATGTGATTTGCTATGGGACAAAGGAAATACTTTCTTCATTATTTCTGAATGCTTTATTACACTGAAATCGTAAAGATAGCCATTACTGATCTTGTTTTAGATAAGGAGCTGGTCTATTCATACATACATACTTTGATTGATTATATGCCATCATAAATTGGTGTGGACTGATAGCAGTTACATAGTTAGATCATTCTCTGGAACCTGGTCAGTTAGATCTTCTAATGGGGCACTCACTGCTACTGCAAACAATTCCATCTACTTTGCTTCTAACTTTCCTTTCCTCTTTTCTTCCACTTTCTCCAGTTTTATAAATTTAATATAAAGCCCTGTGTTCAAATAATGTGTCCAAAGTATAAAAAAAAATTGAACTTGGTAGTTTGTGCCTTAAGTGAAAAAAGAATCTCATGCATTGATTTCTCTCTTGATCTAATTTGCTTTTTTGTCTATCCATGATATTTTCAGGAATCTTCTTCAACACCAAAGTTCGAAAGCAACTTTCCATTCTTTCTGTCCTGCTTCTTCAATGTCCAGAATGGCATTTTGATGTGCACAAATATTTAGTTCCCTCTTGAGCAATGAATTTAACCTATTATCTGTGGCATCATCATAGAATAAAATCATAGATTTGAATTTAATTGGCTGGGTTTCTCACATGACTAATTCAGAGAGAAGGAGTAGCAGCAGCTCTGGAAAAATAATATTTCTGCAAATAACTGTTCTTATCAAAATAGCTATTTTGACGTGAAATCTAAAATGGGAGGATTAATTGATACTTGATACTTTGCTTTTTTTCCCCCTCTATTGTTTGACACTCACATTCATAATTTTGATTTTTGTCAAAGCCTTATGAGGTGGAATAATGATGCAAAGCAATTTCCCTACTGGAGATTGTGGCTTCAAAACCCAGCTTGAACTGAAGGTTTGCTAAATTTGGCCTGTCATGTTCATTCCTGTTGTTCTGTAGCTGCAGGAGGGAAAAGGAAATATAAGCCAGTGAACCTAGATAGATGGATCGCTCTGTGAACTGAGAAAGAGCAGGACGTGGCAATAGGCAAATTAACACATTTGGGCAGGATACTGTTCAACTGGAAGCAAACCAGAAAGAGTACGGTGGTTTCCTTTCAGACTAACAAATGTTTCAAGAGACATACAACAGGTGAGCGACAGTTTATTTTACCATGTGCATTGAGGGGTTAAATTGATGGGCATTTTTAATGGACATTTTTTGGCTACCGTAGACCAGTGTTTTTCAACCACTGTGCCGTGGCACACTAGTGTGCCGTGACATAGTATAAGGTGTGCTGTGGGAAAAACACCTTATATATAGTCAATATAGGCACAGAGTTAAATTTTTTTAACATTTTCTAATGGTGGTGTGCCTCGTGATTTTTTTCATGAAAAAAGTGTGCCTTTGCACAAAAAAGGTTGAAAAACACTGCCGTAGACTAATATGGCTGGCTACTATTGTATGACAAGAAACAGATGTCAATGGCTATGCTTACGGTAGGCTATCAGCTTTTGTATGCATTAGTCTCATCTTAGTCTTTCTAAATTTGGATTTAAGATCTTTACAACGAAACAATTAAATAACAAGCAGTAATATTACCTAATTGTCAAGCCACATTTTCCCCAAATTATGTTTGAGTATTATGAATAATAGCCAACAATTGAATCCAAGAGCTTCGAACTTCCATGGCTTGTATTCACATACCCTTTTAACTAACTTTTAGTTTTTATTACCAGTGTCCAAATGACCTGGGTTAACATGTGCTCATCCTCTTCTCCTTCGTGATTGTTACTTGATGGTCTTCATCAGGACAAATGGATTTGGAATCTTGAGCATTTCAACGCCATCATGTACAATACAGCCAGATATTTTTGGCCCAAAGTCAATATTTTCTTCAGACAGTGCAAGTGATCTTTTGAACACACTACGTAAGGTAAAACACAGTGGCCTTGGGAGCTGAATCAATTCTAAATGCAAAGCTCTAAATTACCTGCATGGTTGAGTAGTACTCTTTAATTCAAAGCCTTATCCTTGTAGCCTGCAGGCCTACTAGTCTATCATCAAGTAATTCTAGATGCAGCAACAGAGTCAAAATATTTAGGGCACTCCTACAAAAATCTCCCTCCTGTAATAAAATCTTCTACTGTTCCCCTTCTCTGGGGAAACCCCATTATTCCTCTTTTTCTCCCCATCTCTCCTAGCCTTTTTCTTCCCAATGGTGGGGCTAAACCTAATGAGTTATAAATCCAACAAACAAACAAATAAACAAGCTTGTCCTTTCCTTCCGCAATTATCCGAAGAGAAGGTAAGGCAATTCCTTGCCCCTATGATGTCAGAGAGCGATGTCTGTATCTTTCCCTAGCAACATAGCCCATGTTCCAGGAAATGGATGAAAATAGACAGTCCGTGGATAGAGTTTTGTTTAAATGGATTTTCATTAGGACAGAATCAAAGGCGTTTAGAAATTGGTAATGTTCCTTGGCAGCGAACAAATGGCTGAGTCAACATCACTTTTATTCATCCCCTGTTCACTTTCTAGAATGCTGAACTACTAAAACAGTCTAATCAAACTTGGCATGATGCTGTGTGACTCCTGCCAACTTTGTGAAGTCATCTCTTTTACTCTCCCTTGGGCTACAACAAATGGCACTTGGACTTACATATTTAAAGTCTTTGGGTCTTTAAATAATATTCCCTGCTTTCAAATGAACAACAACAATGGATGAAGTTGGATGAAAAAAAGTATCTGTCTGCCTGTCTATTTATTCATTGATGGGTATTTTGAAAACTTCATTTGGTTAGGATTATTTGTTTTTATAGCACTGAAGTAGCAATAATCAGGAGAAAAGATGGTTCTGAGCAGTATTTTAAAATAATAGTCTACATATTGACCTAGTGTGTATAATGTATTTTGTTGAAGTAGCTCATATTGTTCTAAATGCTGGGTTTTTTTGTTGCAGTCCTAATTTTCATACTCTTAACCTCTCCATTTGTTTACAAGATTTTATTTTTTGTTAAGGAATGGAACAATTTGGCCCTTAGGGTAAATATTTTGATAGTAAATATCCAACATTAGAAGATATCAGGAATTATTCCAAGACTATCATGGTTTGATTAGTGAATTAGCTTATCTCCGTAGATACATGTGAGAAAGTGTAAAGAAAACATGATATAGAACAATTCTGAACAGTGCATCTCCTTCTTAGAGTTGATGGCCAATATCTTTATTATGGAGTGGATGGTATAGGTTGATGAAATCAGAAGGTGGCGATAAGGGGAAAAAAACATTTCAACACAGTGCCCAAAGCCACCTAAAAGAAAATATGTTTTCTTTCAACCCATAATTTCTATGGAGATTTCTCAGACATCCAGGTTATGATTGTCCCAAAGGTGCTTTTTCAGGAGGCAACTGGACTTTCTGTTTTTTCTTTGAAGACATTTTGCTTCTCATCCAGGAAGCTTCTTCAGCTCAGACTGGATGGTGGGAAATGGAAGGATTTATATTCCTTGCAGACAGCTGATCACTTGCATCCTTTTAGAACAGGGGTATCAAACTCATGGTCTGCGGGCCAGATGCCTCACATACTGGCCACCCCCACCCCCAATTCAGCAAAGGGGGAAAAGTTGTGATATGTCACGTGAAAACAATGTGCCATTGCAAGTTTGACACCCCTATTTTAGAGAGTTGTTGAGGCCACTTGGAAGTTTAACTGTGTCTTGAATAATGCAAATGGGTGTGGAACCTTCTTGAAACTGCTGAAATGACTGTGTTGTAGACTGGAGATAGATGATGTCATACCCCTCCCACTCTGTTGAGAGAGGGCTGTTCAGTTTTGACATAGACAGCTTCTTTGACCCCTCTTTCAAGCCAGTAGTCCTCTCTGTCCAAAATGTGGACTTAGCTGTCTTCAAAAGAGTAGCCTTTCTTTATCTTTTAAATACAGATAGACTGCTGAATCTTGTCTGGATGGGTTTGTTCTGCTATGTTTTGCCATGTGTTTATGAAGTGGTTGTTTTGTTTCCCCAATATACTGATTTTCTAACAAGGTGCAGAATCCATAACAATGCAGTATGAAGCCTACATATTCATTACACTGGAGAGTCATACTGGGATATCCCAAAAGAACTTCAGAGAGCAACATGAGTTCCCTATCCATCCAGTTTGCTGCAAAGGTGGCATTATTGTTTTTTTTTTAATGCTATTTATACTATCTACCAATCAAATTGTGGGACCCCGTGGCTAAGATGCTGAGCTTATCAATCAGAAAGGTCGACAATTGGCGGTTTGAATCCCTAGCACAGTGTAACGGAGGGAGCTCCCATTACTTGTCCCAGCTTCTGCCAACCTAGCAGTTCGGAAACAAGTAAAAATGCAAGTAGAAAAATAGGAACCACCTTTGGTGAAAAGGTAACAGGCGTCTGTGCGCCTTTGGTGTTTAGTCATGGCGGCCACATGGCCACGGAGACATCTTCAGGCAGTGCTGGCTCTTTGGCTTAGAAACGGAGATGAGTACCGCCCCCTAGAGTTGGGAACGACTAGCACATATGTGTGAGGGGAACCTTTACCTTTACCAATCAAATTGGAGTGGGGAGACTGGGAAAATAGCACGAAAGGGTCTCCATACTACCTGCAGCATACTAACTGCTCTTAGCTAAGGTTCTATTTTATTTTTTAAAAATGCTATACCCGATTCACAGATCTCTGGACACTTAATTTGGGCCAGATCTTCCAGCTCATAGGCAGTAAAATCTGTTTCATGGTGGTTCTATAATATTGCTGCAGTTGGGGAAATGACAAAAACTGAGAAACTTCGTTTTAACCTGGTAACCTTTGCCGATGTAGTTTTAATTTTTGTGAAATAAAATCATCAGAAAGGCCCCACAAATACAGATATTGATCTTAATATGCTCTTTCCAAGATAGGGGACTTGGCAGGGTTGTGTATAAATGATTCTACATACACTCTGTTGGGCTAGTTAGCAATATCAATCTCTTCTTCACTTTACAAAATCAATCCTCTATTGCCCTCTGGGATGCCAAACTAATCAAACAAAAAGCATTGGCTTAAAGATATGACGTGGTCCACATTCTGCTTCTTTTTGGGTGGGAATTGGCTTAGCTAGGCTGGACTGTCTGGAATGTAATAAGGTGATACTCTATGATTACTAATCAGGAACAAATCCAGATCTGGAACTTCCTTATGGGTCACTCAGATGGCTCATACTCATGAAAATAGAGACTGCAAGGCAGTTGTGCTCTTTACCACACAACACTAAACGTAATGAAATGTATATTCTTCTTTAGCCAATATGGCTTCTCCTCCTCCCATATTAGCCTGTGAGAAAGGCTGCTCTAATCAACCACAAAATTCAGAATTCCCATATAAAAGATCCCTGGTTCATACACAGCGTTTTAAATAAAAAACACCAACTTAAGAAGAAGTAGTTTCTGCAACAGGTCATGTCCTGTGTTGATAAACTACATTTATTGGATTTCAGAAGCAGGTGGTTAAATTCCAATTATGGAGTGGCACATACTTAAGAGTTAACAGCATGGTGGCTGCAACTAAACAGGAAATTACTGATATACTGCAGCCCGGGTATATTCATGTCTCTGCAAGACTTGGGAGAAATAGTTATGGTTTCTTCCCTATCTGTAGATTATTGTCCAGAACGTTTTAAGCATCATCCCTTTGTGCATGTGAGATGCTTTCTTAAAAGCATGTTTAGAAGAAAAACATCTTGAAACTGGTTTTGAAATCTCCAGTGATAATGTGGAACAAAGAACATTGCTTAGACACTGCAATGAAATTCAGTGCACTGCACTGAAACACACATACAGAGAGAGTGGGGGAGAGAGAGAGAGAGAGAGAGAGAGAGAGAGAGAAAGAGAATTAAAATATACATGTGTATGTATGTGTGTGTATCTGAACATGGGTACATGTATATGCATTAGTGCATGCTTGCTTTTATATAAAGGTAAAGGTTCCCCTCGCACATATGTGCTAGTCGTTCCCGACTCTAGGGGGCGGTGCTCATCTCTGTTTCAAAGCTGAAGAGCCAGCACTGTCCAAAGATGTCTCCGTGGTCATGTGGCAGGCATGACTAAATGCCAAAGGCGTACAGAATGCTGTTACCTTCCCACCAGAGGTGGTTCCTATTTTTTCTACTTGCATTTTTACATGCTTTCAAACTGGCAGAAGCTGGGACAAGTAACAGGAGCTCGCTCTGTTATGAGGCTTTAGGGTTTCGAACTGCCGAACTGTCGACCTTTCTGATTGACAAGCTCAGCATCTTAGCCACTGTATATATATAGTATATTCTGTCTGTCACTGCTGCCACTTCTGTCAAGGTTCCCTCTGTTGTCATCCGAATCAAGGGAAATTCAGGTATAGAATGTTTGAGTTGTCTGAGTTTGGCCACAGTGCCTAATGACATGGCAAGATTAAAAGAAAATACAGAAAAATATCCCTATAATAATATCCATGACTTCTCCTTTATGTGATAAGATGCTCACTTATTTTCAAGATTTATTCATAAATACTAGAAGCCAGCTTTCTAAAAAGAAATCAGAGGTGCTCAAAATGCTTTCCTCTCTGACAATATCAGTTGACCAATGCATAGCAACCTGATGTCATAAAATACAGCATTTCGGTTTATGTTCCCTTCTTCAAAGCTCTTTACAAATATCAGCTAATTAACTTTTGTGCAGGTGCTGAAATGTCCCATAGACTTCACATATATCTTATGCAGGTGCCAAATGTACCCTAGACCTCACATATATTTTATGGAGGTGTCCAGTCTTTCTAGCACAATAGAAAAGTCGTGCTTTTAATAAGATTTTGAGAAAGAAACAAACATACTCCTTCCATTTCATGATTGATGTTTCAGATTCACAGCTTCCCAGAGTATGAGTCATATTCAAGCAGAATTTGTACCTGGGTGGAACGATGGAACATTGATTTTCTCTTAATCTACAGCTGAAAAGGCTGCTAGCTAAATGGTGAAGGATCTGCATTTGCCCAAATAAAATTAAGTGGACACTTCTGCTACATCGGTTATAATAACAACAATTCGTTGAGTAAGGACTGCAAGCCCAGACTATTGAGAGTCATGTTCGACTCTAGGGAGTGATGCTCATCTCTGTTTCTGTTGTGGCCCGCCAGTGGAACTGGCAGCAGAGTTGGACAGTGAGGAGGTTGGGGAGGAACATGGGCCAGTCCTGGAGGCTGGGGAAGGCTCAGATGATGGCTCTGTGTTGGAGGCAGAGGTGGAGCCAAGGTCGTCTGGCAGTTTTCAGCTGCCTTCAGAGCTAGACAACAGTGAGGCAGAGGAACAGCTGGAGCGTGTTCCCAGTGTGTACATATGCAGAGCTGCCAGAACACCTAAGAAATCAGGGTTGACTTGGGAGTAAATCCACAGGTGGACGGTGAATGGCCCCTCCCATAGGAAATAAAAGAAAAGTGAATCCTGCTTTTGCAGGAAACAATTTGTTCATTTGTTCATTTCAGGAGTGTGAAGATCTGTCTGTGAATCTCAGAGACTCTGTGCCAAGTCTTTCCTTGCATAGCACTGTGTTTGGAAAATATTTACATGGCAGCTTTCCAAGCTAGATAAGGTCTGTGGTCATAAATTCACCTTTGAAAGACTGTTTACTGTTTACCTTTGCTGAATGTGAATGAGAGCAATTCACATTCGTTTAATAAAAGGGGTTTTGTCAGGAGCAGGAATCTGCTTCACACTTTTTGGGGAAGCCTAGTTCAGAACAGTTTCCTAGAGAAGGGACCCAGCATTGTCCAAAGACTCTTCCATGGTCGTGTGGCCAGCATGGCTTTACACTGAGTGCACAGAACACCGTTACCTTCCCACCCAAAGTGGTACCTATTTATTTACTCTCATCGACATGCTTTTGAACTGCTAGGTTGGCAGGAGTGGAGGCAGAATGGGATCTCATCTTGTCTTGTAGCTCTTGAGTCTTGAACCTGAGCTATCAGCGTTCTAGCTAACAAGCTCAGCATCTTTAATCACTGAGCCAGTATGTCTCTTTTGGGCCACTGTAGCCCTCTGTTACTTTTCTCAGTTTGCTACTTCCCTGAAATGCGAATCTTCTACTCTCGTACTCAAAGGTTGGCCAAGAGGTTACTGTGGTAGTCGGGAGAACAATGTTCTGCTCCTTCCTTCCATTCCCATCATTCTGTTTCTAGTGATAACAAGAAATTCACTCTCATACTGGCCAACTGGCCAACCTTTAGATACTGTTCTGAAGGGGCCCTAGAATTTTATGGAAGGATGAGCTGATCTTGACAATTGTTCTAAAGAACAAAATGTACTGGATGCAACAAAGAAGCTATGATTCTGGGTAGACCAGAATGGCAGTCGGTGTTGTTAATCCAGTGATGGTGAATGTTTTGGGTTTGACATGTCAACAATTTGGAAAATGCCTTACTCGACTCTGCATGGCCTTCTCGCACGGCCTCCCAAAATCATCCAAGAACAGGACATGTTTTTGAGAACTGTTGTTATTGGGGGTTGGTGAATGCTGGCATGTCACCCAAAGTGTCATGTCATGTCACCTTTGGTATGAGTGCCATAAATTCACCTGGGCTTAAAACAGCTGTTTGATTACACCTAATGTTGGGGCCAGCTCATCTGTAGTGCCCATGTACAATGAATATTGACCAAACAAATTATGAAAATTGAAGTCCAACCATCTTGGAGGGCACTAAGCTGAGGAAAGGTAGAGCTAGTCATAGATTTTTTACTCCTTCTGCAACATATTGAGGATGAAAAGCAGTCCATATTGAAGACATTAGGACTGCATTAATGTAGTTAATTTTCATCTATATCTGCACAAAGTTAAATAATCTGGAATACCTTATACGATGATGAGGATTTTGGAATTTTGAACCAGGCACGAGCTTCTGAATGGGAGTCAGATACTTGCAATACAAGAATGTGAATATTGCATGAAAAAAAAATATTGTATGCATTTAGAAAGGAACTGCAAGTATGGACACATAATCATGTATCAATACAATAGGCTACAATAGCACTTTATAAAACCTTAGTAAGGCCACACCTGGAATATTGCTTCCAGTTTTAGTCACCACATTACAAAAAAGATGTTGAGACTTTGGGAAAAGTGCAAAGAGCAACTAAGATGATTAAAGGCCTGGAGATTAAAACATATGGCTAATCTAGAGAAAAGAAGGACCAGGGGTGACATGATAGCAGTATTCTGAGGATTCGGTGGCAGGACAAGTCCTCTCCAGAGCAGGACTGCCATCAGTTCACACCCTGCTGATGAAAATCCAGACACAACATGGGCAGGCCAGCTGGGCAAGCCATGTTGCAAGGATTCAAGACCACTGCATCCCCAAACAGCTCCTCTAGAGCCGAGGTGGCGCAGTGGTTAGAGTGCAGTACTGCAGGCCACTTCAGCTGACTGCTAACTGCAGTTCGGCGGTTCAAATTTCACCGGCTCAAGGTTGACTCAGCCTTCCATCCTTCCGAGGTGGGTGAAATGAGGACCTAGACTGTGGGGGCGATATGCTGACTCTGTAAACCGCTTAGAGAGGGCTGAAAGCCCTATGAAGCGGTATATAAGTCGAACTGCTATTGCTATTGCTATTGCTATTGCTATGGTGAGCTGTCTCAAGGAAAGTGATCGCACGGGGACAAAGGAAGTGATGCAAAGACATGTTGAAAGCCTCCTTCAAGTTCCTGGATATCGACACCACCTCCTGGGAAACCCTGGCACATCAACAACGATCAACATGGCGCACATCCGCCAAGGCTGCCAGACATCTGAGGACAGAAGAACAATCACAGCACAAGAGAAGGGAGCACTCCGCAAAGCCAGAGCTTCAAATGCCGCAACAATGGTGTGGAGAACATTTCATGCCCGCATAGGCCTTACCAGCCACCTGCGGACACCTTGTGGACAGCCCACAACCTGATAGACATCAAGATCCCCATGATGGACGAACATCATCATATTCTAATATTTGAGGGGCTGCCACAAAGAAGAGGGGGTGAACTTATTTACCAAAGTGCCTGTATACAGGACAAGAAACAATGGATAGGAACTAATCAAGGAGAGAAGCAACTTGGAATTAAGGAGAGAGTTCCTAACAGTGAGGACAATTAACCAGTGGAACAGTTTGTCTTCATAAGTTATAGCTGCTTCATCACTGGAGGTTTTTAAGAATAGTCTGAACAGTCGTTTGTCAGAAATGATGTAGGGTCTCCTACATCGAGCAGGGAGGGGGTTGGACTAGATGACCTCCAAGGTACCTTCCAACTCTATTCTGATTGAAACTTATAACTACATTACTAGATGACCAAGTTCCTAACTAGAAGCAAAGAAATTCAAACATTGACAGAAATCCTGAGACAACGATGAATCTAACACCTTTAAGATTTTCCAGAGAATTTACTAAATTAAAGAACTCTGCTTACTCTAACTGGATGCTTTAGCCAGAACTTTCAAGCGTTTCTGAGGAATAGCCACTTTTTATTTTGATTACCTTATCCAACTCCTTACAAAAATGCCAACCTTACAAAAAAAAACGCCCAGTGTTTTTAGTGGCCGAACATTCTTTGCACTCTTTGTAAAAAAAATAATGTGCGCTAATCTTTTTGAGATGTGGGCCGCATCCCAACCAAATGTCCAAAGAATCCATCAACCGTTGAGGACCAGATGTCAGGACGAGGCCAAATTTTTGCCAGACCTATAGAAATCGCCACATTGAAAGAAGCACTTAACTTAGAAACACTCTCTGGAGACATAATAGTCTGGCCAGAGCATCCTTCCACATCGAGTTGTTTACTTTTCTAGCATTTTAGAAAGACAGAAGTTTCAAAGAGGCAAGCTGTTTCAAAAAGCAGGGAGACGAAGCATGTGGGGTGGGGGGGAGGCAAGTAGGGTTGAAATTGCAGAAAAACAAAAGAAGGATTTTTAAACAAGAGGGGTTTTTTTTGTGAAAGGGGCAACTCGCAGGGAGAGGAAACACTCTTAAAACATCCCTGTTTCTTCCCCCGAAGTGCTCATTCAAATAACTAAATACCCACCCAATAGCTACGGGTTAAAACAACATTGCATTTAACAAACAACTCGGTTAATAGAAACAGCTTCAAAGAAATTCCTTTTTAAAAATTTTCTTGTAGGCATTTCGAGGATTGCTCATCCCTAGATGCAAGAGCCACCTGAAAATTCAGGTTGTCCAGACACGGAGATGTTTTAAAGTGGCATTTACATGCTTTGTGGTTATCCACCTGTGTACCTCTTTGTAGTCTCTGTCTCCAAATCTGCTATTGATATTGGTCCTAGCTTTGTTTTTAAAAGTAAAAGTGGGAGTTGCAGGCATAGCCTTCAGAGTGCACGCAGAGATATGCCTTAAGTTTTCAATGCTAGGAGAGAGGGAGGGCACTTTCTAACAGTACGAGAGGTTGAGTAATGGCACCAGGGATCCAGATAAGCAGCGGACTTTTCTCTTGATGTGATAAAACATGGGTTAGGGAACCTGCTGCATGAACAAGCTTTCATCTGAATTCCTGTGCTGGGTGGGGAAGAAGTGGCCTCGGGGCCCTCAACAGCTCTTCCAACTCCGTGATTCCATATTTATATCAAGGATGCTGCTTTTCACCCTGAACGGGTAACTTATATTGGAGTTTGAATCTTAAGTAGTCTGTCCCTAGGCTTTTGAGAGCTGGGCACCCCGTTCGTTTACTTATTTAAACATTTATCTGGCATCCTGGGAGAGGAACCTAGGCTCTTGTCATAAAGCACCTTTTTTTTTTGCCTTCCACTTTGTCTGCCTCCTTCTGACTCTCTGGAGTTTCAGTTATGGCTAGGGTTGCTTTTAGAAGAGACTGCAAGCATGGATACCCTTCAGTATCTGACTTTCTGATGAATTCTGTGATTTGGACCACGGGTCTTGGAAATTCAGCCTCTTTGAAGTGGTCCAGTGGATAGAGGCAGCTCTCAGAACAGAACTGTCCTGCAGGGACTACATAGTCCCTCAGGGTTATGAAACAGCCTTCCAGGAAATTAGCAGTGGCTACATGGCACTACATGGTTATCATGGCACCCAGCCCTCCCAAGTCCTGGCAAATAGATGGGGAAGAAATGGAGGCAATGACAGGTTTTATTTTCTTAGGCTCCAAGATCACTCCAGATGGGGACTGAAGCCAAGAAATGAAAGAACACTTGCTCCTGGGGAGGAAAGCTATGGCAAATCTAGACAGCATACTGAAAAACAGAGACATCAATCTGGCAACAAAAGTGCATATAGTCAAGGCTATGATTTTCCCAGTTGTAATGTATGGCTGTGAAGGTTGGACTATAAAGAAGGCTGAGCGCCAAAGAATTGAGGCCTTTGAACTGTGGTGCTGGAGAAGACTCCTGCGAGTCCCTTGGACTGCAAGGCAATCAAACGGGTCAGTCCTAGAGGAGATCAACCCTGACTGCTCTTTAGAAGACCGGATCCTGAAGATGAAACTCAAATACTTTGACCACCTAATGAGAAGGAAGGACTCACTGGAGAAGAACGATGGAGGACAAGAGAAGAAAGGGATGACCAAGAATGAGGTGGCTGGATGGAGTCACTGAAGCAGTAGGCGTGAGCTTAAATGGACTCCGGAGGATTGTAGAGGACAGGAAGGCATGGAGGAATGTTGTCCATGGGGTCACGATGGGTCGGACATGGCTTCGCAACTAACAACAACAACATTATCAATGTCAGGAATAGGAAAATTGTGTGTGTGTGTGTCTGTGTGTGTGTGTGTGTGTGTGTGTGTGTGTGTAGAGGAGAATTGCTTTTCCTGAACTGAACTCAAGCCCCTTGAGAAGATGAAAAAATGACTCCAGGTAGTTCTTGACATATGACCATAGTTGAGGCCAATATTTCCATTGCTAAGGGAGGCAGTGTGTCAGGCCCCACTTTATAACCTTTTTTTGCCACAGTTGTTAAATGAATCACCAAAGTTTCTAAGTGAATCATGTGGTTGCTAAGCAAATCCGGCTTCCCTCACTCACTTTGCTTCTCAGAAGCTGCCCGGGGAGGTTGCAAATAACCATCATAGGTATCCTGAGAGGATGCTGCAACCATTGTAAATCGGAACCGGTTACCAAGAGCCCAAATTTTGATCACGTGACTGTGGGGATTATCTAAGGCCTATAAACACAAAGACCGGCTGTACGTCATTTTTCAGTGCTGTTGTAATTTTGAACAGTCACTAAAGGAATGATTGTAAATAGAAGATTAAAAAGGTAAAGATTCCCCTCACACATACATGCTAGTCATTCCCAACTCTAGGGGGCAGTGCTCATCTCCGTTTCAAAGCCGAAGAGCCAGCGCTGTCTGAAGACATCTCTGTGGTCTTGTGGCCGGCATGACTAAAAAGCGAAAGCGCACGAAAAACCTTCCCACCAAAGGTGGTCCCTATTTTTCTATTCGCATTTTTATGTCCTTTCGAACTGCTAAGTTGACAGAGCTGGGACAAGTAATGGGAGCTCACTCTGTTACGAGGCACTAGGGATTCGAACTGCCAAACCGCCGACCTTCTGATTGACAAGCTCAGCGTCTTAGTCACTGAAGATTACCTGTATGCATGGCCACCTGTGTGGCCATCTTTTTCCAACTTTCCAATTCTGAAAGGTGTATCCACCTCCCCCCACCCCAGGCTGGCTGCCCCTCATGCCATCTCAGGCGAGCGGCTTCTGAATGGCCCTGATTCAACTATGCAGAAGAAATTCATGAAATGCTAAATAACCACACGAAGGGCGACACCCATGTGAGAATCAATCCCCAGGATAGGGATTCCGCTAAGGATTGGCGGCCATTTGGCCTTCTAAATGGATCGGATTCCATAGAACTCAAAGGGAATGAATGGAATGGCGGTGGATAAATTCTCCCCTGAGGAGATGCATTGTGTGTCCACGCATCCCCTTGCGGTTAATAGGCCTAAGTCAGTTGCCCCAATGAGGCTTCTGCTGGATTCACTCTCCCTGTGAATCTAGGCTCTTAAAAAACCCCTATTTGCATTTCCCAGATCTGCAGGAATTCCTAAGACGGCACAAGTTATAAAAACTTCATGGGACTAACCCTTAGCCCTTTAGCTGTGTCTACCCTCCAGATCAAAGGCGGATTGTATGGAAAGCACTGAATACATATTATTCTAATGAAACCCTGACCTTTCTGATCGGTTTCTATGCCTGATGACAGATGAAGCAGCTCTCAGTATTTGTCCAGGTGTCACTTTCACAAAAATCACCCCAATAGTGGGAAGGTCTCCCACTTCAGCCCACATTTCTCGGCATTTCTATGTAGGTATTTGTAGGTATTATGATTTCTATAATAATGTAGAGAAACCGTCCCAAATAAATGAAAAAGCATGCCTTTGTCTGAAACATCAATTTCAATGTATTGTCAACATCATGAATGACATTAAGCGCAATCTTTCTGGCACAAAACATTTCCTGTTTCAGTTCGTAATCCTTTTTAAACATTATTCTCCTTCAGTTAAACATCTGTTTTGGGCTTAAATGAACTGATGCTAGAGCATTATTCAGCAGCTATTATCTTTCCAAGTGGAAAAAAGCTTTGGAGGGAACATCACAGTACCTATTATGACTGTGGCATTTTTATTGTGGTGCAGCTTCTACAAAAACTAACCTTTCTCTTGACTGATAATTATGTTCTTGCATTTAGACTGGGGAATCTTTACAAAATTCAAAGCCAGGACGTACCTTTCAAGATTTTGATGGGTGACAACCATCGGGGCTTCCTTCTAAATCAAGAAATTCTCACTGGTGCAGGGATCCTGCTCCTGAATTTTCCAAGAAAAAGAAAGCCTGCCTCATCTCTAGATTTCTTTTTTTAAAAATGTATATAGTTTTATAAGTTTATAACATAACATACAAAGGGAATACAAAAGCAAACGTTAGGGAAATTAAGGAAGGAAAAAGGGAAGGGAATAGTGGGGGAGAGGAAGGGAAAAAGAAAAAAAAAGCATTGACTTCCCACTCCTTTGCTGCAATTGAGTAAGACATTAAGATCTACGCTCAACTTTTCACTTTTTCGTAATAATAGAAACTAGCCATTTCCGTAACAACAAATCTTTCTAATCAGTAAAACTCAAGGTCAAAGTTTCATGTTTTTCCACCTTAAGCACAAAATCCAGAAGTGATGTCCAAGTTAAAACAAAGATGTTTGTGTTTTTTTTTTAATCAGAGCCATTTCTACTAACTCCATCAGTTTTTGCAGCCATTCATCCTTTGTGGCGATTGAAGTGGCCTTTCATTTCTGTGCATAAAGTAGTCTTGCTGCGATCAGCATATATAACATCAGAGTTCCGATCCCACCCCCTGCAAGTCTTGTCAGGGGTGGGTTTCTGCCAGTTCTAACCTCTTCTATAGAAGAGGTTCCACAAATCTACTGAGCCGTTTAGAACTGGTTCCAGCTCCCTCCCCCCGCCCATCCGTACCACGCTTGCCCCGCCCGCTGCTCACTGATTGGCTGGCTCACCAATCACCCCGGCCACCTCTAAGAGTCCTATCTAAACCTTAAAGTCTTAAAGTTGTCAAGTTTGAACATCCCTGGGGTTTTTTTCTAAAGGGTTAGGGGTGCAAGGGTCTTGTAACTTGACGTCTTTAAGACTTGCACATTTCAATGCCAGAGCTCCTGAGCCAACATGACTGGAGGAGGAATTCTGGGAGTTGAACACCGCTGGGTTTTTTTTTCTAAAGGGTTAGGGGTGCAAGGGTCTTGTAACTTGACAGCTTTAAGACTTGCATGCTTCAAATGCCAGAGTTTCTGAGCCAACATTTTGGTTGCTAAGCAAGAGCGTTATTAAGTGAGTTGCACCACATTTTACAAGTTGGCCACGTCCACCAAGTCACATGGCTGGCAAGCCACTCCCACCCAGTCACATAGCTGGCAAGCCACTCCCACAAAGCAGGCCACACCTACAGAAGAGGTTCTAAAAATTTTGAAACCCACCACTGGTCTTGTTCCATTAAACCCAAAAGAAAAGTCTCTGGTTTTATTTTTTTAAAAAAGAAATATATGTTCACTTTAGGAATGTTCTGTATTAGGAAATGAATCCTACTCCACGATTTCTTTGCTTTATCTCTAGATTTCTGTCATATTGTATAACATTAATGGCATGTGTTCTGAATAGGGAGCCAAAGTAACTGTGAAGCACTATACATCCATGATGGCGAACCTGTGGCACATGTGCCAGAAGTGGTAGTCAGCACCCTCTCTGATGGCACGCAAGCTGTCGCCCCAGTTCAGTTCCAGTGTGCATATGCATGTGCCTCCCACTGGCCAGCTGGTCTTTGGGGCTCTGCCGTGTATGCATGGGGTGTGTGCGGAGGGGCTATGCACACATGTGCAGGAGGGTGGGGGGCATGGGGGGTGCAGTGAATGGAAAGCTTGCGTGGGGGTAGGGGCATGAGGGGTGACTATGTGCGCATGCACAGGGCACCCATATGCACGCTGCATTTTGAGGGGTTTGGGGACGCTTCGGGCACTTGGTCCAGAAGAGTTTAGCCATCACTGCTATATATCAATAAGTGCTTACTTATCCTATTAAAACTTCTCTTACAGTCACCTGAGTAATACACTGACCAGAACACCCAGTTGTACCAGGGCAATCATTTACAGCATTATGGGCCCCGGGGCAAAGCTGTGTACTGGTCTCACAACAACTCACAGGAATAAAAATGTAAATAGTCAATAAAATTAAACATATATTTATATTATTGGCACGTTAGTATTAATAAAAATGCAGTAAAAGTAATAAATATGTTGCTGTATGTATATGGTACAAGGTGCACTGAAGGGTTAACATACACAGATTAGTATGGGGCCCCTATGCTCATGGGGCCCCCAGGCAAGTGCCCATCAGGCCCATGCTTAAAGCATGTTTATGTAATGGTCAGGTTTGCAATGTAATCACAGTCAAGCCTGTTGAATTGGTCTTTTTTAACCATTACAAACAAAGTGTTGTTTATAGATATACTGGCTCAAATCAGATCAGATTAACAGAGTTAGGAGGGACTTGAACTCTTCTTCTCTGTGGCAGCCCCTCAAATATTGGAAGACTGCTATCATGTCTCCCCTGGTCCTTCTCTTCACTAGACTAGACATACCCAATTTCAGCAACCATTCTTCATATGTTTTGATCTCCAGACCCCTAATCATTTTTATTCCTCTTCTCTGCACTCTTTCTAGAGCCTCAAACATCTTTTTTTATACCATGGTGACCAAAATTGGATGCAGTACTCTAGGTGTGGTCTTGCTAACGCTTGCTAAGTGGTATTAGAACCTCAGGTGATCTTGATTGAACCCCTCTGTTAATGCAATTTAGGATTGCATTCAAAGACTTTGTCGCAAGAATTTGCTGACACAGGAAAGAGGGCATCAATCTATTTTCCTTGATACCTGAGGGCAGGGCAAGAAGCAATAGGTGGAGGCCCATCAGAGGGAGATTCAACCTGGAAATAAAGTTGTCGGAAATTTACTGAGAATTAGAATGATAAATCAATAGAATAGTCTGCCTCTTCATTTCATTTCATTTCATTTATTGAATTTCTAGGCCGCCCAATTCCGAAGGACTCCGGGCGGCTTACAGAAATGAAAAATCATTAAAAAAGAATTAAAACAATGAGACACAACAAAGTTAAGAAAAAGCACAACATACACCCAATCAGAGAGGGGCCCGACCTCAATCAAGAGGTCAACGGCCCCAGGCCTGCCGGAAAAGCCAGGTTTTAATAGCTTTGCGGAAGGCCATGAGAGTAGGTAGGGCCCGGATCTCTGGGGGCAGCTCATTCCATAGGGCCGGAGTTGTGGGCACTCCATGGAAGTTTTCAAGGAATGATGGGACAACCATCTAACTGGAGTGATATAAAGACTCCTGCCTTGGGCAGGCAGTTGAACTAGAAGCCCATCCAGTTCCTGTTGAGGCCTATGATTCTAGGTTTCACAAAAATGAAGTAAAGGACTTCTTGGGTTCTATCGATTTAGGTTTTGCCATCATTACTAAGGTGAATGATGTGTGAACAAAACATAGTCTCATAATCCATACTCTTAAAGGCATTTTAAAGGTTAACAATAGGACAATATCTCTGTAGGTTTAGGTTGAACTTGATGCTCTCTGAGCTTGGTTGTTTTCTTGCAGAGGCTCCATTATCCAACTAGGTAACATCATCCGTGTGGGTTGCTTTCTTTTTATATACAGGCAGCTTGCCTTGTCAGTGTTGGTGGGTGTAGTTTTGGTGGTTTCTTGATTAGGCTGTTATTTACTATTTGGTTGTTTGTGAGTTGGTAGTTGGCTGATTATGACATTGTTTACTGCTTGATTATTGGTCTGGTATTAGCCCTGGTGCTAATCTCTGCTTATCTGGATGTTGATTGCTTGCAAGGAGCTGGTTTGGTCTTTTTTGTTTCCTTTCCTTAGCTTTCTGGTTGTCTCTTCTGAACACTCTTCTGAACAGTCTCACCAACAAATGATTTGTATATAAACAGAGAGCAAAGTTGGATACTGAAATATCTGCAAGAAAACAAATACACTCAGAGAGCACCAAGAAGTCCACACTCTAAAACTTCACTGCAAAATATCCAGTATTGTGTTTTTGATGTTCTTTGAGCTTTTCCTCCAGATATTTCTTTACCAAATTAGCAATATCATCAATGAATTGAACTCAACAGTTCAACCTTGAGCTAAATACATATACCTTCATCTAAGGGAGATGCATCTATTTTCAAATCACCCCAGAGATATTTGCTAAGCGTTTAATTCAGAACAGTGAGCAAAGATGATGGTGATAATTACCTCCAAATCAAGAACTGGTGAGTAATAACTTTTCTACTGTATTTAGGCATGGTGTATTATTATTAAATCAAGAAATGTAGCTTCTGCAGGATGCTTTTCCATGGAAGTTGCTTTGCTAGGAGTCAAAGATAAAGATACCCTCCAGTTTAGCTTGAGTCATAGGGACTACATCTACGCAATTTTCTTGGCAACATTATGAAAGCTGTTTT